>NC_088356.1:41355982-42062232 GCF_036884655.1 Musa acuminata AAA Group
CCTCACCTCAGATCCCCTGAGGCAGGCAGCCACGAGCGGCAGAAAAGCGCGCTTCTTCTTGGTCCCATGAACACAAACGTCTCCCAGCGGCACGCACCACCCTCGTCGGCCTCCTCCACGGGGGGCACCATCACCACCTCCTCGGCAAGTTCCCTCCGCCGGCGCACGTCCTCCTCCTCCGCGGCTCTCGACCACCTCCCACCACACGTGCGCCGCCGCGGGGAGGCCGCAGAAGCCGCCGCCGACGCGGTCTTCGATGTGAACGGGCCCCCGCGGCGGAGAAAAAGAAGGAACCACAAGACGAAGGAGTGCAGGAAGAGGAGCACGCGGAGGAGGGAGGCCGGCGACGACACGGACCGCCGTATGTTCCTGAAGACGGGGATGATGCGGCCGCTGGCCCCGGAGGTCAGCTCCTCCATCTGCGCTCCCCTCTCCATCCGTTACCGTCTCTCCTCCCTCCTCTTCCTCCTCGCTCCTTCTCTTCCTTGCGTGCCCGACCATTTCATCAGACGGACATATATAGGGCGAGGGGACGAGGAAAGCAAGAGCTGGCTTTCCTTTGACCATTTTTACAAGTACACCCGACGCCCATGGCACGCAAGGTTTTAATGACCCGTTATGTTCAGATATAACGACACCGAGACCGTCGCATAACTGTTACCAACACATATCAGACAAAAAAGCGATGAGATCACCGGACATTTTCCTTCCAAAACGGCTCACGAGTCGAAAATAACGGGTTGCGAAGTTTGTTTCCGTCCACTCGTACGCGTCGGGACATGTCGTCGTAACGGTAACATATGTCGTTATCCTCGAGCGGTGGCAAGTGTGCGTGGTCCCTCTCTCTCCGACGTGGGCCCCGCGGCCTCGCTTGTGGTTGGGGGTGTGAATATGGGACGGGATTTCCCACACGAAATTGTGATGGTTCCTGGCGACACGTGGACGATGAAGTCACTTTCGTGGACAGATCGTACGGCGCTTATTTGGCTTCCACGTACTATCTCACATCCGCATCCGATAATACGTTTAGATCAGATGCCCGATCCGAATGGTGCAGAACTCTCATTTCGGATTGCAAAATAGGCAGGTAATGGTCTGACTTGAAACCAACCCGTTAACACCACAGCCAAAACTCAAAGCAGCAGTATGTGTACTTGCCTTTCTTGTTACCCCGTGATGATTGGGCAAAAATCTGGGCCATCGTAAACCCCTTTGATGCGGGCCCCTCACTGTCTCACAAGTAGGTCCGATGGGTCTTTCTGCAACCTTCTGTATAAGGATTCCATAGAATGCCTTCGCCGCGGCCTCTTTCTCCCTCTCAAGCTCACACTCGTCTCCTCTGCGGCGCCTCTAGCGAAGCCATCGTCCGCCGTCTTTCGTTGCGCACCACCGAACCCCCGCTTCCGGTCGCGACCAGAATCCATTTTCTTGCGGCCTCATGACGATCCTGCGGCTCGCTCTCACAGCCCACTCTGCCCTTCCTTCCTGTGATCACAAGCCCTTATCATCCTACGACACTTCCGCTCCGTTAATGACCCTTGCATCTGGTGGTGGGAGGAAAACTGCCCTAGGGTTCTCTTTCCAAACTAAGAAGTGTGCGCCGATGTCATTGTCTTCGTCTTCCCCGTCGACTCGCTCGGCTCGTTTCATGGTGTCGAGCCACGAGCATGATGATGAATCTTCCGCGGAGGGGTCCGTACCAAACTTTGATCTTTATTTTGTTTGCAGGAAGTTGTAGCATTAGATGAACAACATCTTTCAGTGGCATTATGTCAAACGGTCGTGCTTCGAACGAACGCATGATGCCTTGATTCCAAAGTGATATCTTTTATGAACAATACCTCGTTGCTAGCCTGCGTTAAAAGAAAAACAAATCTGTTTATCTTTTTCTTCTTTAAACTAGGACGTATTATTTTAATAAATCGATTATTATTTTCTGGTTGCCGCAGGCATGATGGATTGACCATCCGTGGGGTACCGGAGACGGTTGTTGGTGTATTGGGAGGAGGCCAACTAGGTCGAATGCTCTGTCAAGCAGCAAACCAAATCGCAATCAAAGTAGTGACCTTGGATCCTCTTGAATCCTGTCCTGCAAGTGGCATAGCTTATCATCATGTAGTTGGGAGTTTTGATGATGGTGATACAGTTCATGAATTTTCGAAAAGGTTGTCGGTCCTGGATTTTTTTACTAGGGCCTTGGTATCTGTCAGAATCCGTCATTGCTTGCATGTTTGCTTGTTTTCTTGATTGACATAACAGTCTCTTGATTGGCAATTAGGTGTGGAGTGTTGACAGTGGAAATCAAACACGTTGATGCGGTTACTCTTGAGAAACTTGAGCTACTAGGGATAGACTGCCAGCCTAAAGCCTCTACCATAAGGATAATACAGGTAAGTCTCGCTTTCTTCTTGTTTGCCTGTCTTCTCAGGATAGTTATCAGGGTAATTGCTTTTGTGGGTACTATAAGTATGATAGGATTTGTGTTAGACCAACTCTTTCATCTTTCGACCCTGCTATTCTCCGAATGACCTGTCAAGCTGACTTCCATACGTGCTACCTAATTAATGGTGATTACAGAAGTTGCGAAGTTGGTAAGATATTGTCAAGCTTGATCTATGTTATCATAGTAAGATAGGGTACAATAGATCCATGTACAAGCACCTTAGAGAACATGCTTTGTTAACATTCGCTGCATGGATAATATTCCTTTGTCCAAATGGTATAAGTAATGGCAAATTAGGATAAGATAGACAGAATGATTCATGGCACCTGCAAAAATTAGTATCTTGCTGAAATCAGTTGGAAACTTAAGATGTTTTCTTGCATTTTTAGTCCAAAGAGAACCTTATTGGAAGTAATCTAGTCATAAGTGTAAAGTTGCTTCAGTTCTTTCTGTTTCTTAATGTTGAAAATTGAAATGCACTAGTCCAGTGTCTTAATTTTCCGAAGGGTTGTGACATTTTCTTCTTTTCTTGAATCTCATAAATTGGCATCAATAGGAAAAAAAATTTGAGTCTTAAAATTGTTCGTTAACTAACTAAATATACTTAGTGAAATATATTAAGATGTATAGTCTGGCTCTATATTGCATTTTCTGAAGACTGACATATCCTCTTGGTTTCTTCAAAATTGGTTTTAAGACTTTGGTGTAACAAAACCATGTTAGTGGTAGCTACCAAGGCCTCCTTGGTATTTATGTTTTCAAAATGTTGGAGATATTAAATTATGAAAAGAGAAACTTTCTTCCTGAATGATTACTTTTACATCAAGAATATAAAATAACATTATTCTCTTTTTATATGTTGCTTTTTGTAATTTTTTAATTTGTTAGAGACATTATCATCAAGTTTAAATGTTCTTTAATTCTGATAAATATTATATATATACCTATGTATCTTATCTAGATCCGCCTTAGTTGTTTTTCACTGTCAAGGAACACCCTCAATCCATTTCCTTTAGAGGCTTAGTTAGATTTGGAACTGGTTGTATGATGCTTAGCCACTTCACGGCCATTCATGAGCATTCTCAATAAGCTTGGGTCTCTTTTGTGAGATTTTTTTAATTTAAATTTTTTTGTACATTATTGCAGGACAAATATCTTCAGAAGGTTAATTTTTCTCAGCATGGGATTCCACTTCCTGATTTTATGGAGGTTGATTGAACTGGTTGCTTGTTTGCTGAAACAACTTGAAGTTTAACTAGTCCTTTGTTAATTAATAATTCAGTGCAGAAGATAATCTTGCACATGTTGAGAAAGCTGGAGAATTGTTTGGTTATCCTTTAATGATCAAAAGCAAGAGATTGGCTTATGATGGGCGTGGCAATGCTGTTGCTCACACCAAAGAGGAACTTCCTTCAGTTGTGACTGGTAAAATTTCGTGGACAAACGCCAAAGAACTTTTTAATTTTGTAAAAGAAGTTGGTGGATGGAATCATTAAATAGGTTATCTAGTGAAATCCAAAGTGTTTACATTTTTTGTTGATATGTTAGTATCTTTTACAGTAGGTAAGAACTGAAATGCTGTTTTAGGACCATGGGAAGCATGGTAGAAGACAGAAGCACCATGCTGTGCCATGCCGGAAAAATGTCTGGCTATTATCAAGACATATATATATTGAAACTAAAAAGTTCAAGCCATATTGTTCCATGATGGTGTGTGCTCATGTCAACAAACTGTTATCTGCTAACATGGATTAATACACATTTTAAAAGTGCCCATGTCAAGCAATGTCTCATATCAGTCTGCAAGCACCAGCTTGGCCATCCTTGCTCACAGAATAGCCATCCTTGTAAGCTTGTGAGTCAAATTTCAAAGACTGTTATCTTGCTTTCTTTAATGGAAGACAACTGAAACATTAATGCTTGTTATTTAGGGCCATGATCATTGGTCACGAGATGTACTGTAAATCATGTCAAAATTGATTGGTGCTTTGACTGAAGCATGATATTTGTATTTTCAGAATTTCTATTCCATATGGCTTATGTTTATTTTATTAATATAGAACTGTTTAGGTTTTTAACAGTTTCCAATCAGGAAAGAATATTGTACTTGTGCATCTTGGGATGCATTGAGAAGCAAAAGCAATTTCTTAGGAAAACTTTTGAAAGGAGAGACAGAAACACAAGTTACCTGTGTGATTAGGCAGAATGCTTACACATATCTTAGACCAAACGTTCAACATACGTTATAGAAAAAAGGGCTCATCCTAGTCTCTTATTGATTCTGTTTCTTTTGGGATACTGAGCATTTGAGACTGCTCCATGTGGGAGGTACTTAATCTTTTTACTTTTCTTTTATAACTCTGAAGAAGGGCATTTCAAATTTTTTAGTGGAATCACATTCCTGCATCATGGTCTACAACTCTTTATAAATATAGCTTGCAAAAATGTCTAGGCTGTTGTTTGGCTTCCAAATTAATTGATTGGAGGTAAATTCTTGGAGTTCAGAATCTTTTAGTTTCTCGATATCTTCTCAGTAAACTATTATCACTATTATAAAATTTATTTCAGCCTACATTTTATCAAGGTTTTTAATCTCATACTATACCGATATACCGAGCTTTGCTTGGTACGGTATGGTACGACATACCATACGGTACGCCTAAAATAGGTATAAAATCCTTCAAAAATATCTGAAAAATTAAAAAAAGTTAGGATAGGGTTTTAAAGTTAGAAATAAATATATATTTAGTATAGTTTTAGCAAAAATAACTTAAATTAGGTAAGAATAGTGCCACATATCTTTTTGGGGCTTTAAGGAGTAGTCTTGTACTATTACCATTTGGTAATAGTCAAAATTTCGACCGTTACCGTCCGGTACAACACTGTATCGCTCGATACGGGGCCAGATGCCTGATACCGCCCATATCGGATGGTATGGTACAGTATTGCAAACCTTGCATTTTATATGATTTCAGTAAGAAATTTTGTCATCAACAATTTCACACATCTTGATTTGAATTAGTGTGCAATCTTGGTAGCACTTTGTTCTTTTTAGTAGTTTAATGCATAGATCTGTTGCTTTTTCTTAGATCTTGATGTCCATCAACTAATACATGCTTTCATGCTTTGTGGCAGCATTGGGAGGATTCAATCATGGTTTATATGTTGAGAGGTGGATGCCATTTGTGAAGGTTGAGGTTTACTATTTTTTAAGTGACATTGAGGTTTATTATGATTTATTGACTGCAGACATATGTAACTAGTTTATTACGAAACTGACTTTTTTTTTTAGGTTGCCCTTATGCCATGAAAGTCTGAATCTTTCAGTTGAATCTTTGTAATGCTGCATTTTTTTAAATAAATACTGTAATATCATTTGAATTTGCTAGTATTATCATTTGTTTACATGGACAATCAGCCTTGTTTGATTTGAACATTTGATCATATATGTGCTTGCCCATGAATCTGAATATTTGTGCATGAAAATATAAGTATATATATTTTAATATAAACACTTTTGTCATATAGATGCAAACAACTTTATCATTTCTTCTGTGAACTTCATGATGCAAACAAGTTTATATTCTGGAGTAATAATAACAAAATCTGTTGGCCTTGCTAATAGCTGGCCTTATTTTCTAAGCTTTCTCTATCTGCTGCAAAATTTTCTAATCTTTATGGACACCACTTTTTCTAGGGATAACATCTGTCACATAGTTGAAGCTCCCGCCGGTGTACCAGACAAAATAAAAAGACTTTGTGTTGACATTGCTCAAAAAGCTGTCATATCATTGGAGGGAGCAGGTGTATTTGCAGTGGAATTATTTTTAACAAAAGATGGACAGGTTATCCTCTTTCATAACTTGTTTGAACTCTAATATATTAGTCTATCTATTTTACCTTTTGATCTCATGTTAAATTAAATATCTTCTGTCTGCACATTTGATGTTGGTTCTAGATAACATTGCAATTATTGACCCAAACCTTTAGTTTTTTTCTCAATAGGTTTTGCTTAATGAAGTAGCTCCTAGACCGCATAATAGTGGACATCATACGATTGAGTCATGCTATACTTCACAATACGAACAGCATCTACGAGCTATTCTTGGTCTTCCTCTTGGTGATCCATCAATGAATTCCCCAGCTGCAATCATGTACAACATACTAGGTGAAGATGAGGTAATTATCTTGAAAATATTTTTATAAAATATTATTTAAATTCTCAAGAAGTTGAGTTTCTCAGTGCAAAAGAGACTAGTTCATAAGCTTTCATTCCTTTGACCTACATAGAGTTGATGCCAAATAATTCTTTTGCATTCTTGTTTCACGTCCTTTAGCTATTCTTTAATTTTGTTGGAAATTGTCTACTGCTAGGGAGAGCCAGGGTTCTATTTAGCTCATCAACTGATTGGAAAGGCGCTTAAAGGCGTTAAATACATAAGGTTGTTCTATATGCATTTTCTGGATTTCAAATTTTGAGGCCCATAACTTATGGATCATTGTGCATTCCCACAATCTGATTACCTCTCTATTTCTGATGTGTTCAATCATTTTATTTCTTTCACAAGAATAATTTAGTAGTTGGTGTAGTGCTTCATATATTTCAGGTAGCATTGGTGAAAAATAAGTACATGACGAAAGTTTCAGTATATGGTCATCGTTGTTTGGAAGTTCTGATATTTGATTTAAATGTATGCTTAATGGGTGCAGTTACTCCATGTGTTGCTATAATCATGGGTTCTGATTCAGATCTTCCTACAATGAAAGATGCTGCAGAGATCTTAAAAAATTTTGGTGTGCCATATGAGGTAAGTTGTATCACCATGATAAAGCTGCCTTTGATTTCTAGGCACTTCTTAGAAGGTGTATTTCTTGTACTATGCAATAAAATGATTTTGTTACTGTAAAAATTCATTTCAGGTAACAATTGTTTCAGCTCACCGCACACCTGAGAGGATGTACTCTTTTGCATCATCTGCGAAAGAAAGAGGTATTCAGATCATAATAGCTGGTGCTGGTGGTGCGGCACATCTACCAGGTTCATTGCACATTTCTGAGAAGAAATACTCCATTTTGGTTTAAAGCAATGGAGAAATTAAACACAGCATTCTACTGCAGGGATGGTGGCTTCACTGAGTCCACTACCTGTCATTGGAGTCCCGATAAGAGCCTCATCACTGGATGGAATTGATTCCCTGTTATCCATCGTGCAGGTAAATCATGTGGTTTGTGGATGTTGGATTTTTTGTTTCACCAAAGTACTTTAGTTGTGGTGGTTGGTTTAATATCCTGGGCTTGGTGTTTACTTTTTATGTTGCTCCATAAAGAGGCCAAAAGGTATTCCAGTTGCAACAGTCGCAATTGGGAATGCCGCAAATGCAGCTTTATTAGCAGTCAGGATCCTTGCCACTAGCGATGCTGATTTATGGAACAGGTCTGTTTCCGTGTAGTGGACACGTGATCTGAATTTTTTCTGATTTTTATATTTAGGCTCATTGCTTTGCGTTTTTCATTCCACAATTTCTGTAGTGTGATCAAATACCAAAATGAGCTGAAGGATACTGTTTTGGCAGAAGCAACAAAGCTTGAAGCAGAAGGCTAGGAGAGATATCTAAATCTATAACACTCCTCCAGGTGCTCATTCTGGTATATGAGCCTCTCTTGGGTGTGTTTACCTTACCTAATTTTTCCTTATTAGTTACTTTGCCAATCCCAGATTTTAGGCTTAATGACATGAGCTTCCGTTGTTGATTGGTTGTCTTGGTATTTTTCTCATATGCATCTGATCAGGGGATTGAAAGTGTCTTATTTTCAGGCCAAGATCAACTGCTTCTTATCTTGAAGTAGTTGTTGATCTTCAACCTGTATTCTCTGTGATGCTGGGAGTTCCTCCCTCGCGAAATAACTTGAAGAGAAGCAATTTGGCAAGCTTTCCATGTTGTCCAGATATAGAGAAAATGTTTCCATTTGAAAAGAATGAGAAGGCGATCCAATACATACGTTTCTTGATACATGGTCAGAATGAAGATCCCTAGGTGGTCCCCCTCTGGAATCCTGTGTTGACTTTTCTTCACTGATCTTTACAATCTCTTTTGATGGGAAAAGACAAGGAACTTGTGATACCAAGATTTCTGTTTGTGTTGGAGAATTCAGACTGTAGCAGCTTATAATTAAGAAAGAACATCATGTACATCTGCAAATCTACAAGCAACTTCAACTTACACTGTAAATATCATTGTGTTCAGCAAACCTGGCAATGATTTGTTATTTTGTCAGACATAATTATGCTATCCATTTCAACTTGTTTCAGGCTTTTATGAGCCATAGTATGAGCTCAGAGTGCTGAGTGCTTCATATTTCATTTCCTCATAAGCTCAGATTCTTCATTCCACCATGCAGAAGCAGATTGCTTGTGTCTTGATCATGGTGAGAGATTGGTCGAGAAGACACACCCAGCCACCTTTGGTGGCAATGGTGGTGGGTTCAACTTTATTAGGAATTCTAAATGTAGTTTACGATTATTACACCATTCATAAACCTCAAAAGCTAACACACACATGTTTACCATTATTACAGATGATGGGCATCTCACCTTTGGAAGTAACACTACAATCTCTGCGCAATCTGTTTCATTTTTCACTAACATGTGAACTTTCTCAAGAGAGGAGCACATAGATACATGTGATGAACATCATTTATGCACATATCTAAGTTCTAACCGTTGTCGTTCGGAACATGCAAAGATATATCAATCAGACAATCGTATCTTACCATAGAAATAAAAATACAGCCAAGTTTCAAGATCTCAGTTTTCTCCAGGCAAGTTTGAAGCTAAAGAAGACAAAATATGGAACACTAAGAGCATCAGGACTCAAACTGTAATTTAAGATGATGAATGTGGAATGATAAAAAGATGGTCTTAGCCGACACCTCTCCTCCCGATCAACCGTTTGGGGGCGAGATTGATAAGCTAAACTAGAGATGCATAGAACTCCAGAAAATTGAACATTTTTAAGTTTGCATAATGTAAACAGCAATATTAACAAAAACAAAAGAAAAACAAAAAACAAAAGAAAGAAACTATGCAGGGCATCTTTTTTTCTCATCGGAAAGAATATGTTCAAACAAAGGACCAGTTTACAAACATGGAGCATATGCAGTGGACATTGTCTTCGTCATCGAGCACTTTCCATGCGACTGCTCTGTCATAGGAAACAGGCCTACCCATGCTAGATATGCACAGGCCAGCTTGGAAGCAAACGAAACCCTGCAAATGAAACTTAAAATGAGAAATCCGAACATACGAGCAGCACTAAAATCAAATATTAATCTGTCTGCACGTGGAAGTCCAAAACTAGCTCTGTAAATTGCATAGGGTTTCATGTGTAACAGTACAACACAAATTTAAAATAAGACTAATTATAATTCTTTCTATATGAAAGACAAGTCACTCGACATGCTTAATAGGATTGCAAAGACATCAGAAATCCACCCACACAAAAACAGAATTTGACATTTAAAACCAATCAGGTGGAAAATAAACCCACCACTCAACTTGTAGCAATGGTGTATCCTCTAAAATCAAACAAAAACTAGGATTCTGAGCCAATTCAGCTTTCCAAAGAAAAGGAGCTTTCTTTGAATCACTGGTATTGAAAATAGTATACACATGCAATGTGAATATATGTTTTATATTTCTAAAACATGATTCGGTATAAAAAAGATTACTGGGAGGACATGAACCTGTTGAATTATATGAGGGAATTCTGTGCAAAGGGTCTTCCTTCCTTCGTCAACAAAAATCTTCTCCAAGGTGATATCCTGCAAAGCAACCAGTGTAGTCTCTAGCATGTCAAGACCAGCCTGGTTGGCAAAGGTGAAAACTGGAATAGTCTGCAAGAAATCAACCAAGAATTATAAGCATTTTAATGGTATAAAGGTCAATTACTAAATAAATAAGATAAACCATTAAAACGAAAATGACAGGCATATGTCTTTGTTGGATGTTCAGTCTAGAAGTCACAACACACTTTTTTGCTCCTGGGCATTTTACCGGATGGCCATTCACTCACTTTAGCAGACTACAATGTGGTGATGATTACACTGGACATTGAATTATTGTTAAAGAAACAAAACAATGACTCAATTTTACTCTTTTTCTCTATTAGTTCCTATTCGTGTTACTTACTTTTTTGGAGAATCATGTTACTCTGTGTAACTTCTGACAAATAGGTTTAGAGATCCACACATTAATTACCTTGGTAGGCTGGTGCCACCCTAGATAAGGATGGCATATTCAAGTCAGATTTAATGGTGAGAAGATGTTATAGTGGAGACTCATGCACTAACATGGTTAAAAAATAACAACAATCCATAATATATATATTTTTGTACAGCTAGAGTGCACAATGATAATTACGTGAGGTAATTCTTGTAAAACATAGCAGTCAGAAAATTAATAGGGAAGTTTGACGTAGATATCATGAACAAATTTTGGTTACGGCTATAAAAGAACTTAGAAGGAAGGCAGACCTTCATAGAATAGCAAACGATTGCATCTGAATGATGCCATAGCATCTTCAAAAGAGAGTCATTACCATCAGTAGATGGTTTTACAAGTTCTACTCCTGAATGAGCCCTGTAGCAAAGGGACAACAAAGTTAGATGACATTAAATTAAGATGGTATTTATAAATCAGGAAGTCCATGAAATGCAATTTGGGTAGCAATTGAATTACATAAAAATCTTTGTTGGCTTGGCAGTTTGGGAAAATCTGTGAAGCTTCAAATGCCAGTACATGGATGGGACCATGAAAAGCTAAAGACATCTGGTGCTAACACTAATCAATCTCTGGTAATAATTGATTGAGAAAATTTTATGTTTAGAATATAATTTGGATTAGACAGACACATAAGTCATTTTACTGTAACAAATATTATAATGAAAGTATGTGTATGTTGTGAGTTTACATGTATACATAGTTGTCTCAATTCTGCATGCGTGAATATAAACATTGAAAAAATATGAATATGTTCAGCTACATAAACAGCTTGTAATTTATGCAAACAATTTATACCTACTCTTACACTGTGCCATTCATGTGGTATCATGACAGTGTAACATATAGTGCAGTAGTCAATTGCTTATAAAGATGAAACCTGTAGCTGTGACAAATCCGATGAGCAAGTGTGACGGCTTCGGGATTTCCTGGTGGTATCCGGAGGTCAACATGAGAACCAAGGCATGAAGGTGAGAGAGCTAAGGCAAGCCTCTGGACAGAGGCTATGATGTTGCGAATGTATTGTCGAGCCATGGACGCCACATTCTCTTGGAGGTGACTCTCAAAAGCAAACTGAAATGCTATAGTCATTACAGATTTGGTGCTGCCACAATTGCCTGAATAATCATTAGATGCTCGACTGCCTGTTGGTCCAACCTCAAGAACAGAAGCAAGGTCCAAGGTGCGATTGGGACTGGTAGGATCCTGTAAACAGCACCAATAAAATTGAACATATGAAAGTCATTAGTATGATTTAAGTGTCATCTACAGCTCAAAAGATAAAACAAATCATTAAGAAATTTTTATGCAACAATTAATTGTAGAGTCTCAATGTCCTTACCATCTTAAAGTCAAGAGGAATAACACGAAAACCAGAAGGCAATAATGGAGCTTCATCAGCAAAAGATGCATCTATTGGGGCAAATATAAGCTCAGAACAGGTACCAAAAGCATTCCCATCTACTCCATTGCAGAGCTGCAAAGTCCATTGTCATCATGAGTATCACTATACTAATCTGTTTGCTCATTTCCATAAGAGATGAATTTTAAGAAAGAAATGATATCTTATATCGGAAAATGTTAGGATGAGGATAATATGTTTCTGGGTAATATTTCACATTTTCTATATGTCCATAATTCAGTTGTCAAATTTTTACATCTTTTCCATAAAAAATATCCTGAGATTAGGGTGTAACAAATTGACTCCACTGTAAAGCAGCACAAGCCACTTCACTAAATTAAACTTAGATCAACCTGTCATAATGGACAATAGTCTTCACATAAGTATTGCAACCTTATATAAAAAGTGGGCAATGGAAATTGTAGCTTCCAGATGTTCATTTCAATTATATTACTCTCTCTAGATTTTTTCCTTTAAAAAGGAAAAGCCAATATTAAATGATTAGCGTCTTACTGCAGCAGCAAGCAAATTCAGAAGAGAACTGGAGACCTACCTGCAACAGGTACAGATCTTGGGGCATGAGTGTTTCCTGATTATGGCCAAAGTTTTCCAACTTAATTACCTCTAAGAACTGGCAAGAAAAAGAAAGGAATTAGAGATTAATTTCGATCATAATAAAGCTAAAAATGTAAACGAGGTTTAGAGATAAATGAACATCTCCAACTAGCAAAATTAAATTAAAAATGATGGTAGCATACATCTTCATGATCAAGTGTGTGAGCCAAAGGTAGTATGACCTGGCCACCGTAGCATCCAGCGCGAGATACAGGTAAAGCCCAGGGAGTGGCCTTGACAGCTGCAGCAGAGTAGGCATCAATATTTCTGTCTGCCCATTCTGATCGATGCTCCCGAAGAAACTTTAGGAGCATTGGTGGAGATATATTCTACACGTACAAAGAAGCACGAAAATGTCAAAAGAAATGTTGTTTCCAGTGGACCAGAAAGCAAAGCCAAAAGAAAACAGACAAAGAAAAATAGCATTCTAGAAACTAAGCAACAGATATTTGGATGAACCATTTATAAGATGTTAATCATGTAGCAATGTCTTCTTTGGTATAGACAAATTAGAACCGCAGAATGCCTAGCACCATAAGTTAATCATGATAGGCATTGCAAACCTCTCTGGCAATGCTATGAAGATAGTTCATGGAATAACATATTATTTACAAGGATTGTGTCAAGAAATTTATCAATACCAAGCTGCAAGCGGGCAGGCATCACACCCAATATAGGGCTAGCTAGCTTGCTTTTTTGTCATTTGGCCAGCTGTTTCTAGTTTTATGGTAACTTTGTACGCTGAAGGTAAAAAAAAAAACAGTATAGTAGAGGATGCAAAACAGAACAACACTGTATGCTTACTCATGTAAGTCTTCTTATATAATAAATTAAAGAAAACCCTCACAAATTGAAATCTGTCACCAGATCAGAATTCAGAAAGATGGAAATTGCATGTTTGGTTGCATCTCTTATTGTGACTAATACAGATAATACCAGAAGCTGCATATTCTAAATGATATAGAGAAATAGCTTATCGTCTTAGGAAGTGACAATAAGTCAAACATATCATTATTTACATTACTGTCCTGCAAGATAATTGATTTTGTACTGTACATCTTTACTTGGAAAAGGAGAATAGATACATGGATATACATATACATATGTATATGTATATGTGTGTGTGTATATATATATAATAAACGAAAGTTAAGCATACTGACCTGTAAAAGCATGGATGCCTTTGCACAGAGCACAGAACTGCTTGTTGATGCAAATCCATTTATAATACCAAGATTTAAACCCATCATTTTGCTAGTAGATGAGTTTACAAAAACAGTAACATCATCAATGCCATCAGTAGTGACCATAGACCACCCGTCATCTGCAAACCCATTAACAGCTTCATTGAAACCCCTGCAAGCAATCAAGGAGTTTCCCAGTAGAAAATATTCAGAAGACAACACAGAAACAGCAAGTAAAAGCTCAAGAACTAGAAGCTACTACCTGCTCAACCTCTGACTAAGAGCTCTTAGAGCTGCAGGTTGTCTGCCCCATCCAGAGATGGAAGGATGAGAAATTTCATGTGCGATCTGCCTTAGATGGCGTAAAGCCTGAATAAAGCAGCACAATTTGGTAAAAGAGTAAAAATATTCGTAACATCGATTGCTGTATCATGGTCAACAATAACAATTCCATTCAAAGTAGGAGATATTTGCAGGATTATTTCTGTTTCCATGATAAGATAAAACCAATATGAATGAGCATTCTTCTGCAACAAGTTCCATGATGAATCAATAACAAAAAGTGTTGGGAAAAAACTAACCGCCAGTGTTGTCTTCTGAGCAAGCACAATAGATGATTCATACAGTGGCCTTAGAACTTCAGGCACACTCCATGGCTATTTCATGGACAAAATAGTTATGAGACTTGCCAATCATGCAAAACATACAAAGTTTAAGAACAGAAAGGAACAGCAAGTTGGTTCGATCGGCTAAAACTATATTACCTCCAAATCCAAATGATGAACAATGTGAATAACAGACCCACCACCTTCACATGGTCTTATCAAGTAGCCACTAGGCATCATTTCTGCCCTGACGAAAGGTTGCACCAGGGGCATGCTTGGGCCGCCTAGCATGCTAGTGAGAGATCTTTCACAGACCTTACATATTTTGAGATAAATGTCAGATTGTAGAGGGGGGGAAGATCTTAAAATGACAGTGAAGTTATTAAAAGTCTAGCATGGTGCAGGAAACCAGAATAATTGTAGCTTACCACGAGACTTCTGTCTTCAAGAACTGATGTATATCTCACCAACCAGAAGTCCCGAGCAGGTGCCAATGTTGTTGGTGCATAGACCTTCAAAATAAGATATGTTAGTTTGCCAAAACACTTTCATCTGGTGACACAAGCTATAGTTACCTGCATGTACAGCAGCTCAATGGTTCCATTATTTGCAGTTGGCAGTACGTTAATGACATCCACAGATCGACATTCATGAAACCACGATACCCGATCCTTCAGGATTTCTGCAACCTGAAACAAGCAAATTAATTAGACAAAAATATTGACCAGAGAGTAGTCATCTAGCAATTTGAACATACCTTTGTAGGCTCAAGGCCTACCAGGCCACAAGCTCGTGCTGCTACACCAGTGCAACCATGTGAGATAGCAATGATTCCTATGGAATCCGGACCAGGCTGTTCAGTAAAAGAGAAGATCAAAGGAGCAAATTAATCAACTCATTTCAAATTTGAAAAGAAAATTCACAAGCACTGAAGAAACCGAGATAAGATGGGGATATTGTCATTAAAGATTAGGATGATACATAGACATGAACATGGTTTCATTGCATCCACGCCTAAGAAAAGAAATCAAGGTAAAAGACAAACAAGCAAATCAAAGAGGGATGTCCACACCTTCATCCCAGGCATTTGGACCCACTCAACAGCAGTTCCGGTAGCCTTTGATAGAAACTCTGATAAAGTTTCCTCTGCGATGGATATAATTCTGCAACAAGCACAACAAACTCTGTTGGCATCGACCATGAAGAAGTCTTTAAAGAAGACAGTGTACACTGGAGATCAGAGCAATTTCTGACAGACCCAGCAGGGCTAGCATCCCTTGGCGGGTGCTGAGGTGTCAAATGGTGCTGACCATTCGTCACCACTGATTCACAGCTTGTATCTGTTGTCGCTAATGCAGTCTGTCAAATTGGAAGAACCAAATTAAAACTAGTAGAATATGCAGGACGAAAACATCGTGAGGAATCCTTTGCTTTAAGAAATTTAATCCGAAGCTTACATTTTGCGTCTGTTGACGGAAGTAGCCATTCTCGTATACCAACTGAGAGACCTGCTTCTGTAACCGATCGTTTTCTTCCATCAAAAGCTTATTCATTGCTGTCAGCTTCCTGTTGACGGTCTGAAGCTGTGCAGATTCCTTTCGCTGTTTCTCTCGGCACCTTAAACGACAAGGCAAAGCAAGAAAAGTGTGAACAAACGGACAAGAAGTGCGACAAGCATCGATTGGCTACGAAACATCTATACCTCCTGTTCTGAAACCAAACTTTAATCTGCTTCGGCTCAATGTTGGAGAGGATGGGGCACTCCCTAATGAGCTGCTGCCGCCGAAGTGAACTCGGCTTGGGACATTCATGGTATAGTCTCTCGAGAGCCTCTACCTGCTCCGGAGTGTATCGGACATACTTCCCCTGATCGATCCCCATCTTCCCCTCCTTGCAAGAAGTCACAGGTATCATCTCTCGAACACCGGCAGTCAAAGAGAAAGGCTCTCCACCAGCTACCACAGAGCGCACCTTTTCTGTGGATATTATCAGGAGTGGGTACAAATCAGCGACCTTTCATCAACCACTCGACAAAATCACCACTTCAATCACAAAAAGCTCGGAAATTTAAGCCTAACCCGTTGTGCGCTCCCAAATTCCGGTGCTCCTTTCTTCATATATCCGGACAACAGCAAGCACAAGAAAGACGAGGTCTTTTCGAGATTGGAGATCTCTAAAGAGAGCTCAACTCCAAAGACCAGTGTCGAACAGGTACTGCGGTAGGCGCAACAAGCAAGTATACGAGCGCGCAACCTCAAATAATTGAGAGCTTTGTTAGATGCCTTTTGGAGATTCTTCGAAGCTTTTCTTTTGCTCTAAATAAGATTTCCTCTTTCTTTGTCACTTGTTATATTGAAGAATCTTCTATCTTTTTTGTGCTTTTAGTTTTCTAAGCCTTGCGGCCGAAGACATTCCCAGCTTTGACCTCTCGTTCTCCGAAGCTATACCAAAAGGAACAAAAAAAAAAAAGAAACAGGAAAAAGATGGTGGTTTCCTCCTCGAGATTTGAAGCCTCTGTTGATTGGCGAGACGCGAGCGAGTCACCGAGTCGAGCCGGACTCGCTCCTCGACTCTTTTCAAGGATCTCCGGAAAAAGAAAGCGAGCAGGGGCGACTTCTCGACATCCGGAGCTCGATCAAAGGCCAGCGGCGAGTTATCTCACAAGATCCGCAGCCTTCCCACGGATCGGCGCCGAGAAATCCAATCTTTGTCAACAACAAAGCGAAGCAAATACTAGTAAAAGCAAAAGACGGGCGGTGGCAGCGATTCGTACCCGCAATCCTCGATCCACGGCTCCACCCGCCACAACAGTACCCAACGTTGCGGCCGTACGACAAGGCAGCAATCCTTTCTTGCGGCGTTATCGGCGGACAGCTCCGGAGCTTAGCTACATTCCATCAGGGTATTTCGAATAGGGGGGGACAGAGAGAAATCAGGAGTTCATTCGACAACCGCTTCGAACTAAGGAAGCTCGAATTCGACAGAAGAAAGAGAAGAAGGAAAAAAAAATGCGATCTTTGATCGAAATACGAGCACGGCGGGTCTCCAAGAGCCAATTTCCTCCTCCAAAGAAGAGGAGTAGGGGCTCAATTTGCGTGGATTAAACGCTGTCTCTATTTCCCTCGTCGGGTCTTCGGACGAGCGACCGCAGGGGAAGGCGAGCAGGAGCTTATTTATATGGGATAAAATGCTTTGACGAAACTAACCTCGCCATGTTCGCAAAATTTAAGGAACTGCCCCCACATCGCCTTAGCCTCCCTTTGGTGGTTCAGCTTGGATCCAATAATGGAGGTCGAAGTTTTTATGTCGTCATAAATATTTTTTATTTTTCAAAATAATTTAAATATATAATATTATTATGGTATACAAAAATTCAGACGTTACTCGAACATAAGGAATATATCGAACTATCATCATAAGTGATGTGATATTTGGATTTTTTTTTTTGTATGATAGATTCTTATATGGAATGTTTTAGAATTTACTGTTATGATAAATCACATCATTTTAGGATAATTTTATTTATTCTTATACATGGAAATTCTCGATTTATAAATAGAATAATTTTTCTTCCTTTGGTAATTTCACAAGTGATAATTATGATAAAATAAAAAATAATTAAAATAAGTAGTAAATATAATTTTCGCATGTCGTGAAATATAGTGAGTAATATGCGCGAGGCTACAATATTTGCTAAGCTAAGTGTAATCACTCGATTAACATTTTAATTAAATATAAATTAAGACATCACATAGTGCACATAATAAAAACGACATGTCAATAATTTAATTTGGATTATTATCTCCAATAATTGGATGTCAAGTGAAAAGATGAGCTATTGGACGATGACTTGCTACTTGTAAGAGCAGCCGCCACATTATATATGGGTCCATTGACTCAAACACTAGGAATATTGTAGAGAAAATGATGTAAAAATCCAACTACTCTGTTTTCATGATCACATATTTATATGGACAAAACATATATCTCTCTCAAAATTAAGCTGCAAAATGGACAACTTAAACAGCTCTTAAAGCATTATATATATATATATATATATATATATATATATATATATATATATATATATATATATATATATATATATATATATATATATATATATATATATATATATATATATATATATATATATATATAATGCTATTAACTCATTGCCTTAAAGTGGGCAAACAATTTGGATATGAAACCTGAGAGAAGTCCAACGTATGTGTTTTTGGCGATTATATATTTATATAGAGAAAGCAAGCAAGCAAGGAAGCAGTGGGCGTGGAGGGATGTGTGGGCACATAGAGGACAGAATTATGAGGGGTTTCTTGCATGCGCCTCGGTTACTTCCTCTTCACTACTACATGTATAAAATACCTCAGGTAGGACCATGTATGATCGCCATAAAGTAGTAGAGACCATGAGTGCGATGCAGGTGTTTGCAGAGTTCAGCCATGCATGAGTTCATGGAGATCAGCATGTTGTCATCTTTGATGTCATGGCAACGTTTCTTCCTTCCCGTTCAGCAGCAGCAGCAGCAGCAGCAAGTATGAGTTCCAGTTGGATGTTGGATTAGTATGAGTCTGCAGCTGATAAGATCAAATTGTGATCTTTCGATCGGAAAGACAAGTTCCCGATCAGAAATGCAAATGTTTTATGAGCTCTGCATTTTGTGTTGTGTGATTGACAAGACTCTGACACTGTTCTGCCTCCAACATTCGTAGAGAACTTACATGACCGCATTATGATATTATCAGACATGGACCAAGCACATCATCAAGATTGTTGTCAAGCTGATAAAGATGGTAAAGTGTCCAGGGAGAAAAACCAGGGGCTTGATGTGACCGGGTGATGGTGATCGGAGCCTTAGCAGTGGGACTCAGATCGGCAGGCGAGAAGGCCTGAGCAGAATAATGCCTAATGCCTTGGGTATGTCTCTGATGCGGCCTTGTTTGGTACCTCCCCCCCCAAGTTGGCTTTTAGTCTTATCAGTCTAATGGAGGAGCAGAGATCAGCTGCAGACTCCAAACTGGGTGCTTCTGCTTCATGGCGAATCAGTAGGAAACAGGATCTTGGTTAGTACACAAAGGGGAGACCCAAACGAGAGAGAGAGAGAGAGGAGGTTTCACGCTGGTATTTATGGTATGGTGCCCGCCACTTCACGCGTGCGGTCCACTTCCTCGTACGGCGAGGAGGTGGACCATAGGCGTGGCCTTTGCTCTGCTTCGCCATGGCGTGCAAGCAGAGAGAGGGAGAGAGCGTTCCTTCTCTTGAACTCTCTTGGTTGGTACCAAGAGAGTTCTTTTCACCAAACCCGGTGCATAACTAAGAGGGTAGGATCATGCATCAACGTGGGCATTCCAAAAGGTAATCTTTGGAGGACTGGAGGAGGGAGCGAAGGGGACGAATGAGAATTCGCCAGTGCAGCAGCAACAGCAGCGTCTCCGGCAGCAGAAAGGGGGCAGGGAAGCAGGAAAAGCTTGCACTCGTCGCCTCCATCCACTTGGATGCTAATGTACATGTGCAGGTCTCACTTCAGTCCCCGGATTCGGCTTCTCCAAATATTCTATCCGATTCGGCGTTTAAAGCGGATTACATATTCTACCAAGGTGGCGCCATGGCAGAGGTGGTGGTGATGGTGGAGGGTGCACCGATCAGGAAAAGGAAGCAACTGGCGTTCTAGTTTAGCTTATCCACCTTGCACTCCCCTGCTTTTATTTACTTCATGTTCGAATGGTCCGGCATTTCACTTTTGCTCCCCCCACTACTCTCTTTATTTCTTTCGTTTCGAGCTTTATATAATATATATATATATATAACCCACCCACCAACATAACATAGATATCTTCCATTAGATTATTTAACTACATGCTTCATCACAACGGTACCACTAACAGTCGTGCAACCGTTAGTTAGCCCACGGGCTGTTGTTCAACGATGAATCATGACTCGGCTCGCATTCCATAACCATGACATCGCGACGATTATTTGGGCTATAATTGGGCTGGTCTTTTCAGGCCTGTGTTCGTTAAACTTGACACGTGTTAATTTTAGTCGCCATTTCATGGTCACCTGCTCAGCTTTGTGACTCGTGGTTAAGCAATCGTCGTGGGTGATGGAGAGACTCGGCGACGACGAGTTGGGGCTGGTGCTGAGAAGCGTCGTCCGTTGGCGCGACCGCAAGTCCTGCGCCCGCGTCTGCCGGCGGTGGCGCCGCGTCGAGGCTCTCACCCGCTCCGCCCTCCGCGTCCTCGACCCCCATTACCTCCCCCGATTCCTTCCCCGCTTCCCCAATCTCACCGCCCTCGAGGCCGCCACGCCCATCTCCGACGCCGACCTCGACCTCATCGCTCGATCCTGCCCTGACCTTGAATCCCTGAACCTCAACGCCCACCGCAGCCGGATCGAGCTCGACGAAGAGCCCCAAGGCGTCGAACCGCCTGACGTCACTGACGCCGGCTTGTGCGCCATCTCCATCTGCTGCCGGAAACTTAAAAACATCTCTTTGAGGAGGAGGAAGGGAGTCGGCGACGTGGGTGCCATCGAATTGGCGAAGCACGCCAAGGGTTTATCTTCTCTTGATTTGTCCTGGTGTAGTAAGGTCACGGACCGGGCGGTCGGAGCGTTCTGCGCCTTGAACTCGCTGATGGTCTTGTGCCTCCGGGGCTGCCCCTTGGTCACCGACTCCGGATTGGCTTGTCTGGCCAACGGGCCATTGTCGAGATCCCTGAGAGTGTTGGACGTCTCTGAATGCGATCAGATTACAGACCTCGGTGTTTGCTTGTTGCGGCACATCCCGTGCTTGGAAGAATTGAGTCTTGCAGACTGCGGGCCGATGATTACGGATGTGGGAGGCATCGCCATTGCGTCTATCGTTGGCCTTCAGAGTCTTGATCTTTCGTGGCTAATCAATTTGTCCGATGCCACACTTATTGCGCTGGCTCGGAACTGCAGGAACATGGTTGAGATCAACGTGACGGGTTGTGAATTGGTTACTGGTGTGGGGATTCTTTCCTACTCGAACCACCCGGCACTAAAGATCCTTGTCTTAGCTTCGTGTTATGGTATCTCTGCCAACGATGTCGAGCGGATGATGCTGGCAAGTCCATCTCTGAGGTGTGTCGGGTTGGACAAATCATTGAGGGGTTGGATGCCATCTTCGGTACAGGAGAACCTGTCTCATATCTGCAGGATAGATTGGCTTTGAGATGTCGATGCAATGGACAATGTTGGTAGGTGAACTCAGATTTGGAACCTCAAGGTATGATGCCTCATGTTTCCGCAATTAATGATGGTTATGCTTGGTTTTATCCTGTCTACGTAAGTACATAATTAATTCAATCACCTGAACGCTTTTGGTGCCAAGTGACTGTTTTCTTTTGAGCTCGGCACAAAACCTCTATCTTTTCAAACTTTGAATTGATTGGTACTTGTTCACCTAACCAGCTGAATGGCTCTCTATCTTTGGTCTTTCCTTATTGGGGGCAGCTGCATTAGTTGTAAATCCTAATATGTTTGTGATGAATCAGATCACAAAGCATGCATGATAACTTCAATAATTTGGATGGGACATGAATCTTTGTTGGTGTTGTTCTGTGAAGCTAAAATTGGAAGCTGTTGCTGAAGAATAGTGAAACAAATTATGGCGCAGATTGTTAATAGGTAATGATGTGGCCTTTCTTGTTGGTGTCTGTATGGGTTAACTCAGATTCGGTGCATGGTAACACAGGATGTGAATTGAAGTCTCCCTGGTTCCTTCAGAATCATTATAAAGATTGTAACATAGGATGCACATAGATAGGGAAGCTAGCAACAAGCTCACAAGTTTGCTAATCTCACAAGAACTACTAGCCTTAACCATGTTTAGAGTCCTAACAATGTTCAGGCTTTTGGCAGAATTATATCATCCTTATCCTCTTGAGCGAAGTGATTCTTTTTGTTTAATTAAAAAAATTTTGGTAAAGAAGTAATGTTACTGTAACTATTTTGTTTCTATTCTTATAGTCAACAAAGAACAACCAGCTATGCAAACTACATCGAGGATGTCCGGTAACTTATATAATTCATCAATTTGAACCTCTAAGCTGGATGGTCTTTGTTTCATTACGCAATGATAAATGTGCTATTCATTTACTTAATATAAATATTAAGCTTGCAATGTGTTACAGCACGAAGCAACTAGCTATGCTGTTATAGGATTGATCATCGCTCAAATGAGATGGTCAATCCAAGTGGAACTCGGAGCTTCTCTAGGCTGTCCTATTCCATGGGAAAATGGAACTGGTCCGAGGGGTTTTTTTTTATTTTTTATGGTGAGTGAAGTTTGTCTTGCCTGTTTAACTTATTGAACCCTTATAGATGGTTTTGATAATGAACATCAACTCAACATTGAAGGAGTAATAACTTTGTTGTTGACATTTTATCAAATATTACTTCTGTGAACACATAGTTGAGGTTTTATCTTTGCAGACAATAACGAGGAGCCTATTGATCATGTGTAGCTTGAGGATGATGGCAATAACAATGATAAGCAATAGAAATAATAAAGTCAAAGAAATCACTCAATCATTTTGATACCACACTTTATACACCCAAAAGTATGTTCATTTATGGCTGTATAATTGGCTGCAGAGCCACTGTAATTATCGCAATATTCAGGAGTTATGCTCTTTGCACAGGTAGATTGTCACACATCTGGGAGCACGCAGGAAATTGGTCTCTGATGTTGAATTGGATTGGCAAATTTTACAGCATGGAGATTGTTGGTATCTTTTTAATGTTGCTCCGTGTCTTAGTGCACATGTATTGATCATGGAGATTGTAAATTTTACATGGCTTTGGGAAGATGTGGTTGTGGTGTAAGAGACGTCTGAGAGCTTCAAATTTTACCGATAGAAGTTACAAAATTAGATAATCCTGAGGTTACGGGACTTGAAACGCTTCCTATTTTGATATTTCTGTTCTTCTCCAGTCTCATTTTCTTCTGTGCGCCTCTTTGGAGCTTAGCTTGCATAATTCCTTAACAAGATTATTATGTGAATGCAAGTGTTGCTGCACATCAACTTTGTGCTCGCTGTATAGGAGAGTTTTCATAGTCTCTGGGCAAAGTGCATGAATTTGTCTGCATACAACATCCTCAGAGGGGAAGATGTCGGTATGAATGATTTCTTCGTCTTATTGTAGGATTTGACTTGATATGAATAGTGTAGTCTGTTACTCACAGAGCTTTGATCATTTCAGATGGGAATGCTTTGCCAGTGTAAGATGTGGCTCCGCAACATTGTCTTAGGCAAAGAAGACTGATATCTGAGCTGCTTGTTTCTTCCCTCCTCCCTTCTTGGTGGAAGATAAGACTTCAGCACCTTCCACGGACTCTGTTCTGGAGGACTATGCATATTTATGTGCACACGAACGCTCTGATCTCTGGGTTTGTGAAGACCCAGCTAAGTTATATTAACTATTTCAATGATACGCAAAGGGCTCGCTTTGACCGTCAGGAGTAGGTAATCCGTTCAGTCTTTGTTTCTATTGCATTCTATTTCAAAAGACATTTTGCCTTCTATCATTTTTGAAAAAATTGATAGACTAGGCTGAGATATAAAAGATATTATTTGTTTTGTTAAATATTAAAATAAATTTAAAATTAACTTAACTCTTGCATGTCTCGCAAAAGTCAAAGTCGGATTGTCGAATTTGTGACCATACATCGAGGATATCCAGTAACTTATATAATTCTCCCAATTTGTGAACTACCGAATTCACAAAATCAGATTGCCTGTATATTTTTAAAATTTCTGTTCATTTTAAATTTACAGTTTAACTATTTGTTGTAGAGCCTCACCTACCGATTAAATCCCGCTTAATTGTAGATTAAATTTATAGAATCTTGTCTAGTTGGTAAAGAGTTAGGGCAGTGAGGAAAGCGGATCGGTTGACACAATCTGTGAAGTTTGGAAGGTGAAAGAATCGTGCATTTGTTTTGTTTATTTTTAGATTGCTAGTTATATAGCTCTGTTTTATCAGCCTTGTCGGCTTTCTTTTCTCTCTTGTTTCTTCCTTTGCTTTTCTTGGACGACCACCCACTCCTATCGGTTTCATCTTCTTCACCTTAGGTCATGCGTCCTTATGGTCTAATTGTTTTCTTCTGATGATGGGACAAATATAAACTTGATTCTTGGTTCTGCAGCAAAGGCTTCTTAAGATTTCTATGTTTAATCTAATGATGCAGCGTACATGTACGTGTTGTGATTGTGATTCTCGACAATAAGATTATTTGATGGGTTTTGTCTCTTGACGAAGTGCAAACCGCATCTTTCAGTACGTAGTGCCAACATCATGAGACGATGATTTCGAGTCTTTCTTGAGCACAAGACTACATCGATCGAGAGTCCAATCTCTCTGCATCAAGCAAGTCACCATCAGAGAGTTAGAAAGGAAGATGTAGTAATCAACGCAACAAAGACAGCTAGCCGTAGAATTCTACAATTTCTTAGCTATCAGGTAACTCGTTCTATGGTGTGTTCTACTTGTCGGATTCTTGTTCTCCCGTCTTGGACATCTTACCAAGATGAAAGATCAGGTGTGGATCTCAGATCGGGCGCAAATCTGCAACATAATTTGCTGTTTTCAAGTTACGCATGATCCGACATAGGTGTGCCGACAAGAGCTATAGCTTATAAAGATCTGCAGGAATCAACTTCGATTAACATAAAGATTAGCGGCATTAGGTATGAGAAAGGATTGCATCAGCTCTCTTGGATCCTTCTTATGACTCTTGGCAAAGAAAGTTGCAGAAGATGATGAGAGCCCGATTATGGAAAATGATGATGATGATGATGATCGTATATTGTAAACAAACACCGAAAAATCTGTATCAATCTTCGCAAGCTCCGGACATATACGGCGACGGCGACGGGTGGAATAGGTGTGCTTACGGATCGAGATCAGTTGAAGTGCTTCATATCTGGGGAGAAATCATCCAGTTGATCCTGTCATTCGCGTTATCCAGGGATCCGAATGGCTGCCGAATCCATAGAGGTGATCCTATCGTCCACGATATATATCTACGTTGACGTGGTTGCAGAACTAATTGTCGCGTGAATCAACGGATTGTCTCCTTTCCTTCGAGGAATGCTGCCTCCTCGGAGGTGAGTTCGTGTGTGCGCTGCCTCATTTCCACGAAGAAAGGAGGAAGAGGTAGGTGTCGGCCGTCTCTTTTCCGTGCATCGATCCGACATGATCTTTCCGCAGTCGCAGATCTTGGAAGGGCGCCGAGGGCCTCGCTTTGACCTGCGGGCCCGGACGCGTGTAGCTCCTTCAAGCTGCCGACAGTCGCTTTCGAATCTACACTCGACGTCGCTAGCTTTTCCGTCGTCGGACATCGACTCCGACGCGACATGTCTTTAATTTAGCGGAGTAATAAGACCACCACCGAGAAATTAATCAATCCTCCTTGTCACGGTGGTCGATGGGATGGGCGGCTTTAAGGATTCGCTGCGAATGGGAGATCATGCGATGTTGGCCGAACACAGTGTATATCATTCCGCTCGTCACGAAGCAAAATTAAATGCCATACTTGCTCGTGATATTATATAGGGAATACGAGAGCAACAATGAGTTGCATGGACAGATCTTCTTAATAATGACCAGAAAACACTTTCTTACTTTACACGAGCATATGCGGGAATCGCATTTCATTGTTCTTTGTCATCGATCTTCCATATATTAGCTATCGCAGAGCACAACAGTGCTCGAAGCAAAAGATCAGACGACAAGTTGTAATATGTTTGTTGTTGCTTCACTGCCACCATTGGCCCATATTTTGGAACTAATCGAATAGTACGTGTGATATCTTTCAGTGTAGCTCGGACGATAGTTGTCAGAAATATCATCTCCTTAGAGGGAGCCACAGCGACTTCGGAAGAGATCAAGGTTTATCGACATAGAATCAATCGTACGAGAAATACCAAATCGATGTGACCTCCTAACATTCGGAATAGTAACAGCGATGAAAACAATAAATGTGGACGTGTAATTAATAGGTTGATCGGTCCCAAAACACTATCCAAGATAAATTTCCGTCAAATCTCTTGTATTTGTTGCTTCAAGATTATAATTCGTCACCGGGGCCGAATATATTCTTTGTTTTGTTCAATTTAGTACGAGAAGATATTATTACCGAATCTCAAATCATTGCACGGCTCACTATTTATACACAGTTAATTTCATTTCCTCTCTCTAATTCTCTTTGTTCTTTTCTGCATGTTGAGGCCGAAAGAAGATGCAACTTCTTTAATGAGAATCGACTTCGTCGCTTTCCAACCACCGAAATGAAGCACTAAACTGCCACTAGCTAAAAAATTGAAGAAGGTGTTGCATCGCCACTTCCCATTTCTCTTGGTTGTGGAAGAAGCTTCACAATTTTGATTCTACTGAATGCTATTTTTTCTTACTAAACAGTCTTTGTAATTCTAGAAAGTCGACGAGGCATTAGGTATACCACAGGTGAAGAAGATTATTGTTTCGATGGGCCATTCACGTTTCGTGTTGGTTTATCGAGGAAGGAAGGGAGGATTAGAGGGTGTGGTTCTTTGAACAGCAATGAGAAGGATGGTGACATTGGGCATGAGGCACAAGTTACTACTCCACACGTCTTGGACATTTGTGTTTGTTTTGCATGGATGAAAGAATCCATACATGCATATATATGTTTCCACACACATCTGAAGGTTTGCTTTGTGCCGTCACCCTCAGGTGCTCGAGCTTGACCGCTGAGTTCTGGAGAGCCACAGATGTCGGCGTTCACCCTCTCTACTGCAAATGAGCTTCACAGGATAGGAGATTTTTACCCTCGACATCCATCCATCAATCAATTATCTAACCTTTTTCTTTTCGAGGGACTAGAAAATATCTTCTTCGAATATGCAGTTTCTGTCTTTCGGATGTGGCCGTCTTCTTTTTCTCTTTTAATATGATTGCACGGAAGTTGAAATGTCGAAATCATTGACCAGAGAGGCATATAGGAGACCATTATATTAGTCTGTGTGATGGAGATCATGCTGCGATTACCTGATCAACATTTACTGTATATGTATTTTATGTTGTCGTACCCAATGTTACAGAAGACGCGACTCGATCATCCAATGCAATGGATGATCACATCTGTATGGTTGCCCTATTGTTTTTCTGCTTTATCTCTGTGGATTCTTATGTTCTCATCATCATTAGATTAAGTCTTGAATCAAAGTCAAACAATTGCGCAAACGAAGTCTCATAAAATGAGCACATGACTCATTCAACTCTAGCCGATCTCGTAGCCAACGGAGAAAATACCGAAAGATTCTGATCTCGACAAGAAATCCAAACAAAATATTTGAAAAATGATTCCGAGTCCCATTCATGGTAGGCCTCCTTCGTCGACTCGGGCGAGGACATGTACGCCAAGGAGAAGATATCATGGAGTCGGAAACAATAGCAGCATTTATACTTCCTTTTAGGTGTCCTGCTGAAGAAGCCAGAGCATCTTTTTGGCTTCGGTCATGTCATTCCTTTACCCTCGATGAAGACGCAGAAATCTAGGTGAAGTGGGAGAACTACTTCTCATAGGGACACTCACCGGTGAGCTGTCGCTGTTCTCATGGCTACTGTTTCCTTTGTTTCCGAGCTCTTAAAAAGGTCGCTGTTGTTTTGGCCCCCCAGAGCGGTAAAACCTCACCCGGTGAACTCCATCTGTTCTCTACAATTCTTTTCTGCCATGAGAAGGGATCGAAATGAACATATATCAACGTAAATTCTCGAACCCAATCTTCGCAGGGTGATTTAGATGTGAAGAGCTTCACCAAATGGCTTCCCTGGCATATCAATCGTGTGCTTCCCCGGCGGTACCTTCGTAACGCGAAGAAGGGTCAAATGGAGAACGCATGTATCGACTTGCATGCACAAACCACACGTGAAGCGTGAACGAGGTTATTAACCTTCACTATGTCAGCACATAAGATAAGATATAGAATGACTGGGGTTGTATAGGTAGTCCGAATCGATCAGATCCGTCGGCATAAAGATGAGGTCCGTGAAACTTGGACGACGACTAGTGGTTCTTCTTCGGTCCTTGTTATCAGCTGTTGCTACTGCACAGCTTAGATCATTAAGACACTGGTATTCGCCTCAGCAAAAGTAGGTTAAGGCTCTTTGGTCTTCGATGTAAGCTGGCCAGCAAAATCAAAGTCTACACAAAGTTGGATTGATGCAGTCATGCTCTTTCTAGCCTTAAGAAAAGAGTTATCGCAAGAGAGAGATTCTGTGGTAGTTTCACAGTAGGGAAATGGGAGTGCAACGAAGAAGTGGTCCAAATGGGTTCTCTCATAATACAAATTCACTCACGCTTGCACCTCTTCATCTATTCTTCCTTAGAAGATGCTGTTGGGGTTGATCGGATCATCCCAAGAAAGAACTTCTTCTAGTGGCATCATCTCTCTCCTAAACATAACCCAAAGTGGCTTACACACACATAATACGTTTCCAAAATCATAAGCAGCAACTACATAAAAGTGAAAAGAACGAAATGTGAGGTAGAAAATTGCATCCATTGGTCGCAAACACATGGTTGAGGACAAGTTATTTGTATATTCACACACACCAAGAACCTCATCCTCCTTCCCCAAAATAGCATACCATTTGGAGAGAGGAGGATTTTGTTAACATCAATGGACGATGGGAGACAACCCAAGAAAACAGCGCGCTTAAAAAGAGAGGCCTGCACGAGAAAACAAAGTTAAAGGGTACAAGGAAAGAGGGGGGGGGTATCAAGAAGCACTAAGCATGCTTGGTCCTCAATTCCATACGAGTGCTTCGAAGCTGGTCGGGAAGACAACGTCCGACGCTGCCCACAGCGGATCCGAGCTCTCCACCCATGGCACCGGGAGCGCCCACGAGTCGACCGGGTCGTCGTAGAGGAACTCACCACCAGAATCGGCGGAGTCGAGGAAGCAGCAGTCGTCCAGCCGCGGCAGCTCCACGATCTCCCCGAGCTCGTCGGACTCCGCCGGGGCCGCTGCTGGGGTCTCCGCCCGCTCGCCGGGGTCCATCGCGGCGGCCTTGGCGGCGGCCGCCTGGACGTCGCGCGGGGAGAGAGTGGCGGGGCGGGGGAGAGTGCCGGCGAGCTCCGGGAAGTTGAGTACCGCGGCGGCGCCCTTGATGCTGAGGGCGGCCACGTCATGGGCGCGCGCCGCCATCTCCGGCGTGGGGAACGTCCCCAGCCAGATGCGAGACTTCTTGCGCGGCTCGCGGATCTCCGACACCCACTTCCCCCAGTTCCGCATCCGGACGCCGCGGTACACCGGGTGCCTGTTTCGGTCCCGCAGTCGCTTCGCGGCCGCGCCACCGACGCCGTTCCCCTGCTTCCTTGAGGCTGTGGTGCCCTGGTTACATGTGCCAAATGTCCGATCTTTAAGAGCTTTGGAGAGAGGAGGGTAATAAGAGGAGGACGCCGAGGAGTGGGAAGACATGGAATTTGCGCTGCTTTCTGGCTCGGACGAGTTTGGAGGATCCGCCATTGGTGCCACAAACGGTACCTCTTTTTTTCTGCCTTCGCAGTTGTCCCACTGAGGCTGCTGAGGCCAACGAGCTAGCTTTTCGATGGACTTGCTGTGGTTGTCTTCGTCGTATCGGATACAGGCTCCATTGTTTCCGAGTGGTAGCACGGGAGAAGCTAAGGACAAACAGGGTCCATCAAGTATGGGATAATCATTTACAACCTCAAGCAAACTTCACTGCTTTCTGGCCTTCTGCATCTGCAACGCAAATTTCATACAAACAAGAGATGAATGGCACAATGACATTGGAGACTTCCACACATTATCTGAGATCTTTCAGGAGAGGAACAGATAAACGATAGAAAGAAGCAGTTTTGGGTTCATCGGAAGAGTTGTACGAGCGGCTATTCAGCTGTTCAGGCCGAGAAGAGGATAAAGATCGAATCTTCTGTGACAGAGAAAGTGGCAGATGAGGACCAGTATCAGCTGCAAAGGGAAGACGACATGAGCTGCTACAGTGGAATTGGTTGGTGAGAACAGCCGAACACCAGAGTATTTGAGTTGATGCAGACAAAGACTAGAAAGAGAGAAGAGCGAGAGAGGGGGCGATGGGAGGTAGAGACGAAGGGGAGGGAGGGGGAGGGGTTTTAGTAGAGGAAGGGGTAGAAACATGCCAAAGCGACTCGCATATGGGCCTTCTGCCAACCGCGATGGCCCTACTTCCTCTTGATTAAGATTAATGACAAGCTCTGCCCACTAATCTGCTCCCATTTATGCTCTGCTTTCACCTCCAACTCCCTTGCACCTCTTCTTTTTTCCTTGATCTCCATGCATATCTGTATCCCTCCTTACCGATTGTCCCCGCCCAGTACCAATTATTTTCAGCAGCGGTGGGCCTCTAAGCTAGCTCGGGTTCCTCTTTCTGCACGTAGCTATGTAGATTGGGGACACCTAGCTTGATATATGTGGAGTTCATTGGACTGCTCGCTCCCAGGACTTTTTGTGCATTTTGATGTTTCTGATTCCTTCTATTACCATGAAAAAGAGGATTGTCACTCGTGGTAGGCGTGAGAGCAATCGCTCATCGCTCGGGAATTCCATAATACGTACTCTGCATAAGGTTAGCGGTTTTCCACATGGATCAAAGCTTGGGAGTTCGTTTAACGCTTGGGGGAAGGGAAGAAGGTAGGGTTGTCTTCTTCCTCGGCCATCCGCTCTGATGGTGACTCGGACGCATGGGGGACCGAGAAAAGAAAAAGCCAGCAGCTGTAAATTGGGTCATATCTCAGTGAATGTACCAGGCAGATGAATGATTCTTCTGGAGAACTGAGGCGAACTCCTCCGACTCGCTCAGGAGAAATTTGTGAGGAAGACAAAGAAGCTGTTGATCATTTGGATCCCATGCCACCATATGATTTGTACGGCTCCATCGTGCATCTTTGAAGCTTCCTGCTGTTCGTGCGAGTACCCATCTTTTGTCCACCAAACCTGCCAATATTTCATCACAAGGGCGAAGGAATCAGTGACACTGCGCTCGACGTACCTCGCCATGATTTCATGCACGAGCCCATGGGGTCCCAAAACCGAAGCTTGCGAAGGCATCACGGCATTTCACGCTTGCCTGTTTGTTTGGTTTGGTAGGTAATTTTGTAAGGAAAGCCCAAATTCTCCATAATCTCATCGCTGGGGACGGAAGGAGGAGGTGCCCAACACAGCAGAACACGAGATCCTAACCCTAGTAAGACCATACGAAGCATCTCAGACCAAGGCATCGGCATTAGTGCTCTCGATCAATGATCGACTCAGGTGAAGATCAGGTTGAGCTCGTGCTAAATAAAACAGGGACAAGGAAGGAGAGGAGGAAAATTACGTGCATTTATGTTGCAAGGGCCATGCAGCGAGGGGCAGTCAGCCAAGGCGAAGCACAGAGTTGAAGGCCGCACGGTTCAACTTTGTGCCACAGAAAGTAGCCTTCAGATCCTCCGGATCAACAGTATTAGGAATGTGATTTTGTGGGAGAGGATTGAGATCTGCAGACACTCTCCCCTTCATCCGCCGATCTTTCTATCTAAATACCATCCTTTCTTCTTGTTATTCTATCTGCGGTTGTTTAATTTCCCTGTCGATTGCTGCAGGCAGTGGAAGATTGAAACGAGGGAGACGTCTCATTTGGACAAAAAGACCACCGATCATTTTCGTCATGTTTTAGTGCAATTGCCTGCGCGATACAGACACTGTTGATGTGGTTTTTGTCAAAGCTCTTGTAGAGACGTCCTTTTCCGGTGAGAGATGCTACAGTATCGACTACTCTGCAACACTGTCCGCACACGTTGCTTTCATTTACTACAGCATTATCAATAATTACTAGTACTGAACGAAAGGTGTGCAGAACAAGAAGCACGTCCAGATTATTTTTACTTGCTACTTTCTTTTTCCTGGCAACATGTTTTTGTTATGGGTAATGGTGTACATGCCTTGGCAATAGCTCACGACCAAGCGCCTAAGGTACAGACTAAGAGGAAGGAGATGAGGGGTTGCCATCTCCTTTTACGTCTTATCAATGAGAACAGGAAGAAGCTTTCACTTCCTCCTTAAAAGTAGCGTACTCATTTGTTCCTGCAGGCACCTAACCATCTTGACTGCTTCACAGTGCGCTCCTCGGTCACGAATGCAATAGTTTTCGCGAGACACGATCAGCTTTGACGTGTGGTGGCAGCCAAAAGCTGCAGGACAAACCTCTTGCTTCTGTAGCAGAAAGGACAGGGATGAAGCTACCCTTCGAGTTCTTCCGACTCGTGCTGCTTCCACGTTGCAGCAACCACTGAGACGCTCGAGGAAAGAATGCAATGCTCAAATGACCAGAAACCTGTTTTCTCCCTCTTTTTTGTTTGTGTGCGCGTGTCGGAAACGAAGTGTTGTAGGAACGATGTTTTGTGTATTTCAAGTTGTATTCGGAAACAAAAAACGCAAACTGGAAAATGAAATGGAAACAGTGTTAGGTTTTTATTTTTATCTAAATGAAATGGAAGTTTGTATACATATTTTTTCTCTTTTTGTGGCGTAAGAGATTTTTTGTTGCAAACTTGTGCATAAAACATGCTGGGATGGATGTCTTCAGCATTTAAATTGTATTCAGAAACAAAAAACAAAAAAGGGAATATGAGACGGAATCAATGTTTTGTTTTGTTTTGGTTTCTATATGTCGGGACGTAATATAACGGTCGAATATATCTTTTTCGTTCTTTGGGGATTTAGCGGAGTGTTACGCTCCCAGTGTACCGTTCGCATCTCAGTGGGTTTTAGCCAGCCCTAGCTGTGCCCCCCTGATGGCCGGGGGTCGGGGTTCGAGCTCTCGACGGCCGCTAACGACGCGATCACACTTGAGCAGGAGAAGCCACGAGTTCGCCCTCGGTTGCTTCGTTTAGTGTTCCGATTCCGATGGAGAGAGCGGCGTCTTCGCTTTGGTGCGCGATTCCAGCCTTGGGTTTCCTTTTGTATTCTCGTCTTTATTGTTATCGGCGAAAGATTCGATTTTATCATGCTTTGCTTGTTTCTTCGCTGATTCTAGTGCAAGAAAGCTATAGTTGTTAATTCTTTTTGGTTCATTAATTTTTTAGGAGAGAGCGAACAAAAGGGTTCCTCTTTTGGCCGTTGAGTTTGTACACCGCCAATGTCGGTGTTCCAAGGACCGCGAGATTGGAATAGAGATTGTGCTGATTGCAGAATAGTGCTAGTTCGATGGAAATAAACCACGAAATAAAAGCTTGCTGCATGTTTTTACTCGAATGTTCTCTCTCTAGAAGCTTCAAAGATGAGAATAATGCGGTGATGATTAGCAAATTTTGAAAGATGATGCTTGGAATAAGTACAAAATTAAGCACACGAAATAGGAATCCTGAAATTTCGAACAAAATGATGAAGACAACCGTCGGAAGAACACTAAAACGCGTCTGTAAATATGGCGGAGTAAATTTAGCCTGTGATGATTTTGGCTGGAAGTTGTGAGAAGGTGACAAGGAAGCATGTTGACAAAAGATGTCACAGGCCATTGTCGACAAGAAAGGTGTATGAATCTCAGTACAAACGAAATAAGTTGGCTTGTTGGACTTCATTATCACTTACAGGGAAATAGAAGTTACAGTGGTTCCTTTTTTAGGCTGGAGTAACTATCTCAATTTTTGGATTGAAACATCTTTTATGTACTTACTGTGGAATTTTATGTATATGTTTGCATGTCGTTTTCTTCTCGCTGTTGGAGCAAGCTTTTCCGGGAATCAAAGGACATAGGAACAGTTCCATCTTAATAAATCCAAGGATATGGACAAAATGTTCAAATGACCATAAAAAAAAGTTGTCAATTAATGCATAGTCCTGACCGGTTGTGCTGACAACTCACTTTGACAAGACTTATTATTTGCTTTTCTGATTGGTCTGTGAATTCTATGCGACTAACTCTATTCCTTTCTAAACTCTTCATGATCAGTAGCATCACACTTTGGCTTTTCCAATTTGGTACGTTCCTAATGTCAAGCATGTTATGATTGCTGATGCTGAAGAACTGGAGCTAGAGACTCCGAATGACATGAGATATCAATTCTAATCGTTCCATACATGGATTTGGAAACTGGATTCCCATTCCTCAGTTTGTTCCCTTGATTCCCTCAATCGCACCGAGAGAGTTCATCTGAAAATAAGCATCTTTTTGAGATCTCCCACCTCACCCTTTTTTTTTTATCTTATATCAACCAAGAAACTTTGTTTGAGTTCTATTTTGGTGATGTAACTTTGACATGAAGCATTTCGATACTCTCTGTGCACGTATGTTAATCGATTACAGTCTTATCAGTTTATATCCTTAGATTATAGTCTTACTCGCTTGTTAATTTGGAGCATTGTCACTCGTCATTTTAATAGCAATGTGGGGTACTTCATTAGCATTATGGGTAAGGGAGACCTAATGGACATTCAAAAGAGGACTTCACGTGACCCTAAAGAATATTTTAGGAGATTGCATAGGCGGATTGAAAATTTGAAGTCCTAGAAAGACGGCTAAGATTTCTGTTGTGCGATCAAGATAAGAGTAGAGGAGATATACTGTAACCCTGCAGAATCTTGGTAATGACATCCTGTTGCTTATGCTGACATTCCATGGATGTCTAAGGATGGCTGCTTGTTCATAAACTCCAGTATAGGATGGAAGTGCTAGTGTGTTGCTCTTTAGTTCCTGCACATTAGCCAATGCCCTGGAAGTTGAGAATATTTCTTCGGTTTTGAAAGCATTTCTATTTATATTCAATGCCTTGAAAACCTCCAAGCAAAACTCAAAAGACCCTTTATGGAGACAAATTACTTAAAGAATTTTAACATCTTCACATGTTTGTATTATTCCTTTTCTTCCGAGACAGTGGTTACTGGTTATCTTTTATAGCCTTTTCATTTTTCATCGACTTTGGCATGCTGATCCCTGGTGCCTGACAATTTTAGGCTAGCATTGTCACACTGGATCGCAGTTTTGTTGAGGGAAGGTTATTATACATGGAAAAGTCTGTTGATCCCATTAACCATTAACCGAATCTGTAGAGTGTATCATTATAAGGTCATTATAAGCATTTGAAAGTCACTATAAGCAGTTGGTGCTGAAGTTCCGCAATGCATGATATTCTCCAACATGATTCGATAGTCTGTATTTGTCTTCATGGTAATACTAATGAACTGCATAGTGGTAATGCTAGACTGCTAGTGAACTGCATAGATCGATTATATTGTTTTAAGCCCATCATCCGATCTTGCATGGACTAGTGAGGATTGCAAAGGAGATTGTAGGAAAACTTTTGGAAGGACCTGATTTTTTTTGGACATCTGGTCTTGCGTCTTATATAAGAATAACAATGAAATATGATATGAATCCATGGAAATTTTTAGAGCTTATATCCTCCTAGTATGTTTACAGCAAGTAAATTCATATGACGATCTTCGAGCCATGCTAATCTCCTGAATTTCTTTTGAGATTTTGGTATCTTGGAAATCATTAGTTGATAGGACACACTGGTATAATTTATTAGCTTCCAAATCTAGGCTTTTTGTGGTACGTTCAGTTGCTTCAGTAAGACTTTCGGTTGTTAGGCTATATTGTTAATCTCTACTAAATTCTAGTGACACTAGTTTTTTTTTTTTCTTTTTAAGAAAGATGAAAGTATATTACTTCAAAAAAGTGAATACAACTAATGTTTCTTGTGTCCCTAGCATAGGGCTAAGCCTCCTTACAAAAAGTAGAATGGCGGCCTAATGCCACCTAATCATAAGAATCAAATACGATCCCAGATGCACATTCCTACAGCTCCAATCTAACAAGGGAGTGAGAAATCGGAATGGAAACATCCTCTAATGAAGGTACAGCCATACCTGCCATATGCAACACTGGTATAATTTATTAACTTCCAGTATGACATTGGATTTATGATTTAGGCTTTTTTTCATATGTTCTGTTCCTTCAGTATGATTGTCGGTTGTTAGTCTGTATTGGTGATCTCTACAAAATTCTACTGACTATGATTTATGCCTTTTCTGGTTTCTTTAGATGCATCAGCAAGACTGTGTTACCTGATAGTGCCAAAATTCTGCTTTAACCTTGAATCATGAATGCTCGCTTTCTGACTAGTATTTATTGCATGCTGCATGCAGGTCTTCTACGATTAATTCTCTTAGCCTTGTAAATAAATAAGATATCCCCCTTTGATGTTAAATGCTAGCATGATCAAACAACTTGTTGATAAGCAAATTCAACAGGAAAATTTTGGTATTTCTAATACATCGTTGTGACAAATGCCAATTGAAAAGTCATACATGCCTATGCAGTTTGCAGATATCTATCTTCCTGAGAAAATTAAAAGGTTTACACTGGAAAATATTAGTCTCACATATGTCTTCAGTGACAATATAGTCATGTATTAGTGAATTTTTCCCATTGCTGATGTTTTTAATATATGTTTCTGTTATTTTTTCATTTTCATTTGGAACTTGTTTCTTCCAGATTTTATTGGTCTTTGTTAATTCTTTTTTATCTATAGGTTGCTGAAGATTTATAATACAGCTTGATGTTTGTTATTCTTATTAATAACTCATCCAATATTGATGATTATTGTGCTGCTGTTCATCATGATGGAATGTAAACTGTAGGAATCAAAACAAGTTTTATTTTTTTATTTTTTTCTAAGTTAACGTTTAAAATCTAAATTGATTTACATTTGCAGACAAGCTCTACTGCTACGATGATCTTAAGGAGCTCTACTAGATCTAGAATGAATAATCTAAATTCCTAGAATTTACATTGACTTTATGTTTAGATAAATTTTCTTCAAAATTCTGTACTTGGAGTCTGCTGTACCTTTTTGGGAATATTTTTTCTAGAAATCTTATATGTCAAGAATAATAAGATTCTTTATTTAGCAGGTAAGAAGTTATACAAAAATATGCTTAATGGTTTCATTTAGGTCTTCCTGTCCACATAGATCAGTTACCACTCATGACGCACCCTGTAATGAACCATGAAATCTTATATGTTCATATTACTCTGTCTGCTTAGCTCCATTGGGTAGCTTTATCTTGCGGTCCGCCAGAATGGTTTCAACTCGCTTCTCGTAGGAGGCTGTGGTGGGGGGTAGCTGAGTTGGAACACTTCGGGAAGCATCTTGCGGATCCGAGTGGTAGGCTTTTAGGTTGCTGGCGTGAAGAACATTGTGAATGTTGAACCACGCGGGCAGCTGTAACTTGTAGGAGACGTTGCCTACCCTACTGATAATTGGGAAGGGTCCTTCATACTTGCGCACCAATCCTTTGTGGATCTTGTTCCTAAAGAAAATGAGTGATGCTGGTTAGAGTTTTACCAACACCAAATTGCCGACCTTGAACTCTTGCGGTTGCCTTCCCAAGTCTGTTAACTTCTTCATCCTTTTTGCCGTCTTCTCCAAGTAAGCCCGCGCGATATCTGCATTTCGGTGCCACTCCTTTGCGAAGTGGTAGGCTGATGGACTACTCCCAGTATACTCGATTGCCATGGTGTGAGGAGTTGACGGTTGTTGTCCTGTAATGATCTCGAAGGGGCTTTTGTTGGACGCAGAGCGCCGCTGCAAGTTGTAGGAGAATTGGGCAATGTCCAACAGCTTCACCCAATCTCGTTGGTTGGCACTCACGTAGTGTCGAAGATATTGCTCCAAGAGCGAGTTTATCCTCTCGGTTTGGCTATCCGTTTAGGGGTGGAGGCTTGTGGAGAAGTATAACTTGGATCCCAATAGTTTGAATAGCTCGGTCCAGAATCGTCCCAGGAACCGAGCATCTCGATCACTGATGATATTGTGCGGGACTCCCCAATACTTCACCACATCCTTCATCATCAGCTTGGTCGCCTCCTCTGCTGAACAGTGTAGGGGAGCAGCAATGAAAATTGCATACTTTAAAAATCGATCGACTACCACGAGTATCGATCCGAGTCTCCCTACTAGTGGTAAGCTTGATATGAAGTCTAAGGAAATACTCTCCCACGACCTTTCGGGTATGGGCAACGACTCCAAAAGTCCCACCGGTTTTCGCTGCTCTGCCTTGTCTTGTTGGCAAGTGAGGCACGTTCAAACATATTCCTCCACATCAGTCCCCATCTTCGGCCAGTAGAAGGCCCTCTCCACGAGAGCCAACGTTCGGTGAATACCTGGGTGTCCAGCCCAAAGGGAATCGTGACTCTCTTAAGAGTTCACGCCTCAAATTGTCCACTCGAGGAACATAAACCATATTCACTTTTGTGTAAATGAGTCCCTCCTGGACCCAAAATCGTCGTGCCTTGCCTTCTTAGCTGCGTCAGGGTAATTGCTTGGGGATCACTATACAGTCCATCCCTGATCCTGGAAAGGAAGTTGGAGTGCAACTGACTTGCTTGACTTCTGACCTCCAATTGTACGGCATTCACGCGCTCCACTTTTTGACTCAATGCATCGGTCACGACATTTGCCTTTCTAGGCTTGTACTCCATTGCCATATTAAATTCAGCCAGTAAGTCCTACCATCGTGCTTGCTTAGGGGAAAGTTTCTTCTGCGTTTGGAAATAGCTCAGAGCGATATTGTCTGTCTTCAGCATAAATCGCGATCCGAGAAGGTAGTGTCGCCAGACTCATAGACAGTGGATCACCGCTATCATCTCCTTCTCGTGCAATGGATACCGCCGCTCGGTCTCATTGAGCTTGCAGCTCTCGTAGGCCACCGGATGACCCTCCTACATGAGTACTTCCCCAATAGCGAAGTCTGAAGCATCTGTATGGACTTCAAAGGGCTCCCATAGTCCGGCAATTTGAGCACCGGTTCTTCCAGAACAGTAGCCTTCAGATCTTGGAATGCTATTTCACATTTGTCAGACCATTTCCAAGGCTGCTCCTTCAGCAACTCCGTTAGTGGAGTTGCACGCTTCGAATACCCTGATATGAAGCATCGATAGTAGTTGACGAAACCAAGGAAGGATCTCAACTCTGGCACCTTCTTTGGAGTTCGCCATTCCGCAACCACTTGCACTTTTGATTTGTCCATCGGAATGGAGCCATCACCGATTTGATGCCCCAAGAATAAGATCTCTGTTTGGGCAAAGTAGCATTTCTCCCTTTTCACAAGCAAAGTGTTGTCTCTGAGAACCTTGAAAATTGTTCGAATGTGCTTGACATGCTCCTCGAGCGTTTGACTGTAGACGACGATATCGTCCAAGTAGACGACCATGAACTTATCCAAATACTCCTTGAATAGCTGATTCATGAGGGTGCAGAACGTGGCCAGAGCGTTGGTTAAGCCAAAAGGCATCACCAAGAACTCAAACGCTCCATACCTGGTCACACAGGTAGTCTTCGCTTCATCGCCTTCAGCAATGCGCACCTGCCAATACTCCGACCTAAGGTCGAGTTTTGAAAAATACTTGGCTTTGCCCAACTGGTCGAACAAGTCCGCGATGAGCGGGATGGGATACTTGTTCTTCACTGTCACTTTGTTGAGGGCTCGGTAATCGACGCATAGTCGGAGGCTCCCATCTTGTTTCTTCTGGAAGAGAACTGGAGCTCCGAATAGTGCTTTAGAGCTGCGGATGAGACCATCGCTTAACAGTTCATCTAACTGCTTTCTGAGTTCTGCCAACTCTGGCAGGGGCATGCGGTAGGGTGGTCTCGCTGGACATTTAGCTTGATGTCTACATACATCAAGCTCACCACTTCTTGCTTTTAGCTTGATGTCTGTCGTTTGGCCATTTAGCTTGTTGTCTATGTACATCAGCTCACCACTTCTTGCTTTTTGTAGCTTTGTCTTTGTGTTCTCCTCCACTTGACCCCGCATGGCGTTTAACAAACGCATTGCTCCCATCCGGGGTCCTTGCGACTCCTCGTCGTCACTGCTGGATTCAGAACTACTCGAACTAAGAGCGATAGCTTTGCCCTTGTCCGATTTTGGGGGGGGGGGGTGTGGATGGAAGCTGTTAAAGCATTGAGTGCCTATTTCTGTGGCCACTCCCTCACTATATGCGGCCCTCCGCACAAGAAGCATCCTCCAGGTTTCGAGGCCTTGCCTTTCGGGCTTGGCCCTTTGTGGGAACTCTTCTTTCTTTGTTCGCCCCCGAGCTCCTTCCCTCGAGAATGTTTTGGAGGGTAATTGCCTGAAGATTGTTTCCTTTTTCCCGGGTCTTCGGAGGAAACAAAGTCGGTGAGCCTTTCTGCGGCAGCAATTGCCCTGATCAAATCGGTGACATTCCTTCAATGTAGTTCTTGTTGCGCCCATGACTTCAAACCATCAAGGAAGCTGAACAGCTTATCCTTCTCGGACATGTCTTGGATGTCCAGCATTAGCGCAGAAAATTGCTTCACGTAGTCTCGGATGGAAGTATTTTGGCGGAGTTGTCTCAACTTCCTTCTTGCGACGAACTCGGTGTTCTCCGGTAGGAACTGAGTTCTCAACTCCCGCCTCAAGTCTTCCCATGTGTCAACTCGACACCGACCTTGTTGGATCTCCTCCCAACGGGTTCTCCACCAAAGTTTTGCATCTCCGTTCAGATACATGGTTGCTATGGAAACTTTGGTTTCTTCAGAATCAGGCCTCGTAGCTCGAAAGTATTGTTCCATGTCGAATAGAAAATTTTCGAGTTCTTCGGCATCTCTGGTCCCTCCATAACCATGAGGCTCAGGTGCCCTCAAGTTTTGTGATGGCGCAACGCGGGTGTTGCTTCCTCCCGCATTTAGCGCTCTTGTGAGTATGGTCACCCTCGAAGTGAGTTCCGCCACAACTTCTTGCAAGTGTTGTACGGAGTCTTTGGTGTCATCTGACAATCGGTCGACTAGGGACTCAACCTTATCGATCTTGGACTCCGCTTTTTCTTGCGAGCTCTCTACCCCAACAAGCCTTTGTTGGCCATGGTAGAGTTCCTCCAAGCTCGCTTCAAGAACATCCAAACGGGTTTCCGTCGTTGTGAGTCTCTCCTTGTGACTCTTTTTCCCGGTTGGCACTCCAGATTGCGCCTCCTCCGCTCGCGGAGAGTAGCCAGCTTCTCGCTCATCGTGTTTGTTGTCGCGCTCCTCTTGAGCGGCTCCAACAGCATAAGAGCGAGTGTGCACATGCAACCCACCTGCGGCTGCTTGGGGCAAGGGTCCGGCTTGCCCCGTCTTGCTTGATTCGCCACGATGCTTTGCCATGGCGAAGTTGCGAAGTTCCTTCGTTGCTCGCTCGAAGTGCTTGCTCGCTCTGATACCACAATGTCACGACCTTAGTTGGAATTGCCCAAGGCATGAGGCACCCTTGCGGCAAAGACGCGAACTTAGCTTGTGTTGCCTAAGTCGCGAGGCACCCTTGCGGCAAAGACGAGAACTTAACTTGCATTGCCTAAGTCATGCTTCGCCCTTGCGATTTGCATCCACAAAGATCAGCCCACTTGCAACCTCTCGCAGGTCCCGAAGGACCTCTAAAAAGAGAAAGTTGATTAGTTCGAAGAACGAGCGACGGACAAGTCCCGACGTCTCGCGAAAAGGGGAAGCTTTACAAGCAATTCAACGAGCACCTTGCGTGCACAAGAGAAAAGAGGGAGAGGGGGAAAACAAGGACTTTAGAAGGTTGAACGAACAACTGCAAGTCCACAAACAGCTGCTCACCGGGTGCCGGGCGCGACAATAAGTTCCTGTCAAGGTAACGTGCGAACTTGCGAAAGATTGTTCAACGTCCGACACTATACCGAAGCCCCATCCAGCCTTGTGCCACCCGGGTGGTTTCAAGGGGCTGAGATGGTTGAGGTTTTGTGAGCGGAAGCGGACTGCAGAAAACAGCCCGTGGAACACGAAAACGGAGCTGTTTTAGGGTTGTTTTACTCGGTTCGGTGAGCGGTCGCTTTGTAGCGTTGCAACTTGTTCGAACTTACACTTTTATAAGCAAAATGACTCAAAACCAAGACAAAACATGCTGCCAAGCAGCTGTACATGTAGATGAGAGCGACGAACGGTTCGTTGAACGGAGTTGTTGCGGGTGCGCAACGATCGTTCGTGACATCGGGGCGGTGTCGTCTGCTCTCGGGGCAGTGTCGTCTGATGCCACTAAAGCACCCCCAAAGGCGTCATCTCGTCAGAGAAGTTGTCCCCACCCCCACGAAAGTCAGCGGTCATGCCGAACTGAGGCGCAACCAACCCTCGCATGTAGGTATAAATACCCCCGTTCGATGCTCGGCCGGGGGGAAGAAAGAAGGGAACAAATAGAAGAGGGCAAACTGAACTGACTTGCTCGTCGGAGGGGCCAAAGTCGGGAAGCACCCGACGAAGGCCGTTTTGCAGGGAGGTGGTCACCCCCGAGTGGCGGGCGTCTTCACCCCAAGGTCATCATCCGGTGCGTAGAAGAGGGTGGTCCGTCGGTTCGGATCCCAACCAACACCAGCCTATGCCTCCCCTCCCAAGGGCGCACCCACGTCACGAAGAAAGGTTGCCAACCACCTCGGGGACGAGAGGACACATCCCGCCACAAGCGACACTCAAGTCAGCAGGCCTCGGAGCGCCAACCCCCAGCCACTCGCGAAGGACTCGGTCGATCCTGTCGGTCCAACCCTCGCCCGAGACGCTCAAGAGGCGCAGCCACCTCATCATCCTACTCACTCCACCAGAAGTTCCCGACATCGGCCCGCGGACCTAACCGTGCTGACTCACCAGCCACGGTACTTTTGTTCACTAACACCACTCATGACGCACCCTGTAATGAACCATGAAATTCCAATGTGGATTTGGAACAACTTAGCCATGCAAACTTAGTGTCGGTGCAGCAAAACCTTGTCCCCTTCATTGATAGCTTCTCTTCTTATAGAGTTCAACCAAGACTTCAGAAGATAAAATTATATAATGTTGTGTCTGTTTTTATTGCAGGAATCATGGATGCTATTTTTGTGATCCTTCACCTGGACAGGGAGTTGGAAATCAGTGGCCCATAGTAGCGTTTTGCTAGTGACAACAATCTTAATTAATATGATTCAACACATGTATCAGATGCTCCATTTAGGAATGGAATCAAAATCACTATATGTTAAAATCCACCCAAAAAAAGTCAACTGCATTGCTCTCTATTTCTTTCCCATCTACTGTTTGTTTGTGGATGCTTGGAATCTTTGTTCCACACTTAAGTTTTGCCTTTGTCATCCGTCATTACTGTAAACATAAAGGAGACTATATTAAGCTTTCAGTCCATCTCTAAAAGTACTTGGATCAGGTCTGTACTCAACTTTTCTAAAGCTGCTAATCATGGAATTTCTTTTTTCGATCAGCTAGATAATAGTTCAAATCAGATTTTGTTCTCACGTTCATTTTTTTGTTGACAGTCTTTTCTCAAAGTTGATCCTTTCTGCAGAATTCATTGGAAAGAAAGAAAAGGGAAAAGAAGAAACCACACTGAGGCATCCTGCGTATAGTTTGTGCCAACCCCATTCAAGTATGCAGTTCTATGTTCAGCAAAATAGCTAGACATGCCCAAGAAATGTGTGAGGATGAGGAAACAAGAATAATGGAGAAATCCGTATCTGCACCGGTTTCTGGACACTATGTAACTCCAACATCAGTCCTCCAACGAGAAGGATTTTGTTGAAGGAAGAGGAAGGGGAAGACATCTTACCACGTCCTTAGCAAACTGTAGAGCTTCTCTCTGGCAAATCCTTCCCATGCTGCAGTGTTATCAGGCGGCAAGATTGCTCTTTTATCAGCCTATCGATGGAAGGTGTTTCCCCTGGGATGATCCCAAAATCGTCGGTGTACTTCTCCATTCCGCCCACCAAGAAGTGCCAGATGAAGGTGCCTGCTCCAGCTCCATTCCTCAGCGCAGACTCGTAGATGGTGTCGTAGATGGATTTGTAGAATGTCACTCGATGTGAGTGGTCAAAGTTCTTGTTCTTGTCGGAGAGGCCGAACTCTGTGAACAAGACTGGCTTGTTGAGCTCTTTCTCGCCATCTTCAATGTGAGATGTCACCCATTTGGTAACGTAGTCTGTTTTCTCAGTCAAATTTGCGTCCATCAACCTACAGAAGTGTATACTCTGTGATCAACATTTACACATGAATCATTGAATTTGAAGCATTAGTATACCAGTTATCAGGGTTGATATGAGCAGATGCGAAATCGATGTCGGGAGTTTTCGAGTTGCGCAGGAAATCTGATCCCAGCTCACCATACGACTTTCCGGGGTTGACTTTTGTCTTCTCCGGAGGACTTGGTGCTCCATAGAATCCCTCGAGTCCAACAGTTAACAGGTGTTTCTTGTCGATTCTTTTCACGTACTCCGCCATTTCCTCAATCCATTCCTGCATTTCTTTGAAACCAGAGGATGAACTCGAATCTAGACATCTAGCCATTTGCAGAAACAGAATCCATATTGGATTTTCACCGGCTTGGTTGACTTTCATGCTGGTTATCGTGAAATCGTCTACAGTTGAGAGATTCACCTACTAATTACCATGCACTTCTACTTCGCTAATCTCATTTTTTACTAGATTTTTGGCATAAATTGGGTTCTGGTTCTTGTTATTAGAATGAGATAAGCGGATACCTGGAGAGTGTCACCTGATGCATCCGACGTACATTGCGGCTCGTTCATCAACTCCCAAGCGAAGATCGTTGGATCATCTCGATACTCGGTTCCAGTCAAGTGGTTCTTCCTCGTCAATATCGTCTGTCAAGAAGGCAAATCGGATCATGGATGTCAAACACTGTCTTGGCGATGCCATAATCGTAATCTACGTGTTGGTAAAGCTGAAACCAGACCAAGATAAGGAAGACAGAAAGTTGGAAGTGCCCAACGAAGGGGAAGAGATCCCTCTTCTACCTTCAGATAAATCTTGAAGTAACTACGAATGGAAGGATCGAAGAAGAAGGAGTCATTTGTGGAACTCGAACCGAATCCTTCTTCCCGTGCCCACTTAACATACTGTGTCTTCCCACCATAGAGCTGCAGATTATTCACCAAGCTAAGAAGTAACCTGATCCCATGCTTTTGTGCTTCCACAATGACCCAATCCAATGCCTGCAAGCACAAGCAACCGTGTCGACGTCTTCTCCTCATCAAACTATTAAATTAGTTGAAGAATGGCTACACAAGAATCCGTAGAGACCGTACGCTCTGTCGAATCGAACGAGGAAAGAAAAAGAAATGGAATCGTCGATCGATGTTTCGTACCTCGAAGACCCGTTCATCGAAGATGCCGAGGGAAACCTGCAGGGCATGGTCGGCACCGTCATTGAAGGCCCAAGTTCTGCAGACGGTGAGCCCCATTCTTGCCCCTGTTTGAAAGATCTCGGTGACCCTCGATCTGCTGGACGCCTCCGCAGCTTGATCCATCAGCCAGTAGGAGTTCCACCCATTCACGTAGAACATTCTCCCATCCACCATGAAATGGGTGCCATTCCTCTTGACGAAGCTCGATCTAGGTTCTTGGGTGCGCAACTTAACGGCCCCAAATGCCATGTACATGAATACCATACAGCAGACAAAACCAAGAACCGGACAGAGCTTCCCATTCCTTGGTTTCGTTCTCTTGCTGGATCCAGGAGGAGGCTTACTCCAGCTGCCCTTCCTGCCCCACACGAAGTTCATGTGATCCCTCAAGCGGGCAATTCGAAGCACCCAGATAAGATATTTATCTGCCCAAGAAGAACCGATACCATGACACCAAGCCTACCCCCTGAGATGCTCTCGATCAAGGTTCACCCGAACACATATCTCAAGGATCACCACCGGGATGCATAACGAAGAAGTCAAAAGAAAACCTGAAGTAAACGGGCAGCGGTGATAGAGGAAGCTCTAATTTAGAGGGGCCTGAAGGTCGGCCAACAAAAAGCGGTCATTAACAAGGAAGGGGCGAGACAGAAAGGAAGGCAGGAGGAGGAGGAGGAGAAGAAGATGGAGTAGGAGGCCTGCTGGTTTCAACTCGGTATGCTGGAAAACCGATGAGGTTAAATTTCCTATGGTCAGGTGAATGGCCAAATAAGAACATGCTTTTGGACTATGTCCTTCGAGGAGATGTTGACAACATGGCCTTGCCCGACTCGTTCCGTACCTCTCATGCCGTATCAAAGGCGAGCAAAACAAAGCTCTGATTAGTTGTACGCCGTGCATTACCTATCCGGTAAGTTTTCCAAGGAGTAAAATAAGGGAACAACAGTAGCCAAGATTCATGGTGTCTCGGGAGAGACGACAATAGTTCGCATAGTTATTTGCTCTCTTTGATTCAGATGAGGAGAACATGCAAATGCTGCACCAAAAGAAACTTGTAGGCCAATATGCCAGCTAATGCTGGACGGATGAAATCCCATTTCCCTTTCACCACAGAGAGAGAGAGAGAATGGGGAGCAAGCACTTTGAATCTCTTTTTTGGGTAAGTGAATCATCAACCCGCTGACACACAACTTTACTGAATCAAATTTATGGCCTCAAAAGTCATAGCAGCTTGTGAGTGATCGAAGGGGAGGAAGAAAGATCATTTCCTTGGTGCCGATGCTGCAAATATCACAAGGAAATCTAGACCGGATCAACTGAAGCTGGGAGCACACGATAAACAAATCACGGTTGAACTTTTCTATGCCGTCTGCTTGTACGTCTCTGCAAGCGATGGATTATATTAGTCTCGACGCTTGTTCTAACTTCCACAAAGACAGACAACTTGTGGTGAAGAGTCGGGAGGCAGGATTGTCCTGTCCCATCTTCTATGGAATCGGTGGTCGTCTCACCGAATGGCTTATGATTTGGTCATCCGGCTGGGTGTCTCTTTCTCGTTTTTAAATGACTAACAGCCATGGCGTCGTCAGCTGTAATCGAAGTCTTTCTTCTGTGTTTTCCTGACGAAGGCTGCTAACAATTTCTCGCCCTCGAATGGGATAAAAACAACTGCGAGGTTGACCGCCGTTTCAGATCCCGACAGAAAAATATACGACATCATGCATACCCACATACATGCCGCTGGTTGGCCTGCCCCGGTCGGCTACTATCACGGAGGAGAGACGGCCGCTGCAGCTATTCAAATACGTTTGTGACTCACGAGGAATGCCGGTTTGGTCAACGGGGTCGAATCAGACCGCCTCGGTGTCCTCTGATCCGATCAGCGTTTGTCACGTAGCAAACAGGTAAATCTAGTCGAAGATGACGCGATTACCGGTTGATTCGAGAAGTCGCGGGTCAAGAGACGTGCCGCACGTGTTCTGCGCCTCTCCTCCACGAGGACATCTGGTGGACCCAAGGCGGGGCCCGTCCCCATGAAAAGAGCGGCCATGTTGTGGTGCACGCGGCGGGCGCAAAAGATGAGCCTTTTTCTTTTAGGCTCATAATGACGGGATTAAATCGACTTCCCCGTTAATGCTGCGGTCATAAAGCTAATCTCTTTCGTCGTAGATAATTAGATCAAAAATGCAGATTCCAGTGACGCAATCACCCTTTCGTCATCCGCCTCCACTGTCGTGACTAAAATACCGCTGTGGTCGTCGAATGGGTTCGATCCGAAAGTTGCTGGTCGGTGAGTGCAGTCGATCTGCTCTCAAGCTCGAGGGCAGCAAGATGACTTCCCCTTCCCGTCCGCAGATGCTCCATCTTGCCGGGTCCAACGTCGAGGCCTACTAAGATGGGTGTTTCCTGTGTGTGCAAAACAGCGCATCACGGATTCGTGGCTTCGAACTGCGCGAGTCCATGTGTACTGTCAAAGTCAACCCGAGTCATTCCTCTCCAACTCCGAGTCAAAGCGCGTGGTCGTCTTATTTCATACTCGCTTTACCATGTTCTGAGTGGCCACCCGGTTCTATATAGAGCAAGGCAACGAATGCAAAACCAGCTCCCAGCAGACATTGAGAGCTCGAGTTCCATACCCCAACGAGAAACCGTCATGGAGACGTCCCACGGCTTGACGAGGCCAGACCGGAAGACCATCGAAAAGAACAGGAGGATCCACATGAAAGCTCTCTACTCCAAGCTCCTCTCCCTCCTCCCTACACCCAGCTCGCAGGTCTCTTAGCTAGCTACGTAAAAGAAGGCCGTCGGTATCGGAAAGCTGTGTGCTAATAGTTTCCACTCTTTTCCCTCGATCTCTGATTGATTTGGCAGCAGGAGGGGGGCGCGGTAACGCTGGCGGACCGGCTGAACGAAGCGATCAACTACATAAAAGGGAAGCAGGAGATGCTCGAAAGGATGCAAAAGAGGAAGAGGCAACTGACGGGGAGCGCAGGCACCGCGAGTGAAGTGGCTACTGCTTCGAGATCTCCCAAGATAGATGTCCAGGACTTGCGTCCTGGGTTAAGGGTGATCGTAGTAATTAGCCCGTGTGATCATCATCTCATCTTCTGCGAGATTGTTCGAGTTCTGGGAGCGGAAGGGGTCGATATCATCACGGCCAGCTATGCTGTCGTCGGCGACAGAGCTTTCCACACCATCCAGTTCTTGGTGATCACTTGCTTAAATATACAGAAATAGCTCTTCTTGGTGATATCTTGAAGCTTATTTCTCTTTACGTGTAGGCACCCAAGAGTGGAACCGGAGAGGCTGACCAGGTGATGGGGAGATTGAAGAAGGCTATCCATGCTTAGCTAGCTTAACCAACTGTGCTCTTAAAATTTTAAGAGACAGAAAGGAGAGAAGGGTGGCGGATTCTATCTATATACTAAATTATATATGCTGAAAGATTTTGTTTCTCTCTGCATTGAGTCTCCTTTTCTGCAAGAGTAAAGTGTTATGAGATGCTGAATGCTAGAAACGGGAATCTACAACATAAAGGTTGCTTTTCTAAACGTCATAATAACTTACCTGCAGAGTAGCTTGGTTTGAGGTGACTTGGTTACCGTGTACAACTTTATACCTTACAAGATACAGAGAACTATAAACATTCATTTGCGAACATCAGAAAATGCTGACCTCTTTGGGGTTGGAGAAGGCCAAGGCAATACCCCACATATATATGTATACACACACACAAAATTTCCCGAGTTATCTCAAGGTGATTGTTCGGTGGAAGAAGAAGGTAAGAGTTAGACCTGCAACGTGGTCGATGAAGCTTGAAGCTTGTGATTTGAGCTGTTGTCTGCCTGTGATCAGAACTGATGACAACAAAGCATGCGTTGAACATCGAGTCATCAAAGTCTGCCATGAATCGTATGAATGATTCACACTTGTAAACTGCGCTCGACCATTTTCACGTTGAGCTCGCAGCATTCGAGGAAACTTTCACCTCTCTTTCGTCAACCCCCACCGCCAGGAGCATCACGATCCTTATTTCACCTGCAAAAACCCCAAGTCTGATCCTGACATCACTGTTTTCGTCTCCGTCGACGGCCTCCATCGATGCATGGCCGACCTTATGAAATAGTTCCAATACATCGACACGTACTAAGACATCATTCCCACTTTTACTTTACATATGGTTTTTGTTCTCTGTACTAACACAAACTTGTCGTATAGACCTTTGTCGACAGAAAGTTCTCATGAGTTATCTGCTGGAGTGAAGCAAACTAATTCTAGAGAATTCACTTTGCCGATGAGATGCGACGAAGGTTGTGTGTCAGTACAGAGCATTTGTATTTGACATTCCAGGCTCTGGTGGTCATTATGTGTTGCTTTCAGGACGAAGACGGTTTGATTCCATTAATTGTTAATCCTGAATACAACTTTACAACTGTCAAGCAATGTTGAAGCAAATGGTCTTCGTGTGTTGGCGTAGAATTAATTATGTCCTTAAACCTCTCTTCTATGGTGAACCAGAGATTCAACTGCTTTTACTTACGAATGCTGTTCTTGTCGAGCAACAAAAGTGGAATGATAGGGTTCTTTAAAAGTAAAACAGTGGAGTAAAAGCACCAACCATTGTTTCATGACTCCTCCTCTGGAAGGTCTCCCACATTTGCTGATCGAAGTAGGTCTTCATCCGTGTGTCATGGGGTACATCTCTCTGCTTTACTTTGGTAGGCCGAAGAATGATTAATTCAAATGACCTCCATCTTCCCTAATCAGAAAAACCAAATTTTGACTCGTCCCCGTCGCATGGGACCAGAAATCTTAACGCTGTCCACGAGAGTTTAAATGGATATTTTGGCTAGTTTTTTGTGATCTGACTCATGAATGTCGTAGTTGCCAGTGTGTGTTGTCTGCCATGGACAATCATGGGACTAGAAGCCACCGATCACAGATGGTAATCCAAAACGTCAAAATGAAATGGTTTATGACACTCATCGAACTTTTGCATGTCGTCCAAAACAGCAGCAGCAGCACCATCAACAATCTCTAATGGGGAATTTGATTGATCGCACAAACTATCTACGGCATGGTGGGGAACCAGAATCTGATGCTGAAGCAATTTATTTCTTTAGGATCTGGAAGTGGACCTAATTATTCTTACTTGACTAAGCCAAAAACTTTAAACAGCTTTGATTTGAGGTCCATGCCACTTTGAGATTCTTGCTTGTGCTTACTTTTGTTTCCCTGTCAGTCGACGACGACAGCTATCTCTAAGGAGAGGACTCAGTCTTGGAATGTGGTTGAGAATAGACGTTGATTAACTGTGAAGTGAGATCCGACGCATCAATTGCCTGCTTAAGAGGAGCGAAACCAAATCTCTTAGTCCTCATAAATAGGTGGACCTAAGCACAGACTGACTACAGCTTCAGTGGCTTTACTCAGCTTCCCAGTTCTGTATGTCTGATTCATGCCAAGGTTGGTGAGACTCATCAATCCAAACCTGAATGGGTCGGATGAGAGTAGATCAAATGGGAAATGGCATCAGGATAGATTTCCCTGCCCTTTTGACAGGAAAGGTCCATAATGGCTCAGCAGAATTAGGTGCTTCAGACATTTAAAAGCTGCAGTCCTCTTCCCTCAGGTTCAGGTATTGCCAGTCATCGGGAAGATAACTGAAATCCAGCTTATTGTCCTGCTTACACTCAGCGAAGCAATTCCAGCTTATTGCTCAAATCTCCTAATAATCAGATGCATCGAGATCCAAAGGACCCTGGCTTGGCTTTTAAGTCATGCGAAAGAGAGACAGATGGAGAAAGAAGGACGAGCCTGAGATACTAGAGGCAATGAATCCAAGCACCTGTTGACACCAAGTTCCAATCAAACGAAAGAGGAGTGGGGTACGAGTCTTCTTTCACTCGGCACCCCACCTTTCCTCTATAAATTTGCAATCTTTTCTTCAAAGGTAGCAGTTTGGGTCCACCTCCATGGAGCTCATCATCCATATTATTCCACCCCCATCATCGGCACTATCCCATGCTGAAGCAGTGTCGAATGGTGCCTGAACTGTTGCAGTTACCTTGTTTTCTTAATTAAAAATCGGTTCTTTATCAGCTTGATTTGCAATCAACATCACAGGATGAATAGATATCGACAGAGGAGAATTCTGCCCCCGGTAGCTTTTACTCTACAGTCAATCTCCCAATCATCTCAGCAGAAGACAAGGAAGAAGAATCAAAAGACGTGATCATTCGGTCTCATGCTGCTGGATTTGCATTACGGAAGGAGGACTCAAACCTTACAGATAAAGATAAAAGAAGCACAGGATTCGAACATAATTCTGGAGTCAAACTTCTCTGGTGGAAGATCGAGGTATGGCAAGAGATAAATCAGAAGAGACCTCGGGAGATGTCACCGGGAATAGCGGCAGCAGCCGTGGAGGTTCTGCTTCCGCCGAAGCCCGCGGCGAAGGATGCAGGTAGAACCCCTTCTCCGCGATCGCCCGGTCCTCCGCCCATTTTGCAGCCTCTGAGTTCGGGTGCGGCGGCCGGTTGAATGGGTCAGGGATCAAGGGCGTGACGGGACTCAGCACTAGCGAAGGGAAGTCGAGAATACTGGGCGACAGGATCTCCGGCTGCTTCCGAGGAGAGAATCCGGCGGCGGTGACGGGGGAGTTGGGGTTGGAGTTGAAGAATGTTGGTATGAGTGGGCTAAGAATCTTGAGGTTCTTGAGGCTGTTCCGCCGCTCGTAGAGCTTGAAAGCAGGCTTCTTTGGGCCGGTAGCCTTGGCGGCCGGAGCAACCGGTGCCTTCCGTGCAGTCGAGTTAGTGGCGGCGGCTGCAGCGGCGGCGGTGGCGGTGGCGGCGACGGTCTCGGCTGAGCCTGTGAGCATCTGGACCACTTGTTTGAAGGAGGAAGTGTCAGCCTGGACGAAGGTCGTCTGGTACGGATTCACCTCGCCATCTCTCGCAACGGATTTGGGAGTCAGAGGTGGTGGAGCTGGTGGCGACGACGACGGCGGAGCAGCAGCTGTCGTTGTTCCATTGGTGCAGCTGTAATTGCTGCTACTGCTGCCGAAGGTTTCTCGAGCTTTTGGATGGCTTTCCATTTCATCCAGTGGAGGAAAAACTCATCTCTGAAGAATATAAGTAGAGGAAAGGAAGGCTGACAGACGGAAAAGAGTTGCAGAAAGGAGAGAGGACGGTAATGGGGAGGAGAGAAAGCTAAAGGGTCTGTGAAGGGTGGAGGAGAAAGATAGCTAGAAAACTGAAAGCTCTCAGTTGGCTTCTCTTTTTCGAAACAAAGCTATTATGGTAGAGTAGAATCTGTCTGTTCTTTTTGATTGGCCGATGCTATTTGACTCCTCGCCGCCTCAAAAAAAAAGAAAAGAAAGGCAAAAGAAGACATAAAGAGATCAGTCACTGAGCTTTTATTATATTCCAGAAATATTTATGAAGACATAAATGGGCCATTGGTCCACCTCCTCTCCTTGAGCTCCTTTTAGTCTTCTCCACTGCAATCTACCAAAACTCAAGTTAGATATAACGTTGCATCGACTCGAGAGAATCCCTTGTTTATTTCTCTTTGGAACCCACCAGCCTCGAGTGCCAATGTGACTGTACAGATTGGTGGGGTGGCAGATCCATCGACTGGACTTACTCATGAGTCATCCTTACTCATCGTGCTCTTCATCTTTTCGTTATCTGATTTCGCGTTCAAGAGCTTGACGAGGGAGGAGGACGGGAGGAACTGATTGCCCTTCGAACCAGGTCGAGTTTTCGGCCGTTCTGTGGGTGAGGGGGAGAGAAGGAAGTCATGAGGGGAAGAGCATCCATTTCTCATTTATTGGTCATGTGATCTCATCTGATGAAAGATGCTGAGTAGTTTTTATGAGGAACTCAGCATCAGCAGAGTTAGATCTCGCAGCCTCCGTAACAAATGAAGCCCTCGCACCTCCTTAGAACACCATATATAAATGCTCTCTCTCTCTCTCTCTAGGAAAGTCATGGCACAAACGATGATGAAATATATGGAGGCCACGTTTTCATATCTATATCTCAGACCCTTACTGGCCGCAGTAATTAATTTAGGTAGCTCATGGGCTTTGCCTATTCTAACGAGGCAAGATTCAGATCCGCCACATCACTCCTCATGAACACGCCAAGCTTGCGATCATTGCTGTGGGGGGGAAGGACCAAAAGTGCACATCACTCTGCTGAGCGATCGAAACATCATATATTGGTGGTAGGTGGACTTGTGACTTTGCTTGTAGGAATCAAGCACTTGTTTCAACACAAGGATGCAGGCAAGCTAAATCATATACAGCTGAAATGTGACCGTCTTGTTGCTCCTTTTACTGACAGGGTGAATCGTGTTCGGCATCGGTTGTCATCTTGTGAGGACTTCTTTCTACTGCAGGACTTGATGCTCATTTTTTCATCTCATATGGAGTTGCTAATAATTCGACTGTCGAATTGAGTTGACTATGTGTTCTTATGGATGAGGAGGAGAGTGATCGCCTCAAATAACTAGAGGATGCAGAAACATCTAAACCATGACTATCTGCACCAACCATGTCCATTTCCTACGTTACTGCGTGCGAGACTTGGAAACAGGCTTATTGGTCATCAATAGACAAAAGACGTTCTTAAGCTTGTTTACAAAGGCTTCCTGTACCTCCTGGCCTGCCTTTCACAGAAGCAACAAGTAACAGAGAGCAGAGTGCCATCCTCCTTTCACTTCCCAGTTCCCACACCAGACACTATCCGTCTACGTACATATACTCCAACGACTCGAAACAATCAGAAGAACACGGTCAGGCATAGCCACAGCTGCCATACTCGCAGCGCAGCTCCGGCTGGCACACCGTCCCGCACTTGCCGCAGTTGTCGACGTCGTAGGCCACCGCGGTGCACTTCCCCTTGCAGCACAGCTGCCCGAATCCGCACCTGACGCCGCAGGCGCCGCAGTTGTTGCGGTCGTTGAGCACGTTGCGGCACTGGCTCTTGCAGCAGTACAGCAGCTGGGTGCCGTCCTTGGCCTGCACCCCGGAGCAGACGTTGTTGGCGACGGGATCGCACCGGTCTCCTTTCTTCACGTCCTGCGCCAAGAACCGACTCCCTGCGCGTGGACTCAACCCCATGAAGTGGTTCCCCACCACGGCAGCGTACTCCTCCTCCATCGCTGAGGCAATGCGGCATGGAGGAGCGATGGGCGAGATCATGAGCAAGAGAACGGAGACGAGGAGTCTCCGAGAAGAGAGGCAGGTGGTGGCCATTCTCTCCTCCCTCTCTCTTGCTCAATCAATCTCTCTTTACAGCAAGGATCGTGGCCTTATATATGCATGGTTAGCCAGGTTGGTATTCGAACGATAGAGACCAACAATAAAAAACCATGCATTCACTTTCACGAACCGCAACCTCGCACTCCCCCGTCTCAGACCCTTTTAATTTCACTGCCAGCTTTGGCTCATAGTATTGCGGGATGATTAAGAAGAAGCACATGAGTAGGTTGTTCAAGTTATTCCCTCCTACCAAGTCTGACAGCTTCACCTGCTGCCCATTGGATCCCAGTCAAACAGCCTGTTTCTATTCCATGATCGCTTGACGTTCGACACTGCACCGCCTCACTCGGTGCAAGGTGACGTGAGACATATATATTTATATATAAAGCGTTGACAAGTCAAAGTTATTAATAGTTGACAGTAATACTGGAAGAGTTCTCCCGAAGTAAACGTATTATACACCGATTCTCCTTCAGTATCAGAAAGATATGAGAACTTGCGATTGTGATCTGCATCTCCGGCGGGAATAGCGTAAGAGACATGCGAGGGAGGCGTCGCACGTCGGCCTCCGCGTTTTTGACTTCGCTGCTTCGGATCATTAAATCTGGGGATTCCTTTCCATGAGTATGCGAGCTGGACATTGCTTTGTTCTTCAGCGTCCTCTTTGGAGGAACAGGACATGGTTCTCAAGATCCATGCAAGTATCATGGACTCAGATTTTGAGCTCTCGATACAAAGTAAAGTTAAAATCGAGGGATGCAGGTTTTTGGACTGTGTTCTGAGTTAGCATGCATGACCATCCACAAGCAGTGAATCACATAGGAAATCATAATCTGTGCTGTTTTGTTCTGATGCAGTGAATCACATAGGGAGCAAACTGTTTGCATGAGTCTTAAATGTGAAGTATTCAGCACTCCACAGGTGATGCAGGATTTATGTGTAATATACGTGACAAATAGGGTGGACAGAGCCCTAAAAAACCTATGGGCATTGATGAGTAAAGAGAGTACACACACAGAAGGTCTTGCTCATGGCCTAACGAGGGTAAGATTGCATACATTTAAGACTAGGGCTGTCATGACTAGATTGCTAGCAGTACTAGTCATAGAGAGGAAGCTTACTATTTAAGGTTCAACATATATATCAATTATATTACATACACGATCAATCATTTGATAATTTGGTTGTTAAATATCATCAAAGTGGCTTTAGCTAGTGGCTCAAAGTAAGGATCATCGTTTTAGGTGTCGAACCTGTTTCAATAATCTATCAGACCAGTTCATATCAATCAATGTCGGTGTAATAACACATGATACACAAATAGTCCTTATGTTTTATAGAGGGAGAAAAGGAGAGAAAAGAAAAAGGGACTCTAAAGGAACAAAGGAGAAAGAAGAGATGAAAAAATAAGAGAAAACAACGAGGAAAAAGAAGAGATAGGAGCATACCAAGGAAGAAGGAAGAAAGAACAATAACAATGGCAAAACAATCGTAGGGGTAAGAGTAGCGGTGACGATCGTAATGTCGTTTATGAGCAGAGGGCTCACGAAGTTAATTTTTCTTTTCAATATCGAGTTAGACAAATCCCATCACTTTTTTAATTTTTTTTTATTATTTTAATAAAATTATCCGAAACAAGGATAGTCCACACATCGGCTCACACCTGGACTAATATATATTATCAGTTTTGTATCATTTCATATGGTACATGATCTTAATCCTTTCAATCAATGACATACGAGAAAGTCTTCTCGTAACAAACATGATCTAGATTCAAGCTTAATCCAAACATGATCTTAATCTTAGCAGAAGGATCTTGATCAACGTGGATCAAGATCCGATCCAACTTTGCAAGAACTCGTTCATGTGAAGCTGGTTGAGCCTTGGCACCAATCTCAGTCCATCTATTGACAGGCTTCCGTTTTCTGGCCCAAGTTTGCCATGTTGAGCCCAAATCCGGCCCATGTACAAGTATTTGGCCAACCCAACAAGGGTTGGTTTCTCTTTATTAAATAATGGTCATCAAAAATTCATTACACGTACAAAAATAACATTAAGAAAAAGATATAATATTAAGCTAAGAACGAGGTTAAAGTGCTTCCGTGGATATTAGATTACATCGAAAACAGGAACACTAAGCTGTCAATTGCAAGTTGCCAATATCATCCATACACATATTTGTTTTCCTGGTGAAGAGCGAGTACAGACGTCATCACCTTCCTTTGGCTAGACCGCTGAGGTTGGCACACCGATTAGCCCATTCAAGGACGCCCTCTATTTCAGGATACCACCAAATTAAGTCTCATTATGCATCCAAGATCGTGTGCTGTGCTAGCCATCTTTCGGTGGAGCTGATAGAGACCCTTCTCCGAACTCATGATGGCGAAAAGCCTCGGCAGCAACAAAGAAGCATCATTTTGAGCACAAAGAAGTGGATTTCACCGATAGGACAAAAGCATTAAACCGGATGAATCATGAAAGAAATTATGATTCCACTCAACTACTCTCAGCTACTTCCCACTTGCACTGATTCGGCCAGTTTGTGGGATGAACCTGTGATGTAATGTCCGTCCGAGTGGGATTATGAAGCAATAGATGTTGTTGGCAGACATCCTTTTTATTTTTTTTATTTTTTTATTTTTTTTTTCTCGTCTCTTTCTCTCTCATAATACAATAACTTGCAATCTACTCTACCTTTTGTAAAATGAAAGAAGGACTAGTTGTTTATCTGACTTCAAAGGCAAAGCAGGAATGATCATCTCAGGCAACACAAGTTTGTCTCTAGTCTACTCATGTGTTCTTGACAGTTCAACGAGTGATGAGCAGGTCCCTTGATTTGGATTGTTGCTATCAGACACCAAACAAGATCTTTGGGTACCACCTGCTCGGATCTCATGATGACATATGAAAGTTACAGCAGCTTGCATGGCCATCACTATCTTAAAATTTCTGCAGATGGTTGGATCGAAGCTCCTCCTATCTTTTTGTCTTCTCCAAATTCTCATTTCAATATTTCATGTTTGTAATAAATAGCTTCATTAATATATGTTCCATTTAAGTCTATAAGGGTACGTTTATCAATCTTCACAAGTTTACAATTTAATTTGACGAAAACTTGTTCACAAGAATACGGATTTACAACTGTTCATTCAATATTCTAAAGTCATTGTTTTTTTCTTTTTTTCTTTTCTCTCTTGTACTCAAGTGGTTACTGAATTATTTGTAAAGCTTTTCTCTTTATAAGACATTAAGATTTGTTCGTCGTTTGTTTTCAAATTAATTAACTTATTATTTTACAAATACTTTAGGACATGTACGAGGTTACAAATAGATTGATCCTTTATAGACGCATATATCGCATGATTTTGTCATAAGAATACCTCACGACTTAGATAATTCTAATTACGTCCGTGATATTGTAACATCAAAGCATATATATATATATATATATATATATATATATATATATATATATAAAATATAATATAAAAGAAGTTGGATTGCTAATAAGAGAAAAGAAATCATCTGCATATAGAACAAAAGAAGAAAAATAATATTCACACCAAGAGATTCTAGAAAACAAAAAGCTTCCTCTTTCCTGTGGCATGCATCATCAAAACCAACTGGCACAAAAATAAATAGATGCTTGTCCCACTCTCCTTCCATTTGCTTTCCAACATGTAGAGAGAGGAAATGATGCATAGGAGGCTCAAGCACAACCCATCAACCTTTGGCTGAATTCTTTTCGACGCTGGACAAGGGATTTGATGCCCGACTCATGCACACTGAGATATCAAAATGGTAAACCCTACTTCGACTTGACCCTAAAGAAACTGATCTAGAATGTCGTTCGACATCAAGTTAAAGATCGCTGGAACATCTCAGTGACCAAATGGCCACCCACCCCTACAGATTCGTGTCACGAACTTGCAGACCTTTGTCATTTGTTTTTTCCTGCAAGAGCAGCAGAGGAGACCTAGTCCTCAACCTCTCTCCATAAGAAATGCAAGAGGGATGGGTGTCCCAAGGTGTTTCAGACGGTGGCTCCATGTTGCAGAAGACTTCAGATATATTAAACTTTAGCTACCGTGGATATAATAGCAGGCATGATCCGCCCTTGTCGGCTGAGCTCACAGATGGCTGACACCACCACCATGGCCTTGGAGTCAAACTGCTTCGATTAGGATTGTAAACGCACGCTCAAATTCCGACGGCATCCCACTTAACACAAGGTTACATGCCATCCTGACAGAAACTAGCCTCGGTGAACGGAGGAAGGAGACTTGCAGCGAAGAACCTGCAGGACGCCTTGTTCGCTCCCGATTTGCAGCTCCCTCTGCCGAAGGCCATGCCGGTGACTTCATGCATTTATTTCAGAGTGGGTTGTCATGGGGGCCATCAGATACGCATTGGCTTCGACCTGCGAAAGCCTTCCGGTTTTGCAGTGTCTTTTCCTCACCCCACCCGATCCAGCTCATGCAGGAAGTGATGATTGCATGAAAGGAAAACAAAAAAAAAATGCAGAAAAGAAAATAACACTTGCATGGCTGATGGAGGAGATGAATTCTGCTCTCTGACCGCAATTTATGAACAACGCCGCAGAATGGAGCCATACTGATTAATTGATAGGGGGACCTCTGTCCTTACTGTTCTTATTCACTGTTTAATCTGTACTTGTCGTCGACATTTACCAGATAACCTTTCTTTCTACTCATCGGTTCAACCAGTCTCATCAGCAACTCCAGCCTTGCTCTTGGATTTCTGATTTATCGTGGTGGTGCTGTGCTGCTTTAGAAAACAGTAAGACACTTAAATGATAGATGGTCAAATGGAGCACTGTCAAGTCATTGGGAATCTCTCGAGACACAAACAAGGAATCGACTGTTCCTTTCTGTGCTTATAAATGCTCCAGGGAGAGTTCCTCCTCTTTTCTTCTTGAGTAGGTCCTATTTTCTCTGAGAATTCCTTTAAGTATCAGCCAATAAAAAGAGAAGTTTATTTCTTTAGAATTTTTTTTTTATGTTGATCCGATCGAACAGATCGAGAATGAACTGCTATGGGATCATGCAGGAAAGGAAAAGTAGATCTCGATTAAGGTTATGAGACTAATAATTCCAGAATACCATAAAAGAGATGGCACATGACTCGGACCATAATGACCTTTGCTTGAAGTTAAGATGTGATTAGCAAACTAAAACACAAAAGCTAAAAGAAAAATAAAAGAACATGTTTCACTTTTTAAAGAACATCTTTTGTTATTATAATCTAAAGACCCTCATCCAACCACCATATAATTCATGTCCTTTTTTTTCCGTTGTTTTTTGATACTGATCTCATCAAACTGTACATGTTCTTGCGACAAAGGCAAGTGCAGCTCACCACCAATCGATAGCCCTTCTCCGCTGCCTTCTTTACACAACCGGCCCCTCTCTCTCTCTCTCTCTCTCTTCCATCTACGGTAGCAATTATTAATGAACAATAAAGGAAACGGGTTTTCACGTTGTTTTCCCCCTTCCATTATCTCTATTATTCGTGTTCTTATGTGTTGTAGGGGGAGTATCGTTGATCATGAGTTGATCCGATTTGGTTCAGACTTATACGCATAGACACATCTGAAGACGTTCCGAGATAGTATTCGAGTGACTTTCGAGTATCTGAGGTGATATTGAGATTGAGTGAGATAGAGTTCGATCTCCTTGATAAATTTTGTACAAAGGTCAATGTCGGAATAAGTTAACTTTGTACTCTTTTGATATCCAAGTTAACTTTTTGTAAACGTTACATAAAATGTGAGAGATTTTTCAGAAAGAGGTTCGACGCTTGGGCTAGCGCCGCAAGTTGACTTTTCTACATGATTGGTTGAGAGATTCGTACGTAACAATTGTAACACTCGATCTTTAGCATTTTATCTTAGGAGGTAATACGCTTAAGCAACCTACCGAAAACATGTTAGACTGTAACCTTCCTCACATTATCACTTAGTAGGGGGAGTAACTTGGGTCTTTTTCGCCCCTATAATATTCAACCGGTAGATGAGAATTAACTATCAAAATATTTTTTTTATTATTATATGAGAAATTAACGATTATTGATGAGGAAATTGCGTTCGCATTTGTTACTCCTTCATTTATCTTATTAGTTCTTTGGAAATTTATGAGGGAAGTTGGTTGGTAATTAATTGTTAATGAACATTTGAGACTGCTTTCACATTTCTTTCCGCTTCTACCTTTTTTTTCTTCTTCTTCTTCTTCTTTATTATTTCGGTATTTATGTCCGAAGCTTGTGCTATGGACCAAAAAGTCCTACCTTTTTATATGCCGAGGCCACATAAAAATGGCTTCTTTGCTAACTCGAGAGACTTGGCAAATGCCTTGTGGAGACGGCAATCTTGGCAGGGAATGTGTGTGTTTGTGTGAGAGACCGCGGAATCCGACAGTTGAGCCGTCACCCTCGTCGCCGTCGCCGTCATTTCAGCGCCGTCCCGGCACCACCGCCCGCCCTTGGCCCTCTCCATAAGCCGCTTCGCCGAGTGACGACGGAGGAGAGCGAGAAGGGCGGAGGTGGAGGATGCCGCTGGTGCGGTTGGAGGTGAGGAACGAGTACGGATTGGGAGATCCGGAGCTGTTTAGGGGCGCGGTCAGGAAGGAGGACCCGAAGGCGATCTTGGATGGCGTCGCCGTCGCCGGCCTCGTGGGGATCTTGCGGCAGCTGGGCGATCTCGCCGAGTGAGTTGTGCTCGCCTGCTTAATCCTTTTAGTTATTTCTTATGTGTGTTGGCACATTTAAATCTTTCTCCTATTTCCTGCTAATTTCTCTTTCCGTTTCTTGATCTTGGGTTCCTAGAAGCCCTATCGTTCTTGCTGTTCATGTTGGCTTTCGACTTTGTATGATAGTGCTTTTTTGAATTTTTGTTCTTGAATTCGCCTAGAAATTGCCATATTATTCATTTGGTTGTGATTAATTTGGAGCTCATTTCAATTGGTGTGACTAAATGGAGACGGGGTCGATAAAAGGTATCCCGTCCTTAGGATTCGAGTACCTTTTGCTTTGCTTTTCTTCTCATTCCTTCAAAGATCAAGTTTGTTTTTGTGGCATGAAATGGTGCCTTTTTATCTGATTTCTTTGTAGTGATTGATCAAGTAAGGATATTTTAAAAACCTTTATAAAAAGGGATGCATTTAGCAGATAAAATGACATGAGAGAGTTGTTAACCTAGTCAAGGGGGCTGGTGGACTGCATGTCTACCACCAGTTGGTGAGGAGTTATTTGGTTGGTTTCAACCATTTTTTTTCTGGCTATAGATTCCACGGAAGAGGTTGCATGATAGTGCATGATTTTGCTAAATCCATCACTGTTTTTCTCTCAAAAATGAAATTTTAAAGAGAGATAAACAAGAGAAGTGCAATATTAAAAGAATGTTTCCTGAAAAAAGTATATTCTGCAGAATGTTAACTTGTTAGTGGCATCTGCTAAGTTATTAAATGCATCATTTGTCAATACCAGGCCTTTGGACACTGATGCCATGGACTAATCTGCATGATTTCGATGCATAATGATTTTCTCTTAATGGGTGTTCATTTAGTTCTTATTTGAACAATCATACTCGAGATTGATTTTCTCTTGCTCATTGTTTCAGATTTGTTATGATTGTTATCAGTTTGTGTCAATTCTTGTTTTTATTTCTGTTGTTTTGTTTTTACAGCAATTCTTACTAGTATTGCCAGTTTTTCCTCATGATCCTGTGTACTATTGTATGTTGATTATCTTGCCTGTCATACCTGTACTGAGATGAATTGGTCAATATCATAGATTTGCTGCAGATGTTTTCCATGACTTGCATGAACAAATAACAGCTACAGCTGGAAGAGGGCGTAAATTGATGACTCGAGTAAGGAACATAGAATCAGCACTTCCATCTGTTGAGAAGGCCTTTAAAGAACAAACAAGCCACATACATTTTGCATATGTAGCAGGTATCAGTTTCTGACTATCTTCTTGTTCACTATTCCTAACATTTCTAATGCCTTGATGAAAATTGTTTATTTTAGGTTCCGACTGGCACGCTCACATTCGAGTTGAGCAAAGCCTCCTCCTTTCCAGTGAATTGCCTGGCTTCATGATGGATTCATATGAGGAATGCCGTGATCCACCTCGTTTGTTCCTGCTTGACAAGTAAGTTCCATTTTTTATCAAGACTGATGATGGTTTTCTTTTATCCTTCGGATATGTTCAAGTTGTTTCCTCCTATTCAGATTTGACCATGCTGGCACTGGTGCTTGTCTAAAGAGGTATTCAGATCCATCCTATTTCAAGAGGACATGGGCTGCCTCACAAATACAAAGATCTGAAACTGTTCGAAAAGAGAAGAAATTTCATACAATCAAGGTACTTTTTGTTTTGAATTTTATGACTTCCTTCCATAAGAAACAAAATGCTTAGAAAGCAATACTAGAAAGGATCTACAGACGTGTTGATTATCATATACATCGTAATCTAGATCCACCACCTAGATCAACATGTGCTGGACAAATGCGATCAGTAAGAATTAGGATGAAAATCCAGAACGTGAAAAATCATTTACTGGTTCTTACATAATCTGATGACAGTTTTTCTTTGACATCGTGATAGCATTGCATACTTGTAATGGTAGCAGAGTGTATTTACAAATCGGACAATGGTAATAAGTCAACTGCTCTTTGTAGCTGGAGGTCCCTAGTATTTCAGAGAGAAAACATCTCTCTGCTACATGGTACAAGATTCAGACAAATTTTTATTCCTTTAGAATTAAGGAACTGGAATTTCAATCTTTTGCCGTCCTTGTGGTTTTGTACCTGTCCTGACAAAAGGGGTTTTACTTTGACATGACACTGCAGTTAATTTTGTACTTCTCTTTTTTGCATCATGTCACATGTTGACCGGATTTCTTAGATGTTTCTTGTATTTGATGGCAAAGAATTTTGATTTAGGAATAATATCCTGAAGATTCTTTGCTATATGTAAATATCTGAACAGAGGAAAGGATCAAGACTTAGAAATGGAAAAGTTCAACATTCAGTCTACATGTCCCAGCGTGATTGCAGGTAATTTTTTAGACTTTTGTTTTAAGTTTCAGGCTAGTGAATGATCTACTGGAAAAAAGATACTGGTTTTCCTTGTCTTGATCTATTTTGATTATTACAAATTCTTCATGTGCATAGAACTACGAATTCTGATGGCTGCACAAGATTCACATCCCCAAGCATCGATGGGCAAAGCTTATCTGCTGAGAATATATCTATAGCTGATACGAAGTTAAACCCTGAATTTTCAAGTAGATCTACATCTTTTGGTTCAAAGACTAAGGAAAGCTATGTTGAACAAACATCAAATGTTAATCCTCCAGTTGTACCTGATGAGCTAGACTATAATGAAGTACCTATTCCTAATTTGCATAGCAAAGACAGTAGTCTGTGTGTTTCTGTTCTACATGATGAGCCAACTGCAGATTGTCTGGATGATGTCTCTCAGCATGATTCGCTGCAAGAACAAAGTATTCCCAGATCATCTTCTGTTACATGGGATGAGAAAATTGAAATATTTAAGCCTACAAGTCCAGTTTCATATGATGACATTCTTGTTGATAGAGTTCAAGATTCAGAGGATATTGTTAGGGTTGAAGATCTAGAGCCTCTGCAAGTGAACTCCATACCAGAAAATACTGAACATGCTGAAATTGAATCATTAAATGAAGAAGACATCTTATTTCAGTCTAGTAAAAGTCCAATAGCATTATCTGATGTCAATCACTTTGATGAAGTTACCAGTGAGACAGATAACTATGTGGATGCACCGAACACATTGGATTCTGAGACAGAGACAGAAACTGAGTGTCACACCAAAAGAGAAGTGGAGTCATTGGCTAACTTCAGCTCACAAGGAATGGAATCTAGAACAGAAATGAGTCGAGTCATAGTTGTACAAAATCCAGATTCCTCTGATGTTGAAGCACCAAATTCATCACATTGTTCCCTGAATCAAGATGCGACCCCAAATTTTTTGCATTTGAGCTCTTCGGATGGCTCAGAACTTGTGCAATCACCATATGACACAGAATTTGTGCAAAACCAAGAACATTCTGTTGTAAATGACTTTTGTGAAAGCAATGCTCTTGATACCTCTGAAACAAAAGATCATGAATGTGAGTGTATTGACAGTAGTCACTCTCCTAAATCAGGCACTTCCAGTTCTCCGACAATGATGCTAGCTGAAACCACCGCTGAGAAATCTATATTGAGACGTTCTACTTTTACTGATGTGTCAAATGCTCCTTCCATCCAGCTTTGGACAAATGGCGGTCTTTTTGGAGTTGAACCTTCAAAACCACCAGAGCTTGGAGTATTGAATACGCAACATAAGAATTCTATATCTAATTCTAGAAACTTTGCATCTGATTTTTCAAGTTGCACGGCGAAGTCTCAGACACTTGTTAACGAACTGGATGCCAAATCGGATGCAAAAGTTATGCAAAATGAACCTTCATCAGTAGATTTGAGCTCTGAAATGAAGGTGGATGGAGAACATTCTAATTTAGATTCCTCAATTCAAGGCAGTTCAGCTGATGACCAATGTTCTGCAAGGGGATATAGTGCTGTTAAAAAATCCAAGGGTTCTCCATCCTTCCATCACAGCGAATATGACAGTGGTGTCAAACAGGACTCACATATATCTGCTGAAACTACTTCACAGCAGGAGTTTGAACATAATCATGAAAGTACTTGTATTAGTAGTGGTGCTCGCTCCAGTGAACTTTGCATGACAACAAATAGTGCCGTTAGTGAAGCTCCTTTAAGAGCTAATTATAGTACTGGATCAAGACAAGATGGGCCTAGTCAAAGCTCAATGGGAGTCTCATCCAGTTTTTCTGAGCTTGCCCAAAGGTTTCTTGCAAATACCATCCAAAGAAAAGCATTACTTTCCACACCTTTGGGAAATACAAGCACTGAAATAAGGAAACCAGATGGGACTTCCTGTCTAAATGATAGTAAAGAAGCATCAAATGGAGTTGTATCCCAGGCATCCCATGAACAAAGTACCAACGAAAAGGTTGCTAGTATATCAGCAAAAGAGCCAGTCTCTTTGACTTCACGTTACTCTGAGCAATCTTCTCCACCACTTGAATATATGAGAATTTCTTTTCATCCTATGAATGGCCTAGAAAATCCTAAATTGAAGCTGGAATTTTCTAATGGCAGTCTCCACGACAATAGTGAAGATTTTGCCTTTCCATCATTTCAATTGCTTCAGGGCCCTGTTGATTCTTTGCCAGATGTTTGCTCTGACTCAGATGATGACACCTTCTGTAGATCTTGTCCATATTCTTCGGAGGATCTTCTCAGTCCTCGCTCGTATTCAATCTCAGAACAGTGGGAACAAGATGAAAGAAGTGAATATATAGACCATGAGTTAAATGGTGTTTTGGACAAGTTTCAATCCTCAGTTATATCCATCTCTAGATCTGTGGAATTTGAGCAATCGAATGACTCCAACATGAATAAACCAGGTGGATTGGAGAAATTTGATACTATTGTTGACAACAGCAAAGTTCCTTTTCAATCTGGATCTACCATGGAGCTTCCTGGTCTTGATTCTGTTTTATCTTTAAGAAACCAACAAGAAAGAATATGCTATTCTACACCAGAAGATCTAGCGAAAGTTGAAGTACAATCAAAAGATGAGATGCCGCCACCACCACCTCTGCCCCCTGTGCAATGGAGAACATCTAAGTCATCAGTTACAGATGTTACTGATGCTAATACTGCCAGCAATTTCAATAATTTGGATGGTTTACAAGCACTAAGATGTGCTCCTTCTGAGAAAAAGGAGCAACATTTACCAAGATCTCCGTTTATCGTTGGAGCAACTTCACCGCATTGCAATGAGAAAGTAATTACATAGTGTCTATTTGCTCAGTTGTTCTCTTATTAAAAAAAAAAAAAAAAAAAAAGAGTAGGATGGTATTCTTGTTGTTGCCTCATTTTGATCCTTGAACTATGTCTGCAGCAAGATCAGCAGAAATTGAATGGGCCGAAAAGGTCAACTCATTGTGTTAGTCACAAAGAAGTGGACACAAGGGAGGACTTGCTTCACCAGATCAGGAATAAGGTTGGCTTTAATCTTATTATAGATGAATAATTTATAGTTAGTATCCTCTGCAGATATTTAGCTCAGCTTCAAACTGAGTATTACATTAGAAGCAAAAATTGCTCAATTTTCTTCATTTTCCTCATATTAAAGTGTATGGAACATGTGACTTTTGTGCAAAATATCAAAGTTCCAGAACAATGGTTTTTTAGCAGTACCATGTCATTAGCATGATTTTAGTGATGAGATAATAAAAGATCATTCATGAATTTGGTGAGTTCATTGCTTGCAATATAACAAGCACATATAATGGTTTTTGAATAATGGTTTAAAAGATGAAAACTAAATATCTATACAATCTCATTGCTTAGTTTAGTTGATATCTATCTTTGATAAAGTTTCTGATATTTTTGACTTTTAGAGCGGATTAAATTTACTTGTTTCACGCATATGAAATATGGACTCTGATGTTTCTCATGCTTGTTTTTAATCGCTGAAAGTAGCATGATCAGCATAAATTAAATGGAACGACTAACTGAAGATGGTGATCATAGTGTGTGGTCACAAGAGGACAATAATTAACCTTAGGACCTACAGGATTTCCTGAGTGCCATCATATGTGCACCGACAATTGCACAATGATATAAAAACTTGTTATTGCATGCAAATAATGGATATCCGTGCATTCAACATTTGTGTATTTGCTCGTAACTAGGATACTCTGATGTATGCGAAGATTTTCCTTGTTTATGTCTCGTCAATGTTTCCTTTGATTTTGCGATTAGAAAATATCTTTTTAGGATTTCAAAAAATTATATCCATCCTTTAAGAGCTTTTATGTAGTAAACTTTTAATTTCTAAAGATAGTAGTGGCCTGTTTATAGAAAGTAACATACATGATGGTACATGGTATTAAGTTTGCCTGCAGTGTTGTTAATGAGGAACCTAGCCAACGTCACTTCATCAAATTAAGAACTAGATGCATCACTCAACGTAGTCACTTCATCAAATTAAGAACTAGATGCAAAGTTGTATCTGTAGTTTCCTGATCTCATTACTTTGGTTCACCGATTAAGTTGCCTGTTTGCAAGATATTGTAAACACACCACAGGTCTCTATTTCTTGAGAAGATAAAATATTTGCTCGTATACTCGAATCGATTTTTGAGATGTACTTTGCTATTTTCCTGATGAGTTTTCTTTTTGACATGTTATGAGTGAATTTTAGAATCATCATTTGGACAATTCAGCATCCAGTGATTATTCTAGATTTCACTGCTAATATTGGAAAAAGGACCCTTGCTTCTTGATTATGCTTGTTAACCACATTCACCAAGCTGGTCCTTCCATTTATGGTGGTAATCTGCAGTCATTTAATCTGCGGCGAACTGCGAAATCGACACCAAGCAACATTCCACGGCCGACAACCGATGCTACCAGTGGTAATGTTGCTGCGATCTTGAAGAAGGCGAGCGCTATTCGCCAGGTCAGGGCTTTTCGAATTTTCTTTCAAAAACATTCCTTTCCTAACCTCTGTTTTAGTTTTGTCTGATGTCTGCTTATTTTATCAGGCATTTGTGAGCCTCTGTTTTAGTTTTGTCTGATGTCTGCTTATTGTCTGTTTATTTTATCAGGCATTTGTGAGCAGTGATGAGGGTGGTGATGATGACAGCTGGAGTGATGCTTGATATCCCAAACCTTGAAGGAACTCATGTGAATGGTTACTCGTGCTCAGTATACCCCAAGCCAGAGCATGTTTTTAGGATATGATAATATGTCAATATGATCAGCTCCTATAGGGTTATAGTTGGCAGGTCTCATGTTTAATCTTCATCCTTTTAGGTGATCAGAAGCCTGTTTAAAGAATATGTCAATATTATCATCTGCTTTGGTGCAAGCATAGTTCACATGCCTCGGTATTTCTGGCTGATCTTATACTCGAGGTTCAAATCGCCATGCAAAAAAAGCTAGTTTGTTAAAATATATGATCGATGCAGATCAAATAAGAATAGTAGCTACAAATAAATGTTGAATTCATGTTCCTATGTACAACACAAACTTCCACCTTCATCCTCCAAATTATTATTACCATGTACAAAGAGCCCTCTCCCAGCTGTTGGAGATGGCCCGCTGCACATTGCTTCATCGAAGCTCAACTTCATGTAACGAGAGACAAATAAATGGCACAGCCCTTCATCCAATTGGACCTGAATGAACACTGGACTGCAGTCCACTAAAGGTTTACCACCACATCTTGCTTTCTTTCTTTTTTCCCTTGTCTTAGCACATGTATATAAGAAAACAACCAGCAATGAAGGGACAAAACAACAGCCAATATAAAGAAAAACAAATGCAGAAGGGCCCAAAACAAATGCCAAAGCATATGAAGCAGGATGCTGGTCATGACTGCCGACCGCTAGCTAACAACTATAGCAAGCTGACTCCATGGTTGCTCATTCTCGCTCGAGCCTCTGCTAGTGAAACAGCCATGGCCAGCATCATTTGCTCTTCAAAGCTTTCCGGAACAAAATGTCCTGGAGGGATGCTTACACCTTCTGAGAGTGGACCTGTCATAGCCCCTGTTTCGACGTTATAGCTGGTTCCTGCTTCAGCCACCTCTGACTGGTGGTCGGCCAAACACTCACCAAACTCCTGGCCATGTACTTCCCTCCCATTGTCGGGTGATATCTCGGTCCAGCGCCCTGAAGGATTATCGTGTACAAACCTTGTAATTCCAGGAGATGAGCTGCCCGACCGCTGGAGCATATCACAAGCTGCAGCATTATCGATAGCCATATGAACAGCAGAATTGCCATGCATATGCTGACGTTCGGCCAAGGCTGCAGCAGCACAAGCCAACCCACCAGACGACGATGGTCTCATAGGAGCTGTTCCATGGGAACTGTGCCATTCTCCTGAGGTGGATGGTCTAGGCAAATAGCTGCCAACACAACTTGGATTCCCTTGAGATCCCTGCTCCTGTTAATAAGAATAATAATAATAATAAATAATAATAATCAGGGTTCTATTAGAAGAAAGAAATCAGCAGCAGATCATGCTACAGGTTCCGCTCAGAGATAACCTAGTAGGCATCGGTTCAAACAAGAGATGTCCTTTCCACAATAACATCATGGAAAAAGTTGAACTGCTAGTATGTACACATAACCCCTGGATCAATGCATGCTTCCACATAGGGATATCCTCAGGTATCTCTAAGGTGTGAATGCAAGTGGTTGTGCTTATAGCCTCAGAAACAAGTAGTGTGGTCAAAACATAGTCCCTAAACACACAATACGTACATGCTTTGCAATTAAAAGAGATGAATTTTTCACTTTAGTTAAATTCTTTGGACTGTCGTAATTCTTTTCAAAATGTTGGGTAGTTCAACCAGTAATTATATTTAGGAGTAATTTGAAGTTCCTCATGTATAGATCTCTGATGAACTACGTCGGACATAAATTCTAATTAAGACAGCCATAAAGCAGAAATTACTGCACTTAATCTATCATTACATAAAAGTAACAAGTTTTATCCAAATGACTACTTCAAAACTCAGAAATGTGTAAAGTTATCGATAAAATAATGAAGCATCAGCTATAAGTTAAAGACTTGATGTAGCCTTTAATTACCAAACATTTAGCTCAAAATTCTTCAAGTTCAAAATATCAGATAGCATTACCTGAATTGAGAGCCAAATTGCTTCCATGACCATTACATCCTCAAGATCCAGGTCCAAGTTATTATCCCTGTATTTTACAGAGATCTAAAATAAGAGATGAGATGAACAGATAAGAACATCCCAATAACATAAAAAACGGCACCTTGAATGGTAAGTGCATCAAGAAAAAAGAATCCTTAATAGACATAAGCAGTTCTCACCAAGACATTGCACATTGCAAGTAGACCATTAGAATCTAACAAACAAGATGATCCAACAAAAGAGTAAAATGAGCCTTTCATGGATGACAACAATCAACAAGGGAAGAGAGAGAGAGAGAGAGAGGATAGAAACATGGACATATCAACTAGATACCACTATTTTGGATCAAATTTGAAGTACCTAATACAAATTTGTTATGAAGTATAACATTTAACAATAGCCATGCCTTGGAGTCTGCAAGTTCCATTGTTGATGCTAAACGACTAAGACAAAATTTAACCTTTGGGAGAAGCTCTGTAACTTGTAACTTCAAAAGTAAAAAGGATTTTTCTTCTACAAACAAAACTGTAACGACAATCACATCCTGCATAAAGGTCAACCATTCACTTGACCATCAAGAGCGAACCAAAATTATCTTATCTCTTAACATTTTCACATTATTGACTGCAGCATATTATAAGCATTAATTTCTTTTTTTAAGTTGAGATATATTTAAGAAAAAAAAAAATCTGAAAGAAGGTTATTGTCCAGACTAGACTATATTAGTTTTCTTCAATAGCAAACTCAAGTTACCTTGCCTCCAAAGATTTCGGTAAAACACCATAATTGGCAAAAAGTTCTGGCAAAATAGCATTGAAGTGAAATTACACATGTATACAACGAAGTTAAAAAGGAGGAGAAGAAAGAGAGGCACCAATCCATTAAAGGCTTTTACAGGTGAATATGTATAGAAGAGAGTGAAAACTCACACCTTTTATAATTCAGCTTTGTACCATCGGATCAGTAGATAAGACAATCTATCTTCTTTTCTTTATTGGAACGGACAATCAAGGTTCGCAATTTCGTACCGTATCGGAATTTCGACATTAGCTCGGTACGGTACGATATTGTATACCGAGTGGTATACCGCTCGGTATATATATATATATATATATATATATCGTTCCGTCCGGTAACGAACGATTCATGTACCGGTCAGCTGACGGACCGGTACGTACTGTTCGTACCGGGCGGTATTATTCGAAATTGCATACCTTGCGGACAATGAATATTTTTTCCCCTTATTCATGATTTTTTAAGAAAACTTAATTTGCACCTATCAATGAAGTTAAGATCGGTAAGCACCTGCAGTGCATACACTAGACAATAATGGATAAAATTATGGTCCATACTGAGTGGCGCTGGACTAACAATGGTCATAGAACTAGCTGATGAAGGATGATATCAAGCTCCTGTATTCAGAACTGAAGCTCAGGAAAAACCCTTGAGGATATAAACACAGACAGACCCATGGTTTATGTAGCAACCCAACATTCAAGTTTCGCATAGGGAATCTTTCATCTTTAGGATATGCAAAGGGAAGGCAAAATCTTGACTATTTGGAAGAACGAAGGGCTCTTGGGCAAAAGCATGGACTCTAGAAGTAAATTTCTTATACCAAGGCCAACCAATGAGGTGTGGATGCATGATTGTAAGTCTTTGTCAATTACTTCAGTCAAAAAAGTAGGATTTAAGAAATAGAAGCCTGAGAAACATGCAACTGCACTTGTGTGTACCTATTCTGCCTTAACTGTGAAGGGCGTGTGCTAACCGGTGCAGAGCATGAGGCTTGACGTGAACCAAGATCACTCGATTGTATTGAGCATTTCATAGATGGCACTGTTGAGTAAACAATACAGAATAGTTAAAGGGAAACATCTCCTGACAAACATATACAGCACAGTCAAACAATGCAAAGGCACAATTTAGCGCATAGCAGACCTGAAGTTGAAGTATTACTTATATCATGGTGTCCCACATCTGTTGGAGTCATTGTTCTGCTTGATGAACTTAAGTTTTGTCTCTTCTTCGTCCTTTCTGCTTCATCTTGCAACTCTTGCTGTCGAATCCTTATCTGTGCTTCTATAACCTTCTGCTCTTCCTGCACATAGGCATAACCAATGGTGAAGAAGACCTATTTTACAAGGAACAGAACACTTGCAAATTTCAAGATGTATGTCAGGCTAATATGGTAAAGAACTTACGACTTGCTCCACGCCCTTTTCCTCTTTCGTCTTTGCACCATGGTATTCCACCGCATAGTTTGAAGTTTTACAGAAGGGGCATCTTTTATGTTAAGTAGAAATCATTTAGAAGGGTTAATTAAGGATAGGCTACAATAAGAATCAGGTCCATCAACAAATGAGACAAAGGATACTGTGATGGGCGAGTTGAATGTGGTGGTTTCATCTGAAGAAAGCACTCTGCAGAAGAATCCAGCTCGAGAGATGGAACGAAAAAGACATGGATACAGACAATCCAGAAATCTGAAAGAAAATATTCTTCGACATAAAAAAAGAGAAAAGGGAAAAGGGAAAACTGAAGTACCTGTGCATATGCCCTTCATGCAACACCTTGAGCGGTTAAGACTTGGGTAATACTGAAAACAAAACAACAAAATGTCATCAAGATATCCGAGATTTCATCAAGCACGCCAGTAGATGAGGCTTCGTGAACTAAAATTCTCGACAGTTATCAATCAAGAAACAAAGAAGCACAGTGATGGTAGTGGTACAAACAGAGGACACGAACCAGAAAGCAGATGGGACACTCTTCGAGATCGTAAGCATACTCCTCGAGGCCTGGGTAGCAAGGCGCCAACTTGGACTCAAGAATGAGCTTCCTCAGCTTCTTATAATCGATCTCCCTATGCCGATACATCCCCTGCGGCCTCGTGTACTTCTCATCCACCATCTGCCTCCTCCTCCTTATGTTATTCCCCATCAAATCCCCCACCGACAGAAGAGATACCAACAAAAAGTTAAAGAGAGCTCCCCAGAAGTAATCCCTTTTCCCCTTTCGCTTATTCCTCAAATCTATCAGCCGTACGGAAATCCTATGAAGGAACAGTAACAATAAATTCTAATTCCACTCCAAGAATGCATCTTCCTCCCAGATATGCCAAATCACAACAATCCAATCTCCCAAACCCTAGCTCTTCACTCAGGATCGCAGAGGGAAACTCCAGCGAGCCTCCATCCCACTTCCGAGATTCCAATGTCCATCACGAATCCCCAAAGCCTGCATATCGGAATGGAACACCTTTCTAAGATAGAAAAAGAAAGAAAATAACCGAAAAGAAACCCTGAATCGCCTCTCTGGGCATCAAAACCCGCATCGATCCCACGTCAAACCCTCTCCGATGAATTAATCAATGAATAGGCACGAAGCCAAGAACAAGAAACAACCCGTCAATCAAAATCACCCCTCTGCCTCACTGACTCCATCCTCCATCCTCCATCCTCCAGCTTCTTGGCCCGGGTCCCGAAAGCTAAAAATTCGACAACAAAAAAACGTACCTTTGGAGCCAGGGAGAACCGGAGAGTGAGAGCGGGAGAGAGCACCACCACGAGGAGAGGCGAGCGAAGAGGACAGGGGACGAGAGAGGAGAACCGAGGCAAAAAGACAGGTGGAAGGAGGGGGAAGGCAAAAAACAAAAAGGGGCCGGACCGAGGCGTTCGGGTCGTACGATCCCCTTGGAAGAACGAGAAAGGATTCAGGGAATGATTGTGAACGGGGAGAGAGATGAATAGCTTTGCTTGTATATATATATTATTGTTGATCCCCTGTCGCCGTCGACGCAGGCTACATTCCCCAATAGGGACTCCACTACACTCGTTTGCTGACGTCATCCTCGTGTGTTTCGATCGGTATTGTCAAGTAACTTGGAACTCGGGAGAAAGATTTTGTGGCATGAAAAATGTCGAGAACATCTCTAATCTTGCTCATTGTTTTTGACTCCGTAAATAGAACATTGTTTAGTTTGGTCAGTCAAGTCAACTTTTCACTGCACACCTACAAGAATTACACAATATCACTGTCCGTTGGTCAACAGCGTGATCGTGTCGTAATGACATCGATGTCCTCCACTGTGGTTTAACAGACTGCTCTAAGCGTTTCAAGCTGGGCTTCCACCTCGATCATCCATGGCCGCGGTGCCGTTGAACAAACAAATACCCAAGAGTCCACGCAACCCAAGTTTACACGGAACGAGATAAATAGAGAGAGAGCTTCTCGGTTGAACCCCTCGAAGTTGAACAGTGCTATGATCCGTGACAGCTTCTCTTGTCGTGTCAGCTCATAATAAGGTATTCATATACCTCAAAATGACCCACCGTCAAGAAGAAAATGTAAGGCTGAGAGGACAAACAGTACTGCAAATAGAGAGAGGCTTAGCGGAATACATTTGCGTTAGATCAGATCCGTTCATTTCATATGGCTGAAAATGAAAGCTATTGACCACAAACAAAGTAGGCGACGCTGCAAGGCAACAATTAAAACACAGCCACATTGATGACAAAGATGGAATCAGCTGCAGATAAAAGAGTCAATTTCAAGCCATTCCATTGGGATCAACTTCCAACTATGACACAGACAGGCACACCAAAGAAAGCTAGCGATTGAAAATTATCTGCAACGAGGATATGCCACAATAAGTCCACGGTGACGACTGATCCCTGCTCTCTTAGCCCTGCCTTGGCTCAAACTCTCTGCAAAATTTTGTTTGCCGAGCATTAAATAGTGAAAGAAGATACGTACACTAGAAAGCTTAGCATGAATTTTCTAAAATTACAAATTTGTGCCATAAAATTAAACATAACAACTACCTGTGCATCTTCACCTGCGCCACTCTTTGCATATTCCTCTGCAATGGTCAACAAGAACAACAGCAATCAGGAGATAATTATAAAAGAAAATCAATTATTTTCAGTTTATATATATATATATATATATATATATATATATATATATGATATTTCAGCAAAATAGCAAATGATATACGAAAATAGAGGTTTTTTTGCTTTTGTTAATTCATTTTGGCACCGTAACATTCCAAAAATAGATCAAACATGCATAGAATGTCATTAAGAATCCACGCTTCCCTAAATGATCTCACGAACACAAAAGACCACAAGAATTTTGTATAGTTTCATCTGGTAAAGGTTGAGATATACCTACAGCACCATCAAATATTTGGCATAATAAATCCAAAGAAAATCATCATTTCACTCAAATCCTATCAAATAGCAGGATCTTATCTGTGCTTATCTCACTGCCAAAAGCCATATATATTATGCACAAGTTCCTTTTCTACAGAATGAGATAAAGACTTTCATTCAGCCAATGAAGAGCAAGCACCTGCATTCGAATCCTCAAAGCCCAGTTGACACTATTTCTGAATTTGCTACTTTAAAAATAGAAAAGAGACAACATTGTTTGAGAAACTAAGACAAATACAACTAAATGTGACAGTATGAGATATAAATCATAATATTTTAGCACCAAGTAATAAATGCTTGATGAGAATGTGCCATACAAACATGACTACACATAATTAGTCATCAGAGAAAAATGACATAATTATTTCAAAAACAAAGAGTATTGTTGGCATCACAATCTTATACAGGAATATGGATAAGTTTGAATAACTTAAAGCTTAGTGTTGCAAAGATATCTCACAAAATGGCTGTTTACATTATTTATATGCAGCGTGTCCTTCTAGACGTCATCTGCTGATGAAATACTGGAAACAAATAGCTACTTCTAAAACAATGGAATTCAGCAAAGGAACCAAATATTTCATGATTATGCAGCAGATTTAGTTGGATCTAAGAAATTATGGAATTCTACTGGTAGTTTTATGAACCTGAGGTGTTGATTTTCAATATTCCTTTATCAGTTCCGATTCGATCCCAATAATCAATGAGATAGATATGGGGCACCTTTTTTAAGTCCACATAAGTGCAAAAAGATTTTGTATATCTTGCAAAATCAAGTCATGTCTAATCTGGATGTATTTCCCACATTAACATGAATTCTTAAAATATAATTAAAGGGTCTAATTTTCCCGCCTCTTTTTGGGGGTGCTATGTGCATCTTTGCTCTGAAATAGTCTATAATATACCTTCATATATAAGAAAGATGATAAATAATGCCACACAGAACAGTTCTATGCCTTAAGCTTATGTATAGCTGTAGACATGCTGATATACCATGCAATAGTGTGAAAAAATAAAATCAGAATGCAACATGATCAGTACGGGAATTGGTAATCACTCCAGCACTAGAACTTCTATTACCTCCATCCTCGGGGATGTCAGCAGTCCACAACGTGAGATTATCTCTCAGAAGTTGCATAATCAATGTGCTGTCTTTGTATGATTCCTCACTCAATGTATCAAGCTCAGAAATTGCTTCATCAAAAGCTTGTTTGGCAAGGTGACATGCCCTGATAACAGATTTTAACAAAATGAAATCTGCAGCAAAGAAAAATAAAAAGAACAGAAAGATGTCTAATAACCAAAACAGCAGCAGGTCCTACCTACCTTTCAGGTGAGTTCATGATCTCATAATAGAAGACAGAAAAATTCAATGCCAAACCCAGTCGAATTGGGTGTGTAGGAGACAAATCTGCCTCAGCTGTACTGGTAGCTGCCTGTTTACAAGTTCAAAATGTTAGTTTAAGATGTTCAGAAAATTCATGACAGCAACACATTGTTTTCATTTTTATTTTTAATGTGATTAAAAAGTGAACCTACTATAGCAAATCTCAATCAGTTGTTCCAGGATAAACACAGTATGCACTAACTAAAAGTATAGTCAAGACTGACAAACAACAAAATTGGTTTCCCATTAACTAGTATTGAATAGCAATAAACCATGGAAAAAAAGACAAACTTGTAAAATAGAAATCAAACCAATCAACCAGTAGCAGATTAAATCTGAATAATAGACTGGATATAGGTTGATATGCTAACCTTATATATCTAAGTAACTTAATTCTTTAGAATCATTTCTCTAAGCATAATTTTAGGAACCAAAATATGAGATTGTCAAAATGACACATGATAATAAGATAGGTGTCCTGAGCAAAGATCCATATAACTTTGTTCGTGCTAAATATTTGTGCAACTTCCCAACAATACAATTCTAGATTGATGAACAACATTTCATAGAATATACAATTATTGAGACAGGTTAAAATAGGATAAGATTCTTCAATATACATATAATTTTCCATGTCAAAAGTTTCACTCTGGGAAAGTTAACTTCTATCATGACTCGGTTTACATCAGTATTCTGTTTCAATCAAACCCTAGTAGATTTTATAGCATTGCACCCCAAGTGATACATGTTCAAATTATGAAAGCAGCCCCTCTACGCACGAGGGAGTTTGCATGCCGCATGCGCTGAGCTACCTTTCCGTTGGTTGGTAACCAATAAATTATATAGCATATATTTTGAATTTCTATATTAGTGTCATGCCACCTTTTTGCAACTTGAACAATAGCATGACAAGGAGCAGCATGAGATTCAGGTCTTGATTATATGAATCAATGGATATGACACACATCGGCGCTATGATATCTCTTTGCGCATGTGGCTTTTGCATATAGTTACATGGTGAGAGAACCGTATATTTTGGGGATCCAGTACCATTATTATATCACCTCTATTTTAGAGAACATCTCATTATGCGTCTTCACCTGGGCATAGGACTATTTATCAGACCACAAAAAAGTTTTCTGCAAGCACTCTTTCTCTTATCTCGTAACCCTGGGTATTTTATAAATAAAGTTAGATCATTTTCTTCAACAAGAGGTTCATCAAATGCGATTTTCATTAATCCCAATAAGAAAGTTCAAGAGAATGAAGAGACACAAAGGAAGAGAATGAAGAGACACAAAGGAAGAGAACGCATGGCATTAGATAGAAACTTATCTAACTATAAGAAAGCCAGAAGATAACAGAATTGAAACAAGTTCTGCTTCTATAATGAACAAGATAAATTCATTTATCTAACATCAACCAGAAGATCACAAGAGAACAGAACATAATATTCTCTGAAAACACAAGATCAAGTCAGTTAACTAATATCAATTGCATAAGAATGGATATCAAACACTGCAGATAGATGACTCTGACATAGAAGCATAACAAAATATGATTTTACGAACAGAAAATAAAATTATCGATACTTAAAGCAGTGAATTTCACAGGAACCAGATCTAGGGTCAAAAAGCAAAACTAAAAATTTAAGAGTCCAATCTAAAAGAAAGTACCACCTCGTATGCTTTCAGGGAGTTATCTGCAGCCTCCTTCCTCTCATTTCCAGTCATAAATTCTGCCAAGTAGCGATAATAATCTCCCTTCCTATAGTCAAGCCAAAAAAAGAAAAGGTCAATCACCAGAAACTTCCGCAGGTTCACACAATATCTCAGATGTGGCGCACATCTTATAGTAGAAGACCGACGACTCCCCAGCGGACGAAGATGGGATGAGATGCTCGTCGATCAGAGTCATAATGTCGCTACAGACGCCGGAGAGCTCTACCTCCACCTTATGTCTGTACTCTTTGATATTTTTGACATGCTGCTCATTCCCCCTGGCCTCCTCCTTCTGCTCTATCGAGGAGAGGATCCTCCACGAGGCCCGCCGCGCCGCGATCACGTTCTTGTAACCCACCGACAGCAGGTTTCGCTCCTCCACGGTCAGCTCGACATCGAGCTTCGCCACCTTCTTCATAGCGTCCACCATATCTGCGCCAGAAAAAATCACCAAGGCCCTAATTTGAGGATCCGATCGCGCCTCTACAGACCTAGGGTTTGGAGACATGGAAAGGGGAGGGGGAATGCGATCCGCACCATCGTAGCGCTCGGCCTGCTCAGCGAGCCTGGCGATGAAGACAAAGCTCTCGCGATCTCCCTGCGACGCCATGGGAGGCCGGATCGAATCGATCTCCTCTTCCTCTCGGTCTTTAGCAGGCTTGGAGTGTTTTTTTACGACAAAAGCGGACGAAAACGAGGGGAAAACCGAGGGACAACTTTTAAACCTCTCGGCCGGCCGGCCAAAGGGTGCGCCAAGATTCGGAAAGCCTCGGGGAGGGTCTCTGGTGTCCGTTGGATCTGCGGCTCTGATGTCTCAATTCAATTCAACGGCACGCGAAGCGATATAAAAGTTTGTCCGTGCCGTTAAATTACGAGCCAAATTCTACCAAATTTGTTCATGTTCGTATACACCCTATTTCTACCAAATTCAAAATAATATTGATATGATATCATAATCAAAGCTCATTATTAAGAATGGTTTCAACCTCTCTTCTTTTATTCGATTAATTCTCAAATTGTTATTTTTTAAAAAAATGGATATATTTATTAAATTATTTTTCTTTAACGTTTGATGCATACTGTGAAAAAGTAAGGAGAAGCCTAATGCAATAAAAGGAATATATTTGAAATCGCAGTGCTGATTGAAAACCCACCCTTTAGATGTTTGTCTTCCTACGCTCAATTAAATTTAGTAATCTACAAGCAATAAATAAAAACAGCAAGAAAACATATTTTAATTTTCGGTGAGTAAAAAACGATCCTTTTGTTCATTTCAAATCCTATTATTGTGAAAAGCGTTGGATGCTTTAAAAGAGAGAGAGAGAGAGAGAGAGAGAGAGAGAGAACTACAAACAAAGACATATTTGCAAGGGTTTCTCTTGCCAAAATACATAGCGATAAGATGCATAATCATCGAGTAATCACTTGATGGTTTCCACTGCTCCTAAACCCTCTGAAATCACTGCCCCAGCCGACCCTTTCCCCGTTCATGCTTCGTTTCTACTCTACTACTTGTTTGTGTCGGGGGCCATCATCGGCCACTTCGATGCCCCGTGTGGCTCTACACAAGTGATCATGTGAATAAATGTGCCGTGGCTGGTGAGTCAGCATGGCTCGGTTCACGAGTCGATATCGAGAGTCTTCTATCGGTTGAGTTGGACGCCAAGATAGGTGGGGCCCTCGCGACAGGATGTTGATTAGTGTTTCTCGATCCGGGCACCGTCAGCGTTAAACAGCGTCTCTCCGTTCCCGAGCTGGTCGGCAGCCCGCCTTCGTTCACTGGATGACGATTCCCAGGTCGAGACGCTCGTGGCTCGGGAGTAGCCGCTTACATACAAAAATGGCCCCCATCGGGTGATTCTCGACTTTGGCCCCTCCGACGAGTAAGTCAGTAGTTGTGTTTCTCTTCTCTCCATTTTCCTCTCTCTCTGGCCGGATGCCGACCAGGGGCTTTTATATTATTGTACGAGGACCAGTCGCACGCGGGTTTGGTGTGGTGGTTGATCCTTGGGGGATGAGACGGTACTATGAGATCGCTATCCCGGGACGCGCGGGACGGCGTAAGACGACGCCGCCCCGAGCTTCCAGGACGGGACATGCCAAACAATGCCTTGGTACTGATTCTGACTCAGCGTGCGGGGGTGCTCCCCTTGCTAACTCAGCATCAGTACAGATTCTGTCTTAGCGTGTGGGGGTGCTCCCCTTGCTGACCCGGCATCGGTACGGCGTTGCATCAGTTGTGACGTGTCTTTGACCGAAAATATATCTTATCACTTCTCTTCCACCCCCCCAACCAACACCCACCACACCACGCCCCCCCTCCCCCCAGCAACCCAAGGCACGTCGTGGGTGATAGAATGAGATAATGAAGAATGAAATTATAAGGATAAAGCAAAAGGCACACTTCAAGTAGTATAATGTGAAGTCTATTTATACATAGTGAAAGAGGATATTTCTTTAACTGAGCAGAGAGATTTCCTCATGCAGTTGAGGAAATCTCATCTGCTATGCAGTTGAGGATATCTCTCTTTTATCAGAGAAAATCTCTCTGTTATCATGCCCCCGCAAGATCGAGCTCCTGTCAAGGATACCGATCTTGGATCGATGAAACAAAAATAGTTTGCGGGCTAGAGGCTTCGTGAGTGAGTCTGCAAGTTGATCAGCCGCATGGACATGAGAGACACGAAGTTGATGTCTGACAACTTGATCTCGCACGAAGTGAAAGTCGATGGCGATGTGTTTCATGCGCGAGTGGAACACTGGATTGGCACATAAGTAGGTAGCTCCAACATTGTCACAATATATTGTGGGAGTATGAGTAAAGCTAACTTTGAGTTCCTTGAGAAGATTTGTGATCCAGTTGAGTTCAGCAGCAGTGGTAGCAATAGCACGATATTCAGCTTCAGTTGTAGACCGAGCTACTGTCTTTTGCTTCTTAGAACTCCAGCTGATTGGATTAGACCCAAGAAAGATGACATACCCTGACGTGGAGGTTCTATCATCAAAGTTTCCCGCCCAATCAGCATCAGCAAAGGCATGGAGATGAAGTTGAGTGGTTTTGCGGAGAAAGAGACCATGATTAAGGGTCCCTTTAAGATATCGCAAAATTCGTTTAACCGCAGACCAATGTATAGCAGAAGGTTGGTGCATGTATTGAGACAATTTATTGACTGCAAATGAGATATCTGGACGGGTGAGAGCCAAGTATTGTAAGGAGCCTAGTACTTGCCGGTATTGAGTTGAGTCCGTGGTAGGGCTGCCATCACATAATTTGAGTGATTCACCAGTAGAGAGAGGAGTAGCAACTACTTTCGCATCCTGCATATTTGTCTTTGATAATAAGTCTTGAATATACTTTCTTTGAGAGAGGAAGAGACCGGAAGATGTAAATGTTGCTTCCATTCCCAGAAAGTAGCTCAGTGGTCCTAAGTCTTTGAGGGAGAATCGATCAGCCAATTGATTTAAAAATGTCTGAACCTCCAAGGGATCATTGCCGGTAACAATAATATCATCTACATAAACTAGAAGATATATTGTATTGCCATGATGTTGTCGGAGGAATAGAGAGGTGTCAGACTTGGAGTTGATGAAGCCAATTGATAGCAGAAACGATCCAAGTTCAGTATACCAAGCTCTGGGAGCTTGACGGAGACCATAAATGGCTTTTTGTAATTTACAAACATGTCTCGGATACTGGTGATGAACAAAGCCAGGGGGTTGCTGCATAAAGACATCTTCAGTTAGAGTCCCCTGTAAAAAAGCATTGTTAACGTCCAGTTGTCGTAAGTTCCAACCTCTGGAGATGGCCAAACTTAGAATAAGCCGAATTGTTGTGGGTTTAACTACAGGACTAAAAGTCTCTGTAAAATCAACTCCAGGTCGTTGATGAAACCCTTTGGCTACTAATCGTGCTTTATATCGAGCAACGGACCCGTCGGGGTTTCGCTTAATTCGGAATACCCATTTACACCCGATGATATTTTGTGCAGGATGAGAAGGTACAAGAGTCCATGTGGAGTTATGTAGAAGAGCATCATATTCTTCACACATAGCTTGACGCCAATGTGAAGATTTTTGTGCTTGAGTAATTGTGGTGGGTTCACTAGTCTCAAGAGAAGAATTGGTGATAGTATGGAGGTCGAGAACCTGACGTGGTTTAAAGATACCACTTTTTGAGCGTGTTGTCATTGGATGGCTAGGAACTGCAGGTTGTGTTATTGGTAAGAGTGGTGGAGAGGCATCGACAGGATGCAAGAGAGGTTGAGATACATCGATGGCACTAGGTAAAGAAAGTTGTTGTGTTTCTGAGGAGACGACTTCAGTGGTAGGGGAGACTTGTGAAGAAGGAAGGGGAGAAGGAATGGGGGGAGTGGAGAGTTGTTGAACTGGGATAACAAAAGAGTGTGGATCTTCAACAATAGGACTGGATGGTGTGGGAGGAGGTTCGTTTGAGGGGATCGAATGTATACTCCAAGAATGAATATTTATCGGAGTGGTGTGAAATGGAAAGGCAGATTCAACAAAAACAACATGTCGTGAAATAAAGACTTTTTGAGATTGTGGTTCGTAGCACCGAAAGGCATTATGCTCAAGAGAATATCCTATGAAGATGCAAGCTTTAGATCTTGGCGCTAACTTGTGTGGGGCATAGGGACGTAGCCACGGATAACATAAACAACCAAATATTCTGAGTTTTTGAATGTTTGGGGATTTGGAAAATAGTTTTTCAAATGGAGACTAGTATTGAAGAACTGGAGTGAGCAAACGATTAATAAGGTAGACAGCAGTTTGAAAGGCGGCAGACCAAAAAGTTGGTGGCATGGAGGCTTGATGTAGAAGTGTGAGACCAGTTTCTACAATATGTTGATGTTTACGTTCAGCAGAGCCAACTAGTTGAGGAGTGTGTGGGGGTGACTTAAGGTGTTGGATGCCACAGGTTGAGAGGTAGGATGTGAGGGCTTGAAATTCACCTCCACCATCAGAGTAGACTGTTTTAATTGTAGACTGAAAGAAGTTTTCAACCAGCTTTTTAAAGTTGGTAAAGACTTTTGAAACTTCTGATTTATGACGAAGAGGATAGAGCCATGTGTATTTAGTAAAATAGTCGACAAAAATAACATAAAAGCTAAACTTGTCAAAAGAAGTGACAGGAGTAGGGCCCCAAACATCAGTATAAATAATTTCAAATGGTTTAGAACATGATATAGAGGAAACACTAAAAGGAAGTCTATGACTTTTATTATGAAGACAAGCATCACAATAAGTAACAACCCGATTATTTGTAAGAGTAGGAAGAGAATAACGAGAAAGTAATTTATTTTGGATAGGGAGAGAGGGATGACCGAGACGCCGATGCCACACATCGATTGAAGCTGCAACGGAGGAGTAAGCAGTGGGCTGTTGTATTTGTGGAAGTGACGGCCATTCATAAACATTGTCCTTACTCTGGCCTTGGACCAATGATGCCCCCGTGCTCAAATCCTTAACAAGAAAAGAGTTAGGAAAGAATTCAATGGAGGTATTATTTTGTTTGCAAAATTGAGAAACGGAAATGAGATTTCGTTTGATGTAAGGTGCACATAAAACATCATCGAGTGTAAAGGTTGTGGTAGGTGAATTAAGCAGTGTAGAACCCGTATGAGTAATAGGAATTCCTTTACCGTCACCGATGATGATGTCCTCAGTGCCACCATAGTTGTTGTGGATGGACAAGTTCTGGAGATCTGAAGTGATGTGGTGGGATGCGCCAGAGTCCACAATCCAATTATGATCACTAGTCGTTGGAGTAGTCGTGAGATTTGCTTGAGGCCAATGTGATTGAGCAGGAAGTCTGGGTCGAGATCGACAGACCTTTGCAGAGTGACCGACTTTATCACATAGTTGGCAAACAATTCTTTGTTGGTTTGAGTAGTGAGGGCGCCAGGACTGCGGTTGATTGAAGGAGCCACCTTGGTTGTTGTGATTGGAATGTTGAGGATGAGGAGGAGGAATGGTTGGTTTAGAGCTCAAAGGTTCAGAAGGTGTCTTGATCAAACCTTTGTTGACAATCTTGTTATACGAATTGCCCCTCCTTTTTTGAGTGACTTGAGCTGTGATGGATGGTCCTGGCGGTTTGTCCTCGCGCTTGAGATATATCTCAAAGTCAATCAGCTTGTCGTAAAGTTCTTCGAATATGATTGGTGAATCACGCGCCCGTATTGCTGCTGCCAATTCCTTGTACTCGTCTCCGAGGCCATTGAGGATATGAACAGTAACTTCTTCATTGCTGAGGGAATGACCTACCAAGGCCAAGTTATCGATGATAACCTTTATGTTATGTAGATAATCAGCAATATTACTTCCCTCTTGTTTTATCTTCATGAGGCTGGATAGGAGACTAAGCATGCGAGTGCGAGAACGATTGGCCAAGGTGGTTTGCAACTTGCACCAAGCTTCGGCAGCAGTGTCACATGAAGAAATGAGTGGGGCAAGAGATCCAGCGACCGAGGCTTGAATTGCTTGAAGGATGAGGCGATCCTGGCGTAACCATAGTTTGTGATCCGGATTTGGTACTGGATCGGATGCGCCTGGGATGTTGAGCATCGCCGGTGGACAACGATGAGAACCATCGACATAGCCTAAAAGATCATAGCCAAATAATATATTAGAGAATTGAGCACGCCATGATGCGTAGTTACCACCGTTGGATAATTTGAAGGGGATGAGGGTTGCTGGGAGGCCTACACCCAGAAGGTCCTCTCGGAAGCAGTGAGGATAATGTTGCCGGAGTCGAGGACAGCGGTGGCAGAGGCGTTGGAGGAAGAAGGCCAGGAGCTGGTCGATGGACCAGCGCGCGGAAGCAGAGCAGATCTGGAGTAGAGGGTTAGTGACGGGGCGCTGGCGGCGATGAAAGGTGGGAAGTGAGAGGTGGATGACTGCGGTGGTTTGATGATGATGCAGCAACAGCTTCCATGGCTTGCCGTGAAGCTGATGGGTGAGGTTGAAAGACTCAAGGAGGAGAACGCCGCTCTGATACCATGATAGAATGAGATAATGAAGAATGAAATTATAAGGATAAAGCAAAAGGCACACTTCAAGTAGTATAATGTGAAGTCTATTTATACATAGTGAAAGAGGATATTTCTTTAACTGAGCAGAGAGATTTCCTCATGCAGTTGAGGAAATCTCATCTGCTATGCAGTTGAGGATATCTCTCTTTTATCAGAGAAAATCTCTCTGTTATCAGTGGGGTCCCTAAGGGGATGAGAGGGATGCTTGGGTCGGAACGTCGCGAAGGCATTGGTTGCTTATGAGGGAAAGTTGGATTGGCCCATCGCGAGACAGTTTGGAGGTGCGGCGTCCCGTGCCTCGGGAGAGGTTGGCTCCATTGATTGGGCGGCTGGGACCAGATGAGATGAGACCGACGTGTTGTAAGTCAGATAACTAGTTTGACGCGGCTCGGAGTTAGGGCCAACGAGTTGCGAGTCGAAGATCGAGCTGGAGCGACTCGATAAGAGATCTAACGAGTCGTAAGTCGGAGATCGAGCTAGAGCGACCTGGTAGAAGATTGGCGAGTCGCAAGTCGAGGGTCGAGCTAGAACGACTCAGTAGAGGATTGGCAAATCACAAGTCGAGGGTCGAGCTAGAGCGGCTCGGTAGAGGATTGGTGAGTCGCAAGTTGAGGATCGAGCTAGAGCGACTTGGTTGAAGACTGGGCCTATGGGCCAAGTGGCTGAACTCATGCCCAGGTTTTGGTGCCGAAGGGTCGCAAGTCGGGAATCAATCTAGAGCGACCTGGGCAGGAGCTGGACCTGTCGGCTGAGTGGCTGAACTCGGGCTCAGGTTTTGGTGCCGGTGGGTCACAAGTTGGGAACTGATCTGGAGTGACCCGGGCAGGAGCTGGACCTGTGGGCCGAGTGGTTGAACTCGGGCTCAGGTTTTGGTGCCGACGGGTCGTAAGTCGGGAACCGATCTGGAGCAACCCGGGCAGGAGCTGGACCTGTGGGCCGAGTGGCTGAACTCGGGCTCAGGTTTTGGTGTCGGTGGATCGCAAGTAGGGAACCGATCTAGAGTGACTTGGGCAGGAGCTAGACCTATGGGCCGAGTGGCTGAACTCGGGCTCAAGTTTTTGTGTCGACGGGTTGCAAGTCGGGAACCGATCTGGAGCGACCCGAGCAGGAGCTGGACCTGTGGGCCGAGTGGCTAAACTCAAGCTCCGGATTGGATGTCGGCGGGTCATAAGTCGGGAACCGATCTAGAGCGACCCAAGCAGGAGATGGACCTGTGGGTCGAGTGGCTGAACTCGAGCTCAGGTTTTGCTACCGGCGAGTCACAAGTCAGAAAATGATCTGGAGCGACCCGGGCAGGAGCTGGACCTGTGGGCCGAGTGGCTGAACTCGGGCTTAGGTTTTGGTGTTGACGGGTCACAAGACGGGAACCGATCTAGAGCGACCCAGGCAGGAGCTAGGACTGAAGGCTGGGTGGCGTCGTTGGGCGATGCACCGGGTTTTGCTCGGATGCCATCATGCCACGTGGTGAGCCAGGTGGAGCGACACGGGACCTGGCAGGAGACTTTTTGTTTCGAATGGCCTCTAGCGGGAGCTTTTGGGTGATGAGACACCTCTGGCGGGGGCTCTGAGGCTGACGAATCTAGCGGATCTGAGGGATTATGATGGGTTTTAAATATTGCAACTATCTCTCTCCTCGGGAAGCCCACTCATCGTCTCGTAGCGGAGTAGCCTGCCCTTTTTAAATCCCTTCCAGAATGGTTGCCATCACCTTTGCTTCAGTCCTTCATCCTAAACTATATGACCGATCGATATTTTTTGCAGAGATGGTGGATCTTCGATCGATGAAGAAGATGCCTAGTGCCAAGGCCACTGTGCCACTGCCTTGGGACGGGGAGGGTTCCAGAGCTGGGGGTGTCCCATAGGAGGGCACACCAAAGAGGATGCCAAGGTCTTCGACAGCGGGTCACCCTCCGAAGAAGACGAAGACCTTGGTCCATAGGACACCTACAAACCCGACTACTCGCGCGAGCGCCATCATGGAATCGTCCAAGGTTGCTCCCCAAGGCGAGGGTTCGGGGAGCACGAGGGGGAAGGGGGCGGTCGAGTCGTGAGATGGTGACCCTTCCAGGAGTGCGCCGGCACGCTCGACGTCAATGCGGGATTTGTGCCGCGTTCGTTTACAAGCTGAAGGCGAGCAGTACCAGGCCCCGAACATGGCCAACCTTCCAGCCGGGGAGCCAGGAACCCCTTACGCCTCTCGATGGGCGACTCTCAAGGCCGACAGTCGCATCTTGGGTGACGGGCCAACCGCCCAAGGGTTCATTTGAGGGGTGCTTCATTCGGCCATGGCGAAGGATCTTTACTGCTCCCCCTCGGAAGTGCTGGCTGATCGGGCAGCCAAGTCGCTTGTCTGGGTAGGTGGTGGTTTTCTTTCCTTGCTCGATCCTTCTTTGTGTGGGTCCTAACGCCAATCTTTATGCAGGGCCAACACTACACCATGGAGCTGATCGATCGGGTTCTCGACGCCGGGCGGGTGATCGAGTGTCAGTCGAATGTCTATGCTGCCCTTCGCCTGGAGAACCTGGAGCTAAAGGTCGGGGGGGCAACCCGGAGGCAGTTGCTGCGACCAAAGAGCGCACCTCGACCTTGGATGAGGAGGTGAGCTGTTTGAAGACCGAGCTGGAGGAAAGCTAGTCAAGCATCCGGACACTGGATGACGAGCTGCTGACCCTCTCCCACGATGTCGAGACCACCAGGTCTTCGGCTTGGGCCACTGAAGAGGTCCTAAAGGAGGAGCAGCTGGTGCTATCCCAGAAGATCGAGGGGGCAATCGCTGAGTACAAGGCGTCTGCCGGGTTCGAACGCGGCCTGGTGAGGTCAGGGCGGGGCACATATGAGTTCGGGTATCGGGTGGCTTGTGCTCGCTTTCGAGCGAGGTACCCAGACCTAGAACTCGAGTCAGACCCGTTTGCCGAGCACCCGGAGGATCAGGACATTGATATGCTGGCGAACATCCCCTTTGATGATGGGCCCGAGACTCCTCCGAACTAAGGGCTTTCCCTTTTTTCTTTTGCTTTGGTCGGGTCGAGTTTTGGAACTGTATCGCCCGACCACAATGTGTATTTCTTTTTCATCAGAAAAAACTCTTATTTTGGAATTCTAACTTGTCTTTTCCGATTGTGGATGTGCATGCTTCGTACAACATGTGTCTTCCCTGCACCCTGACTCACTTCTTTTACAGGTAAAACTTTTTTAGATTCACCGCGCTCCACGTTCTTAGCAGGTGGTTTCCCTCCATAGTCTCTTGTCGGTAGGTCCCTTCTCGGACCATGTCGTAGACTCAATAGGGGCCTTCCTAGTTAGGCATGAGTTTTCCTCTCGCTCGGTTCGGGTCACTCACCTCTGCCTTTCAGAGGACGAGGTCCCTGACCTTGATCAGTCACGGACGAACTTTGTGGTTGTATTTCCGAGTCGTTGCCTTCTTATACGCCAGGGTACGCAAGTGTGCCTTGGCTCTTCTTTCTTCAAGGAGGTCTAAGTTTACTCGTAGGCCCTCCTCGGAGCCTTCTTTTTTGTAGTTGGAGGTGCGTAGGGTCGGGAACACCATCTCGGGCAGGAGGACTGCTTCGGTCTTGAACGCCATGCTAAATAGAGACTCCCCCGAGGTGGTTTTGGGAGTCGTTTGTTGAATCTCGGATTTTGATGATGAAGTCAATTGTCATTTGTTGTCTAATCTATGTGTTGAGATAAGTGTGCAGGATTAACTATGATGAAAGTTAGACAAGCAGCAGGAGTTGCGCCGGAGTCAAGTTCATGATCACGTTGGAAGTTCGAGAGTTCGACGGAAGTTCGGACGGTCGTCGGAGGTTCTGTGAGAACAGATCCGAGAAGTCCAGAAGCTTGCCAAGCGAAGCTCGTCGGAACTTGCCAAGTGGATCGTCGCAAAGTCCAGGAGTTTGCCGGAAGTCCGCAGGAGCATCACCGAGGGTTCATCGGTTGATCGACGGAAGTTCGCCGGAAACTCGCCGGAAGGAGCGATTGACGCACCGAAGCAAAGCTGCAGAAATTGTCTTAGATCTAATCGTAGTTAGCACGTTGATTAAGTTGGAAAATGGGAGGTGATCTCATTAGCTTAATCTTGGGGCAATTGGGCCCCTGAAAGACTGAAATTGGGCCGAATGGAGCTAACCATTCGGACCCTGATTGCACCAGGAGGTGCAACCGCCTAGGCCAGGAGGTGGCACCGCCTGGGCTAAGCCTCCCAGCGAGACTGGGCGGTGCAACCTCCCCAGCAGGGAGGTGGCACCGCCTGAGCTCAGTCTTCGAGCAAGACTGGGCGGTGCAACCTCCCTGACAGAGAGGTGGCACCGCCTGAGCTCAGTCTTCGAGCAAGACTGGGCGGTGCAACCTCCCTGACAGAGAGGTGGCACCGCCTGAGCTCAGTCTTCGAGCTCTGCCAGGCGGTGCAACCTCTCTAGTCAAGAGGTGCAACCGCCTGATCCTGGAATTCCGGGATTTGATCGTTTTGAGCTCCAAATTTGAATTGGGTTGGGGCCTATAAATACCCCACCCATTCAGCACTGAAAAGATACAGACCTACACCGAAATCTTGATCTTTTCTGTGATTCTAAGAGCTCAAAAGTGTTGTAAAGCCTTTAAGTCTCATCCTTCTGTTCTTCAAGTTTTTGAGTTGTAAAGTGAGGAGAGAAAGGTCTGTAAAGGTTGTCTCCTGAGCCTGTCAAAAGGAGAGAAACTGTAAAAGGGCAGTTGGCCTTCGCCTATTGAAGGAAGGCCTCTAGTTGACGTCGGTGACCTCGTCGGTGGAGGAAGCCAAAAGTGGAGTAGGTTAAGACTGACCGAACCACTCTAAATCTCTGGTTTGCGTTTATTTTGAGCACTCTATCATTACTGCAAATCTCCTTCATAACTACTGCTCTCTGCGCTTTTACGAACAAGTTCTAAGTGCTGTTCTTTTCGAATCTGCATTCAGACGCAAATCGGTGTTTTCGTTCATTACAGTTTACGTTTTAATTCTGCAAAACTGTCTTCTACGCCTTCACGAACAAGTTTTTAAGTGCTGATATGTCCGAATCTGCTTTCAGATGTAAACCAGCGTTTTCGTACGATATTTACATCGCAGTTTACGTTTACGCCTTGATTCTGCAAAACTGTCTTCTGCGCTTTTATGAGTTTCTAAAGTTCAGATCCCTTTGAAACTGCGTTTAGACGTAAATCTGAGTTTAGACGTAAATCTACGTTTAAACGTAAAACTGCGTTTAGACGTAAATCTGCGTTTAGACGTAAAACTGCGTTTAGATGTAAATCTGCGTTTAGACGTAAATCTGAGTTTAGACGTAAATCTGCATTTAGACGTAAAACTGCGTTTAGACGTAAAACTGCGTTTAGACGTAAATCTGCGTTTAGACGTAAACTGCGCTTAGACGCAATCTGCGCTTAGACGCAAACTGTGTTTAGACACAAACTGCGCTTAGACGCAATTTGCGCTTAGACGCAAACTGCACTTAGATACAAACTGAGAATTAGCTTTTGCATCATAATAGTTTTTATTGAACGAACACAGATTTTGGTTTTAATCGCTGTAAGATTTCCGCTGCACTAATTCACCCCCCCCACCCCCCCCCCCCTCTTAGTGCTCTCGATCCTAACATCGTTCGCATTGCCCACAAGGCTTTAGGGAGCTCATCCACCCAGGCTCCGAGCGCGCCTGAGATCCTCCTCTTGAGGCCCTCTAGAATCGCCTGATTTGTTACTTTAGTCTGGCCATTAGTTTGAGAGTGCACAATTGAGCTGAACCTCAATTGTATCCCATATGACTGGAAATAGGCCTTGAACTTAGCTTTGTTGAATTGAGCTCTGTTATTAGTGATGATAGCCCTTGGGATCCCGAACCGGGTGATAATATTCTTCCACATGAAGCTTTGGATTTGTTTCTCGATGATGGAGGCTAAGGGTTCGGCTTCCACCCACTTCGTGAAGTAGTCGACCCCGACTATAAGAAAACGCCATTGTCCCGATGTTGGAGGAAAGGGTCCAAGGAGATCGAGTCCCCATTAGGTGAAGGGCCAGGCCGCATCCATCGGGGTAAGAGGAACTACTGGCTGATATTGCAGTCAGACGTGCCTTTGACATTGTTGGCACCGTTGCACGTATGATATGGTGTCCCGACGTAGGGTTGGCCAGTAGTACCTTGTCTGAGAGTCTTGAAGGCCAAGGTTCATCCCCCAGTGTGCTCCCCATAGATCCCCTCGTAGAGCTCGACGAGGACCATTTCAGCTTCTGATGGCACGAGGCAGCGCAAGAGAGGTTGAGAGAAGGCCCTTCGATATAGCTTTTCATCGACGATGCAGTACCAGGCTTGGGTTTGTCTCAACCGTCTCGCAGTCGCCAGGTCATCGGGCTTTGTTTTGTCCTTCTTGAAGCGAGGGATTTCTTCTATCCAGCTTAGCAGTGCCTCCGTTTCGGTGACCTCGTGAGTCATCACTGTTGGTGCCGTTACGGACTCAATTGCCGGGGTCAATGTCGGGCTACAAGCGGAGGTCGATCTGGCCAGCGCATCAGCCTACATGTTCTATGCCCGGGGTATTCTAGCGATCGAGAGGCGGTTGAAGCGATGGGCGAGCCGCTTCGCCTCTGTCAGGTATAACGCCATCATTGGGTCCCAGGCTTCGTAGCTCCCATTGACATGTCCCGTCACTAGCTGGGAGTCACTGAAGACTTCAATGTTGTCCACATGCATCTCTAGAGCGAGGCGTACACTATGAAGTAGCACCTCGTACTCGGCCTCGTTGTTAGTGGCCCGAAATTATAATCGAAGCGATCTCTCGTAGGTTTCTCCGGATGGACCTTTGAGGATAAGCCTGATCCCGGCTGCTTCGATAGTGGATGAGCTATCCACGTGCAGGGTCCATGTGCTCTCGTTGTTCTTCTGCCCAATAGCATGGTCTTCAGGAATTAACTCAGAAATAAAGTCAGCCAGTACCTGAGCTTTGATGGCGGTCCTGGGGAAGTATTGAATGTCGAATTCATCGAGCTCGACCGACCACCATAGCATCTGACCCGATGCATCAAAGTTGAAAAGGATTTGTCACAATGGCTGGTCGGTGATCACTCTGATTGTGTGAGCTTGGAAATAGGGTCGTAGCTTTCGAGCCGTCTTCATTAGCACGAGGGTTAGCTTCTCGATCGGGGAGTACCGTGCCTCAAGCCCGACGAGGACATGGCTGACATAGTATATGGGTTGTTGCATTGGTGGTGTTTCCCGAACTAATACCGAGCTGACTGCTTACATCGAGGCCGCCAAGTAGAGTCCAAGGGTTTCGCCCGGCTCGAGTGAGGCGAGTCGGGGCAAGCGGGCGAGACACGCCTTCAATTTTTTGAAGGCTTCTTTGCATTCCGAGGTCCATGTAAAGTTGTCAGCCTATCGTAGAGCCCAGAAGAAAGGGAGGCACTTATCGCCCGAGCGTGACACGAACCTACTAAGCGTTGCCAACTTCCCGACGAGTCGCTGCACCTCCTTGATCGAGCGGGGGGGATGCATCTCGGTTATGGCCCGAACATTTTTCGAGTTGGCATCTATCCCCCTAGTGAATGATAAAGCTGAGGAACCTCCCTGAGCTAACCCCAAAGATACACTTCCTGGGATTCAGACGCATGTTGAACCGTCTGAGCGTTTGGAATGTTTTCGCCAGGTCGGTCAGGTGCGCGCTTGCTGCCTTGCACTTTACAATCATGTCGTCAACGTATACTTTCATATTCCTCCCGAGTTGGTGCTTGAACAGCTTGTCGACCATCTTTTGATAAGTTGCCCCAACGTTCTTCAGACCGAAGGGCATCACTTTGTAGCAATACACCCCTTTGTCAATGATGAAGGTGGTGCTCTCTTGATCTTGAGTCACCATTCGGATTTGGTTGTAGCCCGAGAACGCGTCAACGAACTGTCACGGACAAACTTCTCAACAAGATGTTGGATGTAATGCTTATGTGTGTCCGTGTCTTTTGGCATGTTCATGCCTTGTACAGAATGTAAAGGGGGCGGCCGAAGGCTTAATAGTCCCATTTTAGTTGGGTTGGTGGCCTCTTTAGGCTTGTAAATAAAGGTTGTGTCATGTGGACACGTGCGAGAGCTTTCGGTCTGTAATGGACCATTTTACCCTTTGTTGTGCCACTGTTCAGAGCTTGTAAAGTCTGTTTGTAATTTGCATTATCTATGAAGTGTTTTTCGGACATGTCTGCTTGTGGATCCCGATTGAGGCGTTCTCTCTAACCCGTTCTCTCTTTTGGAGGTCCTAAGGGACAATGGGAGGCTACGTGGAGGCTGACCTTTGCGGACGGACACGCAAGGGTGCCGCACGACTTAGGCAAAACCAGCTAAGTCCGTGTCATATGGTATCAGAGCGGGACAAGCACCCATAGAAACACTTGACATGCAAACGTGGGGGACCTAGCAGGGCTGCATTGAGGGCAGTCAGCACACGCTAGGAAGGAAGCGGTGCGCAGCGGAGATTGTGCTGGTAGGGGCAGAGGCCCAGGATCCAGACAATGGTGCACAAATTACAGTGAAGTCGGTGGACTTCGGGAGCTACTAGGTGACAGACTGTCCTAGAGCAGTGCTTCATCTAGGTGTGACCCAAGAGTGGGTGGATGAAGGTCGATTGCCAAAGGAGCGAACAAAATCGAAGGTGGAGGAGACCCTGCGATGTATTGGCAGAGGCCACACATGGAGGGTTCACAATTCGAGTTTATTCCACAAGGATCAGAATGCAATGGAGATGTCACCAGGAGGCGACATGGTGCAGCGGATCGTGGTGGAACAGTTCGTGGCAATGCGATACACACGACTGAGTCCCGTGAGGGATGAGATCATATGGAGGTATGATCAGGAGCTACTGGGAGCTCCGCTTTGGTGAACAACACGACGGCAAGAAGGGCTATGGATTCAAGGAGTGAAGGCCATGGTACCGCAGAGGCGGGTCTTCCGGGCGTGCACTGAATTTTGCATCGGATGAAATCCTTGGTCATCAGCATATGGGGGCTGGGTTCCACCAAGGGAAAAGTTCGAATGCAAGTACCAGTGAGTCCCATGGGAGGGACTTGATCATGCAGAGGTATGATCGAAGCAGCTGGAGAGTTGGACTGCTCTAGAGCTCATATTCGCTTAAGGGAGCCCGGCAAGTCAGAGGACAAGGCCGAGTAAGCGAACGTTGCTACCAAGGAAGCTAAGGAGAACAGAATCGGTGCAAACCCTACAATGCGATGGCAGAGGCCATGCATGGGAGTGCAGTCTGTCTTTCCATCGACCAGAAGGAGCTGCTTGGAGAACACGGAGGTGTTGAAGCAGGGGGTCGAAAGGGGCGAGGAAGCGACGACGAGTCCAGAGGGACTTAGCTACCCAAAAGCAAGTATCAGTTAGAATGGAGGTGGACTCAGAGGAGTGCCACGGAGACATCTCTACTGATCGTGAAGAAAAGGGATTCAGATGCGAGGCGACGGATAGTAGGGCCATGGGCATGGCAGCGCCATGGTACCGCAGAGGCGGGACTTCCGTGAAAGTCATTGATCCCTTACTCTCATGGAGGGAGAGTGCTTGGTCGTGAAAGGGGCCGAGGAGGTGGAGCATGCAGAGGCAATCTCTAAGTACCGGGACAAGGCTGAAGGGCAGACGCCGAGGAACTTCGTAAGACCGGTGTCAGTGTGCTTCTCATTAAGACAACCGTAAGTGAAGGACTTCGGGTCATGCAAGAGTGCACGACCAAGGAACGAAGCAAGCAGTACGCGGTGCTGTACCTTTGCTACTCAGTGGAGTAGGCGGCAGGGTTGATGGAGAAGACGGTACAATCCCAGAGGCGACCTCATCTATCAGAGAATTACTCCAAGTTGGGGTGAAAACTTCCTGCATTCCAGAAGCTAAATGGCATTGAGAAGGTGAATCACAGTAGCTAACTCAACGCAAGGAGTGCAAACACTTCAAGTGCTTCAGAAGTGTGAGCAAAGAGCAGGCGAAGACCAGTAACCAGCTCGATGCGTGAAGTACAACCTCGAGGAGGCGGGCGAAGTCAAGTAACCTTTGCCTTCTCAACTCTCAAGAGAATGGGCGAAACCGAGTACCCCAATTCTCTTATCTATCCAGCAGAGGAGCTCTGCACAAGTTCAAAGACCCTTCGAAGATAATGGAAGACAATAGTTGTCAAATCCTCACCAACGGTGATCAGTGCTACTGAGAGTAGATTGTCCGCCTCATTTCCCAATGAAATGCCTATCGAAAGCGGAAGTGATGCGAACCTACTTGGATGTGACAACTAACTGAAAGAAGAGTCAATGAGCAGATTTTGTGGAGGAAGGACCCAAAACTTCAGAAGTTTGCGAGGCGATGCTCGTTAAAGCTCCAACAAGCATCCACCCAGTTCAAGCAGCATGTGGAGATTTTGAGAGACTGGCGCAGTAAGGATGGTCTTTTCCTTCATTTGGTGGATCCGCAGGAATCAACGAGGATCAACACAACTCAGCCAACCCCACACCAGAGTTAGAGTCATTGGCGAGTTGAAGCAGCATGGCGGATCAAAGGTTCGACTACTCAAAAACAGCAGCGGAGAGCAGCTGGGAGCCAGGAGGCGCATTGCAGCGAGAGCGGAAGATTGAAGGCTCAGCAAAGGCGAAGAGTTGCAGTGTTCACAAAGGCTTCGACGAGGATATCGAAGGGATAAGTGGGGGAGAATGTCACGGACAAACTTCTCAACAAGATGTTGGATGTAATGCTTATGTGTGTCCGTGTCTTTTGGCATGTTCATGCCTTGTACAGAATGTAAAGGGGGCGGCCGAAGGCTTAATAGTCCCATTTTAGTTGGGTTGGTGGCCTCTTTAGGCTTGTAAATAAAAGTTGTGTCATGTGGACACGTGCGAGAGCTTTTTAGTCTGTAATGGACCATTTTACCCTTTGTTGTGCCACTGTTCAGAGCTTGTAAAGTCTGTTTGTAATTTGCATTGTCTATGAAGTATTTTTCGGACATGTCTGCTTGTGGATCCCGATTGAGGCGTTCTCTCTAACCCGTTCTCTCTTTTGGAGGTCCTAAGGGACAATGTGAGGCTACGTGGAGGCTGACCTTTGTGGACGGACACGCAAGGGTGCCGCACGACTTAGGCAAAACCAGCTAAGTCCGTGTCAGAACGTAAGGAGTTCATAGCCCGCGGTGGTATTGACGAGTTGGTCTATCCTAGGAAGTGGATAGCAGTCTTTGGGGCATGCCCGGTTCAGATCGGTGTAATCAATGCACATCCTCCAGCTTCTATTGGATTTCTTAATGAGAACTACATTCGACAGCCACCGAGGGTATTTCACCTCGGTAATGAATCCCGCTTCTTTAAGGCAGTCGACATCATCGCTGATTGCCTTCTGTTGGTCGGGTGCGAACTTCCTTGGTCTTTGCCTCACTGGCCGAGCCTAGGGGTCGATGTTGAGCTAGTGTTGGGTTACCTTCGGGTCAATCCCGGGCATCTCCTCGGGGGACCATGCAAACACATCGGCATTTTTCCTCAGAAAATCGATGAGGTGGAGCTGATCCTCTTTGGGGAGCATCATCCCGATTTTCACAATCAAATCAGGCTGGTTCCTTTTCAGGGGCACCTCGGTGAGTTTCTCAGGGGGGTCCAACTGCATCGGCGCTATGGGTCCCCCGGGGGGGTCGAGGACTCGATGGGGGCGTGACTTCCCCGGGTGAGTAACCGCCATAAGTTAGCATCGCCTTGACTCTCGCGAATCACTTCGGGATTCCTCGATCCCCGCCGAAGTCAGAAACTTGATGGCCCTGTGGTAGTTGGATACCACCGCCTTTAACTTGTTAAGCGTCGGTCGGCTGAGGATGATGTTGTAGGCCGAGGGCAAATCGACTGCCATGAAGATAGTTATTATTGTCTTTGCTTTCAGCTCTTCCCCGATGGTGATAGGGAGGATGGTGGTCCCAAGCGGAGAGATGGAATCCCCCGTGAATCCAGTGAATGTCGACACTATAGGGGTGAGGTCCTCCTTAGTTAAACCGAGCCTCTCGAAGGCGTCGAGGTACAAGACATCGACGGAACTCCCGGTGTCGATCATCACCCTTTTGACCCGAGCATTGGCGATCTGGATGGAGATCACCAAAGCATCATCATGATGGGAGTGCTTGACTTCTTTGGCTCCGAAAGTGATTTCAGGCTTGAGCTCGGGTTGGGACGTTTCTCGACTGTGCTCCGGGCGTAGGCCTTCCTCGCTATTGAGCTACTGCCGCCGGTTGCTTGTCCTCCGGAGATGACATCGATCCGTCTTTCGATGAGTCCCCTGGGGCGTGGAGTTGCTTCTCGGGGTTCCTTGAGATAATGCCCAAGGTGACCTCTCCAGATCAGTTCCTCGATTTGATTCTGGTGGTCGCGACAGTCTTCCGTGTCGTGACTGTAGTCCCGGTGGAACCTACAATATTTGGACCGATCTTTGTGAGTAGTTTTCATAGGGTTGGGCTATCGCAAGAGACCTTTCTCCCTGATTTGGAGAAAGATCTTGGTACGAGACGTGTTCAGAGGGAGAGGCGGGGGCCTCGGGAGCAGTAGCTCTTGTCGGTTGGGCCTCCGGCAGGGTTGCACCGGGGCTGCTGAGGTTGTTCCCCGGGATTATTCCGCCCTTGGCCTCTTGCCATCCATGCGCTTTCCTGCCACCAGAGCTTCGATAGCGATGTACTGGTTGGCGCGCTGGAGCATCTCGGGGATGGTTGCTAGCGGCTTCTCGATCAGCGACCAGAAGAACCTTGAAGGCTTCAAGCCCATCAGAAACACCTGCATGCATGATTAAAGAGGGGTGAGCGTCTAGGAATCCTCAGATTTCAATGGCAAAACGTGCCACAAACTGAGAGAGCGACTCGTCTTCGTGCTAAGATAATGTGAGCAAGGTGGCTATGGAAGGCTTGGGTCGCATGCTGGCGAGGAAATTCTACTCGAACTCCCAAGTGAGCTGGTCGAAGGACGCGATTGAGGACTGGCGCAGTTGGCTGAACCACGCTCGTGCTGGTCCCCTGAAGGTGGCCGAGAATGCCCGACACATCAGTGCATCGGAGGTGCCATAGAGTGCCATCTGAGCCTGAAATGCAGCAATATGCTCCGCGGGGTCAGAGCCGCCGTCGTACGTCTCCAATGCTAGCAACCTGAAGTTGAGGGGTATAGGCTTGTCTTGTATTTCCTGAGTAAAAGGGGATCCGCTCGAGCCGCCTTCGTTCGACTCGCTCCGTGATTTCTGAAACTCGCGCTGGAACTCGTATAGGTATTGGTTGACCCGGGACAGCTAGATCCTGAACGAGTCGTCCACCGAGTCAAATGATATAGTGTCAGGCTCGGAGCGGGGCAGTGTGATTTGGCAGGGTGCGGGTATGCTATGTTCGGGTGGACCTCTCGGGTCCGTCGTTTGGTCTCGAGCTTCTCCCATCTCGACCTGCTCCCTGCTTGGCCTTTGTCGGGTCGAGTCGGTCAAGGGAGTTGCTAGCCGCATGATATGGGGAATGAGTGGGACAAGCGTCTGCATCATCCCCGTCATTGCTTGTACTTGCTTGGTCAGGCTGAGGAATGCCTCAGGCGACATGGCCGAAGGTCCTATGGTAAGTCTAGGGGGCGACCACCCCGGGTCGTTGAACAAGCACCAATAGTAATCTAGCGTTGAGGCCGGGATCCCCTCGTCTCTAGGGATGGGGATGGACTGATCTTCGAGCCTGACGGAGGGGTGACCGATCGATGGTTCTCCTTCGGGGAGAGCTCCTGCGAGATGCTCCTGTGACATGGTCCTTCTTCTAGCGCCAAAAATATTGGTGAATAAATGTACTATGGCTAGTGGTCAGCACGGCTCGATCCACGGGTTGATGTCGGGAGTCTTCTGCCAGCTAAGTTGGACGCCGAGGTAGGCCGGGCCCTCATGATGGGATGTTGATCAACGTTTCTCGGTCCGAGCACCATAAGCGTTGAGCAGCGTCTCTCCGTTCCCGGGCTGGTCGGCAGCCCGTCTTCATTCGCTAGATGGCGATTCCTAGGTTGAGATGCTCGTGGCTTGGGGGTGGCCGCTTACTTGTAAAAATGGCCCTCGTCGGGCTATTCCTGACTTTGGCCCCTCTGACGAGTAAGTCAGTAGTTGTGTTTCTCTTCTCTCCCTTTTCTTTTCTCTCTGGCCGGATGCCGGCCAGGGGCTTTTATATTATTGTACGAGGGCCGATCGTATGCGGGTTCATCATGGAAGTTGATCCTCGGGGGATGAGCTGGTACTGTGCAGCCGCTATCCCGGGACGCGCAGGACGACGTCAGACGGCGCCGCCCTGAGCTTCCGGGACGGGACATGCCAAACAATGTCTCGGTACGGATTCTGACTTAGCGTGTGGGGGTGCTCCCCTTGCTGACCCGGCATCAGTACTGGATTCTGACTTAGCGTGTGAGGGTACTCCCCTTGCTGATCCGACATCGATACGACATGACATCGATTTGTGACGTGTCTTGAACCTAAAATATACATTATCAATACTGTTGAATGTTTTTGACTTAATTTTGACGCCTCGTTGCTCATGCGAATCCGGCAGTAGAAGAAGCTGAAAGTGGTCGCTGCCATGGAACAGCGAGAAGCTTTAACGAACTGTAAGCCTCGGGGGCATGGCGATAGGTCAAGGTCACCATGGAAGGTAAGAAGTCCATCTGAATGCTGCCAAACGTGTAACATGCATTCGAGACCTACCTGAAACCGATCCAAAGGAAGGTCAAGATGGTAGCTGCTAGTTTTAAAGGATTAAGCTACGTGGCTCATACTCCCAAGTAGAATCTGAATGCTACAGGACAGTTTCCAGCTTCATGAACGTGGCTTGTTCCTCCTGGTTGGGTTGCAAGGACGGACAAACCCCACCATCTATTATTTTCAGCACTCCGAAGCGAAGAATGATATGAGCTTAGAGTTCAAATAGCACAAGATTAATTTTCTTCTTTGTCTTGATGGGAGACCCCGATTTAATGTCCCAAGCCACGCTATCGTTAATAAATATTAGGTAGAGTTCATTTTGTCGGGCATATGATCCATTAGTTCGAACTCATAATAGACTTTGATAACCTATAACCCCTGTTAATATTAAAATCATAACTCTTTTAACTTAGACTTGTAGTAACTAGGAATGTGGTTAAGAAAAAAAAGAAATCACATCAATGATAAGGTAGAAGAGCAAGAGAATGAAAAAGAAAAAATGATGAGGATAACGTAGAGATTATTCTCAATCATCCAAGCAGTGTTCTCATCTCAGATTAGATCAGATTTATAATAGATTTTTACTATGCTCACTTGAGGAATTCTTTTTTTGATATTATATATCGTTATGTAATTCTTATATTAATGTTAGTGTTTTGTGATTGTTGCTTGGTTTTGGACAATAGACTTTAAGATTTATACGTTCATTATTTTTATAGTGGATTTGTTTATCTGACTTAACCCATGATTTTTACCATTTGCGTTAAGATATTTTTTTACATAAATCTTTGTGTTCTATATTATTATGATTTTTGTTTAATTTCATATTTGATGAACAATTATACCTAAATAAAACCTTCTACCGCAAACGATTCACACGCCTATTTACTGATGTGTTCTGATGCTTCTACCTCTCGCAGCGGTGGTGAGTGCAGTTTGACAAGTTGGATATGGCAGCTGCTCCATGCTGTCTAACTATTATCATTGAGATATATAAAAAAATTATTATATAAGACCACAACATAATTATTTAATCAGATGTACTACTTTCTCACTCTACATAACAATTACTTAATAAGAAATACCATTTTCTTAGTCTACATGCAGACAAGAAAAGATGAAGATGATCAGGATGTGTAATGCATTACCAGCCATGCTAAGCCGTCGATCGATCGATCGCAGGGATCAACTTCTCTCGTACAAGCCTTGATATGGCTAACCATCTGATGAGGGTAATAATGACGATAAGATTCGGGTTGACGTCAGCTGCCCTAGATGACACCTCGGTTGACCTGACACCGCCTGGTCAAACGGATCATAACGTCGACCGAGACACATTAAACATCCTGCTCAGGCTCGGTCCTTCACGCCACGCCAACACCAATGTTAGACGCTACTAGGAGTACGAGCCTGCCCCCTGCAAACGGGCATATTAGGAAACAGTGTGAAGCCGAAGGTTCCCACCGGACGTGCAGGCGAGGAGTTCTTGCCCGGAGGAAACGGCAACCCCGTCCCGATCGGACCACCGTAATCGGCCACCTCAATAGTCTCGAGGAACGTCCCAGGGAAATCCCCGTCATCCGGATCCGAACCAAATCGCATCGATCCCGAGACCACGGTTTAAGGTTGTTTACACTAACACCATCGATGCTGCCATCCTAAAATTGCTGGTCGCTCATTAATGTTTCTACATGTGGCGACTTTACTTGACGGTTTACTATGTTGGGTTTGTTAGTACTCATCGTTGAATCGACGCCATTCTATCCGGCTTTTCTTCTATCTCAAACAAACTGGAGCGCATCCTGTGACGACTTGCAAATTTTCCCACGTCACACAAAGATATGGCACCGAAACAGATTCTTTACTTGTGATGCACGACACGCTCCAACCGATAAATTGACTGGTCGTAAACACTTTGGATAACACCAGCAGGACTAGCTGAGTCTTCTATGATTGTGATTATGATTGTGATTGTGATTGCAACGTATCGATTAGCCCCAAATTAAAAGTTACTGAAAATTTTATATATTTTTTATAAAATATATTCTGCAATTAAGTATGATTGTGATTCTAAATTTGATTTGGATTGCGACAACTAAAATCAGAGGATGAATTTTTTTTTTTTAATCTGAGTTGGAAAGGGTGCAAACACTTTGCAACATCAACTATATACACACAGTCGTCACTTCTACCCTATCTCCCCTCCTCTCTCTATTAAAGATTGTATGCCTAACTATGTCGATCATCTCCCTCCATACTGAATAGCCTCTTATTGTTCATGATCGATCATCTTTGCACGTGGGTTAATCCATCTTCCGCTCACCACCCTTGTCCCACCCTCTTCTATTACTCATGGTCCCCTCCTTTCTCGTTCTTTACAAATGTGATTGGGTTGATCTAGGTAACATATAGAGTAATCCAATAATGAAGATAGATAAGGATAGCATAGCCAACTCGTTGACCAACCATGAAGGTGGCAAGGGACATAATTATTATTTATGAAAAAAATTTTATGAGAATTTTTGAATGTTGAATGAAAATATTTAAAAATTATAAACTATTTAGAATCGAATTTTTTTACCTCATCTATAAAAAAAATATATTTAATTAAATTTAAAATACTTAATATATACTTAATAAAATTGAAACAACAAGGAAATGAGTTTGATGTGAAAGGATACTGAGTACAAAACCTGGAACGAGAACACCGACAACATGTCTTCCCTTGATTCTATGTATCCGTGCAGATTAAACTCGTTCCGTGTTGTTATAGATTTAGAGTCCACTTGCGTGCAGAACAGACGTCGAAGTTGATAGGAGAAACCGGTGAGGAGCGCTTGCGGCAAAGGGCACAGCGTGGAGAGATCAACTGCATTGGGCATCGGTTTCCACGTTGCGACAGCGAGAAGCGGTCCACGGGCAGCTGGCCGATGCCACACCAGCGCCCTGCGACACGCTGCGATGTCTTGTCCTCTTCTCGCTTCTCCCAACCACCATTGTTGTGTTCTATCTTTTTGTATAGTTCCCTCCCCACCCGTTCTCGTGCTGCTGCCACCACTCACTACATCTCTTGCCTCCCCTCTTGATCCCTCCATCGTCACCTCTTCCTGCTCCCCCCTGTCAGCCTTTTCCCATTTGATGCCGAGCTCTCACATCTCCTTTTGACCGCCCCCAAAGCTGACCATTCTCCATCCGTTGAATGGTAAACCTTGTCTTCGTCTCTCTCTGCTTTCCTGCGCCAGCGAGCCGCTGCCCGACGTTTCCACGACTCCAGAAGGTCATCCTTTAAGACTTCGATCATTCCGCCCGCTGTTCCGAACGCGGCTGCTTTTGCCGTTGCCAATTCCAGCCCGATTTCTTCTCGAATCGCAGTCTCCAAATCCTTCAATCCCTCTGCCGTGTCAAATCTGGAAACCTGGCTATAAAAGCCCGCGTCGCTATTGCATGGCTGGTAAAACCATGCACAGCAATTCTGCTGTGGCGGGCATAGCAATGTGACGTTGTTTCTACGGTGAGCCAAGCGCGAATTGTAGTACCATCGACACCCCCAAGCCGTACTACTGCAGTGACGACGCACAAGAGCAGATGGATCGATTGATGGAGTGCTACTGGCTAGGCTGTGATCGCCTCGGGGATGCGCTCCGCCGGGCCCTCGTGGTTTCCGGCCCTTACCTCCTGTGCTCGGTCGCCTTCTTCCTGCTGTGGGAGCAGCTATCCTACCTCCGCAAGAAGGGCTCGCTCCCGGGGCCTCACTTTGTCGTTCCCTTCCTCGGCAGCGCCATTCCCATGATCATGAACCCGACGCAGTTCTGGGAGCGGCAGGCGGCGCTCGCCCGCGATTCCGGACTTGGCGTCTCCGCCAACTTCCTCGTCGGCCGCTTCATCGTATTCGTCCGCTCCACCGAGCTCTCCCGCAAGGTGTTCGCCAACGTCCGCCCCGACGCCTTCCACCTCATCGGCCACCCCTTTGGCAAGAAGCTCTTCGGCGAGCACAACCTCATCTACATGTTCGACCAGCGGCATAAGGACCTCCGCCGACGCATCGCCCCCAACTTCACCCCCCGCGCCCTCTCCACCTACATCGACATCCAGCAGGGCGTCATCCTCGCCCACCTACACAAGTGGCTGGCCCTGGCCGCTTCTTCTCCTAAACCCATCGCGCTCCGGCTCCTTTGCAGGGACCTCAACCTCGAGACTTCACAGACCGTCTTCGCGGGGCCGCACCTCACTCCCGCCGCGCGCGAACAGTTCAACCGGGACTACAACCTCTTCAACGTGGGCCTCATGGCCATCCCATTTGATCTCCCAGGGTTCGCCTTCCGGCGGGCACGACTGGCCGTCTCCCGCCTGATCCGTACCCTCTCCGGCTGCGTCGCCAGGAGCAAAGAGCGCATGCACGGCGGCGGCGAGCCGTGCTGCCTCGTCGACTTCTGGATGCAGGACACCTTGCGCGAGATCGCAGAGGCGGAGGCGGCGGGCGTTCCTCCGCCGCCTGAGACGGGGGACGCTGAGATCGGAGGTCACCTGTTCGACTTCCTCTTCGCGGCGCAGGACGCTTCCACCTCCTCCCTTCTGTGGGCGGTGGCGATGCTGGACGCCCACCCGGAGGTGCTCGCGCGGGTGCGGGCGGAGGTGGCGGCGCTATGGATGCCGGAGTCGGGCCGGGCAATCACGGCGGAGCAGGTGCGCGAAATGCGGTACACGGAGGCGGTGGCACGGGAGGTGGTGCGGTACCGGCCGCCGGCGACGATGGTGCCTCACATTGCCGGGGAGTCGTTCCCGCTGACGGAGTGGTACACGGTGCCCAAGGGGGCGATCGTGTTCCCGTCGGCGTACGAGTCGTCGTTCCAGGGGTTCACGGAGCCGGACCGGTTCGACCCGGACCGGTTCTCGGAGGAGCGGGCGGAGGACCGGGTCCACAAGCGCCACTTCCTGGCCTTCGGAGCGGGGGCGCACCAGTGCGTGGGCCAGCGCTACGCCATTAACCACCTCGTCCTCTTCATAGCGCTCTTCGCGTCGCTGGTGGACTTCAAGCGCCACCACACGGACGGCTGCGACGAGATCGCGTACGTGCCTACCATCGTGCCCAAGGACGATTGCACCGTCTACCTCTCCAGGCGGCTCGCTTCGTCGTGATCTCATCCGAGGCCCGAGCTGGCCCCGGGTGGGTGCTACCCGTTTCTTACTCCAGTGTGGTGTGTCCAAAGTGGGATACGGTCCATTTATTCCCTGGTCCTCTTCTTCTTCTTCTTCTTCTTCTTCTTCTTCTTCTTCTTCTTGGTGAACAGAGGAGGAATGCGTCCGGCATTGTTGGGGGTCTGGTAATTTGGATAATGGAAGGTGCGGAACAAGAGGTGGTAAATACTGTGCGTCGTCGGTCTCCTCGGTCCTGGTCATCTGGTTTGGTGGGTCTTTTAGCTTCCATATGCGTGTGTGCCACAGTACATGAAGGATTCCTGTGTACCAAGATTTCTTGTTGTTTCATATCTGGAAGGTTGAGGTACGCTATTTCATCCCAGGAAACTCGATGCATCTCTTTGGGAGTTCCTGTGTGCTTAACGGAGTGACGCGATCCACCGTTCCATAGTTGCACTTTCCCTAATGTTCCGGTTTAATTTGGATAAAAATTAAGATTGATTTAGAAGAATTCGATGGATGTATTTTGCTTCATGTTCGACCAAATTAATAGAACATCACAGATGTAAACATGTCTGTCGAAACCAAACATTTCGATCTCGCTCTTCGACTCTAACTAAATTAGATTACCTGCCGATAGCTAACCCCGGTTATTCAGGCTTTGGTTTGCGGATTAGGCCGCCACCTATTCATGCCCACATCAGCGAAGCTTTGTGCACTTGGCATTGATCGAGTGGCAGAAATCTCAGTTGTCTTTGTCGAGAACAGATGTCATATATTTCCTCCACAAACCACAGCTATGACAAGGATGTTCAGAGCATTTTTGCGTTGTTTAGAATCGTGTACATGTATAGAATAACCTTTGCAAACGTGTGATAGTCAAATACAGAATAGTGAATGCCCTTTCGAAGCCCCAAGAGGCACCACCAGGCCCTGCCTACACCATCGGCAGAGGCTGAGGGCCGGGATCTCTGCGCAATTCCACCTTCTCGGCTGGCGCCGGTGGCTTGGCTTCGGCCCGGCACAGCGGGCACAGCGAGTGTGAGTGCAACCACATGTCGATGCACTGGACGTGGAAGGCATGTCTGCAGCCGGGCAGCAGCCTCACCATCTCCCCTTCCATCACCGGATTCAAGCAGACCGCACAGTGGGTCGTGGGGCAGGTGTCTTTGCAATCCACATGGTGTGCGAAGGCCGGCAGCGCGTCGATGGCCAACTGGCTGAGACCGGCATCGAGAGGCTCGTCGCGTGTCGCAGCTCCGCCGGCGGACATGGCAAGAGCAGCCTGCGGCGGCCGATCGGCGCGGTTGCGGTGGCGACGGCATCTGCTGCATATGAGGCAGTAGAGGACGCAGACGATCATGCAGAGGCTGAAGATGATGCTGCCGCTGTTGTCTCGCAGGAACATCCCGGTGTTGGACATGCTGAATTAAGCACTGTGGAGATGGTGGAGATTAATGGAAAAACGATCCATTCCTGGCCAAATAAATCTTGAGAATTTATATTGCCCAGTTGATCCGGACACTATCAATATTCTCCCCACCGTTGACTTTGTTTTGACAACATCTAATGAGATCTGGTGAGAAGAATTTACGGTAAAGGCTTAATGTTTTTATCGAAATATAATATAAATTTATACAGATTTAAGGAATATTTTTTTAATTATACACTTAAATAAGGTATATTCTGATTATTTATTCTCAAATCATAAATTGATTGAAGATTAAAATATATAAGGGATGTAAAATTATCATTTTATATTTATCTTTGTCATAATATTTTATTGTGCCCCAATAAAATTAAGCTTCTGTTAAGAATATTCATCTTGAAATGATATAATTGCAATACTCTATGAGCGAGAGGCTTTATAAGTAAGTCAACTAGTTGGTAATGTAGTTAACATCTGATAATGTGATATTTGAAAATGGATGATAATATATTTTAACACCAACATTATCATAATATATTATAGGAGTGGATGAGGAAGTGTTACTAAATCCATGCAGTAGATTGGTGGCCTAATTGAGTTATGCAGTGGTAAAGATGATGGCTTAGTATTTAGCTTTAGTGATAGATTTTGTCATTGTGTTTTATTTCTTAAAACTCCAATTGATCAAGTTTCTTCTAAGAAAAATGATGTAAGCTGATATAGATATTCTATCATTAGTATTATTTACCCAATTAGTATCGACGAAGGTATAGATGTGAAAGGATGAGTGTTTATAAAGAAAAAGTCCATGATAGAATTCTTTTAAGAGATCACAAAATACATTTTAGTGCAAACTAATGTACAATGGAGGGACGATGCATGAATTATGATTGTTTGTTGACTGCAAATGAAATGTTTGGATGTGTAAGAGCTAAATACTATAAGGTACTAAGTACTTGTCGGTAATGTGTACGATCCATAGTAGGACTGTCATCGTATAACTTGAGTAACTCAACGAAGGAGAGAGAGTGGGGCGACAACTTCTTTGGCATTTTTGTATATTCATCTTTGATAATATATCTGGAATGTACTTCTTTAAAGATGAGAAAAGTTTAGAAAATATAAACGTTGCTTCCACTCCTAAAAAAATGACTTAAGGTCCTTAGGACTTCGATGAAAACTTGATTGACTAATTATTTAAGAAATTATTTGATCTCTATAGAATTATTTTTTGGGATAATAAAATCATTCATATAAATCAATAGATATATAGTATATCCCTTTTGTTATTGTAGGAATAAGGAGTTGACAAATTTAGAGTTGACAAGGTCAATTAACATAAAAAAATGGGCTAAGTTGGATTTACAAATGCTCTTGGAGCTTAACAATATCCATAAATAAATTTTTATAGTTTACAAATATTATTTAGATATTGAGAGATGAAGCCAAAGGGTTATTATATAAAAGGCATCTTATAAAAAAAATATTTTTAACATCTAGTTGGCATATATACCAACCTTGAGTGATAGTAAACTTAACATGAGTCAAATTATTATCAGTTTAACAATTGAACTAAATGTCCTTCTGAAATAAAAGCCTAATTATTGGTGAAATCCTTTGACCACTAGATGTGCTTGGTCATATATCTATCTACGTTTCGTTTAATTCAAAAGACTCATTTATATTTGATGATATTTTGTGTAAGGTGAGATAAGGTAAGAGTCAATGTGATATTATGGAGTAGGGCATTATATTCTTAACATATGACTTTGCGCTAGTATAGTGATTTTTGGATTTGAGTGATACTTATAGGTTTAGTAGGATCAAGTGGAGATGTTGTGGTAGTGTGAAGATCAAAGATTTAGCATAATTTGAAGATGTCATTTTGGAGTATATTATCGTATGATGTTTAGTTTCAATGATATTATTGGGTTATGTTGATGGTATGAGAATTGGTGAAGACTTACTTATATGTACCTTATCAAGCTAATATACTTTGGTGTCATTTGGTCGAGAAAAAAATAAAGACATTATTTATGATGCCGAGAGTATTGATTTATCTAGCATTACAAAGTGAGTTGAGGGAGAGATAAATGAGGAAGTTGTAGAAGGGGTTTGAGGTCTACTCATATGTATCTAGTGATACATGATTATTGTAGTAACTCGCATTACCAAAGGAGCAAAATTTTGAAAAGAAAAAGTGATCTCCACAAAAATAACATTACGTGCTATAAAAATATTTGAAGTTTGAAAATCAAAGCGCCCAAAGCATTATTATCAAGGGGGTACCTAATGAAGATTATTTTAATCTTGGTCTTAACTTATGGAAATCATGAGGGCATAACATAAATAACTAAATGCTTTAAGTTTTTAAAGGTTTATGATTTTATAAAAGTCTTTTAAATAGTGATTAGCATTATAGAATTAGGATGAATAGTTAATGAGTCAGATTAAAAAGTTAGTGACATGAAGGCTTAGTGCAAGAGGGCAAGATTAGTTTCAATTATATGTTGGTGCTTTTATTCGACAAAATCAATTAGTTGAGATTTATATAGTAGTGACTTAAGATGTTGCATCCCACATGATGATAGATAAGTTGTTGAGTTTGATATTACTTTTTCATTAGAGTAAATTATTTTAATGGTACATTGAAAGAAATTTCCAATCATCTTTCTAAAATTAGTAAAAACTATAGTAACTTCATAATTTATATTTGATAGAATAGAGTCATATAATTTTAGTGAAGTAATATATGAAAATAATATAAAATCTAAAATTATTAAAGAAAGTGATTGATGTAGGACCTTAGATGTTAGTGTAAATGATTTTAAGTGGTTAGTGCAAAATATGAAAAATATTTCAAAAGATAGTTTGTGACTTTTATTACTAAGATAAGTATCAAGTAGCATTCCTATTTGATTTGAAAGTTAGAAGAGAGTAACAAAAAATTAGCTATTGTTGAATGGAGGATGACGGATAACCAAAATAATAATATCACACATCGATTGAAGCACTAACTAAAGCTGATGACTGCTCATATATGTTGTCTTTATTCTGACCTCGGGCTAAAGATGTTATCATTATTAGATTTTTAAAAAATAAATTATGAAAGAACTCAATAAAAGTGTTATTTAGTTTACTGTATTAAAAGACGAAAGTAAGATTCGGTGCATATAAAACATCATTGAGTTTAAAAGTATTTATTTGAATTAAATATTATAGAATCAGTATAAGTGATAGAGATTCTATTATCATTACCAATGATGAAGTCTTCATTATCTCCATAGTCGATATGATTGGATAAATTCTATATATCATAAGTAATATGATAGGAAGCACCATAGTCAATAATCTAATTGCTTGAATGAGCAATTAAAGTGATCATGATGTTTGCTTTAGGCTAGTTGGGTGTGATAGTTGCTTGGGTTGAAATCGATAAATTTTTATTATGTATCCAATTTTATCACAGATAAATTTTTGTTGATTATTATTATTAAGACATTAAGACTATTGATAGTTGTAATGATTATTGTTGAAGTTATTTCTTGAGTTGTTTAGTTGAAATTTCTATAATAGTTGGAGAGTTGATAATATAATGGAGGATGATAACTTTATATGTTATGCATGTGTTTAGAATAATGTTGTCATGTGTCCAGAATAATAACGAGTGTGTTACCCATGTGGACGCTGCGTAGAATAACATCACTAAATCACGTAGATAGATGCTAATGAGCAAAAAGGAGGAAGTTGTGATGTCGTCAATAGAAAGGGAGGAATAGATGATGCTATTATATGATCTAATACATGATGAAGGAGAAGAGATATGAGCAAATCATCAGCTTAGATCAACATTGTATATTTTTGAGGTAGCATTGCATTGATAAATACGCTATGGTGGGAGAAGACTATCGATGGAGAGCCATGCCAGGAAGAATTGGAAACACCCGTGTAGGATCAGTGATATAACAAAATTAAAATCCAGATTAGTAGAGAAAGAGATATTGCTATTGTTGAACAACGAGGAAGGAAAAAATCTTGTACAGAGGAGCTCTGATATCATGAAGAATTTGTCGTAAAGGTTTGATGATTTCGAGGTAATATATATTTATATAGATTTAAGGATGAGATTTTTCTCAATCATACATATATATATATATATATATTCTAATAATTGATTATCAAATCATAGATTGATTGAGAATAAGAGCAAATATAAATTTATCATTTCATATTTATCTTTATCATGATCTTCTTATTAATTGAAATGTTCTCTTGTTATATATAAATTATCTTTATAAATATTTATGAAATTTCATTTCTTTAAGTTTGGTGTTGGAAAATAAATTACCATTTTATAATTGAAAAGAAGTTCTATACATATATGCTTAAAAATAATGCTCAAAAAGAGAAATTAAACGTGAAAGAAAATATATAGTTTTAAGGATCTTTCAATGATTATGAAGATTTGGCACATTGAATAATTTTTACTTTATGTTTCCATTTTAATTTTTATTTTAATCCATTAAATTTATTATAATTATTTAAAAAAAGATAAATTACTAAGTACGAAATTCAAATCAAAACCTAGCGATAAACTATTAAAATCTTTTACCGTCTAAGTGAGTTGAGACTTCAAAACAATCCTTACTTATGAAACAGTAATTAGTTTATAAAATATTAAGAATAAGAATCATAATAACAAAGACAAACCATTTTTACTTCCTCAATTAATGGCTTTATTTTTGCACTAAAATAACAACAAATAATAAAGACAGAACACAACATATTCACAAATTACTCTCCAAGTCTGGCATTCCATTTCCCTGCAGTTGCAGTTGCAGTTGCGGCCTTCTCCCAGACCGCACCCCTTGCAACGACGACGACGATGATCCCAGCTTCTCCACCTTGGCACCCGACGTCTCTGCTGTCGTCTTCCCTGATGAGGCAGCACTTCCATGAACCTCGAGCGTCATCGCTTCCCTCCTCTCCTCCGAGTTCGCCTTCTCCGCCATCCTTTCTGGCCTGGCATCGGCCCTGCAGACCGGGCAAGTGGAGTTGGAGAGTAACCACACGTCGATGCACTCGGCATGAAACAAGTGCTGACAAGCCGACAGCTGCCTCACCGTCTCCCCTTCCTCCACCATGCTCAGGCACACCGCGCACTCCACCGTGCACGTGTGCTCGCCACGACGGCCTTCGGCGGTGGAAGCACGCCGGTAGGAGAAGGACCGGAGAGCAGCGATGGCGGAGGGATCGAGCCCGGCCTTGGGTCGCTCGTGGGGAGGGTCAGCAGGAGGTCGATGCCGTAGGAGTAGGTAGCGAACGTAGAGAAAGACTCCGAGGAAGACGAGGAAGACGGTGAAGGAGAGGCCGACGATCTCCAGGTTGTTCAAAGCGCAACAGATAGTTTGGTCTGCCATGTTAAAGGAGATTATAAGTCACCTTGCTCTCGGCGTGCATATTGATGCAATCAGAAAGCTGAACTCGTGACTTTTTGCTGCACTGAGATGACACCAACTCCTCCTCCTTAAGACTCTCGTAGAATGACAGGGATGGATGCATATGTTCGGTGAGAAAGTCCGATCCATTAAGTGTAGATATATATATTTTAATCTTATGGCAGCGAAACGACACAATCTGGCACGCCAAAAACGATGGGCTAAGGAGATAGATTTACCCGGCGGTTTGACTAAAGAATTCTAGTGACATATTTACTTTCATGACACACGGCCTCTTTCTTTCGCCTTTCGGGCTTGTGGAAAGCCAGATCCACGAAGCATAAAATCTAGCGAATAAGATACACTTTAGGAGGCGATCATGCCGACCATGTTCATAGTATCTTTCGCCCCTTGGTTTCTAAGTCCACGTCCATGGAAGGCTCAAATTTATGCTGGTCTCGATCAAGCTCGAACATTGACTCACTTTGTTTGACCTCGGATCCAACTCAACCGGGAAGTGGATTAGGCTCGACTCCGGACACAAACAATCTCGTCTTGAGCTCCGATCTCCCACAACAGAAGGAGCACGACATCAAGCGGACTTCTTTCCGGAGAAATATATGCTCGTGTCGATTTCTCGTCGGTGCACTAATTCGCGTCGTATGTGTAATGCTTAGTCGGTGACGAAGGCTGCTTCTTTTTGGCGGAGTCCCGTAGATTATGATTGCCACCTACGCACTGTGGTCCTTACGATACGAATCGAATGGTCACAGGATGTAACCCTTTGAGAGGCCCCGTGCATAAGCGTCGACGAAAAAGGAACGATAATAATTCGAGAGAAGGACGGAGGGAAATAATTGCATGAAGCAATATAACAAGAAGCTTTCAGAAGGAGGAAGGAGGACACAGCACGAGGATGTGTAGGTGCATCTGCTTCCGTGAAGTGCAGCGCTGCGGGTCTTTGGTTGTCCTTGTCGTGCTTTTTCACTTGGAAGGGGGAGATGATGTTGCTAATTAGTTGGCAGTAGCTGGTAATCATCTGCGGCAGAAATCTCCGCTGGTTTCTGCTCCCCTGTCGCTCCGGAGGCTCATGCCATGGGCACGATGAACTGGAGTTGACTGTGGTAGAAACAACACCGTCCGGGAGACATCGGTAGAACTCGACGGTAATCGAGTTTTAAGAACATGCCCTGCCCTGGTCAGTGCTCTTCATGTTTTGTCGCGTGACAACCGAAGAGCTTCCCCGAGAATTGGTTCTGTGATTCCGATGCAGTTTGGAAAGCATATTAGCGTACATAGCACAGGCGTCAGATCCACACCGCAACGGAGGGCATCTCTGATCAGCTTTAACGCTACAAAGATCACCGAGGAGATGTTGTACATAGCACAGCCCTGCCAATCTTTGTGAGTTCCAGTAATGTTCTTTTGCATCTAAAATAAGAACTTGCCGGGTGACATAATAGAGGAACGAGGTGAACGATAAGAATAGCAGTGGGTGGAAGAGGAAGCTGCTACTGTCTCTGCAGAAAGAGACCGACGCTGGGAATCTTCGACCGAGATGGGGATGCGCAATCATTTGAAGTGCATTCCAAATCCATCTCTTTGGGTTACTTCCTCTCTTCGGGTTGTTCGAGGAAGTCGAAGCCCCAGTTGCTGCTTCTTTTGCACGATTCAAAACACAGTATTACCAAAAAAAGTGGGAAATAGACCACTCATTCCCCAGAGTAGCAAGCACACATCTTGCCGGTCCGCATGAGAAGCGATCATTGCATAATCCAATCGGAAAACTACAGAGTTTATTCCTGAAAGTTGAAGCAGAAACACATTCCCACAGGCGTTTCCAGACACTTGCATTCCGTAAGGAAAGAAAGAAGAACATGCGATAAGCAAACTCAACGGTGACGACTACTACAACGACAACAACAACTGCAAGTACTCGTGATAGAACAACAGAGCAGGCTTCGAAGCCCGTCGAAGCAGAAACCGAGTGACGGAGAGAAGAGAAGCACCAACCAACCTCGGGGAATCAAAGCAGATGGCTTGTAGATAGGAACGGGCAGCGTTGCTCCTAGCATCACCCTCATCCGCAGAAACCAGGCAATCCTAAAAGGAAACATAGGATGTTACGATCGACTTTTTGGGATGAAAGAAGCCGAGAGGAACACGGAACGGTTGGCATGAGAATTACCGGGGTGGTCAAAGATTGGTGGTGATCACTTCTCCTCTGATCAATTGCGAGAAGCAGAGGGCGGCTTGCTGGTGATGCCGTCGTGCTCCTCTTCACCCTGGAAACGTGCCGGGATGCGCAACCCTGAGAAACCGGCGCCGGATGTGAATCCAATCGTCGATATTGATGGATGGAGCGCAGGTTGCATCCGGTGATCGGTTGTGGCGTCGACAGGGTCGGCCCAAGCACGGATCGCGGGCGAGTTACTGGACTGAAGGGGTCCCCTCTGACAGAAAAACTGGCTTTGGCCGAGCACAGAGTGCAGCGGCACCGCCTGCGGTGGTGGAAAGCTGAACACGTAGCCTCCGCCGCCGCCGCTCGAATCCACCACATTCCATGGAACAATCCGCTGGCCCTGTTCGGCCCAGCCGGCTGGGCCAGCATCGAAGGCGATCTGCCCGGAGCTCGGGAAGTGAGCATTGTGCGTGGGAGGAGCTGGGCTCTGATGATATTGGAGGTGGTGGTGGTGATGGTGGCCGGATTCAGGATTGGGAAAGATCGGGTCTTGGAAGGATTGGAGGGATAGACGGAGGTCCTTAACTTGGCTACTGGTTCGCGACGGCACGTCCGGCGAGTAGGTCTGGAATCCAACGGAAGGGCTGGAAGATGGTGAAGTCGCAGCAGCAGCAGCCGCCGCCACTGGGAAGAACAACTTGATAGTATCAGCGATGGAGTCGGTGTCCAAAGATGGTGGCAGAAAACTCGGACTTTCGTTGCCGCCGCCGAAGCCAAAACGAGCAGAGACAACTGATTCAGCTGCTGCAATTGGTCCCCTGCCTGGCTCCCCAGCGCCCTGCTCGGTCGAGAGGGACTGACTGGAAGGCGGAGGAGGACGGGAGGAAGACGCAGCGTGGGCGGCGACGATGGTAGCGGAGGGGCTCCAGGGAGGGAGCTCCGCGAGCTGGTCGATGGCGGCCTTGGCGTTCTTGATGAGCCAGTCGACGGCCTTGCTGGGGCGGTCGTAGCCGAGGCGGTCCTGGACGTCGTAGAACTGGATGGCGGTGTGGGCGGCGAGGCGGACGCGACGGTCGCGGGGGCCCTTGGCGGTGCATACCTTGCTGTGGCGGTCCTTGCGGCCGGTGGACCGCACAATGTGGCCTCCCTGAACCTCCACGATCTCCCCGATTACGCCGCCCCTCATCCCGCCACCATGCCTTGGACGCGGCTGCGGCCGCTGCAACTGCTGCTGCTGATGGTGGTGGTGGTGGAGAGAAAGCTGGTTGTAGCCGAGGCTGTGATGGTTGTGTCCCTCCCCCATCCCCTCGGGAAGGCGTGCATACTCGGAGGAGGAAGCCGTGGCAGCTGAAGAAGAAGAAAAGAAATAAGAGCTCCTGTTATGGTGGTGGATTTGATGAAGCTGGAATCCTTGAAGGGACCGTGCTTCTTCTTCTTCTTCTTCTTCACCTTGTTCGAGTTCTCGTGGCTCTACTCCTCCTATTCCTCTTCCTCCTCCTCTTTCGCTTTCTTTTGTGTCTGCTGAATTTGGAAGATAGAGAGCACTTCGCGGATCCAGATCCTTCTCCCTCTCCTTGCTTCCCTGTTCCAGTTTTGGATCTTACGAGCTTTTGGCTACTGCTACTAGATCTTGTTTCTCTCTGCTTCCTCTTGCCACTTGTTTCCCTCCTGCTGCTGAACTGGTAGCATCCGCTGCCGCTTCGAAAAGGTTTGGCCATCCAACTTGCAGAATTCCATCACCAAACACCACCACCACCTCAGCTCTTGAACAACCACCGCAGACCTCGGAATAAAAACCAACACAAGAAGCAAGGGAAGGGGAGGCAAGTGCTCGTGATGCTTGGATCCCAAGCGGATCAACAACAACACAGGCGAAGAAAATGGGCTCTTCCTTTATCTCGGAGCCAGGAGACCAGACACAGGCTTGCGATCCCCAGCCATCACATTGTTTCAGCACAGAGGAAGAGGAGCACAAGCTAGTTGAGGAACAGCTGCAAGGACGAGGCAGGCAGACATCGGAAAAGAGGGTTTGGGTTTTAGTTGGAGGGAACGCAGAGAGCGAGGGGGAGAGAGAGAGAGAGAGAGACAGATAGAGAGAGAAAGGATGCTTCATGTGGCCTTGGGCCCCCACCCTGTCGATCCCAATCTTGGGCAGAGGGTAGAGAAGAGAGAGAGAGAAGAGACAGACAAGCGGCGGAGATTAATCATGCCGCTGATCTCTACCCACCATCTCATCTCGCCAGGCCAAAACCCCAGCAGCCTGCACCCTGCTCCCTGCACGCTGCAGCCTTGTTGTGATGAGAAAAAGCAAAATCTTCCTCATTACAACCCCCCCCAACTCTTTCCTCTCTCCTTCTCTCTCTTCCCATCACTTTCTCCTCTCTTTTGAGCTCGGACGACAGTGACGCTTGCACCTTTTGGTTTGCTCACTGATTTCTTTAAACGCTATGGCAAAAGAGACGCCACCTTTTCCCCTCCGCCTCTCCCCCCTTCTCTTCTCCCTCCAACTCACTGCGACCAACTGTAAACCGGCGTTTTACCCTTTTGCTGCCTTCTCATCCATCTCGACAGCGACGTCCATCGAACCACGCCATCTCCTTCACATGCCAACGATAACATTACCTTGTCCGGTGTGTCCAGAACACAAGTGCGGGCAAATTTGTGGCCGAAGAAACCGTGCGCAAGTAGCATGGTCTAGTCACTAAATGCCAAGACAACGACAGCACACCATTCGACCCGATGATGACGACGATGGCTTCTCTTCACGATTACCTTATTATCCTTCCTTCCTTCCTTCCTTCCTCCGGCTCTGGAATCCACTTCTCCTCCTCCTTTCACCGCAGCAATCGTTAACGGGCTATAACCTTTCGATCATGAGCCATTATCCCGAGTCGTCATTCTGAGCCGGGTTTTGATCTCCCCAATGTTGACACCCACTCCCTGACATGCACACACGCACATCTTCCTTTTTGTCGACTCTCTTCCGCAATCCGTGACGACATTCCCCGAGCCGTAGTAAATGGACAACACAGTCAAGGCTTTAACCCCAGCACAGCGCATTCACGTTCCTCTCAAGGGCCCAGATTAAGTTTGATGTTGACGTTTGGACATGTGATCATGCCATCAACACTGCATGATCATACAAGATTAAAGTGAGCTGATCGAAATAATTAAGCGTACACAATCTTAACTCTAAGCGAACAGACTGTTGTTGTGAGTTGAACTCGGATCACATGACCTCATCGAGAACGGTCTTCGACCGACGGCAGCACGTTTAAATTGCATAAACAATCTACTTGCGTTGACTGCCCTCGAATCCTACGTTCATTAACAACAAGCTTCCGAAAGAAAAGCATTCAAAATATATATTATCATGGGCAGTACCGAATTGAATTATTGTATCGAGCATCCTGCTTCTTTTCTCGATCTATATGGGTGAAGAAAAGGAGCACAAAACTAGGTGGAGGAATCAGTGGATTTCTGACTCGGAAGAAAAAGTAAAAAGGAGTGATTTGTGAATGAGCTGCATGCCGTCCCATTCTTTTTCTTGTCGCCTCACAGGCACAAAATATCAGCTGCGAAATCCAACAGAAATGGAATCAGATGCCGAGGCTACTTCTCTTTACACTACGTTGGGTCTGGTCTATCACAGGCCTATGCGCATTCCTTATTCCTTCATCCACACCTCAGTTCCAGGTTCCCGCCTCCAAACCAAAGCCATTTCATCCCACCCCCATCGTGTCCCCCCCAAGCTCGATTTTGCTTCTTTTTCCATCTTTGTTGCCTATTTCGAACTCAAGGAGTCAATCACCGGAGGATTATAATATTAGGAGGGAGACATATACTGTAGAACCCTTTAAGGTGTCCTATCCGGGACTAGATTTAGTATGAATCAACACGAACGATTTGAATGCTTGTTCTTTCTATTAAAAAGTAGAGCTCAGAGGAACCTTGGCCGGTAGCGAACATATTCCTCGGCCAGAAGCAGCGCAACAACGTAGTTCAACTTGATTCCTTGCTCATTGTACCACAAGCCTGGTTTCCACTCCCCACGTTCTCACCTTTTCTTCCACTGACAAGTGATCTTATGGTCCTGTCGTCAAGTTGCGTGGTTGAAAGGAGAGTGCTACGAAAGAGAAGGAAGAACCAGTTCTCGAGATGCCATTGCTCCTACTTGGATAGCCTAACCATGTTCTCCGCTATAAATTTCGACACCTACTCCGAACTGTACAATTTAATGGTCATCATGGTATCGAGTGAGCATTATCACAAACTAGAGCTTGTGTCGCCCCTAATGCCTAGAGGCATGGCGTTCATAGTCCACTGCTCATTATCCACGCCATCTCCGTGTGCCTTCCCGTTGAATTCTTCCGGCTAGAAGTGTCCAATTTAATGGTCACCATGGTATCGAGTGAGCATGATAAAAAACTAGAGCTTGTGTCACATCTAATGCCTAGAGGCGTGGCGTTCATACTCCGGTGCTCATTATCTGATAGCTGCTATCATTATCTACGCCATCTCCTTGTGCCTCCCTGTTGAATTATTCCGGCAAGTCATATGATATTTCTATGCAGTTGAGATGTATAATTTATATATCTATGGAACTCGATATATCTATTATCGTTAGTCCGATTTTAATATACCTTTTAATTATTACATCATAAAATGAGCATATATATATATATATATATATATATATATATATATATATATATATATATATATATATATATATATATATATATATATATATATATATATAAAATACAGAATCTTATGATCTTAATCTTCATATCCAATGTGATAAAGTACTCAATATATAAGCAGATCTTAATCTTCGTTTGCTGAATTGGGCCGCGGGACTGCTTTTCTGACATTGTAGCCGTGGGCCGAACTGTTGGGACTGTGAAACTGTGGGATGGAAGTCGAGAAGATTGTCCGAAGTTTCATGTTCCAAAAATTGCCTCAGGGCTTGTTATCGTGATAGGGGCCACCCAAAGTCGATGCTATTGCCATATCTCATGTCTTGTTAGTCAAGACACAAAACCGAAAATTTTGAATCGTCACCGCCCGCAACAGTGGAAGTGAGATTTCTGCAGCAGATCGAGCGGCTGAAGAACAACATATCACCAGCACATCCTGTTCATGGTTTGCCAGCATAAACTAGGTTCTTGTGGATAACAGTCAATATCTCTTATGATAACAACTTCAACAACAGTCAAGATATCCGATAACAACCTCAACAACAGCTAAGATATCATAAAGTTGTTAAGGAAAATCCTCTTATGTTGAGAAAAATTCTCTCTTATAAACATAAACATATATAAATATGAAGTATTGTGTATTGTTTCAATCAATACAATCTTCTTCAAAGCTCTCATCAAGAAGGCCACGTCTAAACATCTCGAAGTGGACTCTACGTCACGCCCTCTTCTCCTCCTTACGCCAACGATATTCTTTACTGCTGCCCTTCCTCTGTCTCTTCCTCTGCCTCTTCCTCTTCCTCTGCCTCTTCCTGTAGAAGCAGAGCCGATGCAGCCTCGTAACTACAGAACTACTGCACAGATCTGCAGCTTTACACAATATTGATCATTATCAATATTGATCAATAACCCACAACCCATTTGTCACCATTTGCCACCAACACCTCTTTCTCGATTATTGTCTCGCTGCAGACTTCTAGTTGCTTCCACATATTGGTATATATTCTCCATATGTCCTCATCATTTATCTCTGATGCTCCCATTACTGTTCCTACAGGGAACCACAGTATTTTTCCACATACAGGCCTTATCTCCATAAATGTAGTAACCCTTATTTCCTTCAAATTATTCAAAGATGATAACTACACATCCTGACGTGCTCAATTCTCTAATCTACTATTTGGATATGATCCTCTAGGCTATGTCGATGGCTCTCTTCGTTGTCCACGGGCAATGCTTAACATCCTAGGTGCACCCAGTCCAGTACCAAATCCGGACCATAAATTATGGTTACGCCAAGATCGTCTCATCTTTTAAGTTGCTGAAAAACTCAATGATAAGTTGACTGACTATGAGATATATCTCAAGCGTGAGGACAAGTTGTGGGCTCCAAACAAACCTCTCCTCCTTAGCATTTCAATTATAACCATCAAGGTGACTACTTCAATTATCCTCAACCCTGGTATCCTGATCACATAAATCAACAAAGAGTTGTTTGTCAACTATGTGACAAAGTTGACCACTCTGCAAAAGTCTATAGAACTCGACCCAGACTTCATCCTCTATCGCATTGGCCTCATGCAAATCTTATAGCTATTCCGACTACTAGTCATCATCACATCATCTCTGATTTACAAAACTTGTCTATCCACACTGACTATGGCGGAAACGAAGACATCATCATCAGTGACGGTAATGGACTCCCCATTACTCGTACTAGTTCTACAATACTTAATTCATATAGCACTTTATTTACGCTAGATGATGTTTTGTGTGCACCCCACATCAAACGAAACCTCATTTCTGTTTCTCAATTCTGCAAATAGAATCATACCTCAATTGAATTCTTTCCTAACTCCTTTCATGTGAAGGATTTGAGCATGAGGGCACCCTTGGTCCGAGGCTAAAGTAAAGACAATATTTATAAGTGGCCGTCAGTTCCACAAATCACCCAATCTACTGCCTACTCTTCGGTCGCAGCTCCAACTGATGTGTGGTATCGTCGTCTTGGTCATCCCTCAACTTTAATTCAGCAAAAATTACTTTCCCGTTATTCTTTCTTATGCTTACAATCAATAATATCATAACTCATTGTGATGCTTGTTTAAGTAATAAAAGTCATAGACTTCCCTTTGGAAAATCCTTCGTATCTTGCTCTAAACCCCTTGAGGTTATTTACATTGATGTTTGGGGCTCCGCTCTAATCACTTCCTTTGACAAATTCAGATTTTTTATCATTTTCGTAGACTACTTTACCAAATACACATGGTTATACCCTCTTCATCATAAATATGAAGTTTTCACAATCTTTACCAACTTTCGAAGATTGGTCGAGAACTTCTTTTAGTCTAAAATTAAAATTATTTACTCCGATGGTGGCGGTGAATATCAAGCCCTCACATCCTGCCTATTTGCTTGTGGTATACAACACCTCAAGTCGCCTCCATACACTCCTCAACTCGTCGGTTCTGCTGAACGCAAACATCGACATATAGTTGAAACTGGTCTCACACTTCTACACCAAGCCTCTATGCCACCAACTTTTTGGACTACAGCATTTCAAGCTATCGTCTATCTCATTAATCGTATGCTCACTCTTGTCATTGAGTACGAGTCACCATTTGAAAAATTATTTCACAAATCCCTAAACTTTTAAAAACTTAAAGTGTTTGGATGTTTATGTTATCCATGGCTCTGTCCCTATGCCTCACATAAGTTAATATCAAAATCTAAATCTTGTGTTTTCATTAGATACTCTCTTGACCATAATGCTTTTCGATGCTATGAACCCAATCTCAAAAAGTCTTTACGTCTCGTCATGTTATTTTTATAGAGACTACCTTTTCGTTTCACAACCCTGAGTCTCCTACTGTATGACCTACTCCATCACATATACATCACTGGAGTATGCCATCAATCCCATCAACCGAAACTCCTATAATATCATTTAGTCATTCTCCTCAGGATTCACACTCTCTTCTTCTCCCGGTGCAACATCTCCTGGTGCAACAGCTCCTCACCCTCTCCATTATGCCTCTCCCTTCTTCATAAGGTTCCTTTACGACTAAAGGTATTCCCTCAAAATCATATTTACTACCTTTATCCTCTTTTGGGACCAATGACACTGAAGTCTCTCAGCCTATCCTAATCTATGCCCCTCCACCGCCCATACCTACAACACCCTTTATAGCCCTTGGATATCCAATGACAACACGCTCCAAAAGTGGTATCTTTAAACCACGACAAATCCTTGACCTACATACCATCACAACATCCTCATCAGAGACCACTGAACCTACCACAATTACTCAAGCCCAAAAATCTCAATATTGGCGTAAAGCCATGTGTGAAGAATATAATGCATTCCTCTATAATTTTACATGGACCCTTGTACCCTCTCATTCCACACAAAACATCATCGGGTGTAAGTGGGTCTTTCGAATTAAGCGAAATCCAAATAGATCCATAACTAGATATAAAGCGCGTCTAATGGCCAAAGGGTTTCATCAACGACTTGGTGTTGACTTCACATAGATATTCAGCCCTGTTGTTAAACCCATAACAATCCGACTTATTCTGAGTTTGGCCATCTCAAAAGGCTGGCATTTACGTTAACTCGATATTAACAATGTCTTTCTACAAGGGACCCTAACTGATGATGTCTTTATACAGTAGCCTCTTGGCTTCATCCACTCTCAATATCTAAAACATGTTTATAAACTACAAAAAGCTATTTATGGACTTCGTCAGGCTCCAAGAGCTTGGTACACCGAACTTGGTTCATTTTTTACATTAATTGGCTTCATCAACTCTAAGTCTGATACCTCCTTATTTTTTCGTCACCAAAGTGGCAATATATTATATCTTCTAGTATATGTGGATGTGTTAGAGCTAGCCCCAGGATATTTACCAAAGGGTAATTTCAGCAACACAACAAAGACAATAAAGCGGAAATAATAAAAGCGACAAGAACAAACAAAACACCAGAACACCAGATATACGTGGTTCGGTCAATTGACTTTGACCTACATCCACGGAAGAAAGAGGAGCAAATTACTACTATAAAAGAGGGACACTTACAAATGCCTTAGGAAATGTTCCTAGGCCATAAAACACCTTCAGCTTCCTAAACAAGAAGACTTCAAACCATAAGCAGGTTTTCTTGTGATGCCTGCTGTACTTCTTGTGGTGTCTGTGGTACTTCTTGTGGTGTGTCTAACATCAAAGCTCAGGCCCTTATTTATAGTTCCAAGACGAGACAACAAGTCTGATTTTCCCGATGTGGGACTATGGGACTTGCCAAACTAACAAATCTCCACCTTGGCATGTTCCAACAAAACTTGCTCCACCTTCTTCATAAAAGCCCCAACGGGCAATCACCAACAATGAACACCAACCAAGTCCAAGCACTGCTTGAACTTGTAAACCAGAACATGCTTCGTAAACATATCAACTGGATTGTCCTTCATATGAATTTTATGAACAAGGACTTTTCCCTCAGCAATCAACCACTTAGCGGAATTATCACAAGAAACTGCATCTGAATAGGAAGTAGGCTCACCAACTTCACTTGTTTCTTCTGCAACAGACAAAGCATATGCAACCAAATTTGCATACCTTTGTGGTGGTCGAATATCTCTCATATGACCCAAACGCATATGCCATAATTTGGTGATGTCAGAATCAGACAATGATGATGACGAAACTGCAACTGAACCTGTGACAGTAGTTCCCTGCAGAATATACAAGCTACCAGACCTACAAGCTTTCATAACAATAAGGGCACTTCTAGAAACTTTCATAACTCCACCTTCAGTTGTGTATTTACACCCAAGGGCCTCTAGGGTGCCTAAAGAGATGAGATTCTTTTTCAAATCAGGAACATGTCTAACATTAGTGAGCGTCCTCACAATACCATCATGCATTTTAATTCGGATTGTTCCTCTACCAACAACATCACATGCGGCATTATTGCCCATCAAAACAATTCCACCATTACAAGATTCATATGTGGAAAACAAATCCCTATTGGGACACATGTGATAAGAACAACCTGAATCTAAAATCCATTCATTTTTAGACTTTATCCTGTCATCAATAGCAAAGAAAATATTTCCAAAATTCTCATCAGATGCTACACTAGCTTCAGCGGATTCAATAGTTTTCTCAACAAATTTTTCCTTTTGCTTTAATTTATTTTTCAATTTAAAGCAATCAGATTTAATGTGCCCCATTTTATGACAATATCTGCATTCCAAATTTCTATGTCTGGATTTAGATCTAGATTTAGATCTACTACTGTCAAATTCTCTTTTATCCATTCTCCCCCTAACAACCAGACCCTCAGCCTGATTCTCTCTACTTTCCCCAGTGATATTCTTGTCTATCTGCTCCTTAGATTTCAGTGCAGATTTAATTTCTTGATACGAAACTGTTTCTTTTCCATAAATCAAAGTATCACGGAAATACTTAAAAGATTGGGGAAGAGAACACAAGAGCAATAAAGCCTTATCCTCATCATCAATTTTTGCATCTATATTCTCCAAATCCATAACCAAAGAATCAAACTTATCAAGATGCGAGAGTATAGATGTACCTTCAACCATCCGAAGCATATACAGACTCTGCTTCAAGTAGAGACGATTCTCCACTGTCCTCTTCATGTACAAGGCTTTAAGTTTGTCCCACATGCTCTTGGCCGTAGTCTCCGTAGCTACCTCCCGTAAAACCTCGTCAGAGAGGTTTAGAATGATGCTGGATCGGACCTTCTTATCCATACCCGCAAGATCTTCCTTTGACGTACCATCTGGAATGTTCTCAGCACCCTGAAGTGCCAAATCAACTCCGTCTTGAACCAGAATGGCCTCCATCTTGAGTTGCCATAAGCCGAAGTTGACATTTCTGTCGAATTTCTCGACAACAATCTTTGTTATTGTCATCGTTGCCAAAAGATCCCAGAACCAGGCTCTGATACCAGTTTGTTAGAGCTAGCCCCAGGATATTTACCAAAGGGTAATTTCAGCAACACAACAAAGACAATAAAGCGGAAATAATAAAAGCGACAAGAACAAATAAAACACCAGAACACCAGATATACGTGGTTCGGTCAATTGACTTTGACCTACATCCACGGAAGAAAGAGGAGCAAATTACTACTATAAAAGAGGGACACTTACAAATGCCTTAGGAAATGTTCCTAGGCCATAAAACACCTTCAGCTTCCTAAACAAGAAGACTTCAAACCATAAGCAGGTTTTCTTGTGATGCCTGCTGTACTTCTTGTGGTGTCTGTGGTACTTCTTGTGGTGTGTCTAACATCAAAGCTCAGGCCCTTATTTATAGTTCCAAGACGAGACAACAAGTCTGATTTTCCCGATGTGGGACTATGGGACTTGCCAAACTAACAGGATGATATTTTTGTCACAGGCAACAATCATATGGAAATCAAGGCATTCTTCAAGCATTTAGCAGATCAATTCTCCCTTAAAGATATAGGAACCTTGAGCTATTTTTTGGGAGTGGAAGCAACATACACATCTTCCGGGCTCTTCCTATCACAACGAAAGTATATTCAAGATCTATTATCTAAAACGAACATACAAGATACAAAGGCAGTTACAACACCTCTGTCTACTAGCGAGGCGCTCAAACTATGTGATGGAAGCCCTGCTACAGACCCAACTCAATACCGTCAAGTCCTTGGCTCCTTATAGTACTTATCTCTCACCCATTCAGATATCTCATTTGCGGTCAATAAATTATCCTAATTTATACATCGACCATCTATTATGCATTGGTCTGTAGTCAAACAAATATTGTGATATCTTCACGGGACTATCAATCATGGCCTCTTTTTTCGTAAACACTCCCCCCTTCATCTCCATGCCTTTGTTGATGCTGATTGGGCAGGAAATTTTGATAATAGAATATCCACATCGGGGTATATTCTCTTCCTTGGACCTAATCCAATCAGTTGAAGTTCCAAGAAGCAAAAGACAATTGCATATTCTACAACCGAAGCTGAATATCAGGCCATTGTCACCGCTATTGTAGAACTCAATTGGGTCATGAATCTCCTCAAGGAACTTGGCATCAACATCAACTCTACTCCTACAATATATTGTGACAATGTCGAAGCCACTTATCTATGCGCCAATCCGGTATTCCACTCCCGCATGAAACACATCACCATTGACTTTCACTTTGTGTGAGAACAAGTTGTCAGACATCAACTACGTGTTTATCACGTACATACGCATGAAACACATCACCCTCACGAAGCCTCTGACTCGTAAATTACCTCAATAACAGCTAAGATCTCTCCAACTACATGATAAGATATCATAAAGCTGTTAAGAAAAATCCTCGAGAAAAATTCTTAATTATTCTCAATCATAAATATGAAGTATTGTGTATTATTTCAATCAATACAATATTTTCTTTCTATTTGATTTCTATCACTTATGTTGAGACCTATTTGGTTCAAGTTTATAGCTTGTTCGGGGTTAGCATCCTTAGGACATCTGCAGACGGTCGGTGGGATCCTGCCATGCCATTCAATGCAAGGTTGTAGAGAAATGCTTGTTCGATTATTCAGCCGGTGATGAAGCAGGGATTCACGTTGACGAGCGAGCTTGCAGAGAAGGCACGGCATAGTTTTTGCGCAGACGAACCTCGTTTGCAGGTGCGTAGGCGTTAACGTTGGGTTGCCATCATGGCTGGAAAGAGAAGGCCGGCTAATCTCTACGCCCTCTCTCTCTCCGGTCTTCGAAATCGTTTTCTGCTCAACCAGTGCTTTCATCGCCTTCCGTTACCTACCTTGTTTCACCGGTGTCAATGTCCACCTAACTAACCACCGCTGCTGTTACGAAGTGTCCATCCGTGGCTTTAACCTGGCGTGCACCATGTTTCACCTGCGACTGTTCAAGCCTGAGCCTCCGCTACTTTTGGGTGGTGGAGTTGGTTCGCCTGGTCTTTTCCATTACAGCTGGATCGAACGCAAAGTTTCCTGCAACTACACACTAGCAACTACTGATGTGTAGCTAATGCAACCTTCCAAACATTCTTATTTTTCTTTCTCGTCTGAGAGATTAAGATTTGAATTATGAAATTTATTTTATTTTTATCTTAGGATTCCCACCTCAAGTGTTTCGATTTGTTCCTTCTTTTAAAGGTGCAAGTATACATTGGAATATATAACGACACAACAAAAGTTCGTATGTAGCGAAACAGGTACGTTAAGAGAGGTAGCCGTGTGTGAAGAAGGGTTAGGTGCGGCAACCAAAAGTATTATGGTAAGCCATCACTTCGCACACGCCATGGAGACTGTGTAGTGGCCTTGAAGAAAAATCCCATGAATTATAAGACAAGGAGTTGTCTGTGTGTGGGGATGAGAGAGAGAGCAGATTAATTCTCATCACCGGCTCTCCCCTGCCTCTTCTTCCTCTCCTCCCCTGAAAATGAAGCTCTCGATCTTCTTCTCCTTCCTCCTCGTATCCTCCTTCCATCTATCTTCCTCCCAACGCTACAATGCCCTGTTCAACTTCGGCGACTCCATGTCTGACACCGGCAATGTCGTCCTCGCCGGCCTCCCTTATGGCATGACCTACTTCGGCCGCCCCACCGGCCGCTGCTCCGACGGCCGACTCGTCATCGATTTCATCGGTACAACTCCCTCCACCCTTTCCGCATTTTGAGTGTACCGATCTGCTCCCGAGAGCTGCTGCTTCTCAGTCTACCATCTGCTTGTCGCAGCTGAGGGCATCGGGCTGCCGCACCTACATCCCAACACCGCCAAGGACGCGGACTTCCACCAGGGCGCTAACTTCGCCTTCATCGCCGCCACGACCCTCCCGTTCGACTTTTTCCACCAGCGTGGCCTCAGCAAGGGCCTCTGGGTGAACGCCTCCATCCACGAACAGGTGGATCGGTTCGAGAAGCTGCTGCCCTCCATCTGCGGCACGCCTCAAGGTCGCAACGGAGGCCATGTCCTTCTCCCCCAGTTCCATCTGCGCTTCGCCGTCCGATCTTGACATCTGTGGGTGCAGAATGCAGGGACTTCTTGGGCAAATCTCTGCTAGTAGTCGGCGAGTTCGGAGGAAACGACTACAGCACCGGGCTCTTCGCCAGCAGGAACGTATCGGAAGTGAGAACCTTCGTGCCCCCTGTCACCCAAACCATTGCGGAGGGACTCGAGGTAATTGAACTGCGGATCTAGTAAGAAAAGAATCGCTGGCCATAATACGATGAGGGTTGTTGATGGGGTTCCCTGTCGGCGCAGAGATTGATCGGCCTCGGCGCGGTGGATATCATCGTGCCAGCGCTACTGCCGGTGGGTTGCTTCCCGCTGTACCTGACGCTCTACAACACCTCCGATCCGGAGGACTACGGCCCCAGGACCGGGTGCATGAGGCGGCACAACGCCTTGTCCTGGTACCACAACACGCTGCTCCGCCGTCAGCTCGACCGTCTCCGGCCGAAGTACCCGGCTGTGTCGATCCGGTTCGCCGACTTCTATGCCCAGGTCTTCGATTTCACCATCAATCCTCTCAAATACGGTTAGTCTGCTCTGCTTCCTCTCGCCCTTACAAGATCATCATTCTTCTCATCATCACACATATCACAGACCCTATGATCATTCTCCTTGCAATCGTATGATCATAATGATGCATAGTAATCTATTCAGACGTCGAAGAAACCACTGATTAAGATAGTCCAAACGGCCTTAACCGATCGCTCTTAAGTCGTTCGATCAAATGTCTATTCAAAAAAAGGAAAATTATGTACTTCTCAAACAGGGAGGTAAAATAAGCAATACGTGGGTTCGGATTGTTATCGGTAGTGGTACATGACTTAGCCCTGTTATAATATGGTCCACCTAATTAAAGGATCTATGGATCCATTAATAATGTAAATGTACACATTCGAAAGGAATTATGGTTGGATCCCACTGGTCCATATCAATATACGGGCAATGGGAAGGTTCAAATCGATGGCACAATTGTGTCAGATCGGACCCTGCTTTACAAAGGCCCGGTAACCAGGTGGCACGCAGCAGCACTCCTCGCGGCAGCGTCCACATGCTTCTCTGGCCCGCCCTCCTCTTGCCACCGTCGGTTGGCTGAAGGTCCCAGTGGCCTGTTATTGTTTCATCATGGAACCCCTTTTTATTTTCTACGAGGTGCTACATTCATGATTGGTTGAGTTCAGTAACAAATCATGTCTTTCTCATCCCATTCACGCATACACCCCACAGTATTACATGTGGAAGTGACTGGTGGTGACTCTGCTCTACAGTATTACTTGTTGCGAGCCTCTTCTGTTGATGCATTGGATTGCTAATCCAATAATGGCCTGATAGATTTACATGGCATGAGGCTGTAGAGCAGGCTGATTGAATGACGATCAGAGGTGTAGGTTAACATGTATGCAATCAATTTAGTATTAGATTGATAGATGATGATGATGTGTGCTTTGTTGTTGCGACAACCAAATATATGATGTAGGCTTTCATTATGAAACAGAAAATTATTATATGGAGTTACCATAGGGCTATTGTTAGATTCTGGCATGATCTGTCTCGATAGAATGACTGATCCAACCTGGAACAGCATGTCTCGAGATTGTTTGGTTTACCAAATGCAAATGGATGGATCTTTAACTCTGGAACTTACAGGTTTTAAAGATGGAGCCCTAAGAACCTGTTGTGGGGCTCCCGGGTTGCGCAATTACAACTTCAATCTGCACGCCAAGTGCGATCAGAACGGCTCGAGCGTGTGCCCGGATCCGACAACTCACGTGAGCTGGGACGGAATTCATATGACAGAAGCCGCTCACCGCATCATCGCCCAAGGTTGGCTTCACGGCCCCTACGTCGATCCACCCATTGTGAGCTCCAGCAACAATTAAGACCTTGTCATGGCAAACTAATGACCAAAAGAGTTTTACGAGTAGAGTGCATTGTTGTCATTAATTTCCTGCCCCCGTTGTGCTGCGGGGAGAAGAGGTACTGCCTGTGGTTCATCCCATGCTCCGAATTTATTTCTTGTAGTCGAGCTTTCATCTGACACTCGGTTCTTCGTTTATTAGTGGTATAGATTATTTTTGTTCGGAAGAGAGTTGCTTGGTAAAATGGGTTTGTGCTACTCTGGTACTCATTGTGTTCTAAATGGCATCTCTCATTTGTTGATGAAACCTGGACAGCGGCACGTGAGTAGGTCAATTGACGTCGCATATGTGGACGGCAGCACCGCAGACGCAACACGTGCGTTACATGAATACTCTTTTAACCTTTGGTAATTACTGAATAGTCACGACAGTGATTTTGAAATCACTGCAGCGATCGATACAACGATCATAAATCATGATAAGATTGATCAGTGGACGCAAACAAACTTTGCAAGTGGGTGGGTACAGATGTCACACATGCACGTACAGACATGTTACGTGGACTTGGCATTTGCTGGTCAAATACGTATCTTAATGCAGGCCATCAATGCATGAATAGTTGGCTTTCCTTTCCGTGCATATGGATCATCAGCTTCCATGTGTAAGTTCGTTCTCCCGAAGTTAAATCTTCATGTGTCTGTCCCGCTTACTCCATCCAGCATTTCTACATTTAAGCAGTTCTGAATTAGACTCTTCTAAAATGAAGAAAAGAACTACAAATGTTTAGTGCTTTTGTTTGGGCTATTAAGATGTTTGCCTGGTTCTTAATACTGATATATCTACGCAGCATTAGGATGATGTTGGTTATAACAATGATCAAAATTTCCTAGTCATTATTGATTAACAATCTTAAGGCCAGAGGAGAAAATAAATTGATTATGGTAAAACATTATTTTATTTGAGGTGCATAGGCTACATAACAATTCTGCATTGGCACTACTTATGCAACCTCGTTCACCAGCATTAGTCCTCCATGTCTTTCCAGCCATTAACTAATACTCGTGTTTACTGAAAAACCAGCTACAACTACGAAGACGCCACCTTCACATGCATGCAACGGCTGCAGCGCAAGGAGACAGTGAAGAACAATGCGCCAAGGTGGTGGTTTAAAAGGCAGTGTAGCACGGCGGACGGTGGGAGAACACATGGCTTTGCCTTCCACACCTCCAACAATGAGCTTTTCCACAATGTTCCTCGTCCTCTTCTGGCTCTTCCCTTCTTCCCAGTCTCTGCACTACGACGCAATCTTCAGCCTCGGCGACTCTCTCTCCGACACCGGCAACGTCCAGGTCGCCGGCCTGCCCTACGGCATGACCTTCTTCGGCCGCCCCACCGGCCGCTGCTCCAATGGCCGCCTGGTCATCGACTTCATTGGTACGGAGGAGACACACACACACACACACTCTCTCTCTCTCTCTCTACCCTCTTGTAAATTAGCTTGCCAACTTCACGATGACTTGCGTTTGTGTTATTGTAATTATACAGCTGAGGCAGTGGGGCTGCCATTGCTTCCGGCGTCGACGACGAAGGGCAACAGCTTCCGGCAAGGTGCCAATTTCGCCTACACGGCCGCCACGGCCCTCGATTTCGACTTCTTCAACCGCCGAGGACTAGGAGGCAAGCTCTGGGTCAATGCCTCCTTGAGTAGCCAGATCGGGTGGTTCGAGAAGACGATGCCTTCACTCTGCAGTTCAACCTCAGGTGGTAATATCCATCCACAGGTTTTCTCACCACTTCCATCTTCGTGCAGCTCCGTACGTCTCCGATGTTGAACTCTATGAAACCGCTTGCAGCTTGCAAGAACTACTTCGGCAGGTCCCTTTTCGTGGTGGGGGAGTTTGGAGGCAATGACTACAACACAGCAATCTTCGCCGGCAGAAGCATGGCAGAAGTGAATTCCTACGTGCCCATAGTCATCCGTGCCATTAGATTGGGTGTCGAGGTACATATACGATGTAGATCATTTCACACCTTAGCAAGCAAGTAGCTGTCTGTGTTGTTGATCATGTCACTACGCGCAGAGATTGGTTGGCCATGGTGCAGTGGATATACTGGTACCAGGAATGCTACCAATTGGATGCTTTCCCGTTTACTTAACATTGTATGGTAGCTCTAACAAAAATGACTACACTGGCATTGGATGCCTGAGGAAGTACAACGATTTGGCGATGCACCACAATGCGCTTCTCCGACGAGCGATCTATGGACTTCAGAGAAAGCATTCTGGGACGAGGATCAGATATGCTGATTACTATAACCCGGCCCTTGGGTTTGCAGCTGATCCAGCAAAATATGGTGAGTTTTCCTTCGACTGCTCAGTGCTGCGATTCATCCTGTTTGATGATCGTATCGCTCAACATTAGGCTTCAGATTATTTTTTCTTATGCTGCACAGTGATGATTCGGAGTTCCTATCATCGGAACGGTAACAGACATAATATATATAGCTTCTTCTTGGTTGCCTGTTCTATGCATGTTTCGTATATTCAATTAGGCAGACCTCTGCGAAACTAACTGCACTTCTTTTCTAGGTTGGAAAGGCATCACTTCTTTTCTTCTGCCTAAGTTCTCTGATTCTATTTCCTTCTAATCTAAAGCAATGATTTTAGGGAAATCAATGGTTACATGATCATATTTCCGTTGTTGAGGAAAAAGACTTATCATCATCATCATCATGTATCTCGTTGCTCAGCAATGATTAGCTGCCTATTCAAAAAGGGAGACTCTCATGATCGATGCCTTCTGGTGGAAAGTTTGTTGCTGGAAGAGGACAGTATGAATAGTTTTAGAACCAGAAGTCAACGCGAAAAAAGAGGAAGGAGCTAACTGATGAGAATTGATTCAGAGTATTATCTATATAGTTATCGTGTTCTAGATAGTTTTAAATATATTTCAAGAAGTAGCCTATGATTTAAAAGTTATAGGATAATTTCTATAATTATATCAATCATGGGTGACATGGTGGAGTAAGGTAGTTACCACTAGATCCTATAAATAGGATCATAGTTCATGAAGCAAGATAGAGGGAGAATACACTTAGGAATATCTTGTAGTGTTCTATATCAATCCTCTTGTAGTTAAGTTTCAATCTGGAACTAGGCATTATGACATTCAATGGCAATTCCATATCTCAACCCCTTATTCTCATGGTAAATATTATGAATTTTGGAGTATCAAGATTAAGACTCTATTCAAGTCTTAAGATCTAGGACTTAATAGAGAATATATATGCATATCTAGATGAAGAAATCAAGCTGAGGGAGAATAGAAAGAATGATTCAAAGACATTGTTCTTCGTTCAACAAGTTATACATGACACAATCTTCTCAAGAATTACGGTAGTGAGAACCTCAAAGCAGGCTTGGTTGATACTTCAAAATGAATTTCAAGGCTCATCATGAGTTTAAAATTTTATTCATGAAAAGCAATAAATCGATACAAGATTTTCTTTCTCGAGTGACTGAAATTGTTAATCAAATAAAATCTTATGATCAACATTTTCCTTATCATATAATTATTGTAAAAGTTTAGAGAAGTTTAACTCTGAAATTTGATCATGTTGTTGCCGTAATTGAGGAGTCAAAAGATTTATCTACATTTTTATTTGATAAACTAATAGGTTCCTTGCAAGCACATGAAACAAGGTTGAACAAATCACTTGAAAAATGTGAAAAGAAAGCATTTCAGGTTAAGGGAGAGTCTTCTACTTCAAAAGAAGATAAAAAATCAACAGGAAAAAGACGTGACAAAGGAAGATTTCATGGTAGAGGAAATGGAAAAGGAAGAGAAAGAAGACACTTTGATTGGCATAATGAACAAAAATAATCAAATTATGATAAAAAAAATTACAAGAGTGGAATTTAATATCACTATTGTAAAAAATTTGGTACATATTATTAGAAAAGAGAAAAGGAAGCAACTTATGTGGAAGAAAATGAAGAAAATGGTAAGTTATTTATGACTCATTCATAAGTTAATGATATCTCAAATGATATTTGGTTCTTAGATAGTGGATATTCTAATCATATGTCAGACATAAGATTAATGTTTAGAGATATTGATGAAACTCATAAGTTGAAAGTTAGACTTGGAGATAACAAGCAAATTCAAGTAGAAGGGAAAGGAACATTTGAGGTGAAGATAAATCAAAGGAATGTAAAATACCTTGATAATATTTTCTTTGTTCCTAATTTATCACTTGGTCAATTGATAAATGATGGATATTTAATTATATTTGATGATGGTTCATGTACTATTAAAGATAAAAAAATCTGGTTTGATTACGGTAAATGTTTGCATAACGCAAAACAAAATGTTTCCACTTGATGTTTCAAATATTGAAAAGCATACTCTTATCACAACTCAAAATAATGAGTCTAATTTATGATATTTAAGATATGATCACCTTAACATTAAGAGTTTAAGGTTGTTAAATAAAAAGGAGTGGTTTTCAGATTGTCCGAGATTAATACGCTTGATGTTTGTGAAAGTTGCATTTATAGCAAATAAAGTAAAAAAAACCATTTCTTATTGGAAAAGCATAGAGAGCGTCTAATTATCTTGAATTAATTCATGCTGATTTATGTAGACTTATGAATACAAAATTATTTGGTAAAAGTCGATATTTTCTATTGTTTATTGATGATTATAGTCGCATGAGTTGGGTATATTTTTTTAAACTGAAAAACATTTGATAATTTTTAAAAATTCAAGACACTTATAGAAAGGCAAAGTGGTAGATACATAAAGACATTTCGGACAAATAGAGGTGATGAATTTTTATCTAATGAGTTTAATTCTTTTTGTGAAGAAAATGATGTTCATAGAGAATTGATAGCACCATTTACACCGGAGCAAAATGGTGTAGCTGAACATAAGAATCGAACCGTCGTTGAAATGATAAAAAGTTTATTTAAAGGAAAACAACTTCCAAATCAGTTTCAAGCAGAAGCAGTTGCAACAATAGTTTATTTGTTGAATATTTCACCAACAAAGGCTGTTATGAATCAAACTCCTTTTAAGGCTTGGTATGGTATGAAACCAAGTGTCAACCATCCAAGAATTTTTTGTTATATTGTTTATGCTTTGCTGAATTCATAAATCATCACAAGTTTGATGAAAAATCTAAAAAATATATCTTAATTGGTTATTCTTTACAATTCAAAGCATATCGATTATATGATCATGTTAGTGGTAAAGTTATTATTAACAGAAATGTTATGTTTGATAAAAGGGCAAGTTAGAATTAGGAGACCAATAAAGGTGGAACACAAATTCGGATTCCAGCGGAACTAAACACTTCGCAGAATCAAATGACAGATCCTGCTCCAACAAGTTCATCGTCAACCTCACCCAATAGCAGTTCAAATTATGATTCCTCAGATCAAACCCCTCTAGGAAATTTCAAATCACTAACAGAAATTTATGATTCAACATTTGCTTTGTTTATTTCAGATCCTATAACTTTTAAGGAAGCAGTTGAAAAAGAGGAATGACGAAAAGTAATGAAGGAGGAAATCAAGTCAATTGAGAAGAATGAAACTTGGAGCTAATGGATCTACCAAAAGAAAAGAAAGCTATTGGATTAAAATAGGTGTTCATAACAAAGTTTAATGCAGATGGAAGTATCCAAAAGTATAAGGCTCGGCTTATAGCAAAAGGATATTCACAACAACAAGGTATTGATTTTGATGATATATTTTCTCCAATTGCTAGATTCGAAACCATGAGAGCTTTATTGGCTTTAGCTACTCACATCAATCTACGTTTTTAAATGGAGATTTACGAGGTTTTTGTTACTCAACCTCAAGATTTTTTAGTTAAAGGATATGAAGAAAAGGTGTATAAACTAAGAAAAGCCCTCTATGGGATTAAATAAGCTACAAGGGTATGGTACAGTAAAATTGATTATTATTTTCATCAAAATGGATTTAAGAAAAGTAATAATGAACCTACTCTTTATCTAAGGAATGTGAACATAATATTCTAATGATTTGCTTTTATATTGATGATATTATATATATGGTTCATCTAACTCTTTTAAGGTAGAATTTAAAAAATACATGATGAATAAGTTTGAAATATTAGATCTAAGCCAATTGCACTATTTTCATAGGTTGGAAGTGAAGCAAGGATCAGATGAAAATTTTATTTCATAAAGAAAGTATGCAATAGATCTATTAAAAAAATCTAACATGATTAATTGTAAAGCTACAGCAACACCCTGTGAATGAGAAATTGAAACTTGAAGATGATACATGTCTGACAAATGCAAGATACTACATAAGTTTGGTTGGAGGTTTAATTTATCTAACTCATAGGCGACCAGATATTACATTCTCTGTTGGTGTAGTAACCAGGTTTATGCACAACCCAAGCAAACAAACAGTATCCAGGTTTATGCTTGGGTTTATGCACAACCCAAGCAAACATCATCTCGAAGCTGTTAAAAGAATTATATGTTATATTGTTGGAACTACATATTATGATATTTGGTATTCTCATAATTTTAAATATAAATTGTTTGATTTCACTGATAGTGATTGGGCAAGAGCTTTAGATGATAGAAAGAGTACTTCAAACAATATTTTTAACCTCGGATCAAGAGCTACATCTTGGAGTTCAAAAACGCAAGCAACAATTGCGTTATCGACATTGGAAGCCAAATATATAGTCGTAACATCAGCAGCTTGTCAAGCAATATGGCTTAGAAGACTTCTTGAAGATCTTCATCAAGAACAAAAAGAAGCAATAAAAATATTTTATGACAACAAAGCCACAATTATAATGACGAAGAATCAAACATTTCATGGAAGAACGAAGCATATAAAGATACGCTATCATTTCATCTGGGATCTTGTAGCAAGTGGAGCCATAGCAATAAAGTATTATGGAATAGATGAACAAGTTATGGACATTCTCATCAAGTCACTTCCAATTCAAAAGCATATTTATTTAATGTCGCAAATCAGTGTATGTAACTATAAATCAAGGAAGAGTATTGTGAATTGATTCGTGGTATTTATATAGATAGTTATAATGTTCTAGGTAGTTTTAGGTATATTTCAAGAAGTGACTCATGATCTAGAAGTTATAAGGTAGTTCCTACAACTATCTCATGGGTGACATGGTGGAGGGAGGTAGTTACCACTAAGTCCTATAATTGAGACTATAGTTCATGAAACAAGATAAAAAAAGAATACACCTGGGAATATCTTATAAGTGTTATATGTCAATTCTCTTAATTAAATACTATATCGATTTTTTTTATCAAAAAGATTCTTTTTAATTGGATCATATTATTCTATTTTTATTGTTTCGTTTCTCCTTTATCCCCAACAGCAAGTTGATCATCGATCTCTGTGACCACCAAAACTATAAAGATGATGTGGTGGGCCAAATATGCAAGTGCCTGGTTTCTTCTTGAACTTTCCATGGATATGATCCTGACGTGTGTGGTAGGAGACAGAGATCCAATTACCAAGATTTTTTTTTTTTGAGTTTCTTTTTCACTTCTTGACTAAAAGTGTGTTCAGAGGGGAAAACAAAAATCAATTTTAAGCGGACATTGTTTCTACGGTCTTGTGATCTAAACCATTCTTCATGTGCTAATTCCATTCTCCATCTGTCTTCTTCCTTTTACAGGATTCACTGGTGGAGCTCTGAAGGCGTGCTGTGGGGCAACCGGAAGTGGGGAATACAACATCAATCCGGACAAGGTGTGTGCTCAGCCAGGCTCGAGCGTGTGCGGGGATCCCACGACTCATGTGAGCTGGGATGGCAGTCATCTGACTGAAGCTGCGTATCGCCTCATCGCCCGTGGTTGGCTCGGAGTTCCCGACGCCAAACCTTCCATCCTGTGACACCACCATGAGCTGAGGTTAGAAGTTGTATGAGCCAACCAAAGAACCTTATGAACCTACACCGCCACAATAAGTGCTGCTACTGTTACATCCCTCGTGCCAATAAGGTCGAGTTGGTTTTAGGACAGTGTTCGTCTCTTTTTGTGTCAGCTGACATGCGAATGTGCTTTTATTTTTCTTGTGCTGTGGTGACCAGATGATAGTGTGTGACTACCACACATGCATGATATTAGAACAATCTGAACTGGTATCAAATTACACCATCCTCTCCCCGTCAAGGGAAATAGTAGCTAGAGCATGATAGGAGGCAGCTGTTTGATTTGTCCCACAATACAATACAGAGCACAAAAGAGAGCCCAAACCAAAAAGACGACCCAGTCCTTATAAAAGGAACTCCCTCCTCGAGCACAGAAGCTCGAGTGCTGCCCCTCTTCCTCTGCCTCCTCTGGCTCTAACCATGAAGCAGCTCCCACTTCTCATCTTCCTTCTCCCTCCCCTCTTCCACTTTTCCTGCTCTCAACAGTACAACGCCATCTTTAGCTTCGGGGACTCCCTCTCTGACACCGGCAACGTCGTCATTGCCGGCCTCCCTTATGGCATGACATTCTTCGGCCGTGCCACCGGTCGCTGCTCCAATGGACGCTTGGTCATTGATTTCATCGGTACATCCCTTCCCCCCCCCCCGGACTAATGCTAAATGTCACGATAGACTAATAACAACAGCGTGTGTTGTTGTTGCATCATGCAGCCGAGGCCACCGGACTGCCGTTGCTTCCACCCTCCACAGCGAAGGGCCAAAGCTTCGCTCAAGGCGCCAATTTCGCTTGCACCGCGGCCACCACACTCGACTTCGACTTCTTCTACCAGAGGAACCTCAGCGGCGGTTTATGGGTCAATGCTTCTTTGAGCCAGCAGATCGGGTGGTTCGAGCAAATGCTGCCTTCTCTGTGCGGCCAAACACGAGGTGGCAACTGACGCATTTTGTTGCCCGATTCATCGTCGATCTCTCTCCATCAGAAATTTGTCTGACCATGCGAAATTGGATGCAGAATGCAACGACTACTTGGGTACGTCGCTCTTCGTCGTCGGCGAGTTCGGAGGGAACGACTACACCACCCCCATATTCGCCGGTAGGAGCATGTGGGAGGTGTACACCTTCGTTCCCCGAGTCGTGCAGGCCATAGCACACGGCGTCGAGGTCTGTAGGTGAACGTAGCTCTGTAGCTTGACCGCTGCATCCTTTGGTCGTCGGAATCAAACATGTGTTTGTGTTCTTGTCTGTCTCAGAGATTAATCGGGCATGGGGCGGTGGATCTTGTTGTGCCGGGGATGCTACCGATTGGGTGCTTTCCAGTGTACCTGACACTGTATGCAACCTCAAATCCGAGCGACTACAGCAGCATTGGATGCTTGAGGAAGTTCAACGACTTGACATCCTACCACAATTCATTGCTTCAGGCAGCATTATACCAACTGCAGATCAAGTATCCCTCCACCAGGATCAGATACGGCAACTATTATACTCCTGCCATTCAATATGTTGCCTATCCAAGCAAATATGGTCAGCTTTCCTCCATCTTCATCCATAATTTTGTCCTGAGATGTTACACTTTCTTTTAGTTCAGCTCTATTTTTTTCTATTACATGTTTGATGAAGATGAACCATATTTCCCAACAAAAAAGAAACTTCGTGGCTAGCTATGATCTTTAGCAATAATAGCTTTACATGACAGATACCTATACAGAATCATCAAAGATGGATCAGACACAGATGCGTGTTTGCCATTTTGATATGTATGATAAGGTTCGATGAACACGGATAGAAGTTATGCAGTGACATCACAAACCAAATTCGATGGCCACTTCCAGAGGAGTCTTGGTTGAAACTGACAACCAAATCACTACTCCCGATGATGTGAGGATCACTTAGACTGTGGCCGTCGATGCTGCTAATGGAATGAGTTTTCACGTCTCTCTCATACCCAACTAAATACATGGCTCAAAAATGTCACTGTAACCGAGGTGATGCATACACATCCAGAATCGCACCCACTGCTTTCCTGCATCCACGATGATGCTGATGCCCATCACATCGATCGCCCGCCTTAATTCTTCTAATCTAACGTACGGTGGTTTCCGTTTCAGATTTCAGAGACTAAAGATGTCTTTTTGCTGCACGCAGGATTCAGCGGTGGAGGTCTGAAGGCGTGCTGTGGAGCAGCAGGCAGTGGGAAATACAACGTCAACCTCAAAGCCATGTGCGCTAAAGCAGGCTCCAGCGTCTGCAGTGATCCTGATACCTACGTGAGTTGGGATGGCATTCACCTCACCGAAGCTGCCTATCGACTCATAGCCGATGGCTGGTTGAATGGCCCTTATGCAAACCCTCCCATCGTGAGCTAGGACGGCGCATGGCCCTCCTGCATCCCCGCTACTGCAACCAGCTTCCGTTACATTCTACTCTGTGGTGGTCAGCCGAATACTGGCGTTGCATGATGTGGTAATCAATAATCACTCTTCCTGTGGAGAAGAGAGTGCTGCTGTGCGGACGATTAATTAGTCAACTGTTAATGCTACGATCGATACTCGCCTGCGCTGGAAGTTCTATCTCACGCATACCATACTCCCTTCCTCGCACCGCTCCCCCCATCTCTAAGCTCACAGACCCCGAGTGATGGTGTAAAGCAAAGATGGGCTCTCCATGTCCCTCTTCCTCGAACGTACGGCATCTTCTTCATGCGCTTCATCATCCTTGAGCTCCAAGCAAAGTGCACCGCTCCTCATCACGGGACCTCATCACTGGTGCCTTCTTCATCATTAACTATTAACGCCCGCTTTACCTACTCCGTTTCTGCGGCAGGAAACCAAAGAAGCAAGGAAAGGGCGGATAAAGAGACACCATACATGGAACGGTGTGGCCAGGTCCGGTGCCCACTGTGATCGCCATTAAAATCTGCACTGCACCCATGCCGTGGCCTTTGAGCTTACGTTACGTCCTGCGTGTGACACGGAGGCCCAGCCCAAAGAACGTGCACCCTGTTCGTCTTAAAACACATTAGAAAAAAGAAGAAACAAAGATGAAAATATATAAATTGCTTGTAAATTTCAAGAAAAAAAATATATAAACCCATTACATAATAAATTCGTCGATTCAGTAAAATGTTGGGAGCGATCATTTCCTCTGGAATAATTTATTTTCTCTTTTTTTTGAAATAAAATAAAAATAAAAATCGAAAGACCAACATTTTGGAAGGATGAGCGTGAATCGAAAGAATGATTGCAATCATTCGCTCGAGACCACCACCTTTGTACGATTTCACTTCTGGATCAATCAAATCGAAAAGCTGGAACATGGCCACCCTCTCCACTGCCACCGCACGTGAGGATCGTCGACTCACCAGTCCCTAAATGGTCGTCAAGCTGCGAAGGCGGTGTCTGCTGGCTTAGCTCGCTATCCCATCCACGCACCTTTCTGAAAGGGAAAGGGTCATCAATGGCAATGGCAGGAGGCTAATATGAACCATATTTATCGTGGTTGAAGGAAGCTCGCAGACACCTGAGTCGGATTCCCCTCCCCTGTTTCGGCTTACACGGAGCCTCCTGCCATTGCCGCGGCCACCGCCCACTTTTCACTGCTTTTAAGATCTGTGCCGCTCTGCTGTTAGTGCAGACTCAGAGCGCCCCCAACACACCCACCGTTCCAACCCCTCCCGTCCCCATCCCCCCCCAAGCGAAGGCACATACGAGACGCATACATATGCAACACACAATACACGATGAAGAAAGGTTTCCAAGTCATTAAAGACACCGAAAGATTGCCAATTGACCACATCCTGGTGTCAGCGTAAACCTGTGGATCTCGTTAACCCATAGCGAGGAGAAGAGACAACCGAACGCCCAACTCTTCCCACCTTCCTCTTTCTTTAATCCTATCCCATTCATTGTATGCTCAATTAAACCAAACACGGCAGGAGCAGAAGAGAGAAAGTGCGCACTTGCTCGCCACCATTACACACTTCCCACCCAGCACTGCTTTGAGCAATGCAAGGCTTAGTTTAGAGTGCCAGAGAAAGCTCAGAGATCGAGAGAGAGAGAGAGAGGCGACATCTCATCACGAAGGATGGTCTCGGGCAAGGTGAAGGCCGCCATGGGGTTCCAACGCAGCCCGGCCGCGCCCAAGGCGGACGCGCCTCGCCGTTCATCCTCCTCCCAGGCCTCACACCACCAGACTCCGCCGCATTCATCCTCTAAAGACACGGCCGCAGCCGCCTTCGCCCGGTCCTTCGGCGTCTACTTCCCCCGCGCGTCCGCCCAGGTACGGCCCCGCTCGCCCAACGTCGCCGAGCTGCTCCGCCTGGTAGAGGAGCTCCAGGAGAAGGAGTCCCTGCTCCGCGTCCAGCTCCTGGAGCAGAAGCTTCTCAAGGAGACCGTCGCCATCGTCCCCTTCCTCGAGAAGGAGATCGCGACCAAGAGCGACGAGCTCGCGCGGGCCGGCGACCGGATAGAGCGCCTGGAGGCGGAGAACCGAGCGCTGCAGGACGAAGTCGAGGGCTTGAGCTCTAAGATACGGGTCGGCGAAGAGGAAGGCCAGCGCAGCGAGAGGAGGATAAGGGAGCTCGAGACAGAGTTGGACGAGCTGAGGAAGGCGTTGTCCGAGCAGGGCAATGGCGACTGGACGCAGTTTTGCGCCGGGCCGGTGAAGGTCGACGAGTGCTTGTCAGCCCAGAGGTTCCAAGGGCTCATCGACGCCTCCGCGAGATCGAATCTCCTCAAAAGCTTGCTAAAACACCCCAAATCCGCCGACATTGGTCCTGATCAAGAATTCCAAAAGCCGGAGTGCAGATTTCCAAAGGCGGAAGTAGGGAAGGCCGAAGGGGAGCATCAACAGCCACGCAACGGAGAAAAAGAAGAGTTCTTGGAACCCCGAGCTCCTAGAGTTCCGAAGCCACCTCCCATGCCGTCGGCCTGGTCTTTGTCGTCGTACTCGTCCTCGTCATCGGAGACCGCGTCCGCCGTTGCGACGAGAAAAAGCCCAAAATTATCGTGCCTTCCGCCGATTCCGCCGCCGGCTCCATTGGCGGTGCCCGCTCCATCAAGCGGAGCGCGGCCTCCTCCGCCTCCACCGCCGCCCCCGCCGATGGGGTCCAGGTCGGCGGCGGGAAGCGTGCGGCGAGTGCCGGAGGTGGTGGAGTTTTACCACTCCCTGATGCGGCGGGAGACCAAGAGGGAGTCCTGCGGTGGAGTGCAGGACGCGGCCCCAGGCTCCGCTGCGAACCCCCGCGACATGATCGGGGAGATCGAAAACCGCTCCGCCCACCTCCTCGCCGTAAGTCTTCTTCTCTCCCTCCAATTTCGCCGCCGCCGCCGCCTCTGTGTACTCCAAATTGCCAAGGTCCTATGACCTCCTTCGATCGACGCATTTGCCCCCTCTCAGCCTGCCGTCGATACGTATCGTGTTCTGACGTGGCAGGAACCGATCGACGCCTCTTAATTAACTCTTTTGTTGTCACTTAAAGAAACACCGGATCCGAATCATAAGGATTACTTTGTTCTTAATCGCTTCATTAATGGCAGATAAAGACAGACGTGGAGACGCAGGGCGACTTCATTAGATTCTTAATAAAGGAGGTGGAGCAGGCGGCCTTCGCCGGCATCCAAGACGTGGTCGCCTTCGTCAAGTGGCTCGACGAGGAGCTCTCCATCCTGGTACTCTTCTTTAGATCTCAACCTCTCTTTCCTTCGTAGCCAATCCTTGGGGCTGTACGTTTATTGGGATGTCGGGTGATGGGCGTCGCAGGTGGACGAGAGAGCGGTGCTGAAGCACTTCGAATGGCCGGAACACAAGGCGGACGCCATGCGCGAGGCGGCCTTCGGCTACTGCGATCTCAAGAAGTCGGAATCGGAGGCGTCGTCGTTCCGCGACGACCCTCGCCAGCCCTGCGCTTCCGCTCTCAAGAAGATGCAGTCGCTGCTGGACAAGTATTCATCATCTTTTCTCCCCCGTTTGTAAGTTGGGTGGTATCTGATGGTGTCACTGTGGGCTGATGATACAGATTGGAGCATAGGGTCTACGAGCTGTCGCGCGTGCGAGAGTGTGCGACTAAGCGGTACAAGGCGTTTGGTATTCCCTGCGAATGGATGATGGAGAGCGGAGACGTCAACCAGGTACCTCACCGGCCTTCTTGTTCTTTTCTTTCATCCTTGTGGTCCGGCGTGGGATGTCATCGCCTGGTGACAAAGGACAAACTTAGATCAGCGGTGGGCCAATTGGCCAAAGCAAAAGCAGCAGCAGCGGCAGCTCTCGATCCACGTGAGCGCGGGCTCACGTGAATCGAGATGGTAGAGTCCATTATCACCTTGGAGCTAGCTATTTAACCGGAAATCATAGAACAATGGTCACGTGAATGGGAATAGGAGAGTCCATCGTTAACCTTGGAGCTATTTAACTGGAAGGAAATCATAGAACAATAATAATGATGAACAACCTGGTTCGTACGCTCACGTTACCGCGGCAACCATCATGGATGGGGCCATCGCCCATCGGGAGAGGACACACACTGATTGCACTGTAGAACACCGTGTTTTTATTCCTATCGGTGCTTGCAAACGCTAAGATGGTTGACAGTAAGGCGCTTGTACTCGTCTTCTCAGGCCATCGTTGTTCTTCTTTTGTCGTAAAGCCATGCCTTGGCGCCGTTCTTAGTTTGATGTATTTGGCCCATGTGACCTTCATTAGCATTTCATTATCTTGTACTTGTGCACCCTGTCATCACGCTTAAGGTCGATAGTAGCTGAGTGGGAGCTGATGTTTGGTGTCGACAGCGAATCTATTTTGTTCTCTCCTTGAGCGAGCATGTTGTTCATTTAACTATGGAAGCTTGTGTCGCAGGAGAGTCGGCTTAGAGTTTTGGTACCTCATCTTTTCTGTTAATGAAGTACATAACACTCGTGTCATGTATCATCTTTACAGGAAAGAATTGAACTAAGTCGTGTGTCAACTAAAGCATTTTGTTCCCATTCGTTTGTACTCGATGCGAAGAGGTGATTGATTAGACACGAGAAATACTTGTGCAGATCAAGCTGGCATCGGTGAAGTTGGGGATGAAGTACATGAAAAGGGTTTGTTCTGAACTGGAGATGATGGCAGGAAGCCCCGAAGAAGAAGAGATGATGCTTCAGGGTGTCAGATTTGCCTTCAGAGTCCACCAGGTACTTGCTGCTGTCGTACGTTACATTAGATTAGCATGTACGACACCTTTAACTCGTTGTCATCACCAGTTTGCCGGAGGTTTTGACGTCGAAACTATGCGAGCCTTCCTGGAGCTGAGGGACAAAGCACGGTGCCACCGCCTCCGGAGCAAAAGTCACAGCCAGCAGAAGCTCTATTGCAGGTCGACGTCTTGCCAGCCGCCTACTTCCGTAAAGGTAGCGTAAACCCGTTCGATTCATATGAATCGACCATTTTATTTAATGACCCACCGGACGCAGCACACGAAAGGCTAAGAAGACTAATCGATTCGACTTGTAGCATGGGTTGGTCATAGCTTGTCTTGAACATTAAGATCTGTATTGGTTTGCTGTATCTAATTTTTTGTCTTTAATTGTTTATCTCCGTCCTTCTCATTTGGCTGATAATTAAATATTTTACATTTCATTAAGAAAAAAAGATCGAATCCAATCTCCTATTTGCATCGATGTAAATACCAGACAATGTAAATAGAACACAGCTTATGCAACCACCTCTACGTGATGAAAGCTCATGACTTTGTGGTGGTCTTTAGAACGAACAAGAAGCTTCCTTTCCAACAAAAATTCCTGGATCAAAGCATGCGTTTCGACAAATTTTACAGTCATCAGGATTTTATTGATATACCGGCATGATGAAACGCGTTATTACTTCATCCGTACCGACCATAACAAGAGAACAAAGATCAAGCTGACCGGTGCAGTGACCTTCACGGAGAAGCTAATTCTACAGCAGCTCCCAATCAGACTCCAATGAATCGTGAACAGAAGACAAATTTGGATTCTTTAATAGCTCATTTCCCTGTCTGTCTCGCTCTCTGCCGACGACATCGCAGTATGAATTTTTCACCTTATGGCCCTTGAACTGCCGTAATTTTGTGATAAGCGAGGCACCAAGTTTTTTCTGCGAGATAACAAGCAACATATGATAGTACGATGCTTATAACAAAAAAAACAGTTCAGTGCAGATTAGAACACAAAATAATACTCTGAAGAAATAGGGTGCAAGTAACATGCCTTAGCGTACTAAATTATTGTCCACAAAACCCAACTTGTGTGCAGGAATAGACTGATAGGAGACAAATGATTTTCACTATTTAATTTTTTTCAAAAAAAGAAACATGGTTGAAAACGTAAAATTCTGTCTCAGAAATTATGGTTCCGAGACAATCCAATTTGGTATTTTAATTCTTCAGGGCAATTTTCACATTTCAGACGTTTCTCGATAACTGTAAGAACAGTACAGGATAAGAAAAGGAGAATTTGTGGGAGAAATAGGTAACTCCAGCATTTCCGTATACGACAATAGGGATTTGAAGGAGTATGCTATATACATATGTATATATACCTTGTATGATGCCCTTGATTTCTGATATGAGATCATGGCCTGTTCATAATCTTCATTGTCCTCCCAGTTATCATTAATATCCAGATCCTGAGATACTTCCATTGGTTCTGCTTTCGCGTCAATAACATCATCATCGTTGAATTTGTCATCCCCACTAAGGCAAACTGATAAATCTCAAGAAACAACATAAAAACAAACATAAGATTTTAGATTAGGATGAGATATTAAGTTTTTCATCCTGCATGTCTTCTTTGAACTGAGTTCTATGTAAAGTCAATTGATGATCTATCTACCTATGTAGCAAATGACTGAACAATTGGTTAGACAGGTACAATCAGATGAGGTCAAAATTGGAAAATAAATGAATAACAACAAGAAAGACTTTCTGATACGATAACAATTTGTTTAAAAAATATATGACAAAATATTGCCAGAGAAAGATGGACATTTTAACAAAGAAAGTGATCCAGAAAAGGTAGAACGACTAGATTTTGAACAATAAGAAAACAAATTACTTGTTCTGGATTAGGTCACTGATTTGTACCAGTCCATCCAGAATAATTTCAAGATTCTATCAAGCAATAAGATTCATATGCTACTCAAGGTAGATGTATCGCGGAGCAATGATTAGAAAGGTACATAACTACCATGACTTCAAATGAGTATCATTGGTCCCAGTGGGCGGTCATTTAAGACTGGCATGTCAGAAGAATACATGTATCTAAAATTTACAAAAATACTGTGATAAGTGATGTATCACAAAAATCATAAATATCTTCAGCTGAGGAAAATGCACAGGCCATGTGTCTTGAAGAGATGTGCCACATCATGACGGAGGCTTGAAAGCCGTGATTGCAATAGTTTGTTGCAATTGATCATACAGAATGGTATGTTAAGCTCGACCACCTTTTTTTTTATGTGTTAATATCCTTCAGATGCAACAAAGTTCAGAAGAGATGGTCCTAAGTGTCCTTGAAAGTATGACCCGCACCGCAACAAAATTTGACCTTTATTCTTAACGAACAAGGAGGCTAGCGGCAATTTTTCATATATGTTATGAGCCACAAATAACTGATTTGTGAAGTGCTGATCTCGCATGTCAGATATAAAAAACTGCTAACTTTTGCTTGCTGTTGTGAATAGTTTTCTTAGGACAAGAATCATAGTCATCATACAGACAAAAGGAAAACAAGTTGATGTTCTCAATCTTTGTAAGAAATTTGAACGTATACCTTCAGTTTCTCGCAGAGAAGCCCGTGAATTGTCTTGTTTAATTTGCAGCTCATGTTCATTTACAAGGCACCCTCTAGGAGAGATGAATTCTTGTGATGTATGGATACCTCTCGCAGCATCTGCCAGAAAATAACATAGATGAATTGTTGCTGCGCTGAACCAGCAATCATAGAAAAGTCACACAATATAGCAGCACATACCACATGTTTCAGTAGGCGGTCTATCTTCAACAGATCTACTTTCACAAGGTTCCAATTGAAGGCTTTCATCTACTAAAGGACATATTTTTGGAAGGCCAGAAAGAGATGCAACAGAAGGTAAGAAGTTTTCAGGATTTCCATCTAACACGTCTGAGCAATTAGCTGCTTTGGTCGGAAGAGTTTCCTCCTGGCATTCATCAAACTCATTGTTGTAACTTGAGTCTTGGTTCAGATCAGAGGGTGCGATCAGACTTGAATTTACCACAGATGAAGAATTTGGCTCCCATTTAACACAAATAGATACATTGTCATCCGAAAAGGATACATCGAGTTCTTCCTTTAAAACTCCATCTATCTTACTGGCTATATCACCATCTAATGAATTTTTTGTATCAAGTCCTTCGGCACAATCACCAGCAGGATCCAGCCAATCACCCACAACCTCATCAATTATATCTCTAAATTGTTTACCAACCACATCAACATACTTGCGTGGGATCTGTCCAAAACAGTTTTTTATTTGTTATGAAAAGCAAATAAATGGTGCATAAGAGAACTTCAATTGCACAGATTAAATGCACACAATGTTAACTATGACTTCACAGAAATCAAAAGCATGTATTTTTATTGAAAACTTCAATAACACAAACCTGTACCAAATCATTACTCTTGTATGCTTTCTCAAATGTTTGGCATACGTTGTCCCAGGATAGTCCTTCAAATGTAAAATCCATGCCTCAATCATTAGCAACCTGAGAGATAAAGAGGATCAACAAACTATGAATCCACATCCTTTTACGTGTACACTAAGTAAGATATTGTTTGACTTGATATCTACTCCATTTTTCACATAAAATTTGTGATTAGCTAACAACATCGAACATATCGACAAAGACAAGAAACATAGACGCTAAGTGAAATCAGGGTTTTTTTTTTTTTTTTTTGCTGTTTACGATGCAGTTCTACTACAATAAACTATAAACAGAAAATTGCAACATAAAATCAACATCGAAGAATCACTCATGCGTCAACTAATAATAGTTGGACACGAGTACCATGGTGTTTGCAAATTAATTTTCAACACATATGTCATATCTTGTATTTATCTTCAGAATCAGAATCCAATAGCATATCAACACTACACTGGTAAGACCATAGAAGGTAAAAACATGATGAATACAGATATACGGCTCATATCAGGACCTTACATGCCTCGTCACTAGTGTTATCTGCGGAGATTCCATTTCCACATGGTATGCATAATGAATGGTTCCAGCAGAATTTTGGATTGCAGAGGAAATAAATACCCGATAACAACACTATTAAGAAATGATAAGAACGAACTGCCCAAATCTCTCTTTCGAGAATGAAAACACATAATCAAGAAATCATAGGACTAATTTTATACATAGATTAGTCGAATTCTCCTCCCCCCCCCCAAAAAAAGGAACAATCTCCTACCGAAAAAACGAATATCGAGTTTGACGGCTGAAAGATAAAGTAGAAAACTGATTACTTCGCAACAGATTCCACCAACAGTGCATAGAGCAACAAAACCTACTTCCAAAAATCGAAAGAAGAAAAGGCAAGGAAACGAAAAGGAACAGAAGATCAAGAGAGGACTACTACAAACAAATAGGCCTAAGAGATAACCGGAAGAAGAAACCACATGCCCGACGAAGCTCAAGGCACACGGGTACCTACGAGAATCGGGCGACCTCACGAGAGACGGACGAAAGCCGCAAGGGGGGAGAAGATTTTGATCGCGAGACGGCGAGAAAGATGGATGACCGGTGCGGGGGCGGGTGCGATTAGAGGGACTCCGAAAAGTGGCGAAAGGTGGGACCCGCGTCAAAAAAATGTGTGGGCAAAAGAATAGTGCGTACATGTGACAACGGTACGCCATCGACAGCTTGCGTACGCGATGAGACCAACGTCCTTTCGAGTCAGTAAGCGCTTCCGGTTTAGGCTTCGGGGTTAAAACACGATAAAAAGAAATTTATCTATCTGTCACAGAATTATATGGCCTAAAGAAAAGAGTTTTCTAAAAACCATATTAGTCATTTTAAAATTGAATAGACACGTGGCGACAAGCACGCGAGTTCGCAGGTAGCAGTAAAGGTGGAAGGATAATAATATTCATTCATATAGCCGCCATCGTCGAATCGAGAAATAACAGCTGGTTTAACCCCAACAGATCGACAACAATGGATGCCTACTATTTCAGATCAAGCCAAAACCGCAGGAGATCCATCCGTCATCCAAGATGATACTTTGCCATAAAAGGCCTCGATATTGGCATGCCACTCTTCATCCGCAACAGACAACACTGTTCTTTATTTGGAACCTCGAACCCTACACGCAGGAACGGAAACCAAGGACTAGATGCAGATCCAGAAAGCATTACAGGAATCCTCGACCTCTGATCGTCTCTCTTCTTGTGCTGCTGCTTACCAGAAAACTGCATAAGTTCAAAGGTCGGCAATACCGTAACACACGCACGTACATAAAAAGGATTATTCTCAAGGGCTACTTACAAGCAGCTCAAACAGTCGGTTATACACGGAAATTGTCTAACCCTTGCAAAACATTCACTTAAACGTAATAGGCCTAGTGATCATACGAAAACCATACTTTTTGCAAGGTCAAGAGACTTTTGGCGACCAAGGAGCTTTTCGACAATGGCCAATGCAAACTCTAACGACGTCCCTGGGCCTCTGCTTGTGATCAGGTTCCCGTCGACCACCACTCTGTTCTCGCAGTAGCTTTGGTCCGAAAGCTTGTCGCACATTGCTGGATATGCTGTTGCCTTCTTACCCTAGAGCAGGAAGAACATGAAAGGGTTAAGAGAATCTTTCCAAATTTTGACAACCTTGGATGAACATATGATGTCTAAACTACGTGACCCTGTTATGTTCTAATCTTTTTCATAGTTTCTCTGTGGTGCTGTGTGTAGACAAAGATTTCGTTGGTCTTTACTTTAAGCAGACCATGGGTCTCCAAGACTATCGCTGGTGACGCACATATTGCTCCGTAAAGTTTACTAGATTCTGCCTGCTTTCTGAGTAAATTGACCAGCTTCTCTGAATTTGAAAATGCTTGAGCACCAGGAAGGCCACCCTATAAAATTAAAATTAAAGCGACTGAGAGTAGAGACAAAAGTCATTTGCAAGACCAAACAGCCAAAAGGCACTGCTTACCGGCAGAACAATGAGATCGTATTGCAACTTAATGGCCTCATCCAGAAGCATGTCAGCTATCAGCTTCACTTTCCTAGATGCCACGATTTCTAGCTTATCTTCAACTGATGCTACCACAACATTGGCCTTTGCTCTGCGCAAAGTGTCAATTATCATCACGGCCTCCATCTCCTCTGAGCCATTTGCAATCGGAACAAGAATCTTGACCACACAAGGGACAAATGTTAATAAGTTTGCTCTAGCTAGAAATAAAAAGGCATAAAATACCAATCACTGGTTCTAAGATGGCCATGACCATAAGGTACTCGAGAATGAGATGAATATGGAAGCCAGCATACTTCAATTTCTTCTTCCAGCAAAAATGCTGTTGACAAATTAAATGTGTCCTAATCGCAATTTTCTGTTATAGTGCTATGATCGACTACTAGTTTCTTTAAACAACTGCACCAAAGACATCCTAATGCTTTTTTTTTTTAATAGTCCAGCGAAAAATGTCAGGAAAAACATCCATAAAATCAGAGCTCGACACAAAAATGAATTTGAAACCACAAACATAGCTGAAGCTTCAAAGAACATGCATAAGCACAGAATAACATCAATTTCCAACTATAATATGAAAATGATAACTAACATTCCAGCAAATTACTCGACATCTGGAATCTGCAGCAGCAGTTCAAGACTAGCAGATGATCCATTCTCTTCCAGCCACACATTTGACTCATGCTTGGTCAGCATGCATAACAAAGGCATGCCTCGAGGTTGGAAATTGTAGTATAAACAACAACAAAGTAATCCGTGATAGCTTGTCAGGTAGGTAGTTCATGAGACTACAAAATGAAGCTAACAAAGACCTGGCTACACAATAGAACAACAAACAAGAAAGACTGCAAAACTCTGAAGCATACTATGTAAAACTAATAGCGCTCTATGGAAATATCATCTTACCTGAGGTGTAGAATCAAACTTCCATGATGTAGAGTTTATCTCAGTCATGGCAAAGTCAACTCCATGATGTGGACGCATGACCTAAACAAACAATTAATTTATTTGCATATAAAAGAAGTATCAAAGATACACATGGATTTGAAAAAACCAACTGATTTTTACTAATGCACTGAGTACATTACCCAATGATGATTAATGTAAAGGATCATATATATCATATAACTCGTTAAACGCATCATATAAGCTGTTGGCTTCAGCCAGATAAAAGTCATTACCATGCATATGGCATTTTTGTTAAGGCTTGCTAGAACATTTCAGACAATACTTCTATATATTCCTTTAAAACATCAAAAGGTCCACATACTGGAAGCTAGATACACAATCTACATTACTTGGAATTGAGGGAACCATGGAATGTAGCCAGTTTACGGAAAAAGTGACCTAAATTACCCATTTAAGAATCCTTCTTTTCCTCAATCAACCATAATTTATAACCATCACCAATGATTTATTTCTCAGGCCCAGCACATCCATTACTGAATTCTGACATCCCATAGTCTTTGCAATTCATTGTCACTAGCTCAAAATTTTCCCTCTTCCTCTTCGTATCACCATCATCAACAACCCACACTCACTCTAATGACCAAATTCATCCTCAACGTCACATAATCTCATGTCATCATGTTTTTCAGTTGATTCCTCTTTTTCCTGTCACCAGTTACCATACCATTCAACCATGCCCATGGCGTACCCTCTTCTTCGCATAGGTGTTTCATCCTCTCGGCTAATTAGAGAGGGAGAAGTATATCTCCTCAGTTAAAAAAAGGGATTGGGTGCAGTATACCCAAAGAGGAGGACCACACGGATTGTTAGACCTTATTCTTTATGAATTCAACAATGAAATAAAGGTTCCGATTAGAAATGTTTGTGGACATTACCCACCAGACAGTCAGATTCCAATCAAAGACAATTGAAGGCTTATAATTACATAATAAATTCAGAACTAGTAGGCAGTGGTGGAAAGATTATCATGGCCAATCATACCATATAAAAGCAAAGAGAATGGGTGCATGGGGAGCCTTGAACAAATTGTAGGGTCATCTATCAAGCATGGTAAGTTGAGAATGCATAATTTGACTAAACTTCTAAGGAATGGTATGATCTAATGTTGTATAGAAGCCTTACCACTAAATGTGGGACGGTTTAGGGGCAATATACTTGTAGGCAGTGAACACTAACCAAGAACTTGCATCATTCTTTGAGCGATATATAGAAATCATGTAAAACATATTTAACCTCATACCAGTCCATTGTATTAATCTACATGTACACATAATCAGGTCATACATCATTCCCGATTGGTCAGTAGTGGTAAAAATCTCAAGGTAGCTTTATATTGATCATATTTTGCTTCATTACAGTTAGAAGTTACAAATTTGGAAAACAATCACTCCAATGCCGTAACTCCTAGTGGTGACATCACGTCACCACAAAATTAGAACAACAAAATGGCCAATTGTTCAAAGAACATGATAGAATTTGCTTTTACATCCAAAGGTTCATGTTATCATTATGCAGACCTAAAATACAATTTTCAAATCAGGATGGAGTAGCCATTTAATTTGGTTCCTGATTCAGGTTATGGATCAAAAGCCTAAGAGTAATTATATGTTTAAACAATTTCAACTCAATTTTACCAGAAGCATAACAACAACAAGAAAGTATCAGAAGTAAAACAAATAAATAGTGTTTACCATGGGTCCTGCGACTTCATCCGCTTTATCTTTCCCATAAAGTTTTTCGACCAAAGCCAAAGAATACTCCATAGCTGTTCCTGGTCCGCGGCTTGTGACAACTTGACCTTCAACTTGGACCCTCGACTCCACTGCGGTTGCATCTGAGGGCAGTTTGTCCATGAATGAAGGATAACAAGTCGCCTGTTGACGGCAAGAGAGAGAGAAAAAATAAACACTTGTTAGAAATCCAGCACTGACAAAGAGCTCTTACAATAAGGAGCATACATAAAGAGTCCATTCACTGACATGAAAGGAATATGAAGGCCGAATAATAAGCTAATAATCACGTCATTGTTTATAACTAAAAAATGATTTGATAAATCATGAATCTGAAAGTATACATAGCGCAACAACACGTCTAACTAATGACCGAGATATGGGACATCTAATATAAGGAAAGCAAATTACCCAAAAATAATCTCACCTTTAGACCTTTAAGCAAGCCCCATGATCCAAGGGCAACAGCAGGCGCAGCACAGATCGCCGCATAAAGCCCACCTTTTTCAGCCTGCTTCTTCACTATACTCTCCAACACTCCACAATCCCTGAGAGTATCCGAGCCCGGGATCCCTCCCTACTCAAGTCACAGTTCAAATCAGATAAGAAAGGAACCCTAAAAAACTGAGATGCTAAAAGCTCGAAGCAAAACCCCACGGGTAGGGAGATGAGGTCGAAGGAGGCGGTCGCGACGTCGGCCACGAGGGCGTCAGCGACCAGCTTGACCCCCCAGCAGGCGTCCACGCGGAGGTCTTTCTCGGCGGAGGCGACGGTGACGTCGGCACCGGCGCGGCGTAGGACGTCGATCGTGATCACCGCCTCCATCGGCTCCGTGCCATTGGCGATGGGAACGAGGACCTGATCCGATTCGAGAGATTAAGAAAAGAAGAATCAAACGCACCAGAGGAGAGGAAAAGGACATTGTTGTACCTTCTTCGGAGTCGACGCCATGGATGAGTAAGAGGAGGAGGAAGCGGCCGAGGAGCAGAGCGTGCGGGGATGAGGGGCGAGTGGTTTGCTGGGGAAACGGAGAAGGGTTTTGTAGACGAGGGGAATGGGAAGAAGAGGAAGAGGGAGAAGGTGACGCGTGGCCATTTTTTTGGTTTCGGTAGGGCGTGTTTGCGTGTGGCTTTGGGATGGGGAGAGCGGCGGTCGAGTCCGCGTGCAAGAGAAGCTGCACGATATGGGGACGTTTACTTGGCGTCGATTTGGCGTTGCACGTGTCAACAACGTATTTGGACTTGCTTCGGGATAGCTTTATCTCCTTTCTTTTTTAAAAAATATCAATCCTATTTTTATAATTTGCAAACTAATTTTAAAAAAAATTATTTTTTTCAGTATAAGATTTTTTTTATTTAGTCATGCATATCGCTTCTTATTATCAAAAAAAATAAAAAGGATCGCTTTTTTCATGTATCGTTTACGATGTTCAAAAGGTATAATATATCTTATCCATAGGTTGTTACTATGTCTTAAGTTCGGTATAAAGAAAGTACACATAATATAAGTTTTAGGCATAACTTTTTTTACTATTCCACTTAATGAGGACCGGACTTTTAGATGGATCTCGAAGCCCGTCCTGAATTAACTTCAGGAGGCCACCACCCATAGTTTAATCTCGAGTCATTCTCATGGATATAATTACATTCTAAAACAGATCAAGATGAAATTATTGCAAATCTCGGAGAACAATATTCCTTAACCATCCACCCGAGGACCAATGGGAGGGAAGAGATCCTCCATGCTGGATCCTGCGTAATGGGAAGAACACACACACAAACCATATGCATCGACGCCGCTCAGGTTCTGTACGCATGACTTTTCTCGATCTCATGGAACATCAAGAATACTAGGTTGATGAACAGTCATGGTGATTCTCGTGATTGGCATTCATTCCAAGCCTTCATGCCTCTCCCGCTGGCGACGTCCTCATTGCTGAACCTCGAGAAAATGAAAATATACATAGGTACCGGAAACAATGGCTTAATCTTCTTCGAGGATCACCGGTTCTTATAGCAACCGTGCGCCATTAACAATTTGGTGCAATCACCTGTGACACATCTGCCATTCTTTTAGAAGCTCCACGTTGCAGCCATTCATTCATTCTTCGTTTTCTCCTTTTTCTTATCACGAGCTTCCCATTTTACTCTTTCCACAGGAAAGAAAATCTCGCCTTTCCTTCTTCCTACTCTCCTCCCCTGTCTGCACCCGCCCACTGCGTTCATCCGCAAATGCTGCAATCTCGGGAGCTTTTGGAAGAGATCTGCAGCTACATTGTCCCAACATGTCGAATAATTGAATAAGATATATAATATAATAATTAATTGGGTTCATGAGATCTCATCGTAGACCCTCTGCTCTCGTCTATAAAAAAGACAGGACCCCTAGGGTTGAGAGAGTGTTGGCACATTACATCCTCTCGAGGGATTTCAGTTTCTCTCCCAAAACCCTTTTCTCCCCAAAATTTCATCAATCTCAGTGGGTCGGATAGGAAGAGAGGAGAAAGGATCTATTACTTGCACTCCTTGCAGATTCTACAGTGGATTTGGATTAAAAAATTTATTTATGATGCAAAAAATTTTCAAGAATTGCTAAGTAGCAATGGTCACCGTCAACCTCGCTGTGAATCTACGACCACACTAGGTAGCGTGCGCATCACAGAACTCGTCCCGAATGCGGGCATCACAGAACCCGTCCCATATGCGGGCATCACAGAATCCGTCCCATACGCTAAACTCGTCCTTGCGACGGTCGACCGCACGCGGCTAGAACCTGTCCATGCGACGGTCGGCCACACGCAGGCAGACAGCCCAAGTGGCGATCGTGCACAAGCGACGACCGCACGCTAACAGCAGCCACGCGCCGGCAGGAACTGCCGCAGCGGTCGCGCGTGAGCAGTAGCAGCGCCGTGGCGGCAGCGACCGCGCGCAGGCTAGAACTGCTGCTGGTAGCCGCGTACAAGCGGCAGCCCACAGTTGCGTACAGGCGGCAGCAGCGGCAGCACCGCTCGCGTAGGCGGCGAAGACGAAGGCAGATTAGGGTTTTGGCATAATTACAGTTTTGCCCTCGAGGATAGGGTTTTATTAAAATTATAATTTTACCCTTGTAAATTTAGTAATTTTAGATTATGTTCTGTCAACATATTTACGGTTTTACCCTCGGGTTTAATTTATGCCAAAATTACAGTTCTGCCATTCGTATATTTCTGATTTATAACATTTCAAATATTTATAGTTTTATCAAAATTGAGAAATTTAATTCATATTCTCAATTATAAATTGATAAATATGATTTATTATAATTATCATTAATTTTAATCATAATTATATTTTTGATTAGATTTAATTTTTGATTAAAAAAATATAAATTATGGTTTACTTTATAGTTTTCTCATATGAATTATTGATTTTACATGTGATAAATAAAATTAATGATTTATATGTTATCATGATTATCATATGAGTTTTCGTACTGATTAATATTCAATAATTATTATTGTTATTTATTATTAAATTACTTAGCATTAATGTTTAATAATAATTATTATTATTTATTATTGAATTACTTAGCATTAATGTATAATAATTATTATTATTATTTATTATTGAAATACTTTGCAATAATATTCAATAATTATTATGGTTATTTTATTATTAAATTTCTTAGCATTAATGTTCAATAATTATTAATGTTATTTATTATTGAATTACTTAACATCAATATTCAATAATTATTATGGTCATTTTATTATTGAATTGCTTAGCAAAAATTAAAGAAATTGATGAATATTATTTATAATTTATTTCCCTAAGTTTTATGTGACTAGTAGCTGCCAAAGTGGTATAGGATGATAGACTTTTGTGATATGAATTACAATAAAAGTTTTGTCATTTATAGGATATTTTTATTTTATATTATTGTATTAGTCTTGTAACCACCAAAGTGACTTGGACTAATGACTTATAAAATAATATTAAGAAATTAGTCCTAAATGACATTAAGAAAATAATATTCATAAGGACACATATAATTAGGAGATTTAGATAATCCCAAAGGAGAATCTAATTCAAATAATTATATGATTGGGTAGGATGATATTGTTTTTGGATATCCTTGCAGTTTAGGGTTGTATACCCAAAGGTAACAACACTATTCCATAAGGATGGTATCAGTCCTCCATAAATATTCTTGAGTGAATACTAGATATGTCAATATTTCACCCAAACGTGTAATATAGATGATATCAATTGTTCATAAATTTTTGACAAACTCAAAGCATTAATGTTATTCTATATTTTTGCAGTGGTACTTCCGCATATACATTCATATGCTTCAAGTTTCCCTGTACTATCTGGATCAAATTATTCAGAATGGTTAAAGCATTTGCAATTCACACTAGGTGTATTAGATCTTGATTTAGTATTACTTGTTGAAAAGCCTACAGACTTGACTGATGAAAGTACTATAGAACAAGTAAATGAAATGAAGGCTTGGGAAAGATCTGATAGACTTAGTTTAATGTTCATAAGAATGATAATTGCAAATAACATAAATACTTTATTACCGACTGCAACTAGCGCAAAGATCTGGTAGCTCATTATGATCTTGAGTTGCATCAGATGGATGTGAAAACAGCATTTCTGAATGGGGATCTAGATGAGGAAATCTATATAGAACAACATGAAGGATTCATTGAAAATGGAAAAGAAAATTGGGCTTGTAAACTTAAGAAATTCATTTATGGCCTTAAACAAGCTTCCAGACAATGGTATATAAAATTTCATAATATCATTACTTCATTCGGATTTTAGGAAAGCACTATTGATCAGTGTATATATTTGAAGGTAAGTAGGAGATCTTGGTTTATTGCACGAAACCAAGATATTTCTCAACAAAAACTTTAAGATGGTTAATATGAATGAGGCAACATATGTTATTGACATTGAGATATTCAAGAATAAATCTCAAGGATTATTAGGATTGTCTCAGAAAGGATATATTGATCGTATCTTGGAAAGATTTAATATGCAGCTTTGCTCAGCCAATGATGTACCAATTACTAGAGGTGAAAAATTCAATCAAAACCAGTGCCCAAGAAATGACTTAGAAAAGAATCAAATGAAGAATATTCCTTATGGGTGCGTAGTTGGAAGTCTATTATATGTTCAAACCTGTACAAGACCATATATCAGTTTTGAAGTTGTAATGTTGGGAAGATACCAAAGCAACCCAGGAATGGAACATTGAAAAGCTACAAAGAAAGTAATGAGATATCTGCAAGGGAGAAAGATTATATGCTCACATACAGGAGATCAGATCAGCTTGAAGTGATAGGATATTCAGATGCTGATTTTGTAAATTGGCTCGATAGTAGGAAGTCCACTTCAGGATTTGTATTTATGTTAGCTGGTGGGGCAATTTCTTGGAAAAGTGCAAAGCAATCGCTTATTGCATCATCAACAATGGAAGCTGAATTTGTGGCATGCTTTAAGGCCACAAATCAAGCTTTATGGCCGCTGAAAATATTTTGTGATAACACTACAGTAGTTTTCTTCTCTAAGAATGGCAAGTACTCTAGTGGTTCCAAGCACATTGAGATAAAGTACTTGGTGGTTAGAGAAAAAGTCTAGAAACAGCAAGTATCAATTGAGAACTTGAGCACCACTATGATGATTGCTGATCCATTGACAAAAGTCTTACAGTGTAAAATGTTCAAAGAACATGTTCTTAGAATGGAGCTTGTGAGCAAGTCATAAAGGATATGGTGATGCATGTTTATGTGGATGTTATTATTTATATTCTTCTTACTTAATTAAAGTTGTATGTTTCTGCTATCCTGTTTACATTTATGTTTATGTATATTATGGTTGAATGTAATAACGGGATTGTCTTGACAAGACAAATTAAAAGGGTCATTATGGACTATATTAGGAAAGACTAAAAATATTGTGGTACATAAAAGGGAGTATGACATTGATGAAATACAACCGCTATCACTCGCATTGATAGTTGGACTTAATATTCCTTTGCATTAGTTGTCATCGGTAATGAAGTCTTTATGTTATTTGCAATTGTCATTCTTATGAACATTAAACTAAGTCTATCAGATCTTTCCCAAGCCTTCATTTCATTTACTTGTTCTACATTACTTTTATCAGTCAAGTCTGTAGGCTTTTCAACAAGTAATGCTAAATCAAGATCTAATACACCCAGTGTGAATTGCACATGCTCTAACCATTCTGAATAATTTGATCCAGATAGTACAGGAACACTTGAAGCATATGAATGTATATGCGGAAGTACCACTTCAAAAATATAGAATAACATTAATGCTTTGAGTTTGTCAAAAAATTATGAACTATTGATATCATCTATATTACACCTTTGGGTGAAATATTGACATATCTAGTGTTCACTCAAGAATATTTATGGAGGACTGATATCATCATTATGGAATAGTGTTGTTACCTTTGGGTATACAACCCTAAACTGCAAGGATATCCAAAAATAATATCATCCTACCCCATCATATAATTATTTGAATTAGATTCTCCTTTGGGATTATCTAAATCTCCTAATTATATGTGTCATTATGAATATTATTTTCTTAATATCATTTAGGACTAATTTTTTAATATTATTTTATAAGTCATTAGTCCAGGTCACTTTGGTGGCTACAAGACTAATACAATAATATAAAATAAAAATATCCTATAAATGATAAAACTTTTATTGTAATTCATATCACAAAAGTCTATCATCCTAGGCCACTTTGGCAGCTACTAGTCAGATAAAACATAAAGAAATGAATTACAAATAATATTCATCAATTTCTTTAATTTTTACTAAGCAATTCAATAATAAAATAACCATAATAATTATTGAATATTGATGCTAAGCAGTTCAATAATAAATAACAATAATAATTATTGAACATTAATGCTAAACAATTCGATAATAAAATAACCATAATAATTATTGAATATTAATGTAAAATAATTTAATAATAAATAACAATAATTATTATTAAATATTAAATACTAAGTAATTTAATAATAAATTATTATTATTATTATTAAACATTAATGCTAAGCAATTCAATAATAAATAATAATAATAATTATTGAATATTAATCAGTACGAAAACTCATATGATAATCATGATAACATATAAATCATGCCTTCATGTGAAAAGTAAATATTATTTCATAATTTCATATATATATATATATATGAATAAATAAATAAAAGTCCAAAAACAATAATTGGATTTTAATTTTATTTACCACATGTAAAATCAATAATTTATATAAATCATGCATGTGAAAGGTATACATTATTTCACAATTTCATATATACACATGTGAATAAGTAAATAAAATTCCAAAAATAATAATTAGATTTTAATTTTATTTACCACATGTATAATCAATAATTCATATGAGAAAACTATAAAGTAAACAATAATTTATAATTTTTTTAATCAAAAATAAATCCAATCAAATAATCAAAAATATAATTATGATTAAAATTAATCATAATTATAATAAATCATATTTATCAATTTATAATTGAGAATATGAATTAAATTTCTCAATTTTTGATAAAACCATAAATATTTGAAATGTTATAAATCAGAAATATGCGAATGGCAGAACTGTAATTTTGGCATAAATTAAACCCGAGGGTAAAACCGTAAATATGTTGACAGAACATAACCTGAAATTATGAAATTTACAAGGGTAAAACTGTAATTTTTACAAAACCCTAGCCTCGAGGGCAAAACCGTAATTATGCTAAAAACCCTAATCTGCCTTCGCCGTTGCCGTCGCTTGCGCGTGGCCGCTGCCGCCACAGGGCTGCAACTGTTCTCACGCGGTCGCTGCCGTTGCGGTGGTTCCTGCCCGCGTGTGGCTGCTGCCAGCGCGCAGCCGTCGCCTGTGCACGGTCTACTCACGCACGGCTGCCACCTGGGCTGTCTGCCTGCGTGTGGGCGACCATCGCATGGACGGGTTCTGGCTGTATGCGGTCGGCCGTCGCATGGACGGGTTCTGTGACCCGCATATGGGACGAGTTCTGTGATGCCCCCATATGGGACGAGTTCTGTGATGTGCACGCTACCTAGTGTAGTCGCAGATTCGCAGCGAGGTCGACGGTGACCATTGCTGCTTAACAATTCTTGAAAGATGAAGGTAATTTTATGCATCGTAAATAAATTTACAGATCTAATGCATTTGATTTCAAAAACCGGGTTCTGATACCAATTGTAAGCATAAAATCTATAATTATGCTATATTTGAAATGCGAAAATAACTTATATACCAGGATTTAAATCAAGTGTATAAATCTAATTATTACAATGCGTACCTTTTGATGTCATCTCTTCAGAGATCTCGTTTGATCTGCTAAGCATCGTCTTTAATCCAAATCCACTGTAGAATCTGCAAGAAGGAATTTTGGGGAGAAAGGGTCGAGAGCCAATTCTCATAAGCCGAGCACATCCGGAATCCTAATGGAAATATTGGATCCGCACGAAATTATTTGGATCCGATTCACCACGTAAACCTTCCATTGATGGGCAAGGAATGTTGGGGCGGCACAATTTTATGGTGGCCAGCGACCGCAACGGGGTAAGGGGCATGTGGGTTTGGGTGCCGATTTCGGTGGCCGGAAGCACATACGGAAGGAGGGCAAGCGATGGCCGCGACGATGGGCCGGTTGACAGGGGATGGTGGAGGCGCGGGCCGAGATCTTCGGACACGTTCTGAACCCGTAGGGGAAGGGCTCCATTCACAAGATGCTCGGTAGAAGCTCATCGGAAATAAGATCGCGCCCATTCACAAGTATGGGGGCGCGCTACCTTTAAAAATATTAAATGTTCACTTTAAATGATCGTTAACCTAAATGATCGTTAACCTAAATGTTCATAAGAAGACTACTATCAAATCCATTCAAAATGAGCCCACAAGTAAAAGTAAATTATTTGTTCGTCTATAAATGCCAATAAGTTAATTGCTATTTTGCATTTCCAACCTACCTTTTACTTATTATTTCAGTATCTAGAGAGAGAGAGAATCTCAACTTTTTACAGCAGAATTTATTGACAATTTATTTACAGCTAGCGTTCCTTGATCCATTTATTTAAAGCAGAATATTCTGCCCCAAATCCCGAGTGTACAGAAAAAAAAAGAAAAACAAAACAAAACGCTAGAAAATTATTTTTCCTAAAGTTTGCTTGATAGGACAATTAAAGTGAAGTGTAAGGCGTCAGTTACCGAGTGCCCTACTTACTGGGGAATTTTGCCATTGCTTACAAGATGCTGACTTAATGAATGGTGAAAAATGTACGACAAAAAAAACATGCTTCGATAATATTATAAGATATCATCTGAAATTAATTAACATAATTGCAGACTAAATAGTTGCCAAAGATTTTCTAGGGCACATCCTCTCTTACACGAATGAACTATTAATTTACTTAGTCTGCAGCGTCTTTCCTAATGATTTTAATGTACTCCAGTCTCCAATAATCTTCCAGAATATCCATTTTTCATCTCGATCATGCTCCTCGTGCATCCAACATTAAGAACTAATGCTAAATTTCATTTCCAACCGCATGTAATAATCCACGGATATATGAATTATCAAATACATTCATAACACTCAGAGTTAGTAAGGCAGCAGTACAACAAAATAGCATTTCTCAAGAATAACAGGATATTTGACTACATAACAGCAAGATGCATTAAGGCTATACCAAAACCCACTGATCCTACAACACATAACCTAAGCACAGTGCACTAGAATTAGCCTGAAAGCTAACCTCAACATTAATAACTTGTACAATAAGCCATGTTGTGGCCAGTCACACATTTATCTTCTGGCCATACACGACCTGGTAGAAAACAGAGTTAGGTGATAATAAATTGGAAACACACTTTTGTTGCCCATATAGAACAGAACTACACGCGTTGCACCAGAACTACCTGAAAATAGTTATCCTCACTGGAATTCTCAACATCAATGGCCCACAAACTGGGCCATGTTGTAACCAGTCACGCATATATCTTTTGCTCTTACTTCCTAGCTCCTAGTCCCACAATGTACTGCATATATTATTCGTGTGGAAAACATTAAGTGTTAGAGGAGTATAAATTGGAATAACTCTGAAAATAATTTGAAGCCCTTGTGCAACAACTCCTTCAAGCTCTTTCTTATTTTATCTTCCATTTCAATTTTTAGCATATAGCAATGCAAAATTCATTTCCTCCATACAAGAAATTTTCACAGGTCGCATTAATTTATTGTTAATACAAATTTCCTTCAGATAACATCTCTTCACGCAGATCCAAATCCAAACCGCATTTTCTATCAATGCAAGATCCAGGATAACAAACAAAACTTAAAAAGGAAGCTACACAACATATCACGAATTATTAGTTAAAGATCTAGTACTAATACAAGAAGAGGGGATCCAAGGTCACAAATAATAACAAAGAAAAAATAGACAACTCGATCAATTCAAGATTGAACATCACGAATAAAAATTCAGAAAAGAACTTCAAGATCCAAGATCGTAATAGAAAACTCAGAAAAGTAAGGGACCAAGAACACCACAGGTTACCAATCTTACGACGGACATTGATCAAGAAAATAGACAACAAATTGATAACTCGATCAATTGAAGATTCGACATCAGGAACAAAAATTCAGAAAAGAACTTCAAGATCCAAGATCGTAATAGAATAATCAGGAAAGAAAGGGATCAAGAACATCACAGATTACCGATCTTACGACGGAAAGTAAGCTCGATCCGGACCCAACGAAGCCCAACGGTTTACGCTTCACAACGGGAACCTCCTGGAAGCTTGCAGCGGCGGCGGCGATGGACTCGGATGGGAAGTTCGAAACGTGCTTGTCATCGGAAGAGGGTAGAGGCAGAAGGAGGAGGAGAAACGGGTGGAGGGGAGGAGATGGGAGAGGCAGAAGAAGGGAAGACGGAGGAGAAGGCAGAAGGAGGGAGGGACGGGAGGACGAAACAGAGGGCGTAATCACGGGAAGAAGAAGATGCGAGAGAAAAGTTCTCTGACTCGAGAACGAAACAAGAGGGCGCGGCGCATTCACGCGAAGAAGTCGGAACTGTCATCATCGCTCGATATTTATAGGGTGGCACCAATCACGACTAATGCTGGTCGGTGGTCGTTTATCACACAGGCATGCACGAATCACGAGAAGGTCAGTCCTGCAACGTAGACTGAAAATTCCTGCGAGTGTAAAAAATAGAGCTTCATCAGAAATATGTAATAAGAATTTTCTAGAGCCGACCTCGATTGACATATTAATCGAGTTGAACTCAGTATAATGTGAATCAATCTGGCCACCTCGTTATGTTTACGTCGGCTTGGTGATCACAAAATGCCACCCTTGCTAGTATTTGTACAATTAAGAAGTCATTTTGTTTACACTTGCAGATCCACACAGATTGTGTGCATGAGCCTAAACCCACTCTTTGTCAACCCATACCGATTCTGGGCGTCGCATGTTGCAATCTAGACCATAACAACTTGCAAGCAACAAAGACATTACGGAAATGAGAGATTTGATTGCATCCGATCATGCATTTGGAATATGTCCAGAGATGTAATTTCAATCATCAGGAAATATTATGTCCAAAGATAACGCAAGTATAAGAATCAATATCAGTTAAGGTTTGCATTGTTAATCCAATGAATCCTTACTGATTAACTGTAAAGCAATGATATGCAGTTCAAAACTGCCAACATAAGGCATGTTCTTTCATAGAGCAGCAGACACGATTTGACTTCTAACATATGTTTATCCAAAGAATGATCGATGTAAGTCTGTCACGCATGAAGGTCGAACACTTAAAATGGAAGAGTTTCTTACGTGCTAGTTTAGATAGTAATCTTATCGCACATAAACAACAAAGTTTAGATAGCAAAGGCACTGTCTACAAAGTGCAAACAACTATAGAGAAAAGAAAATAGACATTGCCTTCATTATTAATCTGATATTTATAGAATGATAGTATTAACCATCTTTCTCAAACGAGGTGTACAATCACGTCCTTGCATTAGCCTTTATTAACCATCTCACATTGTCCCTAAAACTAGACGAGTGACGCTTTGTTTATACGGATACGTATCCTCCTTCCGTCAGGTCCTTCTAACTTAAAAGACTATCGAGTAATCGTCATTAAAGAGCACATTCATCTCTATCATCTATGCCACATTTAACCCCCAACAAACATAATTTACTAGGCATATTCCTTGTCAACACCAATTAACCACAAACATAATTTACTATGTTTCGATTCTATATATCATACGACCTTTGCTTTGGATAAAAGATATGACGCACTCGTCCCCTTATGTTGTGTAGAGAACGGCACTGCAGAGGAAAGAGAGAGAGAGAGAGGAGGAAGAAAAATAGGATTATGATGTTTCTGCTTGACAATCAGGGGTTAAACTTTATCAGTTTACCCAAATTTTATATTGAGTATTTTTACAGTAAGCTCTACAATTCTAACGGTGTTGATTTACAGTTTACGTTCTCTGAGATACTGAAGTTTGAGGTGGACTACGGTCCTATAATTTTTTTCGTATTGAGTTTTCCACATTAAGCATTGGGTTTTTCACGTTAAATTTGATCTCTGATTGATTTATTATTCTATTGTTTATGTTAGTTCTGATTAATATTTATATTTTGATATAATGTTGATATTTTGATGAATAAAGTTGGTATTTTGATGATAAACTTATTTTTTAGGCCTTCAACCATATTATTCCGCTTTAATAATTATTTGAGGCCTTTATTGTAAATCACAAACGAGGCCTTCGTTTTACTATCTCATGAACAAGACCGAAGCAATTATTATCAACAAAGCAGACTGGGGCCTAAGAAAATTCCTATTGTTTTATTCAGACAAGCTCCTAATTCTCTCATATAACACTCCAAGTGAGACAACCATTGCTGATTTCAAGAATCTCTATGTATCAAATTCAGACATATATATGATAAAAAGAAGAACTAATTTCAGGTCAAATTAACTTGGTAACAAAAACTACTTCACACTCATCGATTCTTTGATCGAAAGGCATCAAACTGTAGGAAGCAGGAAAACAGAACGTCCTAGATTCAAGAAACGTGATACCAGCAGCAGATTTCGAAGATCTCACAAGTAGGAATCAAGAAAGAAGGAGAGGAGGAAGAGAAAGAGAGGAGTGAGGGGCAGGAAGCGAGAGACCTGTGATCTTGGGTGGATGCCGCCGAGGGAATCTGCTCCATGGTGTCCTCTTCATCGATCTCCTTGCGATCGTTCTCTCGCATTGGGTATTCTCTCCCATCTGGTTCTTAGCATATGCGGAAACGAATGATGAAATGGGGTGCCAACGGAGCTCGGATGCCAAGAAATATCCCAATCAAGTTAATGTCTTCGACTGTTACAAAACAAAGGAATCAAATTACTTTGATAAAGGCATTAATTAAATGATGATGCAACAAAGTCGGTGCGGCTCCTATGTCTCAGCCGAGCGACCAAACAAGGGAGGCCCTGCTCTCATCGGCTGCGCTACCTGGGTCCCACAAGAACTAACTACGATCTCATCAAGCATTGGCCACCGTGTATGGCGGTAACGGTGGCCGGGAACCAATAAGATGTGTCCCTTGCTACGCACGCTGCTTTTAACGTTGTTAGTTCTACTATGGTTGGGTACTGCAGTTACATGCGATCAAGAGTTTAAGCTGACCGACCACTTGTTTGCGAGCTCCACCGATCACACGAAAGTAACGCAACATTCTTTCTCGTCCTCGCCAATCTCAAGTGCTTGGCACCCGTGGTGTCTTGGAATCTTGCTTTGAGCATGACAAGTCCTTTTCCTGCTGCTGCTCCCGACGTGTCGTCACATGTTAGGCCGGGTTTGGCAGGCAAATGCGGGTAGGTATCTTTTCATCCCGTCCTGCACACTTTACTGGTTCATTAAATGACTCTCTTCTCATCGGAGAACGTCACGCGCGGATCGGTCGCTCCCAAAATTTTCGTGGAATCCTTATCGCAAGTTCCATGCGCCGAATGAGAATCTTATACCAGCAGCATTCATCACTATAGACTAATCTGATTTTATTTTATTTTATATTATTTAGAGAAGAGACTTGGGGTTTTTGACGCACGTGCGAACGCACGCCCTCTGTTCTAGAGAGCACCGAAAGCGAGGCAAATATATACATACAATAAGAAAATTCTGCTCTTATCTCGATCAACCCGAAACAATAAACAAAAAAAAGGACGGTCCTCTTGTCGTGATATCGATGGACACGTGTGAACGCTTCAACCGTCAATTACTCGACGCACAGAACCACCGGAATATTAACGAGGAGAGCGATGGTTGTGATGAGCTGGATTTTGACTGGAGCAGGCTGCGGGACCCACGATCGGACCCGCTCGAGAAGGCAGGTGGGTGTGTCGAAGTATCAGCACAGCTCTTCTGCGGCCACTGGCAGTAGTGGCCGAACGACTCGATCTTGGCGGAAATTTACGCATCTGCCACCGCCAGCATGGCGCGTTCCGACGTCCGCGTCATGTACAGATGAGTCGCGGCCGAGTATGAACGCCGGCAAGCTGATGACACAGTGGCAATACCGTTATACGATCCGAGGACCGAGGCTAGTTTGATAGGAGTTCCATTATTAAACGGATTAGCCGGTGCATAGCGCAGCCGGGCATAATAGCATCATCACGAAGGTGCGCGGAGAGGCGGAGGGACCAAAGCATTCATCGTCTCGGTTGGATCGGGAGATGGTTCGAGCGCGAGCAGTAGGAAGGAGCGGCAACGGCAGCGGTGGGCTGTGGCGGCTCGCCGACGAGTTGAATCCACCGGAGGTCGGTTGCAGGGCCATGGAGGCGGAGTGCATCCGGCGGTTCCATCGACATGAGCCCATGGAGAACCAGTGTAGCTCCTGCGTCCTCAAGCACATCAAAGCCCCCGTCCAACTCGTAAGGGTCTCTTTCCTATGCTTGGATCGGATGCCGATGCGGTTTCGGTTGAATTTGGATGGGTCTTTCGCTGTGGGCTTTTCTTTTGGGAGCCTGGTGGTTCCACTCAGCTGTTCTTGAACAGATGCCAAGAGCTTTGAAGTGTAAAACACTGGATTTTGCGTACCATTGTATTCACCAAATGCAGGAAATGAGTTGGTCCAAATGTATTATGGTCTAAAAACTGGGGTTTCTTTTTTCTCCTCCTTTTTAGATATTTTTTGATGGAAGAGATGATCATCTTGCATGCATGCTGCTCACGATTAAAAGCTGTGTGGTTGGTAGTGATTTGAGGTGGCCTCTGTGTCAGGTGTGGTCTCTGGTGAGGCGATTCGATCAGCCGCAGAGGTACAAGCCTTTCGTGAGCAGGTGCATCGTGCAAGGAGATTTCGCGGTGGGGTGTTTGCGAGAGGTGAACATCAAATCGGGGCTGCCCGCGACCACCAGCACCGAAAGGCTGGAACAGCTCGATGACAATGAGCACATCCTCAGCATCAAGATTGTCGGAGGAGACCACAGGCTTCAGGTCTTGTGTTCTTGTCATCTCCGTCTTCTGTTCCTGGTTTTTGCTTAGTTGTTGCGGAGATGTTGGCCTTCGATTGTAGACCCAAACATTCCTCTCGAAACACTGGGTTTATGGTAACCCCTGCATCAGCTGATCATGACTGCAACTCCTCAGATTGGGAAGTTGTATTGCATAAGATCTGATGGCTTCGCTTTTCAATGGATGTAACTTCCTGGCTTAATAATCATAGTAAATTCTCCTCCTTTGTTATCGATTGGATACGTATAGAAAAAAAATGGTATTTAACCTTTACCCTGAGAAAAAAGAGACGAAAACTAATATCCAGCAAACAGCTTTTGGTGTTTCAGCGTCCATCTTTGATTTATCATATGATCCTCCTCGTTTGATCCCATCACCTCTCACCTTTGTTTATGTGAATTCAGAGAAGCTTGCTTGACAAGGCTGCATCATAACTAGACCTGTTTCCACCATTTTGTCTTTCCTTTCTTCTGTGTTTAATCTGCTTCATGATAACATGGTAATGTTATTAAGTGCTATGCATCCGAATCTATTTTGAGCCTAAATTTTCGGTATCGGTGCTCATCGATCTTCATCCTTGTTTCTCCACAGAACTACTCATCGGTTATTACTGCTCATCCTGAGATGATCGATGGTGAAGAAGGGACATTGGTGATAGAGTCATTCGTGGTGGATGTGCCCGATGGGAACACCAAAGATGATACTTGCTTTTTCGTGGAGGCCCTGATCAAGTGCAACCTCAAATCACTGGCTGTGATATCAGAGCGTTTGGCAGATCAGGATCTAGCAGAGTCGATGGCCCTCTGATCCACCAATACTTTTGGATCTTCGGAACGTCCGAGCTTTTGATGTAGTCAGCCTTGCCTTTCTTTCCCATGTCTTCTTCTACCATCCCTCGCCTCGCCCTGCAGCTATGGTTAGCTTGAACATTGCACGTCTCTGATGAGGTTTACTCGCCTGTGAATGAATGGCAGTGATGTTTCGTGGTCACAGCGATGCGTACGGCAGCAATGCACCAAAAGGTCGAATGAAGGTGTCTTTTGAATGTACTTTCTGTAAATATTTTTAACTATCTTCTCGTTTTTTAGAGAGAGAGAGAGAGAGAGAGAGAGTTATGCAAAGAGCTTCGAGATGTCATGAATTTTGTTGTGAACCTAATGGAATAGCTATGTGTTGGGTGATTCCGCTCATGACTTTAGGATTAACTAAAAAACTCTGACCTTAATCTTATACGAATTAAATAGTATGAGTTAGATAGAAAAATCTAGAAGGTGAAAAGACTTTTTCATCTAGAGAGAAAAATTATTTTCATATAAAAAAAGAAAGATTCGACTATTGGTTTATGAAATTAGTTTTGATTATTATGTTGGTTAGTGAAAAAAATAGGATCGATGAATTGATTAGTATGATTAACTTTTAACTTTTGATGATGGGATTTTTTTTATGTTATGATAATTTTATTTAGGACCAATGTTTTCTTGTGTGTGGTGTGCCACACTCTCCATGTGCCAAAAGGAGCCGGTGACTGCCTCCTGTTTCTTCCTGCATGCATGGGACTGAGGGAAATAACTCTTAGTGTATCATTAGTGGATGCAAGCAGATCATTTCGGTTCTTGGCAGTTCTCAGGCTAGTGGCCTTTCGTAAGCCACGAGACCGTATGAATGGGTGGATCATGGTGATCCGATCCAACAGGGGCAAATTCTTCTTCGGATGTTCCTTCTCCAGGCAGCTTGACGACGATATGTGAGATGTGATACCGTAAACACAATGCAATTAATGCGATGCAGCAGTCAGAAAGATGAGGTGACTACAAATCAGTGACGAGATACGGACGTAAAAAAGCCAGATAATCTCAAGGATAGATTCGTTTATATTTTTATGTTATCTTATGTTTGCATCGTGGTTCAGATGGCTTGCTTGGGTTTTCTTGTCAATTCTCTCTGTTGTTCCTCGCAAGTGATACGGTATATTTTGGGACCCCGAATTCATTGATGCTATATGTCAAATCAGAATCGTACCAAAAAATTATTCTACATGTTTCATCCCGAGAGCTCGCGGCGGTGTCGTTTGACGTGGCTTCGCACGCCTCGAGACGGCGGCCGATCAGAGGTGCCGCCCCATCCCTCGAGGGTCGACGGTCATGTCGAATCGACGTGCTACCAACCCTCATGCAATAGTATAAAGTCCCGGGCCAACCTCCGGCCAGGGGAGGGAAAAATAATTCTACCCACTACTGACTTGCTCGTCGGAGGGGCTAAAGTCGGAAATCACCCGACGAAGGCCATTTTTGCAGGGAAACAACCACCTACGGCTCGCGAACGTCCCAACCTTGGAAGTCGCCGACCGACGACCCTAAGGCGAGCCATCAATCGGCCCAGATCTCGACCAACGCCAACCAGCACTCCTTCCCGAGGGCACGACCATCTCAGCATCTAGCTCACTCTATAGAAACCTCCCGACATCGACCCGTGGACCTAGCCGTGCTGACTCATCAGCCATGATATATTTGTTCGCTAACATTTTGGCACTAGAAGGAGGGGCATGTCGCAGGAGCATCTCGTAGGAGCTCTCCCCGAGGGAGAACCACCGACCGGTCTCCCCTCCGTCGAACCCAAAGATCGGGCCCTCCCCACCCCTGGAGATGCGGGGATCCCAGCCTCGACGCTAGATCGCTATTGGCACTTGTTCAATGACCCGGGGTTGTCGCCCCCCGGATTCACCATAGGATTCTCGCCTTTGACACTCGAGGCATTCCTCAGCCTGACCAAGCAAGTGCAAACCATGGCGGGCATGATGCAGATGCTCCCTCCACTCATCCCCGAGATCGTGCAGCTAGTGGCTCCCCTGACTAACCCGACCCGACAAAGGCCGAGCGGGGAGCAGGTCGGGACAAGAGAAGTCCGAGAGCACACGACGAACCCAAGAGGTCCACCCACGCAGAGCATACCCGCACCTTGTCGAGTCACACTACCCCAATTTGAGCCTGACACCGTATCGTCTGACTTGGCGGACAACTTGCTTAGGGCCCAACTATCCCGGGTCAACCAATGTTTGGACGAGTTCCAACATGAGTTCCGAAAATCGCGGAGCGAGTCCAGCGAAGGCGGCTCAGGTAGATCCCCTTTCACTCAGGAAGTACAGGATAAGCCAATACCCCTCAAGTTCAGGCTGCCAGCATTGGAGACATACGACGGCGGCTCCAATCTCGCGGAGCGTGTCTCCACATTTCAGGCTCAGATGGCCCTCTATGGCACCTCCGATGCATTGATGTGCTGGGCGTTTCTGACCACCCTGAGGGGACCAGCACGAGCATGGTTCAACCGGCTATGCCAATCCTCGGTCTTGTCCTTTGACCAGCTCGCCAGGGAGTTTGAGCAGAACTTCCTCGCCAGCGTATGACCTAGGCCTTCCATGGCCACCTTGCTCACGTTATCTCAACCGAAAGATGAGCCACTCTCCCAGTTCGTGGCACGTTCCACCACTGAGATCCGAGGATTCCCAGATGCTCACCCCTCTTTAATCATGCAGGTGTTCCTGATGGGTTTGAAGCCTTAAAGGTTCTTATAGTCGTTGATTGAGAAGCTGCCAGTAACTATCGTCGAAATGCTCCAACACGCCAACCAGTATGTCATCGCCGAAGCGTTGGTGGCAGGGAAGCATACGGAAGGTAAGAGGCCAAGGGCGGAACAATCCTGGGGAACAACCTCAGCAGCCCTGGCGCCACCCCGCCAAGGGTCCGACTGACAAGAGCTGCTGCTCCCGAGGCTCCCACCTCTCCCCCTGAATATGTCCCACACTGAGATCTTTCTCCAAATTAGGGAAAAGGGTCTCTAGCGATAGTCTCGTCCCATGAAGCCCACTCACAAAGATCGGTCTAAATTTTACAGGTTCCACCAAGGCCATGGCCATGACACGGAGGATTGCCACAACCTCCAGAATCAAATTGAGGGACTGATCCAGAGAGGCCACCTCGGACGCTATCTTAGGGAACCCCGGTAAGCGACTCCGCGCACCAGGGGACCCGTTGAAAGACAAATCGATGTCATTTCTGGGGGGCCAGCAGCCGGTGGCAACAGCTCTACGTCGAGGAAGGCCTATGCCTGCAGCATGGTCGAGAAATGTCCCAGGTCCGAACTCGAGCCTGAAATCACCTTCGGGGCCAGAGAAGTCGAGCGCTCCCATCACGACGACGCTCTGGTGATCTCCATCCAGGTCGCCAACACTCGAGTCAAAAGGGTGATGGTCGACACTGGGAGTTCCACCGACGTCCTTTACTTTGACGCCTTCAAGAAGCTCGGCTTGACTGAGGCAGACCTCGCCCCCATGCCGTCAGCGCTCACAGGATTCACGGGGGATTCCATCTCCCCGCTCGAGACCACAGTTCTCCCTGTCACCATTGGGGAGGAGCCGAGAGTGAAGACAATAATGACCGCCTTCATGGTAGTCGATCTGCCCTCGGCTTACAACGTCATCCTCGACCGACCGACGCTGAACAAGTTAAAGGCGGTGGTTTCCACTTATCACAGGGCCACCAAGTTTCCGACCTCGGCGGAGATTAGGGGGGCCCGAAGAGACACAGGGGAGTCAAGGCAATGCTATCTCATGGCGATTACTCTCCTAGGGAAATCACGCTCAACTCAAGCCCCCAACCCCCGTAAAGAACCCATGGCACCGATGCCGTTGGAGCCTCCCGAGCGGCTCACCGAGGTACCCTTGAAAAGGAGCTGACCCGATTTGACCATCAAGGTCGAAACCACACTCCCTGAAGCATACCGGCTCCACCTCATTGACTTCTTGAGGAGAAACGCCAATATGTTCACATGGTCTCCCAAAGAGATGCCCGGGATCGACCTAGAAGTGGCTCAGCACCGGCTCAACATCGACCCCGAGGCTCGACCGGTAAGACAAAGACCAAGGAAGTTCGCCCTCGACCGACAGAAGGCAATCTGTGACGAGGTCGATCACCTTAAAAAGGCCAGATTTATTATTGAGGTTCAATACCCTCGGTGGCTGTCGAATATAGTCCTCGTTAAGAAATCTAATGGAAGCTGGAGGATGTGTGTTGATTACACCGATCTCAACCGGGCATGCCCCAAGGACTGCTATCTGCTCCCCAGGATAGACCAATTGGTCGATGCCACCACGGGCCATGAACTTCTCACGTTCATGAATGCATTCTCTGGTTACAACCAAATCTAGATGACGACTTAGGATCAAGAGAACACTGCCTTCGTCACCAACAAAGGGGCGTATTGTTACAAGGTGATGCCCTTCGGTCTGAAAAACATTGGGGCGACTTACCAAAGGATGGTCGACAAACTTTTCAAGCACCAGCTCGGGAGGAATATGGAAGTATATGTCATCGATGACATGATCATAAAGAGCAACATCGGAAGCACACACTTGACCGACCTGGCAAAAATATTCCAAACCCTCAGGCGGTTCAACATACATCTGAATCTCGCGAAGTGCATCTTCGGGGTCAGCTCGGGGAGGTTCCGCGAAGTACATCTGAACTCCTAGGCAGTTAGCCCGTCGTCCCAGATGTGACTATCGGCCTTGAGGGTCGCCCACCAGGTGGCGTAGGGGGCTCCCGGCTCCCCAACCGAAAGGTCGACCATGTTCAAGGCATGGTACTCCTAACCATCGGCTCGGGAGTAGACGCGGCACAGCTCCCGTATCGACGGTGGGCTCGTCGGCGGAAAAATAATATAAAGCCTTGTGAAATAGTATAATATAAACCCTCGTGCAATAGTATAAAGCCTCGGGCCGGCCTCCGGCCAGGGAGAGGGAAAAATAATTCTACCCACTATTGACTTGCTCGTCGAAGGGGCCAAAGTCGGGAATCACCCGACGAAGACCATTTTTGCAGGGAATCAACCACCTACGGCCCGCGAACATCCCAACCTTGGAAGTCGCCGACCGACGTCCCTAAGGCGAGCCATCAATTTGCCCAGATCCTAATCAACGCCAACCAACACTCCTTCTCGAGGGCGCAGCTACCTCAGCATCCAGCTCACTCCATAGAAAAGCTCCCGACATTGACCTACGGATCTAGCCATGTTGAATCATCAGCCATGATATATTTGTTCGCTAACAACAGGATACGAGGAAGATTTCTCTCTTACGTCTTCGCACATGCTTTTCGTATCACAAGTAATTGGTAGGAAGAGTTCATCGAAGGCTATGGCTGCAGGAGCAACACTGCAGCGAGGAAGATGATCGCGATAAGGGATGCAACTCAAACGTACACGCCACTTGGGGCTTTCATCGGTTGAATTGTCCGGGAGCGTTCACGGGTTCACGGGTCTAGTATGGAACAAAACACGCAGCTTGGGAAAGTTGAGAAGCGAACACGCAAGTACTGTCAGCTTATTCTTCGCGTCAACTCCAACCTCAAAATGAACCGCGGACAACTCGCTTGTCTAATGCTAGAATTCTCTAGACTTGCAGGATGATAACCTACAGCCATTTTTGCAAGCTTTCTGATGCAGCAGGGGATGAAGATGAATATGAGGACTGAGACAGAGGAAAGGACGGAAGAGCAAAAGCAGCAACGAGGTCTCGTCCCCTTGGGGAACACGCAGTGAAGATTGTTGAGATGATGATTCAGTTTGGCATCAAAGTGAACTCGGATCCATGTTCTTTTGGCTTCGAGGTTAAAGCGACTTTGGTAGCCAGTGATGTGTTGGCTGCACGCTTTGCACCATCGAGCATGTGATGTGTTGGTGCCAGTGCGGCACTGCTTTAGAGGCACTGAGTTCACGAGGTCTCTGTGATGTGATACAACCTTCTTCGCCATCACATTAAAATAACATTAGCTACTCAGTACGACCTGTGTGTCACAGTAATCATATGACTATCGATTGACAGATGCCACAAGGACAGCATTATCCATTTCAGCATCCCTCGCTCCGAACCACAACAATTCACGCTGGCTGGATCGTGGAAGGCTTCTGTTCCTCGTAAACTTTTGCTCGTTAGTGTCCGCCACCGCTTGCTGACGGTGAAAGTTCAACGGCGAAAGATTCCCAGCACATTCAATGGCTGTGGCAAAGCCAATCATCGAGGAAGCACCATCCCCTGCAAAGGCCTCACCTTTCCTGCAGGATTAAATTGCATGCTCCGATGTGGGCGCGTGCAATGCAATGCAATGCATGGCCCTTGCGTGCATACAATTCGCACTCCATTCCTCGATCTAAGAGATGACTTAAAGCCGGAATGGGAAAAGAGATTCCCAACTCCCCACCACCATCCCCCCACTTCGCTCCCCTCTTATCTCTCTTGCGAACTCATACGAAGCCATGAAACGAAAGATAATATCTAAACAAATGGCGTCTTCTATTAATTACACATTCGCTACGGTGGTGGAATTGCTGTCTGCTTCTGTGAGAGGCCACAGACGGGAGGCACCCGAGAGACTGTTATCTCTTGCGCTGGATCTTTCTGCTTGGATCGATGTAGCCTTTCTCCCTGAGCCTCAGCTCCAGGTTTCCCTGCTCTGGATTCTTTCTCTTGGAGTCTCTTTGCATCCCACATTGAAGCTCTGGGGATCCAGATTCAAATCCTGGTCTGTAAAAGCTGTGCTTGGAGCCCTCTTCTCGGACTCCTCTGCTTCCTATCTTCACTTCCTACTTGTTTCCTTCCTGAAGACCTTGACTTTGGCTTCCCAGAAATCTTCCGGCTCCAAATCCTTGGTTTTCTCTGTACGAATTCGCTCGTCTAGCACCAATTCTTTAGCGTATCGTGGAAGATTCATTAAACTCGACCTTCTTAGCTGAAAAAGATGGTTCCTTCTCGAGCCTCGGTGTTGATGGTGGCCCTGCTGCCTCTCCTGCTGCAATGCAGCGTGGCGGTGACGGAGGCGTCGTGCTCCGACGTCGTGCCGATGAAGCAGCGAAGGGAGGTGATTTCGATCACGGACTTCGGAGCTGTGGGAGACGGGAAGACGCTCAACACTTGGCCTTTCAAGAAGGCCATCTATCGGATTCAGCACCTTCGACGCAGAGGTGGTACTCTTCTCTACGTCCCCCCCGGCGTTTGGCTCACAGGGAGCGTCAGCCTAACCAGCCACATGACTCTTTACCTGGCCCGAGGAGCCGTCATCAAGGCCACCCAGGCGTGTCTTCTCGTCACCTTTAACCTTCGCTTCTAACCACCTAGTAGACCAAGTTATGAAGTGGACTAAACTTGGGGTTACATATCCTTCAATGGCTGTACCTTCATTTTTGCACACGGATGCCAGAGGATACTGCTGTGGGTTCCGCTGACACTGACAAAGTTGAGCTGTGCAGGATACACGGAGGTGGCCTTTGGTGGATCCTTTACCGTCGTATGGAAGAGGGCGGGAGCTGCCGGGCCGCAGATACATGAGCTTCATTCAGGGAGACGGCATCAGTGATGTGATCATAACAGGTGACTCGCTATCACATCGCTCTTTAGGTCTTGCTATTGCATTCTGCAGAGGCAGCATGTTTGTCGTCTGCTGCACTCTTTTGAATTCTACATTCTTTTGTGGAGATCTATTAACAAAACATGCACCATTGGCGACACACAGTGGTTTCCATGTCCAATGCCAACATGGGCGCTGTTTCCTGGGCAACATTAGCGGAAGCACTGAAAGGTCTTTCACCCGACGGAGACGAATCTCTATGCCCTGCAGCTGAAACGATAAATAATAAGAACAAACAAAAGGGCATACATGCATGATTATTTGTAGAAAAAGGATGTGATAATGAAAACATTCGAATTTAATGATTTTTTCCCCAAGCGGACGATGTTCATCTGTCGAGAAGGGCATGCCTCGCCTGGGCAGCAACAGTAAAACAGAGAGAAGCTCTTCATACATCAAGAATCTAATTTGTGTTCTTATACGCTTTTGTAATCACAAATTTTCGTATTTTAAATGATATTAGAGTGAATAGCGAACACAGGATGCTATTCACGGTGCAAAGGATTCGAAGTTAGGTCTCAGCTCAGGCAGATTTCTTTATCCTTGCAGTCCACTCTGGTTTGCAGAGGTCCATCTTTGGTGAACCTACGATGTGTACATATTTCAAGCAGCTTGTTTTTGCTTTCTTCCTCGCACAAATGGATTACCTGGTTCAAATACTCAGATGATCAAGGATGGTCTATGTTTGTTTGGATGATTCACATTTTGCTTCCGCAGGTGAGAATGGAACAATCGATGGTCAAGGCGAGGTGTGGTGGAACATGTGGAGGCGGAGATCTCTCCATTTCACAAGACCGAATCTTGTGGAGTTCAAGAATTCTAGAGATATTATCATTTCTAATGTGGTCTTTCAGAACTCTCCTTTTTGGAACATTCACCCTGTTTACTGCAGGTAGCTACATTCTCTTCCTTTTTCTTCTTTTCGACCATCTGTTGATCTAGCGTTGAAGGAAGACGACGATCTGCATCTCTGTTGCAGCAACGTGGTGATAAAGTACGTGACCGTGTTGGCTCCGCATGACTCCCCTAACACGGATGGAATAGATCCAGGTATACTGGTTCCTTCGAATGCTCTTTGAGCATGCAACCGCGTCATGTGTGGTGATCGAAGAAGAAACTCGTTTGATTCAGATTCCAGCTCGAACGTCTGCATCGAGGATGCCCACATCTCAACTGGGGATGATCTGGTGGCCGTAAAGAGCGGGTGGGACGAGTATGGAATCGCTTATGGGCGTCCCAGCTCTGGCATCACGATCCGAAGGCTCACAGGCTCCTCGCCCTTCTCCGGCGTCGCCATCGGAAGCGAAACATCGGGCGGGGTGGAGAACGTCCTGGTGGAGAACGTCAACCTCTACGACACCGGCATCGGCATCCACATCAAGACCAACGTGGGGAGGGGAGGGTTCGTAAGGAACATCACGGTGGTCAACGTGAGCATGAACAAGGTGCGGAAGGGGATACGGATCGCAGGCGACGTCGGCGACCACCCCGACGAGTACTTCGACCGACGCGCCATCCCCACCGTGGACGGCATCACCATCAAGAACGTGTGGGGCGTGGACGTGCAGCAGCCTGGATCGATCCAAGGCATTAAGAACTCACCCTTCACTCGGATATGCCTCTCCAACGTCAAGCTGTGGGGCGTCGCCAAACCCTCGGCGCCGTGGAAGTGCGTGGACGTCAGTGGAGCTGCTCTCGGAGTCCAGCCATGGCCATGCTCGGCCCTCGCTCGCACCATCAGCTCAGGATATTGCTCCACCGCATTCTAGTTTCGTTCTTTCTTTGCGCATGGATTGGTTTTCGTAAAGCATCAAACTCGAGTTCAGATCTACAATGTAAGGGCCACATTAAATTAGTTGATTTGATGCACCTAAATCTTAATCGATTTGAACTTTAGGGGAACTTAATTGATTAGAGCGGCACGTGTGACGTACGTGAGGTGTGATTTCCCGCGCTCGGTGGGATGAAAACATTTCCTACGCTCTCTGTTTCTGTTTCGTGCCCCACTTTGTCGGGTGTTTCCAGAATCAGCATATAGGGTTTAGGTTTTGAGCAGCTCTGCCTCCATGGCTGCTGCGCGTCCTCCGTCGAAGCGCCGCCGGACGAACGGGAGCGAGGGGGGTGCCGCCGAGGGGTCTCCTGGAAAGGAGGGCGCGCCCCTCGTGGTCTTGGCCCATGGCGCCGGGGCCCCATCCACCTCCGAGTGGATGCTCAGGTGAGCGGCTTCGTTTCTAGCTGCTCTTTTCCGAATGAAACACCCCGCCTCAGGGTGGATCTGATGCTCCTTGGTGTGTTTGGATTGAAATTATAAACCTACAAACCTCCTCCCCCAACTCCGCTTCCTCTTCCTCTTTCATTCTATCTAAACATCCCAAATCACCCTTGCGAAAAAAAAAGGGGTATTTTTTTTTTCTTTTTCATTAACATGAATGCATGTTCTAGTTACTCTTTCACAAGGTACAAAAAAAAAAAAAATAATCTTTGGTGCTTATCAACTAAAGAATGAACGGTGCCGTTTTCAGATGGAAGGAAAAGTTAGGGGAAGAACTGGATGCTGTCGAAGTAGTCACTTTCGACTATCCCTGTGAGTATCTTCGGGATGATGCATGAGGTGATGATTGATTGGTCTGATTAAACAATGGAAAACAAAGCGGTCGCTTTCAGAATACCGGTCTGATCTGCAAAGCAAGGAATCTTATGTTCTACTTACAGAATAGTGCTTTGTTGATGAGGATATGTTCACCGGCAGGGGAAATGAGTGGCGTTGTTAGGTGATTGTACATTACACTTAACTGGCTTAATTGCCGTGCAGATATCTCTGGCGGAAAACGCAAAGCTCCTCCCAAAGCAGAAAAGCTAGTTGATCATCACCTGGATGTTGTGAAACGTGCTATTAAAGAATATCCTGGGCATCCTCTTATTCTGGTCGGGAAGTCCATGGGATCAAGGTAATAGTCGGTTTATTCGACTAATCTGCTAATTCATGTATGTTTGGTTAATTGTCGTCTTCGATAACGCATAATTTCCGATTTCAACAGAGTCAGTTGCATGGTAGCTGGTAAGGAAGATATCAATGTTTCAGCAATCGTATGCTTGGGTTATCCACTAAAGGTACTAATCTGTTGATTGTGTTCTTCGTTTAGATCTGCTTACATTTATTAGATTTTGTAAATTTGTGTATGGCTAATGTATTGCAACCTGATAACGGAATATGAGAAAAACTGGAGTAGCTTGCAGGAAGGCCGAAAAGCTATTTTGAGGAGTGACTCGTAAAGAAGGTTAGAACGAAACTGATTTGGGATGAGTTGGGAGGTAGCTTCATCGTTTGTTTTTTTCTTGTAAGAAAAACAAATGAGGTACAAGATCGGCCATCTTGTCCGTTGCGAAGGCTGAAACTGAAGCAGCACCATTGTGATACAATAGGTGCTCCACCAATCAAACACATGGGATCAATCCTGATAGATCAATGAACCAGTGGATGCATGGTGGAATGGACTTGGATCAGCCGATACAATGGTCCAGACCTGTTGGATTACGAATCTCCTTTTTTATCATAATTTATGTGTCATTGTTTGTCATAGGATCAGACTGGGTGGTTTGGCATAATGTATGGCCTCTCTCATAAGCGATTACCATAGGTTATTTTGGTTTTGCCAGGGAACATGTTTCCCGGTTTCCTACTATATTTTATTTTTTATTTTTTTTTCCAATTTATGATCCACTTTTAGAGAAAATATTAACCCACAGTCCTGGTTGATCGCCATCCAGGTCCCAAATTTTCTTTACTCATAAGTGTTTTATTAAAGCTCGAAAGAACTATGACCTGTCTGCTTCAGAAAACCTTCTTTTGTAAAGCATCAGATCAACTAACATAACATGTGAGAGTAACGTGCAACATAAATGTTTTTATCTGCGTAGTTTTGTTTCTCTTGCAAAGTCATTACGAGGTACCGAACCCTTCATTGTTTGTGACATCTTTCTGCCACACTCATCAGCTGAAAATTTTACCTCATCCTACATTTTATTTTGACTTGAAATAATCTGATGGAAGAAATTGAGAAGTTATAATTCTATGCTATTCTTACTTGTTCAAGAACTTGCAAAATCCATGTGGAAGTTGTATTTGATGGTCATAAAAGTTGATGAGGAATGCACTGAATGCATGGAGATTAATTGGTCACCGTTTCACATTGATATAGGGCATGAACGGAGTAGTACGCGATGAGACATTATTGCAGCTAAAGGCTCCGACTATGTTTGTGCAGGTTAGGATTCATGTACATTAATCATTGTGTTATCTGAGCTTTGTAGCCTTGTTATTCCAACATGGACTTTCTTCTTTTATGTTATGATTGCTGACTCATAAGTGAACTTTGGTATAGGGAAGCAAAGATAGTTTGTGTCCTCTGGATAAGCTGGAAAGCACCCGCAAGAAAATGAAATGTGTCAATGAGCTGCATGTGATCGATGGCGGTGACCACTCATTCAAAATTGGAAAGAAGCACCAACAGTCCACCGGGATAGATCAGGACGAAGCCGAAGGAAGATCTCTGAAGGCAATAGCCGACTTTGTCAACAGATCTATCCTAGAACAGTGGTGATATGCGAAAAGCACAAGCCAACCTGAAGGTTGCTAATTCCAACACGGTCGAGTCTCCTCCTTTGGCACGCTAGGATCCTAATTTATAATCGACTGTGGCACGGGTGTTTCGGGTCCTGTGATGTTTGAGAGTTTTAAGGTGTAAGATTTTGTAAATCAATGCTGTGTGCTTGAAATACACCAACACTTGCATCCTATTGTGCTGACTTTCCACTCTTAACGCATGTATTTGCTTTGCCCTTTTATCTTATTGTGGAAATACCATAAATCTTGAATTGACTTTTGGCTTGAAAATTAAGAAGAAAGGATGTCTGAAGTGATGCAGATTGTCGATCAAATCGTAATTACAGGTTTTGACTTGTTGATCGTTCCCTTATTGTCCGGCAGTTGTTGTAACACATTAGTGAAAGTCAAAGTTAAAAATGGTTGGGAGTTGAAAGTCAAAGTTCTAGATTTGATTTGGTTGGTGGAAAAAGTGACAGCCTTTCTCGAGGGCGAAACATATTCCGTTGGCTGATGATATGGACATGACACCTATGTCCATGAGGTGACATGACATTATACTTATCCTTTCCAATTTCAAGATAATCCATTCAGTGTAACATATATTAGTCCTTCCATGGATTAAATAATATAATTATGATTTACAAATTAAAATTAAATTAAACGTCAGGAATCATATCCACCACCCAATAATTATGTGCGATCCTCTCTCCATATCACCCAGAAACACTCGCGGGATGATTCAGTCAATCCGAGCATTTTGATGGCCAAGCAAGTCTCGCGGATACGAGGCCCCATCGCGAGGGCCCCGCCATATCAACTTAGCGATCGAGAGACAGCATCACCCCGGAAAGGTCACAGGGGTCGCTCGGTCTCCTCGAAAGAGTCCTGCAACTCTTCTTCACCTTCACCCTGTGCTTGATTACAGCACGGCAAAAGGACAAAGCATCCTCTTCTTCTTCTTCTTCTTCTTCTTCTTCTTCTTCTTCTTCTTTCATTTTTCTTGGCTTCACATGTAATTTGTTCCAATATCTGGTCCCTGGTAGGACCAACAAACAGATAAGCCTCCCACAGCCTTAAATTTCTGTCTCTCTCTCTCTCTCTCACACGCGCACAGAAGAGGATGAGACAATAACAGCTTCGTTCGGACCAGCCGTTTAAGAGCCTCAGGCTTGACTATTATTATCATTCTCTGGAGACGCAGCGCCTGCCTCTTTCATGGATTCTGAGACCACTTTAGTCTCCTTTCCTTGTCCCTTCTATTGGAGGGAGGGACCATCTTCTGGCTTTCCCATATATATGAACCAAAAGGGCATCACATGCATCTTATGCAGCAGAGGGGAGCACTCGAGAGATGTGAATTCAAGTTCATTGAATATTGTGGATACAAAATATGTCTACATATGGATGGATTGGATCGGACATCTCCACTCACGCTTCAACCAAACTCAAGCGCACAACATGCATCGACTCAGGAAACTCTCCAAACCGAGGACCAAGGACCAAGAAGAGAAGGAACGCAAAAGAATAGAATGTAGAGAGCAGCCTCATCATCCTAATCCGGAACAAAAGCCCACATCCCCTCAGCGGTATTTGCCATATCGCCTGGCAGCAGCAAAGCCTTCACCGTGCCTCATTATCCAGAACCTCTCTATTTCCTCCGGCTTCCTCCCCGGAATCCGGCCAGCTATTATATCCCATCTGCAAAAAGCCCCCCACATCAGATTAAAAGTAGTAGACATTGGCAGCGCAGCCGATACATTACCAAGTACCAATTCGTAGAATAAAGTTGGTACGACTTTCACCGACTTTCTTTGTGTTGGATTTCATGTGCAGAGTGCTGCACCCTTACCTTATCGGTTTGACAACTAAACATACTTTTATTGACATGACAGAGATTGCAGAGCAATAGTATTTGACGAGGCTGGACTGGTCACACCATACTAGAATCCACCGGTCGGTTTATCCGGCATGATCTCCGGCAGACATGAACATTTTCCATCATCGCTGATTGTCGTTCATGCCCTCATCTTCGCTAAATCTTTCGTTATGTGCACTTCATATATGGTATGCAACCGACAGAATGAAGCTAATCATGTCCGACATTCTGAATCAGGAGCATGGGCTCACCTGTCGCCGACGAGCCTGTACATTCTATAGATGAGATCTTCCTCTTGCTCCGTCATGTTGATGAACTGCCACTCCACGCTGCTGACCTCTGCCATCCACCAACAACATCAGCGTTACCCTCTAACAAAACCAACCTGCCGAGGCCATCAGGGGGGTGGTCACACAAGCTCCTCACCTTGCGACTCCCGTCTGCTGGACGCCCTGCGCTGCTTCTTACGGCGGTTGTCCATGGCCTCCCGTTCGTCCGCCTGTGTCAGATGGCAAAAGATGGAACAGCCCCGACCGACCAAGGTACGAGAGAACAGAGGCGGCAACTGCGTGGTTATATAGCGGCGACACTTTGGGCAAGGTGGGGAGGAAGAAGAGGTAGTTGGAGAGGCAGAAGGAGAAAGGCTAAGAACAACGATCTCTTAGCCTTTCAACAAAGAAGGAAAGGTGTGGATGCCATAAAGCGCTCGAGCAGCTTGCGGTCGAGTGAAGTAAAGAACGGCAGGTGAGAGCGGCTTACATCCCGACAACGCCAAAACCCCGAGCTGACGAGTAGTTGTCGATCTCCTCCCCGCCACCGCGTAGCGAGGCGCGACCGAGTCACCCTCGAAACTCCACGAGGGGATCGCCCCACCCTCCCCTCTGGCATGCCTGCCGAGCGGGCCCCACGCCTCGTCAGCCCTGGAAGGTCAAAAAGAGAAAGAAAGAAGGATCCCACCGGGCCATGGCCGCCCACCTAAAACAGCATATTTAGGTGGCGCTTGATGGGGAAAAGGGGAAATCTAGTACCGCTCGCTCATGTCCATCTCCCCCCGTGTCTCTTCTGCGACGAAGTTTTGATCTCGCGACCAGGAAGTACACCTCCTTTTCTTTCCTCCGTGGCAACAAAATGAGTTGGATTCTGTATTGCCACAAACCAAGAAATTAACGCAATCACGGACGGGCCTCGAGTTACGGTGGCGTCACCTAACTTGAGGCGAGGGAGTGGGGGCGGCATTATCCTGTCAGGGCTTTGATACCAACCAAGAAGAAAGCCATCCTTCGGTGATGGGCGGCACAACCACAAGTCTACCATCAAACTATAACACCATATCATATAATACAAGGGGTTCGTACCAGTGACTCGTACAAACAGGTGGCACTGCATAAAGACATCTTAAACCTTGTCGGGATTTAGACAGCCGAGCTGCAATGGGCGACTCATCTCGGAATCCAAGTGCTCGGACCAATCGATAAGCTCGCAGATGCTGTTCTTTACCAGCACATCCGAAGCAAACCCCTTCGGAGTTTGGATACGTCTGCCTTCTCGTATAATTAATGACCATTGTCTCTTGAGGCTTATCAATTCGCAGGTAAAAGGCTGCTGCAGTCCGCATTGAAGAGACCTAACCGTGGCGGTGAGTTACGAGCAAACTACTCGAAGGAGGAGAGAGAGAGAGAGAGAGAGAGAGTTGACTGGTTGGTTTGATTCTGTCCAGGAACCCAAGTCGGTCCTTACTCTTACTGTTCACCATCAGAAGAATGGCAGACCGGAATACGGTCGGTCCTTCTGCTCTCGTCCGGCTGGCTCTATCCGGTATGCAACGTCGGGACAGTTCCCTTTAGGATATCGTATGGCCATGGCGGTTTCCAGGCATCGGGTTAAGGTGGCCATGCATGCAGGAATCGATGAGAACGAACTAATGAGAATATGAGATGGGAGTCCACACGAAAGACGCAACGAGGAAATGTCACTTGAGATGATGGATTCGAATGATTATTATAGGCACATGCTTCTGTGTATGAGAGGAAAACGGGGGGGATATCCAATGCCAAGCTTGCGTTAAACATGAATCATGTCAGATTTGGTCCATCCAAAAGCTCACTCTCCGGTTATGTTCCCTATCCACAAATGAACTTATTACTATCATATAAACTGCATTAAACGATAGCTTGGTCTAAAGCCTTAAATTGCCACCAAATAGTTTCCCTTTCTTCATGTCAAAACGGCACAGCACACAAAGATCTCCCCCTCCATCCTACCAAGACATCGTACTGAATCGGTCATAGAGTTGCAATAATTGAACTCAAAACACGTTTGCCGGTGGTGCTTATTCTTCCATTCCTCGCATCTAACATGTTGATGTAGGAATCTGAATATTGAATTAGCACAGGTCTCGAAATTAGGTTCATGTGCTACTGCTGCACCCATTTTAATTTGACGTACAAGACATGTTTATGTTCCCCGACATGACTCGGGAGATGGACGAACAGACGGACTAATAGAATACTGGACTGTATTTAATTACTGGCTAGCTAGGGAACTAGAAGAAGGCAACACCCACCCCGAGGCATGCGTTTTGGCTATTAAATTATTTAGTCTTTTATTATTAATTTGTAGATAATGATTTGAAAATTACAACAGTCTAATCAACTCGACAACGAGTGCGCATCCACGAATGGTGATGACATACGTGCAGAGATTCCATCTCGTCGTGATTGTTCATCTGGTCAAAACGATGTAAAAGAAACCTACCCTTTTCGTATGGTAAGCTATCATCGTCATCCATGTATAGCTCTGCGTGAAACCAAAAATTTTTTTTTTCTGTGGCTTTCAGTGAATTATTATCGTTGTGATGTCTCGATGACCTAAGGCATGGGGACCGACACACCTGAAATATTTGAGGGTATGATTCAGTCTAGTTTTATTGCATGTCATCACAAACGTCTTTATTTTGAATTAGTGCAATATATATATATATATATATATATATATATATATATATATATATATATATATATATATTCAGAATGTTACTTATTTACCTGAAATTTCACGTGAATAATATACTATGCACCTTATTAGATAAACAGGCCAAATAAAGTCTTAAAAACGATCGTGTTGATATTACCAACTTAATTTGTTATTACTCTAAATCAAACCAAGATTTATCATTCATAGTTGAACTTAATAATAATAATAATAATAATAATAATAATAATAATAATAATCCCGGAGCAATTCTCATTGACTAGATATGGTGATCCACATGAGTGATAGTGAGGTGGTTAGATTAGCTCCTATCATGGACTAATGAAAATACGATACTTTTCTGTTTTGAGTGTGTCGGCTACGATACACCAACAAATTTCTTCTCCCATGATTTTTTTGTTGAATAAATCTCTGTTTCCGGGTTTGAATCGGTCAACGGGAAGTATGACTAAAGACCAGAGTTCTGAACCAACGGAATCATCGAAAAGTAGAAGAAGATACAACAAGATCTCGACATTCCAAGTCAAACTCAGTGTGCCATTTCGCTCAAGACCAGTTCTGAACTGACTTCTGAGTCCCGAAGGCCCAATCATCCTTCTCAATTGTCGAGTTTAAATTTGGACGTTTGGAGATAATCTTCTCTCAATCTAGAAGGTGGATTAAGAATAGTAACTCTTGATTCTAGGATTAGGCAAATGCTCTCTTGAGAGAGGCGGTCTCGTGGTAATCATAGTCTCTTTAGCTGCTTCCGAGTATAGTTTCTACTGTAAATATCAATTGCAGTACCACCTCTAGCTATCATACTGTAAATGTCAAATCTCTATTGTTGTTGGAGATGAAGGAATAAGAAAACGATAAAAACAGAATACTATGATGCAATTAAAAAGAAAGCTTTTGATCAAGAAAACCAATGTAGTATTTAAAACAAGAAGATTGACATATAACACTTACAAGATATTTCAAATGTATTCTCATTCTATCTTGCTTTATCAACTATGACCCTATTTATAAGATTTAGTGGTAACTATCTCACTCTACCATGTCACCCATGATTGAGTTAGTTGTAGTAACTATCCTATAACTTCTAGATCATAGGTCACTTCTTGAAACATGCCTAAAACTACCTAGAACATGGTAACTACATAGATAACTACCATGAATCAATTCTCAACGCTCTCCCTTGATTCATAATTACATACACCGATTTGCGACATGAAATAAACATGCTTTTGAACTGGAAGCGACTTAGTGAGGATATCTGCAACTTGTTCATCTGTTCCATAATACTTCATCGCTATGGCTCCACTTGCTACAAGATCTCGGATGAAATGATAGTGTATCTCTATATGCTTCGTTCTTCTATAAAATGTTGGATACTTCATCATTGTAATTGTAGCTTTATTATCACAAAATATTTCTATTGTTTCTTTTTGTTCTTGATGAAGATCTTCAAGAAGTTTTCTAAGCCATATTACTTGACAAGCTGTTGATGTTACAACTACATATTCTACTTCTGATATTGATAACGTAGTTGTTGCTTGCTTTTTTGAACTCGAAGATATAGCTCCTGATCCGAGGCTAAAAATATTGCCTGAAGTACTCTTTCTATCATCTAAAGCTCCTGCCCAATCAGTGGAACCAAATAATTTACATTTAAAATTATGAGAATACCAAATATCATAATATGTATTTCCAGCAACAGAACAGATAATTCTTTTAACAACTTCGAGATGATGTTTGCTTGGGCTATGCATAAACCTAGATACTATACCAACAAAAAAGATAATATCTGATCGAGTATGAGTTAGATAAATCAAACCTCTAACCAAACTTCTATAGTATCTTGCATTTGTCAGACATGTACCATCTTCAAGTTTCAATTTCTCATTTATATTCATGAGTGTTACTGCAGCTTTGCAATTAATTATGTTAGATTTTTTTAGTAGATCTATTGCATACTTTCTTTGTGAAATAAAAATTTCATCTGATCCTTGCTTCACTTCCAACCCAAGAAAATAATACAGTAAACCTAGATCTGACATTTCAAACTTATTCATCATACACTTTTTAAATTCTGTCACGAAAGAGTTAGATGAACCCATATATATAATATTATCAACATAAAGGAAAAATATTAGAATATTATGTTCACATTCCTGTTAGGATCAAAAGCACTAAGAAGGGAGGGGGATGGTGAATTAGTGCAGCGAAAAACTTTCATCGATTAAAACAACGTTCGTACGATGAAATCGTTTTCGATGAAAACCGTTTCGGAAAGTTCTTCAACTTAAGAGTAAACAGAAGTATAGTTGACGTAAAGCAACGGAGCCAGTTTGCAGTTAAGATAAGAAGTAGAATGTGAATACAAACCAAGATTTAGAGTGGTTTGGTCAATCTTGACCTATATCCACTTTTGGCTTCCTCCTCCGATGAGGTCACCGTTGTCCACTAGAGGCTTTTCTTCAATAGGTGAAGGTCAATCACCTTTTACACCCCTCTTCTCCTTTTACCGGGTTTAGGAGATAACCCTTAAAAGCACTCACTCTCCTCTCTAAATAGAATTCTAAATTTAAGGCTAGAGGAGGGATCTCTCAAGTGATTTCTATAGCGTTTCTTTTCTTTTAGACTCTTTGTGCTTGTGTGTTTTAACCAGGGATGAGAGGGGTATTTATAGGCTTTAAGTTGATTCAAACTTGGAGCCTAAAAACATCTCATCCTGGGTTCCCCAGGCACGGGCGGTACCACCGTCTCGGGGGCAGTGCTGGGTAGTACCACCGCTCAAACTGGCGGTACCATCGCCTGGCACCCTGCCAGCGGTGGTACAACCACCCATACTAGCGGTACCACCGCTTAACACAGTCTCAAAAACTGTGCCACGATGGTGAGACTCCTTGGGGCATTGTTTGGGCTTCTTATTGGGCCCAACATAGTGATTACATGGGCTTAGTTGGCCCGTAATTGGGTTGACCCAATCCAAGCCCAATTACGTGCTAACTACGATTCCTAAGACATATTCTAAGCTAAACTAAGTCCGTAAGTCTATTCTTCCGGTGAGCTTCCGGCGATCTTCCGGCAAACTTCCAACGATCTCTTGGCAATGTTCCGGCGGACTCCCGACAAGCTCCTGGACTTTACGATGATCTTCTTGGTGAGTTCCAACGAGCTTCTCTGGCAAGCTCCGAGACTTCTCGGCTGGTTTCTCCAGAACTTCCGACGAACGTCCAGACTTCCGATGAACTCTCGAACTCCCAACGTGATCGCCTCCTTAACTTCGGGACTTCATTTTGCTTCATGCCTTGCTATCGTAGTTAATCCTACATATGTAAAACAAACTTCGATCTAGACAATTAATACTAAGCATTAATCAAGTTGTCCAGCATGTCATTGGTCTCTCGACGCTTCATCCGATTCTTTGACGCATCGTCCTCTCCTATAGCCTATTGCCCAATTGGCCAGTTGACTCCGCAACTTCGATATCCTTGGCGCAATGTCCGCTCTTCTTGGCCCGATGCCCAAATCCACCGCCCGAAGCCTTCTGTCGATACGTCGACCGATCCTTCGGCCCGACGTCCAATCTTCTGACATGTTCCTCTGGCCCAACATGATGTTTCCTGCTTTAATTGTCTCATCCTGATTGAAGCATCTTGCATCACTCAAAACGTAGATTAAAACATAAACACATATTGATTGGTTTCATAATTAAAATCCAAGATTCAACAATTTATTCTTTAGATAAATAGTAAGTTCATTATTGCTCCTCTTAAATCCATTTTGAAGAAAATAGTAATCAATTTTACTGTACCATTCCCTTGGAGCTTGTTTAAGCTCATAAAGAGCTTTCTTTAGCTTATACACCTTTTCTTCATGCCCTTTAACAAAAAAACTTCAGGTTGAGTAATAAAAATCTCTTCATGTAAATCACCATTTAAGAATGTAGATTTCACATCAAATTGATAAACATGCCAACTCAGGTGAGAAGCTAAAGCCAAGAAAGTTCTCGTGGTTTCGAATCTAGCAACCAGAGAAAAAGTATCATTAAAATCAATACCTCGTTTTTGTGAATATCCTTTTGCTACAAGCCGAGTCTTATGTTTTTGGATAGTTTCATCTACATTAAACTTTGTTTTGAACACCAATTTTAATCCAATAACTTTTTTTTCTTTCGGTAGATCCATTAGCTCCTAAGTTTCATTCTTCTCAATTGACTTGATTTCCTCCTTCATTAGTTTTCGTCATTCCTCTTTTTCAGCTGCTTCCTCAAAAGTTATAGGATCTGAAATATACAAAGCAAATATTGAGTCATAAATTTTTGTTAGTGATCTGAAATTTCCTAGAGGGGTTTCATCCGAGGAATCATAATTTGAATTGCTACTGGGTGAGATTGACATTGAACTTATTAGAGCAGGATCTATCATTTGATTCTGTGGAGTGTCTAATTCTATTAGAATCTGAATTTGTTTTCCACCTTTATTGGTCTCCCAATTCCAACTTGCCCTTTGATCAAACATAATATTTTTGTTAATAATAACTTCACCATTAAAATGATTATATAATTTATATGCTTTGGATTGTAAGAAATAACCAATTAATATGTATTTTTCAGATTTTTCATCAAGCTTGTGATGATTTTTTGATTTCACCAAAGCATAAGCAATACAACTAAAAATTCTTAGATGACTTACACTTTGGTTTCATACCATACCAAGCCTCAAAAGGAGTTTAATTTATAATAGCCTTTATTGGTAAAATATTTAATAAATAAATTACTGTTGCAACTGCTTCTATCCAAAACTAATTTGGAAGGTGTTTTTCTTTAAGCAAACTTCTTGTCATTTCAACGACAGTTTGATTCTTACGTTCAGCTACACCAGTTTGCTCCGATGTATATGGTGCTATCAATTCTCTGTAAATACTATTTTCTTCACAAAAAGAACTAAACTTATTAGATAAAAATTTACCACCTCTATCTATCTAAAGTGTCTTTATGTATTTACCACTTTACATTTTTACAAGTGTCTTGAATTTTTAAAAATTAGCAAATGTTTCAGATTTCAATTTCAGAAAATATTTCCAACTCATGTGATTATAATCATCAATAAACAATAAAAAATATTGACTTCCACCAAATAATTTTATATTCATCGGTCCATATAAGTCAGCATGAATTAATTCAAGATAATTAAATGCTCTTCATGCTTTGGAGAAATAGTTTTTTACTTTGTTTGTCATAAATGCTTCCTTCACATATATTGAGTGTATTAATTTTAGACAATCCGAAAATTATTATTTTTATTTAATAACCTTAAACCCTTAATGTTAAAGTATCCATATTTTAAATGTCATAAATGAGACTCGTTCTTTTGAGTTGCAACACGAATATGATTTTCAATATTTGAAACATTAAGTGGAAACATCTTGTTTTACATAATGTAAATATTTACTATAATCAAATCAGATTTTTTTTTATCTTTAATAGTGCATGAATCATCATCAAATATAACTGAATATCCTTCATCTATCAATCGGCCAATACTCGACAAGTTATATGATAAAGTAGGAACAAAGAAAACATTATCAATATATTTTACCTTCCCTTAATTTGTCTTAACCACAATTGTTCCTTTCCCTTCCACTTAGATTTGCTTGTTATCTCCCAGTCTAACTTTCAAATTATGAGTTTCATCAATATCTCTAAACATTGATCTTATTCCTGACATATGATTGGAACATCTACTATCCAGAAACCAAATATCATTTGAGATATCATTAACTTGTGAATAAGTCATAAACAACTTACTGTTTTTTTTATTTTCCTCCACATAGCTTGCTTGCTTTTCTTTTTTCCAGCAATTTATCTTCATGTGACTAAACTTTTTACAATAGTAATATTGAATTCCACTCTTATATTTTTTTTTATCATAATTTGATTACCTTTGTTCATCATACCTATCAAAGTGTCCTCTTCCTCTTCCTCTTCCATTTCCTCTACCACGAAATCCTCATGCTGATTTTTTTTATCACTTTTTTCAAGTGATGTATTCACTTTGCTTCATGTGCTTACAAGGAACCTATTAGTTCATCAAATTAAAATGTAGATAAATATTTTGACTCCTCAATTATGCAACAACATGATCAAATTTTGGAATAAACTTTTCAAAACTTTTATAACAATTATATGATCAGGAAGATATTCACCATAAGATTCCATTTGACTAACAATTTCAGTCACTCGAGAAAGAAAATCTTGCACCGATTTATTGCTTTTCATGAATAAAATTTCAAACTCACGACAAAGGGTTTGAAGTTTTACCGTAATCACCCTTGATGAGCCTTAAAATTTATTTTGAAGTATGAACCAAGCTTGCTTTGAGATTGTCGCTGCTGCAATTCTCGAGAAAATTGTCTCATGTACAGCTTATTGAATGAAGAACAATGCCTTTGAGTCCTTCTTTCTATTCTCTCCCAGCCTTATTTCTTCATCTGGATCTGCATATTCATTCTCTATTAAGTCTCAAAGATCTTAAGACTTGAATAGAGTCTTTATCTTGATATTCCAAAATTCATAGCATTTGCCTGAAAAGATGGGTTGCGATATGGAATTGTCATTGAAAGTCATAATGTCCAGTTCAGATTGAAACTAAGCTTTGATACCACAAATGTTGGGGATGGAGGAGCAAGAAAACGTGTTCTACCCCTGCCAACTTCTTGAACTCTTCTTAGTTGCCTTTGTACTGCATTGGATCTCAAGCTGCTGCTGCGTTTGCTAGCTCAAGGTGAGGAGCAAACGAGGAGGACAGATATGGAAACTAATCTGGAGGTTGCTTTCCTGGTTCAGCATTGCAAACCATTGGCAGGACAGATAAGGTCAACTTTGAAGAAGCCATATCCATGGCCAAACCAGTGGATTCCGAAGGGTACTCACGGCAGCTCGCGTGCACCAACCACGACGCAGCTGCATCACACCCGCCTCGATCGAACAACAGGAACCCCAGGCGCCGGAATTCGCAAAGGGTCGTCAAGGAACATGAACGCCGGAAGACGTGCGAGAACAGGTACAAACGAATAGAGTACGGTAGTACCTGCAGCTAACCATCGTGGAAGAATGGTTTGTTCGTGGGCATTCTGATCTTTGGGTTGCAGCAAAATTCTACCCAAATGGACGAGCCACGTTAGTGTTTCCAGCAGTGGAGCGATCGAAGCACTAGAAGATGGCTACATCTGGAGGAAGTACGGGCAGAAGGAGATCCTTGGATCCGGGCATCCGAGGTTTGCATACGAATGAGAATCCTCTTCTGTTCCTCAATCGTCTCTTCCAAGCTAGATATCTATCGATTACTCTATCGTCCTCCGTTGAGATTTGATTCATAGTTATCTATCTAGATAGTTATCAGGTAACCACCTCAATCATGATTTAGTATTTATAGGGTGCAAGAGATAGACAGAATGAGTCTGTGTGCATTTAATATCTTGTAGGTGTTCTTATCAATCCTCCTGTTTTTTAATACTATATCAATTTTTTTAAGTCGAAAGTTTTTTTTACTTGCATCTTAGTATTCTGTTTTTTCCAACATCCTCCACGTACCTGAACTATTCTCTCTCAGCAGTTTTGCTATCATAGATAAGTCAACCCCAAGATAGCGGTCAGGCTATGTTATGTTATCATGGATGATGTGAGCAATGCTGCTACAGCTCCACATTCGAACATATCAGCTATTTGTAGCGACCATGGGTCGACCAATCATGTCAAGCGGAAATCGCTCAGTTAGTGTACGAGATAGTTGGTACAGTTGCCAAATACGTTCGCGCGAAGACTTTTTGCCTAATACGTCACAAATCCTTGTGAGCTTCCCGGACTAGTCGATTTTGCCATGACTTCATGCATCACTTTCCTCACCAATTGCATGTCGACTTGGAAGTCGTAAACCAAGAAGAAATACTATTACCCGAAAGAAGTAGTGGCTTGATGCATGCAGTTCTTTAGGCACTTCAAGATTCCCGTAATTCTCCGGCGACATCCTTGGACACTTGTGCAGGTGCTACTACAGATGCACCTACCCGCAACGGCCTCGGAAGTCTTGCAACAAAGCAAGCGCAAGGATGTGATGAGGACCCCTGGGTCATCGACATCACTTGCCTGCAGAGGCCACAACCAGCTGCAGCTTCGGCACCCGTGGAACGATACTTGCAGCGAGACCAGCGTAGGCCTCCCGCGAAGGAGGCGGCACAGCACCGTCACTAGGATCACTGTCACATCCTGGATTTTTTTTTTTTTCATATATTTTCACACAGGCCAAATAAATAAACATCACTTTATTCATCATCTATAACCATTTATTACAATTCATTTATTCATCAAATTACAAGTAGAAAAGTTAACTTCAAGAGTCATCCAAGTGGCTCTACCTAGCGGTAGAGGAAAGTTCGCTCTCCATTGGAATCTGATTTAGTACTAGAGGGAGGCTGCTCTGAAAATCAAAAACAAAGAAAATTCAGCAACGCTGAGTAGGAACCCCAAAAGTCAAATCAAGATGAATACATGATCAAAATTCAATCAATCATCCCATTGGCGTATATCAAGTACCCGAAGGAGCACTCCCCCAACAGCGGATGGAGATGCTTTATCCTACGGGATGAGTTTGTGTTCTCCCAACAGCGGATGGAGGCAAACTCATATCACACTCCCAACAGCGGATGGAGTGGTGTCCCACACCCGCCAAAGTGGGGACACGTTCCTCCCAACAGCGGATGGAGGAACCGTTCAGCCGCCACGTCTGACGGCCCGCTAATCCCCGAAGGGAATCGCCCTACCTGCTCTCGGCAGGAATATAATCTCACACTGGTCATATCCATTTCGGGATGAAATAACATATTTAAAACATCTCTTTCAAAAATCATCAATATCAAATAATATAAATTAACCCTCAATTGACTTGAACTCTAGTTTAATCGATTCAATTGAATTCGATTTACTAGAGCCTAACTGAACTGATCTCTAATCCTTATTTAACTGGTCTGGAACCACCCTAGACTAGTATAATTTAGACTAGATTAAGTTCAATTTAGGTTAAACTAACTTGAATAAGTCAATCAATTCGGAATCACCCTGAATTGATCTAGACTAATCAAGTCTAGTTTAATTCAATCAATATTTAGGCTCAAGTTCAACAATAATATTGAGCTAGATTGAGCCAGTCCATCTACTGGTCATGTGCATTATACATGATTGAACATGCATTACATAAAACTGGCCCAACCCTGACCTATGGACTAGTCATAGCATATATCCATTAACAACATAAATGAAAACATAATAATGCATTAAAAGATAGATGAGGAGAAAAGCTTTAATAAAAAGAAATAACATTCTCAATTTGACTAGAAATCATAAGACATTAAAAGAGGGACTAGGAGATAAGTTTTAACACAAGGAAATAGCTTTCTAAATTCAAATAAAAATCATGTTTTCAACACATAAAATTTCAACATATTCTAGTCATATTTTAAATCATTCAGAATAATATATTTTAAATTTCAAATCAAAGAATATCAAATTTTAGATAACATATTCTAGTCTAACAAGATTTTAATCCAAATAAGATTAAAGATAAACTGTAATACAGAAAATATATCATATAAAACATATACATTTTTAACATATTTAATTCTATAATAAAAACCTTAATCATGGGTCAAAGAATATTATGAAAACTTTAACTGATTATTTTAATACAAAAAAAATTTGACATTTAAAGAATTGATACACATTTTTTAAACTATAAAACTTTCAACATTTAAAGAATCAAAATAAAAGCTAAAACTTTTAAGAAAGGTAGGGAAACCTACCTCTCGTTAACAGGGTGTAACTCCTCGTTCTCTTGTCAACAGGGTGTAACTCCTCGTTTCTCCCGCTGCCAGGCTCGACTAGGTGAGGAATGAAGGAGAGAGATCCCTCCCCTTTAAATAGGAGGAGGTGAGCCTCTATTAAGGGAAATAAATTTTAATTTTCGTATTTATTTAATATAAATTATTTCCATTTAATATACTAACAAATATGATATCATCATATTTGGAATACTTACTAGTTATTTTCTTAATTCATATCAACAAACAAGGAAGTAGATTAAGATTTCATTAAATTATAATAACAAGTAAGGAAAGAAAATCAATTCCTAACTTAAATATTTGACTTCTTCCTTCTTCTCCTTTCCTTCCACGCCACTCGGCGATTAGAGACCAACTACCTCGGAGTCGAACCACTTCATGGTGTCTCCATTCTGAATGGGCACCTATCGACGGGGAGTAGCTCTGAATACTTCGGAATCTGACTTCACTGAGATCATTCCCGCTGCGACCTCTACCACCAATTCCCCTAAGTTGGATATGTCGAACATGTTCGAACACATGGAGTTTGATGATTCCACCCTTTTCTGATATATCCTATAAACATAATTGAGTCACTGCGTACGACAAATAGGTGCTATGATAAGGCCAAAATAGACATATGGAGTTGAGTTATTTTTAGTTCAAGCTTCTGCGCAAGAGTGTCAATGCAGCTGAACTCAAATAGTTGGATATCATAGCTTGTTGGTTGTCGTTGTTGTTACTATTATCATCAGTTGTACACAGTTCCCACATGTATATTGTCTCTTTATGAGCAACTGCCTCTGCGTGCGCCGGCAGTAAGTATCACTGGCAAACATTCATGGCTACGGTGGCTAGCATGGAACTAAGAAAATGGATGGAGTCATACTTTAAGGTTCAGATTGAAATGAAGAAACCCAGAGATTACATGGAGTAATAAGTATCTTGGTCATATTCAAACAAGGCTTCCCCGTTCTCTTTGCTGCAGAAGCTTTGGCCTTGGGAGAGGATAGATAAAGAGAGTCTAGATATGGAGGATGCAGTGAGAGAAGCTTCACGAGAATGTTTGCTGAATCGCTTGTGCGAGTTCTTCGGCACTGAGCACGCATTCAATTCCGATCTGCAGAAAGAAACAATATTGCATGGAAAAGTCGAACTAATTAAATGGTTAGAAGGAATAACATGCATGCGATGTGGTTTTCCCATCGCCTATAAAGCTAGCTGGTTCCCCGTATGTGTACTCGCTGAAATCTATGCTAAACGGCAGGTGAGAGCCTTTACTAGCAACTTTGTCATGGAGTGACTATTAAATCTTGTAGCTTGCAGTTTTTGGTTTTGTTTCTGTGATCCATGGTGTTCTAGAGAAGGTGATGGTTGTGAAAGTAGTAGCAGAAGAACATTTGGTAAGCATTTGCTGGGTTAGAGGAAATCCGAATCAGTTAGCATTACCTTGATGGTGAATGAGTTGAGCATGGTGTCATCGGTGGTGCTAATGCTAACATGGAGTATCTCGAGCGCGAGGCCCTCGAGAGCTGCAATTATCTTCAGAACTTGCCCAGGGATGCGGTGAGACGCCGTCTTAAGGATGACATTAGGACCCGAGAACTTCACCTCCACATCGGCGACAGGGGATTTGGAGTTGGCTGCAAGCTCGGAGATGCTGCTGAAGAAAGGAGAAGAGGATTCATGGGACGAAGCCAGCGTGGGGGAGACGTAGTTCTGCTGCATCTTTGGCATGTAAGGGCTTCCTGGCTGCGGCGTCCTCGGACTGATGGGAAGGGTCATTCGAGGGCTTAGAGGTGGAGGCCGGGGGCTCAAGGGTGAAGGCCTGGGGCTGGACAGCGGCCTTGGACTCAGCACTTCGCTGTAAACTTTCCTTTGCTTCTTGGCCTCCAGGGACTGCAGGACTTGTTGCAGCTCCTTGATGTAATCGACGACCCCTCCTATGATGGATGCTTGATCTCCCTTTGATCGAAAGTTGATAGATAGATAGATAGATAGATAGATAGATAGATAGATAGGAAAGACACGAGCATGTAAGGAACGAAGCATGATAAAAGAACAACGAAGGTGGCTGCTCGAATTCATCTTACTCTCTTTGCGTAGAAGCAAGGCATCAAGGAGCGCAGAACCGACAGGTGCTCATTCATTTGCTTCCTCCGGTTGCGCTCCACGGCGATGTGCGACGTCTTCTGCTGCCCATCGTGGATTCCTGCTTCGGTAGGAGAAACAGGGGAATCCGACAGCTTCCTCTTCTTCAGAGCTTGGCCGGCTTCCTCCAAAGCGTCGTCGGTCTCCGAAGGCCCGGCAGACCACCCTTGAGATACCAAGCCGGTATTCGGCTGCTCGCCAACCCTGGGGCTAAAGTTACTCCCTTGGAATGGGTCAAACAGGGGTACTTCCTTCGTGATGGCATCCTCGAAAGTTTCCAAGATGCTAAAAAGATCCTCCGGCGAGGTGTCTACGGCCAAATCTGTTCGCGTGAACTCCGGGTGCTCAAAAAGCTCGGACAGGCCTTCTCCCATGGTATCTAGAAGAAGTATTGGATAATGCAGCAAGTCACCACTTTTAGGATGAGTTCTATGGACTCGATATTTCAGCTCTCAGTGTTAGTGAGCATATAGCACGGTAACCTTATGTTCCGCGGCTCCGGTAGGGTTTACATCGAACTACAAGAAGAGCAGCTCTACGAACACGACGAACATGCAGCTGCTGCAGGCCATATTTACTTATATACAAGGAGAGCTCTAAGAACTCGAAAGGTATCGTGGAATGGTGAAGGAATGGGATGCGAGGGGAGAGATGGCAAACGGAGAAGAAGCCGATCGAGAACAAATGGACACACCACCGGCTCTAAGACCATTGCATCTGCATGGGCTTTGTAGATGCTCTGCATGCACATTAAATTGAGGTGCTTCAGACACCCGTACACATGCTTTAGTTTCTGAGCTATGAGGAGATTGGAGACGGGCAAACATCGAGGAGGGGATGGGGCCACGCTTTAACTGCGCCACCAGGCATGGCATCTACATTCTAGTTCATCAACTTCTGATGGACAATAGTGGTCGTGTTCTTCATCGATGGGTGAGAACATTGTCCTTCTCTTCTTTCTCATGTTTCCATAGTATATATATCATGCATCGTATATGCTCACTATTAATCCATGTTTTGTAGATAGCACACCGACGTCACATCGTTCAGGTGGTTCACCGAGTAGTACTGCTAAGGTGCAATCTATTGTGCATGTAAATGTTAGAATTACGACGCACATCATCGGTCTTTTAGCCTTCCCCGAGGGGTGCACAGTATTTATTAAGATTAATAATGAGCAGTACTGCCAGTAAGTAAATCCAAAAGCAATCAACAAAGCATAAATCACAAAAGTTGTGCAATCAAGTGTTACCTTACCATTTAATTTCCCTTTGGCACGGAACGACATCGACTAAAAGGATTTCCACTGCTTGTGAGAGCAGCGCAAGATAACGATGACAGTCGCTGTCAGAAGGCTTGAATGGGATCACCACAAAGACACAGTGCCATGCTAAATGTAATAAATAGGAGGAGGAGACGCAATCGTCCCCTCATTTAGTGACCAGCCGTCTTCTGCCTCGTTATGTTCCTCAAGCTGTCAGCCGCTCCACATTTACTGTCACATTTACCGCATCCAACGGCCGGTGAACACAAAACAAAGTCATGCTTTCGCATCGATATCTCTGTAGAGGAAAACGAGGGATTGGCTGTGGAGACATCCATTTGATCTTATCAAGCTCCATGGAGGTGGCATCGAATCGGCTTGCCATGCTTGGGTGATAAATGCTGCTAAATGGTATTCTGACAGCTGCATCACGAGCCCTTGTGTGGTCATTTTAATGCAGGAAACTTCCAACAAATTCCAATGATATGATTCCTACTTTGTTTTAGCAACCAAACTTAAGCCTACCAGTGGAAGGGCAAAGCAGAAAGCCAGACATCATAATAATTGCAACAGAAGAATACTATGGTAGATATGTTTCGAAAAGAAATCATCAGGCAAGCGATAAATGCCTGGCTGTCTCAATCTGATTTGGCGGCCCTCCACAGATCACACAAGGAAGGCCGCAGATATGCATATAACTCGCAAGAGACTTAAAGCATCATTGTATGTGTGTGTGTGTCGACATAAAATAATGGTGCCCGTATATGGCAGCTTCAGTACTGATGATACCTCCCTTTCGAGGGCTTCAGCGAAAGCTCCAGTGAGACTCATTCAATGGCACCACGAAAGATGTATGAAAGAGAGAGGAGGGAGAGAATCTTGGCCTGCAAGCAGTGACAGAGGTGATTCAGATTCAGACGCCCATCTGATACCCAGCTTAAAGAGGGCGGGTTGCATTGATGAACACGGGGAATGGTGCATGTATGAATGTCCCAACCATGGCGGCCCCCATGGCCTTGAATGCGGCTACAAAGATTACGAGGGCCTCGACCGGTCGCCATCAGATGTGTAGCCGTTGGGACTTCGGCTTTGATGATCTACGATACCATTTGTTGTCTCCGAAGAAGAGGCCTGCGTCATAAGCATCATTCATCTTATTTCAACATGAATGGTAGGAGGGGAGGAGGAAGAAGACTGAAGAACTTCAAGGACGAGCGGCCATGCACGTACGACATGCAAGAACGGAAAACAAGGTCAATGATTTCAGATCGTTCCAAGCAGCACTACCGATTGGTTTAATTGGGTATTTATGGACGAGGAAATGATTTAAGCAAATGAATACAAAAATGAAGCTCTCCGGCTGTCTTCTACGGATTCACTTAGCCCGCTTCCATCTCTATCCTCTGCCTGATGATTATGATACAACTCAAGATGAGTAGGTGATAGACATGCAATTAAACCAAAGGCATCATCATGTATTTCCGGATCGAAGTATTCCAACGAAGACGGAGAGGGGGAGGGGGAGATGCAGTCAAAAGCTTGCCTCTGATTCCGCGTTAAATGAAGGGGGGACGGGTAATATCGAAGGGACGAGAAGAAATCTTTGCGGGGATCTCCGAGACCGGCACGACTTTATGGCCGTGGCGTGCAACGCGGGCGAGACGCATACGCGTGCATCGGAGACGCGATACGGCCGGAGATGGTCGGCAGATGGGATCAACATCCTCGGCGGAGATCCAGCCTACTGCCTGTGGTTAGGTTGATGCAGCATAAGAAGCATATCAGGGATGTGCGTGACGGCCGGAAGAGGGTCCACGGAGCACAAAAATTGGCCAAGCAAGCTTGCACGAATTAGGTTAACATGACCGGCCGGACCCGTCTCCTCCTCCGGGAACTCGGGGTGGGTTAGAGAGGATCGTCCCCATGCTTCAATTAATGCGTGGTCACCATCCGATGTCATTAGATAGACGTGACATTTTTGGCATAAAAAATGGGGCCACATGTGGTCACGGAACAGATCGGATCGGTGGGTCCGACCTGAAAAAAATTGTGAACCGGGTTTGACATCGGACGTGTTATACGGCCGGTTAACCGGCTCGGATCCACATGACAATAATAATAATAACTAATTGTACGAGATAAATGAATGAGTATTTGTGGCCGAAACATAAAAAGAGAACCTACCGACGATGATCAAGTATTGGTTGTTATTCGATCGCAATGTCATCGACGATTCAATTTGCTTGGGCTGATTTTGGGCTGAACAGATACTGGAATTAGGCCCGGCCTGGTTCTTTTCTTTTGGTTTCATTTGGGCTTCTTTCCCTCCTTTTTCGTCCCCGAAGCGGGGGTCCACCGAACCCTAAACTTCCTTCTTGTGGTCGGTGAATTAGGAGATGGAGGATGTGGATGCCGTGCTGGAGAGGGTCTGTGACCTCCACGACATGATCAACGACGCCACCTCCCGCGCCCATTTCCTGCGCTCCATCAACGTCCGCCGTGGCGAGCGGGAGCCTGCAGCGGGCCGCAGAGGGGACGCCGGTGATGGAAATGGAGGGTTTGTCTTCGTCAAGGAGTTTGGGGCCGCGGAGGACGGCGCGGCGGTGGCGGAGGCCAGGAGCCTCGCCGCCATCCGGTCCGCGCTGGAGAACCTCGAGGACCAGCTCGAGTTCTTCCGTGTGAGTTCCACTTCTTTTTCCTTCTATTTTCCCCCCCCCCTCGTCATGGCGTTTTAATTCACACATACGATTGAACCAAAAGGCCATAGTTTTTTTAATAATTTGATTACATCATGGTGAGACTTCGATCAATTGATTTACGTGAGTTTGTATTTCTTTTTTCAGTCATTCACACTGGATTAGGCTTGAGAATTTGTTGCATTTATGATAGATTTAAGAAGATTGTTCTTTCGCAAATGATTTGCCATCAGAGATTGATCATGAAAACGATATATATATATATATATATATATATATATATATATATATATATATATATATGGATTGTAGAATGTAATAATTTATACTCATAAAAAATTTACTCTTGGCTTTGAATTCATTCCTTTCATCAGGTTTCTAGCGTTGCTAGAATTTGTATTTACAACTTCAGTAGTCTCTTCTTCTATTTCAACATCTGATGTTCATCGATCTATTTGATGAGTTCCTTTTACGTAAATTATGTAAATTATATAGTATCCTTTTTCCTGGAAAGGAGAGTTCAAGGAGACTTTTGCTAGGCTGGTCTCAAGGCATTGCAATTGCCTCCCTGTATGGATTATATAGTGTTAAGTTCAATTAATTTCTAAAAAAGTTGTGTTTTTATCCCATTGATTATCCTCTGTAGAGGAACTCAGATTGCTTAATACTTGGGCAATTCTTCAACATAAGTCAATAGTATGAAAATTATAGGTAACATGTAGGAAAATATCAATTAAAGTTCCCAGATTAAGGCAATTGTGGCATGATGCTGTTATATGACATTTTGGTGGGCTGGCTAGTTGTTAATCAGGCATTGCAGTTTTGGCAGAAGATGACAAATGAAATTAAGCCCTGGCTCGGGTTTACTCATACTTTACTTGATATAGTTGTTGGCTTTAGAATGTGCAGCACTTTTTAAGAGTTGTGTTTGCTTAGCTTCGTCCATACGTAATTTGATCTTAATACCAATAATGAATCATAATTGTGTTTGTGATTGTTGTTGTTTTTTTTTGACAACCACTCTTTGTGTGTTGTAGAATGCTTCCTGCGCTTGACTTATTACATACTAGAAAAAGTTCTGTTTCTTGTTGGTTGCATGATCTTAACCAGCAGCAAACTAACAGTTTTCTACTTGTGAAATTGCCTTGTGCTTTTAAGATAACATTTCTTTTGTTAATGCTTGTTTTCAGTTCTGTGTTGGGTTAGATGATTAAGTTTAGGTTGATGGTGATTTTTTAAATTCTACTGATCATTCATGAAGCCTCTTGGTCTACTTTGCAGAAAAATCAAACGGATATGTGTTATATATATATATATATAGACTAATATTGAATGATTGTTTTCCAGGCTAGTATTTTTGCTTGACTTTGCACGATAGATATGTGCTACGATTTATTTAACGTGCAAATTGACTCTACAGACTGTACAATCACAACAGCAAGCCGAACGAGATTCTGCTATAGCACGGTTGGAGCAAAGTCATATCATTCTTGCCATGAGATTGGCTGATTATCGGGGAAAGAAGTACAGGGTAATTGACAAAGCTTTATCGTTTGTTGGTAATGTGCATGACATGGGCCGTTCTGTCACACCAGAGACCCTCTCTGAGAACAAGATAACAAGGAGTCAGTCTGGTAAGAATTTGGAAGGCCACGAGGGAAGGAGCTCTAGCATGTTGATACAGATGTTCATATCAGGCTTTGCTGCAGCGAAAAACTCATTCAGATTGGTGAGGATCCATGGTGTTTTAAGGAATGCTGCTGTTTTTGCCATAAGCATGCTTGCTCTCATGCAACTCAATCAAGTTGCTTGTAGTGGTGGAACTGCTCGATCACAACATCAGACATTCTACAAGAAGAGAAATGGAGGAAGATTTTCTTGGTCGGCCAGTGCTTCTTCTCATAGCAGCCAATTGGAGCGACTTGAGGTTGTGTCAGCTAGAGGTTAGGGTTTGCAGGTTGATCCCTATAAATACTGAAATTAGTAGGAAATATTGTGTGTTTTTACTTCTTTGTCAAGTTTTTCTTATTCTTTTTTGTTACTTTAATCTTGTAAGATGGTCATGTACATGGTTGTAAATCTAGTTAGGTTGTACTCGAACACTGTTCTGACTGCTTATCAACAAGCTTTCTTATTAGTATGAGCTAAGGGAGTTGTGGACTGATACATTTCTGATTACTTGGCGCTAAACTACGACTCTAATTTAGATCTTTCAGCTCATCAGTTTTCTTTCAAAGGTTTAAGTGATTTGTTCTTGTGGATGTATAGATCGCAAGCCAGCCATGGAGAGTCATCTAAATCACTTTAATGGGACCCTACTTCTCGATATGATCATAAGGAACAAAGATGTCATATTGATACTCTCTGTGCACTCTTTGATAAGCTCAACCTTTCTTCTGCATGCAGCCGAAGGAAAAGTTATATACGATGCATTTATAGTGGCTCGTAAACTATACATACATACATACACAAAGAGAGAGAGGGAGGCTGCTACATATATATATACATACATATAGAGCAGTTGTAATTAACCTTACAACGCCACTCCTTCATCCTTCTCTTTCACCCAAGTTTTAGGCTTTAAGCCATTAAATCAAGTGATGTTGAACTCCACATTATTGAGTTCCAACGACTTGGGTAAGGCCAAATTAGTTCCATCAGATTCCTTTAGCTCGATGACCAACAACAGTCCAAACAGGAAAACAAGACCAACATGAAGTTTTCCATGGATCGGAATATGCTCCTTTTCTTTAATCCCTAGTCTGTTCTTGTCCTCATATCGCTACAAGTTTGGTAATGTTCTTATACATCTTTTGGACTCTTAGGCGAAGCATCAGACTTCCTGGAACCGAAAAGGAATGTCTTTTGTCCCTACTTCACTACCATAATCATCATCTGCAGACAGTAAATATATTGGCTAAACAACTATTATACATCTTGTTTTGTTTTACAATTGGCAGCTGCAAACTAGAAAAGAATCAGCAGTTGGTGCAATGAGACAACCATCACCTTTGGGGTGTATATAGAACTCACTTCGATCTCTGATAGCATCTTTTCTTGGTGTCTCGCTTGATTCTTTTACTCGGAGCTCACAGCTTACCCCCACACAAATGCAAATGTTTCCATCATTAATCGTCTCTGATGCCCATAGTTTTGGGCATCAGCATTACATTGCTTCATGAGGTTTCAAGAACATGCCAACGTTGTTGTAACTTTTCAATCTTCAAGCATTTGCATGGTTAAAGAGACGAGACGAGACAGCCTTGGACTGTTGGGAACACAACCACCGAGCTGGCGAGTACCGTAATGACTCTGCTGGAGGAGTTCTCGAGAGGTGCATATGATCACATCATTTAGCAGCTGCAGCATTCACAATCATTCGTCCTACACACCGACATCTCTCGTGCCACTCAACTTACTCCAATGATTCAGATTCGGAGTCCAAACCACGAAGAACAATGGTCTTCTCATCCCTGACCATTTTTTCGACGGAAGAAGGATGACAGTCGCATGATGCAGCGGTATACTCTCACGGTTTACACATCAAAACACGGTCTCTGACATATCTGTCGAACTAAACACAGCTATTCGGAGAAGGCCGACATCCTCCGGTTTCTGTTGATGCTCCGCAGATCTTAGTTAAATGAGCTGATGGGTGTGCTGCGGTAAGAACAGATGCTTCACCTTCACCTTCACCTTCAATGGTTGTTCGACGTCAAGGTCATCTTTCAGCACCATGAACGTATAGAAAGTGCCACATTTCTGGACCTCTCAATCATTCCAAGTAGTAGTCAAAAGTTAGGACGCCACAATTATCACAAGACTCCAAATATGGATTTGATAGCGAGTTCCGGTTGTCTTCTCACTTGACTGATAGAAACGTATGATCATGTTCATTGCCCCAAAAACACACAGCCTAGAGAGTAAATCCCCAAAAAAACTCGGTGACAGAAAGATTTGCTTCTATAATCATCTATGTTAGATATCTATTTTCTACTCGTAATCGTCCCAAACTCGATTCATACACATCTCTCTCTCCCAACTCTCCAACTCCATTTCAAATTCGACTTTGGTGTCCTCTCTAATTGATTAACAAGTAGAGACAATTACGCAATATAATTTCTGATAGCTGCCAAAATCCTTTTATCCCAACAAAGGGCCCCACGTGGGACCGACTCCTGCGACACATCGCAGGCGACACGGCCACGTGTTCGGTGTTGCCATCCCAAAGTATACAGCAATACACTATCACGCATCACGCGTTCAAGTTCGGCCAATAACAAGTCTCCACGCACACACTCTATATATATATATATATATATCACACAAAAAGCTGGTATCGGATAATACCATAAGCCTCATATTAATTGTTGTTATTAGCAATTTTCTAGTGACTGCGTTACATCATCCACTTAAGAGACGGAGTGATTTTAAGAAAGCCACTACGAATAGGGAAAATAAAGAGGAATAAATAGAAGGAGAATAAAAAGAAAAAGGAAACTGAAGCCCCCCATTTTTTTGGGGCTCCCGAAGGAAAAAAATCGACCGACTAATCTCGGCGCGATTCGCGAGCTCGAAGAAGGCTTAGTTTGCGGCGGGAAGGGGCTCGATCGGGAACAAGTCGCCGATGTCTGCGAAAAAATCGTCTCCCGCTGGCCACGTCGACGACGGCTCGAGGAGGTCGAGTCCCGAGTCGTGGATGAAGGCGGCGCTCAAGTCCTCGGCAAGGACGCCGACCGGTGCCGACTCGTCGTCGAAGAAGCTGAGCAAGCCATCGAAGAGCGTCTCCTCCTCGAACTGCAGGAACCCGCCAGGCTCCACCGGTGAGCTGGACGCAATGCCCGTCGCCGGCGGTTTCGGCTTCTCCTCTGTGTCGTTGGCCTTGGCCGCGGAGGTGGAACAGGAGGAGGACGAGGAGAAGCCGCGGAGGACGGAGGTCGGGGAGTAGAGGTTGTGCGACTCCTCGGCGGATTCGTACCCGCCCGAGACGGAGGTGAGGTAGTTCTCCGATAGGTTCTTCTTGGGCGGCGGAGGAGGAGAGGGATGGGTCGTGGTGGCGGCGGCGCCGGCCGGGGGGCGGGCGAAGTTGGTGGTGGCGTCGGGGCCGCGGAGTTGGATGGCGGCGGAGTCGTAGACCTTAGCGGCCTCCTCAGCGGTGTCGTACGTGCCTAGCCACACCCGTACGCGCCGCCAAGGGTCCCGGATCTCGGCGGCATACTTCCCCCACGGCCGCCGGCGGACGCCGCGGAATCTCTGTACGCTCCCATCGCCGCAGGCAGCCGCAGCGGCACCAGCCTTCCGCTTCTTCCCGGCCTCCGCGGCGGGCGTGGCCCCGACACGGGCAGGGCGGGTATCGAACCGGATCTCCTGGACGTACCGACGGACGCGGAGGCGGGAGTAGCAGCACTCGCCCTCGTCTCCGGAGGAGTCGGTGGCGTCGTAGTCGTCGCAGAAGATACGTACTGTACGCGGCCGTGGCGCCGCGGCGGGCACGTCGCCGGGGCGGCGCTTCGGTCGCGACGCAAGGGGCGGCTTGGGCGTCACGACGACGTGCTCTGTCCGCTTCACCGGCACCAGAAACGCAGCATCCATCGAGTTCACTCCACGACTCTACTCTACGGGATTTGCATTCCCCTGCATCCAACACAACGACAACGAGCCAAGCCAACCATAAAAATCTAATCTTTGCCATTCCAAACGCTGCAAGAAGAACTGCAGGCAAAGACATAATTGTCACACCCCAAAAGCAAGACATCCCTCCCTATCCCGCACCCACGATCAACTTAGAGAGAGTAAAAGCTGATACTTTTACCGACAAATGAATGGAATATCCACTAAAACCGTGACAGCACCAACACACCCTCAAATCTTCATGGATTCTACTAATCCGAGGACAAGAGGAAAACAGGGATCGAAAAGAGAAAGAGAGACCTCGATGAAAGGAGAGAGTGTAACTCACAAAGCGAAACACCACCAAGCGAGCACGGAGTCGTTGAATCCCAGACGCGCAAGAGCAAGGACAGGCAGCCTTCTAGTTTTGGCACCTCGGCCCTCGACTGCAGAGCACTACCACCAACAGCCCCAGAGGATGGTGCAAGAAGGAAGATAACGGACAAGAGAGCAAGAAGCGGCAGAAGGAACAGTAGAAGCGGAGAAACTTCGGCTTCAAAGCATATTGCGCTGCGATGATGGGAGAGTGAGCAGCGGAAGTCGCAGCACTCTCTTATAGGAAGCCGATGGAAAATCTCGCACCCCAAAAATAACATCATATTCCATGATTTTTTATCGCTCACCGGCTGTTCCCGGTGAGCCGGTCCCCATCCGCGGACCGCCGCATCCTTCGAGATGACAGCTGCCAGGTTTCAAACCAGCAGCAGGGGTACCCGCCCAAAATGCTGACTCGGACGGACCCCACCACGACATCGAATCGAATTCTCGCGGTCAACCTTTGACCCAATCACGAGTCTTAAGTCCTTCCTCCCTTCCTTTTTCAAGATTTACTTACTTGGCTCCGAAGAAAATAATTAGCCGACGCAATTAGATACCATTTAATCGTAATTATCCTTATGGAACAAGCGGCCAACTCACATCAGACGAGTTGGAATCTCAAGGATCATCATCATCCATGTGAAGGAAGAGGAAGCCAAAATAGTTAGGGGCAAGAAATCACTGTAGGACAAAGCATACAACGCCTGTCACTACTGCCACGCTCTTAACCCGAGACATTGTTTTTTATCTTTTACAGCTGCGTCGAGTCACGTATTATCATTACCACGGTAAGCTTTGTGTGTTCTTCCTCGTTACTCCCCCTCATGATCATCTCATCGACGTGTGCATAACACCCGAATCCCTTTCTTTCATCAATACACTTTCTTTTTTGTTTTGACGTATTCACCGCAAAAACAATGTCGTTGCTAACCTATTAAGAGTCCGTTCTTATCGCTTCTCATGCTTGCTCGTAGATCGGAATATCCAACTCTATACGAGGGAGAAGCACTTTCACTTCGTTATGCCTTCGCAAGAAGGCCGGTGGAAAAGGCATCGATGCACCCTAATTACCTAAAACCCAGTCGCAATCATACGAGAGGTTTCCAAAACGCTTTGGGCGAGAAAGAAAATGTGAAGTGTACATCTAAAAAGCATTCACTAAAGATGTGACGTGATACAACCTTTGCATTTCGGAGGTGCAATCCATCAACGAAACATACATAAGAAAATGCTCTTACTCGAGATTCCAACTCATGGAGAGGTGTGTCCACGGGAAGGTTATGTGGCCGTAACTGCATGAATCAATCCCAGGGTGGAAGCAGCAAAGAAAGAGACGAAGGGGGGTGCATATGTGCCGATGAGCAATGAACAAAAGGAAATGGTGGGAGGACAACACCGCGCACAATCGACATGTTAGGAAAGAGATCACCGAGTTGGACAAGAAAGGGTGGGTATTAATTGGTCCAACACGATTCACAGTGGCCGTGTTTTGTGGATGGCTCCTCCGATCTTTTATTGCTCCTGCTATTTTTATTTTAATTAATCCTTTTCCTCGCAGCTCCCAACATGTCCCATTAAGGATAAGTCAATGCAGCATCCAACTCCTAGATGTTCTTCCTCACCCGTCGTACCAATCCAAATCCCCATCTAGCTTTCTTCTCTTAATTATATTGCCTTTTAATGGTGATTATTATAATTAATGTCAAAAGACATCATGCATGCATGCTTTGTCTTTCCAGGATCTTGAATCCCACTTTTTTGAGTGTGACAATGGCCCAACCCTTGTGATCTTTATACCAAAGAAAAACGATGAAATTACTCTTTTCTAAGGAAAAGATATCGGTATGACACCTATCATAAGGTTATTCTACAACTTAATAGACCACAAGACACCAGCAACACAAGGCATTTGTTTACTCGAGCTGCATGAATTCTTATGAGTAAGGTTTCACCTACTGAAACTAAGCGGATGATATGTACATGAAGTATGCATCACCCAGTCACTATGATATCACCAAGTAAAGCGTAGAGTTATGCGCGAGCAGCTCCAAACGACCTGAGTCTCCCCTGAAAGCATGATAGCATAATTCTAATGCGGTCTAGGTCTAATGGAAGCATCATCATTCTCCATCAGGGTTTCATGTAATGGTAGCACTACGTACTGCTGCTGCTGCTACTGTAGGTCTGATCTTAGCTTTAGAATTTGAGAACGAATCTCTTTTAGCAGTTAAATAATGACAAGTGCAATTAATGCTGTTATATATTCTTTGCTGAATAGCAGACGGTGATTAATGATCTCGAGCAAGAAAAAGATCTCTGTATTTGTCTATTTGATCTAATGCCCATCGTATGAGCAATAACAATACACGAATCAAACCGCTTTATTGGCTTGCCTTTGTTGAGAAAAGCAATGCTGGTGAGAAATAAAACCATCTCCAGAAAAGAACATCATTTGATGTCGTCTCTCCATCGTCAATGAACCGAAGATATCAACTTGAGCAGATCAGTGAGACAAAATAAGCAGCTTAGTATCATTATTATTTTCTTTCCTTCCCTTTCCGGCGACCAAAAAAGAGGAGAGGTTTAGGAGCCGAGGGGGCCGACGCGGTGTTCCCGGCGGCCGCACCCACTGCCCACTATCGCAGTGGCAGCAGGTGATCCGTGTCGAACTCTAGGCGGCGTTCCCCATCCCCGCCCGCCTGCATGCGGCCTGTTTCCCGAGAGAGCCGCAGGATTCTGTCCCCGTTCCGCTTTCGAGCGCAACCATCCCCGTCCGACGTGGCTTACTTCAACGGGTCGAAAAAGTGGACCACCCACTGGTGAGAGCGTCGGTAGGTGCGGCTGACTGACGCGGACACGTGAGAGCTTTAAGACGACTCTGACGATTCCCGCGAGCTCATGGACGGTCGTGATCGTATCCAAGATCTGATCAAGTCAAGCAGCGCTGAGTTCAGTTTGCCAAATCTCGCCCAATAGTAAATTATGAGTCGAATCAATGCAAGTTCTAAGATGCGATGTCTACATTTTAGTGATCCCGCATGGTCCATCAATTTAAATAAATGAAAAGAAATCTGAGACATGTGGAATCCTTTGAGAAAGATGCATTCATGTATTGTTTTAGCTCCATCGAAGGCTGTTCCACACCTGCCACGCCCGATCACTCATAAATGAGCCATGGAAGAACAAGCGGACGTGCCACACACTAACTCTCCACTTGGGAGTTCGAACATTAGAGTTTTCCAGGTGACAGTTCCCAGAAGCAAGAGCATGAACGCAAACAGTCGATCCACGGCCAAACCACCATCTTCCTCTGAGATCCTCCAATGGAGGAGGAGAGTCGTCGCAGCTTTGCGGCTTTATTCCTTGTCTTCGACACGAGACAAAAGCTAAAGCTCCAAGCATACATAGGAAGCGAGGCCTGGTTTTGGGGGTTTAGGTCGTCCACTCGTGTGCACGAACCCTATAAATATTAAGTGGACTCGAGTTCAAGCATGACATTATCGAAGGCATGTGAGCTACAGATACTCTCGATGCGTATTAAAAGCAATCAGATGCTCAACGAGTCCTCTCGGAGAATCTGGCTTGGCTACAATACATTAAGGGGTTCGATGGAGGAGGACATGAGTCCTCTTATTTTAAGCATGGCTTCGTCTTAGAATCTCAGACCACATTACTGCATGGCCTCTGCACCTGTACATCTTGCAGTATGCGCTCGGGATGGCACATAAATGCACACACTGTGTGACTTGGTGCCATGCGAGTCTTTGTATAAACTATAAGGTTTACATCTGATACACAAAATCTCTTTTTGTCAGCATTTCCAAGCATTGAATTGATTCCTTGACGAAGTTGTAATGGCATATGCCAACTGCAAGTAGGATAGGCTCAAGAACGCAAAAGAACAAATGAAAAGGAAAACAGCGACATAATGACTGCTGTTTTCTGCATATGCTGTTTCAATTCGAACATATTCTAATTACCCATTAATTTTCTCCACTCGTCTTGCGAGCATATTGTTCGGCTTGTGCAGCAGCAAAGTGGTACGACTATGATTAGATCCTATACGTACATCCCGTTTGTTGTAGTTTAAAGTCAACTGACAAATCTAAATTGACTGCAGACAGAAACTAGCAATTAGTAGCTTTACTATTAACGTGCGCGATGGTGGTAGTGAATGGGTAAAACGCACAGCTCCTTCTCCGGCCATCATGTAAGTTATAATAGTGCAATGATTGCACTTTAACTCTGAGGGGAAGACTTATTTCCATGGTGGCCGACATGTGGAGACTTATTTCTAGGTGTATACAGACGTGCTCGAGCTTTGACTACTCGTTGAGAGCTCAGCGGAGTTGCTCTCCTGTGGCCGGTTATGTTATCAGCTCTAAATAATTCCACGGCCGATGAGAAGTCGGATCTCTCTCTCTCTCTCTCTCTCTCTCTCTCTCTCTCGTGTTGAATCTGTTGATCGAGGAAAAGAATTCCAAGTGGTGCATGGAACAATGTAGTTTCCAAAGGTCAGCGCCCTTCGATGGCTCTAAGTCACAATGCATGATGACTAGCAGTAACCATTCGGTGATCCATGCATTCGGGAAGAAGGCTACACAGCATCAAGCACCGGTGTTCTTTTAAGAGCACAAAAAGAGGAAGAAGGCTGCTGCTATATGGGAAACGATGCTAACAGTTTGAGCTACATCACATCCGGTGAGAAGAGACAAACGAAAGAAGGCATGCATGCAAAAGAGTGGAGACCTCCCCACATTATTCTGCCGCCCTACGATTTTAATGTTTCTGGAGAAGGAAGTAAGAGCCTCGAAGCCCAAAGACCAGTGGTCTGAGTGAAGTGACATTGTCGTGCCGACCAGGATGGGGCAGAAGTCAAGCGAAGCCAAAATGCCCAGCGCCAATCATAGCTGAAGGCTCGTAAGCAATTACTGTGTCGCCTCCCCATTAATTTTTGATACGTGATAAAGAGCCAGGAGTCTGGCAAAGCTGCTACTTCTCTGGAGGCGTCCTTGCGGGTCACAGGTAAGCTTAGAAACATGTCTGAAGGACGCATGCTGTTGCTTGCCGATGGAACATGTCTTAAATACCAATAAATGAACCTGATGAAATCGATGCCAGTATGGTCCGTAGCAAGTCAAATCGAGACAAATTTACCGGTCCACATCTAACCATTATGGCCACAAGGATCCACTGTCAAGCTCACAACGAGGTAAACCGGTCGGTGTTCTTCTCGTGCTTAACTTGAACCATCTCGTTAGCATCTAACCAAAAGAAGCCATGGGTGCAGCTGCATGGATCTTTTCCAGTTTAATCCCATGGATTAACCATGCACGTAGTAAATATAATATGAGCATTAGGGATATAGCCAAGCATATCAAGTAATGCACAAGCCATTAAATCAAATTAGACGGAATAGCTCAGGAAACAACACATTCACAGGGTAGTGGTGTTCTGCCCCTCAATGATAGACCTACAGATACATCTTCTGCAGAAGCCAAAGAATCTGAACGAAAGTTATATCCTACGATGGAGAATCACACTAATAAGAAGCATTCACGAAAGCGTCAACACGCTTAGCCTCGCTGTGGAGTTGTTTGGGCTTCTGCATCCTGTGCTGGTGTTGGTGTCGAACTCTCTGATATGGCTTCTGTGGAAGACCGATTCCCGCTATCGAATCTTCTCACCCCTTCGATCATTCCAACCACCTCTGGTATCTTCGGCCTCCGCTCCGGTTTCCTCGCCACGCAATTCATGGCGATCTGAAGCATCTCCACCATCTCCTCCTCGATGTTGGGATACCTCAGCAGCTCCACGTCGAACACCTCTGCAGTCCATTCCTCGCGGAGAACAGAGTGAACCCAGCGGACCAAATGGACCACCTCATCACCACCACCGCCGCCGCCGCCCGTTATCTGAATGGGGGACTTCCCGGTGAGCAGCTCGAGCATGAGAACGCCAAAACTGTAGACGTCGGAAGGTTGTGACGCTTTCCTTGTGTCGACAACCTCGGGTGCACGGTAACCTGCGGTGCGGGACAGGCGTGGGAGCATCGGGTTGATGAGGGATGGCAAGCCCAGGTCGGAGACGCAGCCGTAGTGCTGGTCGTTGAGGAAGACATTGGACGATTTGATGTTGCCATGGACGAGCTTTCCATTGTTCTCCACGTGAATGTGTGCGACCCCTCTTGCAGCTCCGAGCGCTATCTTGAGCCTGGTTTCCCAGTCCAGAGGTGTCCTCTCCTGCCCTCTCTTCCCTGCAAATTATGGGGTAGATATTACCACATATTAGGGTAATCAACTGTTGATTGAAAAGACAGTGTGGTGAATCATTTGTAGCTCATCAACGAGAACAGAATTGAAAGTGAAGAGATACCGTACCATGCAGCAAGGAAGAGACACTCCCTCGGCTGTAATGGTCATACACCACGAGCTTTTCGTCTTTGGAGTAGTAATACGCCCTCAGCTCCACCACGTTCTCATGCTTTACCATTCCCACCATCTCCATCTGCTGCTCGAACTCTCTCTTCCCCACGCCGACCTCCTTCAGCCGCTTCACCACCACCGTCGTCGCGTCCTCCAGCACTGCTTTGTATGCAGTCCCAAACGTTCCCTTCCCTAAAACCTCTGCAGAAGCCCTCAGCAGATCCTCTAAATCAAATGCAAACGTGCAGCCCTCGAAGAAGACGAGCCGGTTGTTCGCATCCTGACTTCCAGCGACAGCTTTCTCTGGTGACCGGTCCCTTCTCCTCCCCTTACCAGAGACAAAAATCTCGTCTTTCCTGGAGCAGCAAAGGAAGAGAAATAGCGCAAGCATGGCGAATAACAAAGCACATCCGCCGACTATGATTCCTAGGATGGTGGATTCACTCATCTTCCTCGTGGTTATAGAGCTTGGAAACAGCGGAGGAGAAGGCGGCAGCGAAGATGTAGTTGATGACAAAGCATTACCAGAAAATGATGAATTTGGAAAACCACGGAGGGATTTGGGAATCGGGCCATTAAGATTGTTATCGGAGAGATCAAGAAATCGGAGGTTTGGGAGCTCAAGATCTGGAATTTGGCCGGAGAACGAGTTGCTAGAGAGGTTCAGCGCGGTGAGCTGAGTTAAGCCGGAGATGGAAGCTGGGATTTCCCCGTTGAAGTCATTGAAGGAGAGATCGAGAGACGTGAGACTCTTCCACGGCGAGAAATCCGACGGCAGGGGGCCGGAGAAGCTGTTGAGCTGGAGATGGAGGCCGGTGAGGGCGGTGAGGTTGGCGAAATCTGCGGGAAAGGGACCCGTGAGGTTGTTAGAGTTGAGGCTCAGGATCTGGAGGGCCGAGAGGCGGCTGAGGGTGTTGGGAGGGATCGGGCCGCCGAATCCGATCTCCGGGAGGCGGACGGCGACGACGCGGGAACCGTCGATGCTACAGGTGACGCCGGTCCAGCGGCCGCAGACGGCAGTGGACGGACTCCAATTGAGGCCGCGTGTGAGGGGGATGGCGGCGAGGAAATCTATCAATGCCTGCTTGTCCTCCGCCAGTCTGCCAGCGCCCACTCCGAGACAGGACATCGCTAACCAGATTGCAGAAGCAGCCATGAACACTAATCTGGGACTCATTTCTTGCCGTAGATTCCGAAATCTCACGAAAGCACAATAAAAATCTCAACTTTTTGGCATTTTGCTCTTCCAACACTCGGATTAAAATTCACGAACCAGTTCAAAAGGAGAAGCGATCTCTAACTCTGCAACACCATCTTCTGAGTCAAACAAGTGACGATCACTTCAAAGTTTCCTCTTTTCCTCTGAGACCGCCGCACGCAAACAAACCGAGCCGGGGACCGAAATGGGAGATCTTAGAATAGAAGACGGGAGACAAGGGGAAGCAGTAGCCGTCAAAAGAAAGAAAAGACGCCTCGGAGATGAAAGCAACAAGTGTTATCTCCGGATTTTGCTTAAACGAAGGGCATCCAAATCGCTCCCCTCCCACCTCGGACGCCACTGAACGCAATCATTTACTCACCCAACTGCAAGCACCGAGGAAGACAGAGAGCCGGGGAGCAGGCGTTACCGTCGAACATCTTCATTCATGAAGTGAAGAGTGACAAAGGAGAAGGAGAAGAGAGAGGAAGAAGGGAGAAAGAAACCTTGCGAAATTTGTCTGGAGATCCGCCATTGCCGAGCTCGAGGAGCACCTGCAGAGCATCGAAGCCACCGAGCTCTTCGATGTTTTTATCTACATGTTTGAGGGCGGTAAACAGGGACGGGGGAGTGTCGTTGTTCGCACGTAAGTTTACCACGATTTTGAAGGTCGGGACCACCACGGGTGCACCTCTACTTGGGTATATCACAGCCGTACTTTTCATCTACCCTTGCGTGATTAACGTAGATATATATTTCTTACGTATCTTTCTGACAAGAAAAAAGAGTAATAAATCATTAAATAATGAACATGTTAGTGTAAACAACTTTATGCTGTGGCCTTGGGTCGACGCGGCATGGTTTGGGTCCGAATGCGCGGGGATCTTGCACGGCGTTCCTCGAGACAGTTGAGGTGGTCGATTACGATGGTCCGATCGGGACGTTGCGTCGGGAGTGAAGCTTTTCCGTAGCGCCGGGAAGATGCGACCCCGCCCTTGTACCTGCACACAGGTCGGGTCGGAAGCTCGGCCCGACCCCTCCAACGATCAAGTTAGATGATGTGGAGGGAGTTTTTTAGTGAAGAAGTGTCCTCCCCTCGTTTAGAACTCGGGTATTTATAGGGCAGTTGAGTATTACTTGACATGCCTGCCTGTAGGAGGCAGGATCGTACCTCTGATGGCGTCTGACATCGCCATTGACGTTGCGTGAAGAACTGAACTGCCGCAGGGTATGGGCATGCCTCGGTGGTCATTCTCCTCTGTCTTGGTCGAGCGCGTTGGGTCAGACAACGATGAAGTCGTTGTCTAAGAGCGGGTGACGTCAGCGCACATCGCGTCGGCATTATTGCCCTCTTTCGGGCAGAGTGTCGTCCAGTCATGGCTGACGTCGTAGCGCGTCATGTCGCCATTATTATCCTCATCAGAACAAACATGATAATAATGTTATTATAAATCGACGAAAAATCAATACTTAATTTTAATTGAACAAAACATAAATGAAAATTATATTATATTTTCAAGTAATGACACCGAGAGAATAAACTAGCCCGGCGGGACCCACCGTCCCCCAAGGACTCATGGTGTGCCCGTGGGCCCAGTCGTGCAGAAGCAGGAGAAATCTTGATGACGATGAGCTGGCGGAGAGGGGTCTACGAGAGTGGTGGTTGGGGGTGGCTTTGCTGTGGCTCCGGTGGACTGTTTTGTTTGGCCGTGGAAGTGATTGCCGTCTCTTCTGCCGCCCATCATGCTTTTCTCACCACTCGAGAGAGAGAGAGAGACAGAGAGAGCATGATGACCTCGTTGATTCTGATTCAAATCGAACCGTCATCTTCTGCTGAATTCATCTAAATTATCATATAATTTGTCTAAAAATTAAGTAGAGATATCTTATAATAGTACACTAAAAATCATAAATTTAAATATAAATATAAGAAATACTGAGTACTTTTACGCCTCTTCACATTATGCGAATGATTGAACCGTGAAATCTAGTATCTTCCTATCAGACGACGACACGCACAGCATCGACGCTGGACCAGTCACTGTTAGACAGCGATCTCACTGCTTTTCTTATACTGTGAAGCATATAATTGATGCCGCTGGTTCACTCGGCTCTATAATTGCTCGGACACATCCGTTCGGCGGATTGCATCGAACGAGGACACAATAATCGAGACCAAAAGCTCAAGATCCAAATTTTAGTTGCATCCCCTGCAGTTCTTCGTTGCCTTGCGTGAATGGAAGCAGAAGAAGAAAGAAAGACCAGTTCATTCCAGACAGACTGCATCATCCACTGGGAATAGAAGGGTTACTTTACTCTCTCTCTCTCTCTCTCTCCGAGCAACACCTGCTCCTGAGACGACGCCGTAGACAACCTTCAGCGCACAGCATTCAGGATTTCGAGAATCTGTTCCTCTGTCGAAAGACGAGTGTGGATAGTTGTTTGGTGTGATGTGAGGGAGATGCAGACAGATGCATTGATACAGCGACAATGACTCTCGTCTTTTGATACATCGATGCTACATGAACCCCCAGCATGCGGAAGGTGTCGAAGTGCCTGCCATCCGTGTGATGGACTGTTGGATCACTGCATTGTTTTCAGGAAGCATTACCGAGCTAATCAGGTACAGGAGAATTGAATAGAGATTGTCGTTTCTAATCTGATTGGGATCGCTGAGTTCATTTCCTCATCAATCTCTAGCTTGATCCGACCCGATCATGGAATCGGATGCGGATCAATCGATAAACCGGGCCCTATCACTATCGGCCGCCCACAGGGAGGCCCAAAAGCTCAAGTGAGGATCAGATCGCCAATTAATCGTCTACCGCTCACTCATCGTCAATTGAACACCAATTCCAACCCATTTATATCTCTAACCAATCACCACCTCGTTCGTAAATGAAGGCAAAAGTGGGCCCCTTATGACGTGGTAGAGAAGACGGGCAGGTGTACAGTGTCAATTACGAGGAGGGCGTGGGGAGACATCAGGGACGGATCATCCATCCACGTGGCAGTAAATCTCGCCAAGTTCTCGCCGTGTAAAAAATAGTAATACGCACAAAAGAAGACGGACACTAAACGCGATCGGCCGCAACGAGGAGAGAGGCGAGTCAGTAAACCCTAAAAGAAGAGAGAGAGAGAGAGAGAGAGAGAGAGCGAAGGGGGGGAGAGAGAGCGCGTCGGCGAGATCTCATCTCGCGATAATTGAGTGGGATCGGATAGGTTTCCGCTTCCTTTGGGTGGGAATTGGAGGCGAAACCCGGAGACGAAGGCGGCGGGTGGCGATAAATTAACCCCAGGCGATATATTCTCCTCCTCAGGTCTCTCTCTCTCTCGTTCTTCTCTCTCATCTCCCTTCCTCTTATATTTCGCTTCCTCTTCGTATATTTCGCACACACCAACTGGCCGATCTTGGAGATATATACCTAAATGTGCTCGGGGTATAGTGATCCCAGTCCAAGAAACTGAGAAGTTTGCGGTTGGCTTTTCGATCCGTTCTCGAGTCAGCTCGAATGTCGGCTGGGTTTGGTTTTCTGACGCACGTGTACACGGCTTTCTTCTCACGTCACCTCGTTGTTCATCCCAGCTCGAGCATAGTCTTCTGGTCACGGCTCTGATGCGCCTCATCCACTGCCCCATGAGGATGTCAGTCACACTTGTCCGTGACACGGGCTAATTGGCTTGTTTTGTGGAATGCATCGTATAAAGGCCAGAGAGTGAGTGAAGAGAGAGACTGGAGCAGTGGAGCTGCATCCGTAAATGGCTGCTTAATCTTTCTCACCTGGACAGCCGGCTATCGAAACGTTGCTCGACATGGTTGGTGGAAGCTCGATATTGTAGCTTTTAATGTACACGTCTTTCGAAGCATGCTGTTCTCACGATCGATTCAGGCATTCATGCATTCGGTTGATTTCTCTGTAGTATCTTTTTGTCACTTAGCTGCTGGGTTGCTTGGATCTGGTATCATTTTCATGTACCTCTGTCATACCTGAGACTGATATCTAATTTGAAAGCCGAGTGAGAAATATGAAATACTGATGTTCATAGGGAAATTTGTGAAGCTAAGGAATCGGTGGATATTAAGTAAAATTCTTTTAAATCTTTACTTCTTGTGTTGAGGTTGTCTTTCAATGTCGTTAATTTTATTCTTTTATGGGTTCTTTTTTTCATTCTTTATGTCATGAGTACTTGTGTAGTTTTTTTTATCTGAATTCCCTGTTCTTTGTTTTACGTAATTTACTTTTTGAAATCCTTGATCGATGATCTTTTCCTCTGCTTTTTCTTTTCCTGCAGATAGAGCGTTGGATGACCGATCCATTCTCATCAGTAAGTATAATTAGTCAATTCTACTGCTTGTACTCATTCAATTTGATGAGGTGCATTGTTATTATTTTCAGCAGACTTGCGACCACTATGTATTGTGGATTTGACACGCAATTGAATCATTTTTGGGATTAATATTTTGCATGTCATTTATTTGATCTTGCATCTATTTATTGGTTCAAACAATCCGTGAATTGCTTTGTTTTTTGTCTTTGCTACTAAGATGTAAAATTAGTTTGACCCTGATAATTATCTGCCTCAGTGGTTCGTGAGAAAGATGTTTGCTGGGAATATTGTGACAAGATGGATGGAAACAAAGTTAGATGCAAGTTCTGCCTCAAAGTACTGAATGGGGGCATTAGCAGATTGAAGTTTCACCTTTCTCGCTTGCCAAGGAAAGGTGTCCATCCATGCACAAAAGTCAGAGATGAAGTTACTGATAGGGTGAAAGCTATTATATCAATGAAAGAAGAGGGGAAGGAAGTTTCTGTTGTTAAAAAACAAAGATTGGGTGAAACAAAATCTCCGGGAATAGTTTCAAATACAAAAGTGCATATACCCTCACCAGAGAGTACACCTCCTGTCGTGAAGCTTCTTACTGGATGCACGGCAATCAGGCCTCAGTCTTCTCTGGATGCAGAGAGATGCATTGCTGAGTTCTTTTTTGAAAACAAGTTGGATTTCAGTGTTGCACACTCTCCCTCGTATCAGCTTATGCTCGAGGCACTTGGTGGTGCAGGATTTAGAGGGCCGTCGCCAGAAGCCTTGAGGACAACATGGTTGCAGAAGCTCAAGTCAGAGATCACGCTGCAGATAAAAGAGATCGAAAAAGACTGGGCAACAAGTGGATGTACCATCATAGCTGATACATGGACAGACCTCAAGTCAAGAGCCTTAATCAACTTTTTTGTCTCATCTCCATTGGGAACCTTCTTCCACAAATCTGTTGATGCATCTACGTACTTCAAAAATTCTAAATGCCTCTATGATTTGTTTGATTCTATCATTCAAGATTTTGGCCCAGAGAATGTTGTTCAAGTGATAACTGATAGTTCTTTAAATTATGTCAGTGTGGGGAATCACATCATGCAAAACTACAACACCATCTTCTGGTCCACTTGTGCTTCTCACTGCCTGAATTTGATTCTGGAGGACTTTTCCAAGATTGATTGGGTAAATAGATGTATCTTGCAAGCACAGTCTATCACAAGATTTATCTATAACCATACCTGGGTGCTTGATCTGATGAGAAAGTTCACTGGGGGTCAGCAGCTTGTTCGCTCAGGCATTACAAGGTCTACATCAAATTTCCTCACCTTGCAATCGATGTTGAGGCACAAATCAAGGTTGAAACATATGTTCAATAGTCCAGAATATTCATCTTCTCCTTATGCAAATAGACCTCACAGTATATCTTGCATGGATATTCTCGATGACAGTGAACTTTGGAGAGCAGTTGAAGAAATTGCAGCTGTTTCTGAACCTCTTCTGAAAGTGTTGAGGGATGTTTCTGGGGGTAAACCTGCAATTGGTTCTATATACGAATCTATGACAAGGGCCAAGGAGTCCATAAGGACTTACTACATAATGGACGAAGGGAAATGCAAGACTTTTCTTGACATAGTCGATAGAAGGTGGCAAAACCAGTTTCACTCACCTCTGCATGCAGCAGCAGCATATTTAAACCCGAGCATACAGTATAATCCAGAAGTTAAATTTCTTGGGATTATTAAGGAACAATTCCTCACCGTCCTAGACAAACTACTGCCGATGCCTGAATTGAGACACGATATCACAGAGCAAATTTATATATTTAGAAAGGCGCAAGGGATGTTTGGGTCCAACTTAGCTAGGGAAGCACGCAATACCACCTCTCCTGGTATGTAATTAAAAGCTTAGCCTTTTGTTTTTCACGCAACACCAACTTAACTTCACTATATTTTATGCCATAGGAATGTGGTGGGAGCAGTATGGTGATTCAGCTCCTGGACTGCAACGAGTTGCAGTAAGAATACTCAGTCAGGTCTGCAGCACTTCTACCTTTGAGAGAAACTGGAGTGCGATTCAGCAGATTCACTCGGAAAAGCGTAATAGGCTGGATAAGGAGACTTTGAGTGACCTTCTCTTCGTTCACTACAATCTCAAGCTAGGATCCAAGGGAAAGGTAGCAGATATGGATCCTATCATACTTGATGACATTGATATGACCTCGGATTGGGTGGAGGAGACAGAAAACCCAAATCCAACGCAATGGCTCGACCGATTTAGTTCTGCCTTGGATGGTGGAGACTTGAATACTAGACAGTTTAGTACTACATCAATCTTTAATTCAAATGATCACATATTTGGTTTGTGACTGTAAAGACATAGGTCATGTTTAGTGTTAGATCACCCCTAAGTAAAGCTCACTGCTAGAAAAAAAAAAAGCTGTATCAAACGTATCAAATCAGTTTTTTCCTGTACCAATTGCTTTCATATGTAAGGGATCTTCTGGGCAGATTGCCCAAGTAATCATGCATTATATCACCTTAGAGACAGCATAAATATGCAGGATGAGTTAGATGTTGTACTCACAGTGGAAAAAGTCCAAGTTGGTGATAATCCTATCATGGCATTGAATCCTTGCATGTCAAACCTGTTGTGATCAACACAGTTGTGGATCATTGCCTCTTGGAAGCTTATCTTCTTCATCTGAGCAAGTGTGTTTTGCTCCCTTGTAAAGTCAACGCTTATATGTGTGTACATGTTGGCTATTCTCGCAACATGATGAAATTATTACTTTCTGCATCTACCATTTTTTGTGTAATTATTTTCAAAAGAAAATAATCGATGAGAATTCCTAATTGATCCTCGAAAATTCTGAGGTTAATACATGTCTATTTTAGGATTTGGAATTTTAGAGGGTATAACGCAAACATGACTTTGAGGGGGCACTTATGAAATTATCGGCAATGATGGAGGGCTGAATTAGCCTTTATGACACTCTCCTGTCTTCCGACCTATTCCATTATCCATCTCGTTATCCCCAACCCATCCCCGAACCACAGCGCGAGGCAAGGCCATGGCTTCCACCCTGGGCGCCACCGCGCTGTCCTCCGTAGCCGCCCGCTTCTCTCTCCCCCGCCGAACCCCAATTGCCGCTCTCTCCTCTAAGCTTCGGCCCCTCTCTCTTCCCTCCACCGAGGTCTCCTCCTCTCCGACCCCTCTCCTCCCCCTTCGTCCTCCGTCTACTTGTACTCGTGTAACCCGCAAATGGAAACTATGCGCGGCTTCCGACGAGACCTTGGAACCCGAGGAGGCTCCACCGGCGGTGCCAGAGCCCGTCGAGGAACAGTTAGCTGCTTCGACTGCCACCGAGGCTGCCAAGGGGGAAGACGTCTTCGCAGTCGTAATGGTGAGCCGAAAACTGCATCTAGGTTGGGGTGTTTTTTGGGGAGAATTTTCTTATTTTCTGGATCGTCGAATTTGTTTGTTCTGGTTTCTTTTATTGACGAATTTCTTAATTAGCATATATTTATTTTGAGTTTCAAAGTTTGATCTTTCTGGGTAAAATTTTCAGGTCGGCTCGCGGCAATACATTGTTTTTCCTGGACGGTTCATCTATACCCAGAGGTTGAAAGATGCCAATGTCGATGATAAGGTCAGAGGTTTAGGTCTTTATTAAGATTCATTCAGCCAAATTGTGTTCTAATTTGATATGAGTTTCGTGTCACAATCATGGACGTTTTATAATTGCTTTCTTTGAAATTGGTTGATTTCTCCTCTTAAGGAGATTAGTCTGTTTGATTGGTATTCCGTGGTTGCTCCTCTCTTAACATCAATGCTTTTTTCGATTCGATCACCAATTTGGGGTCATATTCAAGAGCCTCAAGCAAGCAATATAGGAAACAGGGTAAACAGCACAGGAAATGCTTCACGAGTGTGAGGACAATCGACGTTTGAGTGGGATTCTCACGAGTTCGAATGAAATTAAGCCTTAAATTAGCTAAGATGTAGTGTTACTGAGTGTGCAAATTTTTGTATGTCAGTGACACAAACCTTCTTAAATGACCTCATAGGTAATTTCTGACAAGAAAGAATACTGAAGGTTGAATCCACATGTTAGTACTCCAAGTTAACATTTGTGAATTGCTAAGCTGTAAGCTGGGAGTGGGGTGATTGCTTCGAATCTGTGGATTTTAGTATTCCACATCCTCATTCATCTTCCAAGTTTATAGTTCAGGTAATGGTTGAATCCAATCATCACTGATCATGTCAACAATATCTTATTGTTAGTCACATACGACATGCTCATTTTCTTTGAGCTCACTAAAAAGGCTATGTTGCTTGAATGTGGGCATGAGAATCTGATATGGATGCATATCCAACTGTTTGATCTAGAGTGTGGGAAAAAAATAAAGATACAGGAACGCCTAGGAGCAGAGTATTAAAAAAAGAGAGAACGAAAAGATGTGTATACTTAAATTTTGGAAATCAAGTTCATAAAGTCTTGAATAACATAGAAGCATTGGTCTTTGTACAACATTATAGTGTTTGATATTGGAATAGTGTAAGTATACATATCCATCGTATCAGATTTTTGTCTGTTCAAATTCTTTTTCCTATCTTTCTAACTGGTCAGTGTGCCCATATTAAAATTCCTATGTAGATTATTCTAAACAAAGTATTGTTGGTTGGAACTCGAACGAAGGCATATATTGGAGAGCCAGTTGTGACTAATGCGGCTGTACATGCTGTTGTTGAAGAACAGGTACTTTTCTTCCTCAGCTGCTAACGAGACTTAATATGAACTGCCTTAGTTTGGATCGTTTCCTCTTATTTCATGCAGGGGTTAGATCGTAAAGTTATTGTTTTCAAGTACAAGAAGAAAAAGAATTATCGCCGCAACATTGGTCACCGACAGGTACCTTGTTCTCCCGTATTAGCATTCTTGTCTTTTCTTTGGCCAACACATCACTCTTCCTAGAAAGTTTTTTATCAGCTCTGTTTGTGTATGCTGAGGGCAATGAAATGTTAAAAATCATGCAGCCAAGAACACGGATAAGAATAACCGGCATTACAGGATATCAAGACTTCCCTGCTGAAACTATGCCCGAGACATTTCCTGCATAATGTGGCAGGGATATAGGGCACCAGGCCCATCACACAAGACTCATCATTCGAAGTTGGATGCTAGAATTTGTCGTTGCTTGTAATCTTTTTGTGAGGTTCTCTCGGTTGCAGATGTTTTACAGATCAAACTGCTTGCACTTTTGTAGCCATAAAGGATCAAAAAATTCCAATCCATATGCTACAGAAGAGCTAGTTCACGATTCGTGCGTCCAGGCACTCCTTTTGCTGATAGTGAACTGTTGATCTAAAATCCGGTGTTTACAAAATCAGCTTTTTAATGGTGCTGAATAACTCCAAAATTTGTTGGAAAACTAAGACTTTAACAGCAACCTTGGCTGTTTCTTTTCCTATTCATTCTCTAGTTATTTTTATGTTTTAATCTTTAGATCCAAGTGTAATCTGACAAAATTAACAACAGATACGGGTATTTATATTCACTTTTAAAGAGTGATTAACAAAATCGATAGAACTCAAAGAGGCTGACCAAGCGAGCAACAGAATTGCTTGTTCAACTACCTTGGAATGTCATTATTCATTGCCTACATGAACACCATGAGTAAATCTTGTCTCAGTTTACAATCAACATTAGAGCCAAAACTTCAATTTGTTCATGTTGGCAATTGGTTGGTGTGAATGCATGCATGTGTTTCTTCGCACAGGGAAGATTTGGAGGTTTGAGAGGAAGTGATTCTGTTTTGGGGTTTCCTACTCTTTAGAGAAGCCACTTCCTCCTCCTTTGTCTCCAGTTTGTTCAGTGGCAGGTCATCTAACTTGGTGATGTAGGTCACCTTATTTTTTGACTCAACATTATGTGGCATTTGGTGTTTCCCTGTGTCCTTTGTTGAGGTAGAAATTTAAATGGCAGCTCTGCAGTGAGTTCTGTGGCTTCAGTAAGGTGTTCTAAAGAGTGGCTTATACAGACAATATTCTTAGACTGACATCAACACAGATAAAACAGGAACATAATCCAAAAGAGGCACCCAAATCTTAGAAGAGCTCTGTAATACAAATGCAACAGGAGGACACACGGAGTACTACAAATAGCATCCGTGCCAAGGTAAAATGTTCCGAATCAAACAAAGGAGAGGAGGAATTGGCATATGTGGACAAGCTTTAACAGTGAGACAACCACAGATGTGTCCTCATCCAAGTATTGTCACCTTCTCTTTGGAAGGCTCCGTTCATGGAATATACGTATGCCTTGTTTGCTCATAACACATTGTGGTCAGTCTCCATGCACAAGCTAAACACTCGTCTATCCGATCTGCAACTCACGCTCCGTATCTCACACGTCCTACTGTCCCCAAGTCAGATGCCCTTGTTCTTGTTCTCCCGTGTTGATGCCCTTGTGCTCATCTGCTTGCCTGCTTCTCCAAGTCCAGCTCCCAGCTGACGTCCAAACTACTTTTTCCGTGGATCAAACACTTCCCATGACGAATACCCGAAGATATATAGCTAAACTTTAACCCAAAAAGAAGACCGATGAAGCTGATGGACGACAACTTCGGAAGATGGATCTGCTGATACAAGAAGACTCGCAGTTTTGAGCTGCATCAGTATGCGTAATCTATGTATGCTCCCGGCAGCTGTTGACGCATACATGTGAGAAGAACAGTGGCAAGTACATGCACATGCAGATTGACGTCGGCATGGCCTGGTGGCTCGCACCCTACAAGGACACTCCAACACGCCCGTTGTCCGGATGTGATGGATTTACATCGACCTCTTCCCCTCCCCCCCATGGCTTGGCTTCGTGCTGATTAAGCTAATATAAAACTCCAAGGAAACCCACGTAACACTGACGATGATGTACTTCTCCATAGGTATGCAACTATCATGTGCTGCTGTTCGCCCGCAACTCAATCCCATCCCATGTTCTAATCATTAATTACACCTCGATTAAAGCGAGTTTATTATTGCCTGTTTCATCTAGAGAATGGCAGTCAGTGGATTGCTTAATTAGCTTCACCTATATATTCTTGCTTAGCTGATGAAGACACAGAAGAAAGCAGAAGCTCACGACGCAACACTTGGAAGGGCTGTCTTCACACGGTTCCAGCTTCTTCATGTGCGTCCCAACCCGCGTTGACCGGCACACCTCCCTCCGCTTTTGAAAGATTTCCCGAGAAGTCAAAGAGAAGGTGTTCACCCCGTAGAGGTAGGTGATGAGACGGAGAAGCGAAGAGGCGGTGCAGAAAGATCGCCATGGAAATAGAAGATAAATCTTGGAGAAAGAACTCGTTTTTATACAGCAAACCAATCGTGAAAGGAAAAGGGACGGAGAGGGGATCGCATGGGACTAACTTTTTCCTTTTTATTTTTCTACAATTTAAACAATGAAAAAGTAAAACCAATGGTCGAGATTTTTGAACGGTGAAAATGGACGGATAAGATGTTGGCTTCCATACTATTTCTCTCTTTTTCTCCTCTTCGCTCTGCTCTCGGCTCTCTGCCAGCACAAGAATGGAGGGACGAAGAAGAATCGGTTGCCACCGGTTGCCGTGGCCGCGTTGTCACTGTTAGGCAGACACGGCGGGGGAAAAGGAGCGGTCCCCTGGTCCGCTGTCGCCGCCGAAGAACTCCGCGACCTCCGCAGACGAAGCGGGGGCGGCGGGGCCTGCTTCCTCCTCGCCGCCCATGAAGAGCAGGTCCTGCTCGCCCATGACCTCCATGTCCTCCACCAGTAGCATTCCTTCGTCTTCGTCCAACTCCTCGTCCTCCCCGTCGTTGCGGTCCTCCATGGAGGCCGTGAGGGGGGTGGTGGGGGAGAGACCCGCCGCGGTGGACGACGACGGGGGGCTTGAGGTCGGGTTGCCACCGTCTTCTCGGGCTGAGGCAGAGGCAGAGGCAGAGACAGAGGCAGGAGAGGAGAACTTGTGGCGGGTGCTGCCAGCGAGGGTGTTGCGGTGGGTGGGCACCGGGTGGTTGTGCTCGGCGGTATAGGTGATGATGAACATGGCCGGGTCCGCCGGGCTGCGCTCCACCTGTTTGCGAGCTAGGCAACCCTTCGAACTGCTACACCTGTAGTATCCCCTGTGTCTCATGGCCAAGAGAGAACCAACGAAGCCATCGTTAGCTCCTCTCGTGCTCCTCTGAAACCACAGGCAGAGAGAGAGAGAGAGAGTTGGGTTACCGAGGATAAGGAGAGCCTTTGATGGGTTTCTGGCCGTACTTACGCCACGCCCATACATCGGAGGAGATCCCGTCGGTGGGGACGTGGCACACCACCTTCTTCTGCTGATTCTTCCTGGAATCACCGAACCAATATCCGATTTTTGGATCAAAGTTTCCTCTTCAAGTCTGAAGGATAAACAAGAAATGGATGATGACCGATGGGTGCAACGCTGCATCCACTTACCTTCGTTTGGAGCGGGGGATCTGGGAGGGAGGCCGCTGACTCTGACGGGACGGCGGCGGTTGATGCGGCCCCGCCACAGCGGCAGGGGAAGGGCACGACGGACTCCCCCGCGGCCGCTGCTGCTGGACTTTGGGGAAGAAGGGCTTGTAGAGCTCCTCCAGCTCCTGAAGGCCGTCACGGCTCCGGAACAGATCTGGCCAGCCCACAAAAGCGCCACCTTCCCCTCCCTCCGCCGCTGCTTCCTGCTGTTCCACGTCGAGCGGCACCGCCGACGGAGGTTGCAAAAAGAAGTTACCCCTCGCCGCCGCAGCCGCCTCCGTCGTCCCCGACGACCGGCAGCTCCGCACCACCGCACCCAGATCCCAGTCACCGTCGGTCATCTCCGGCGAGACCAAACACAAAGCCCACGGATCGCCACAGAACCTTCACTCCGACGGGAATCCGAGCTCCAGCTCCGCCTATGTTCCACCGCGTGCAAAGCGAGACGGAGGCGTTGACAAATGGGAAGAGGAGGTGGGAAAAGGTTCTCAGAGAGAGGTGAGATGCGCTGACTTTTTCTTGGAAAAGGAATGGAAAGCAAAAGCGTGGAAACTACCTTTGCATACTTCAACAGATTGAGATTTAGCCAAAAACAAAACAAATCAAAAGAAAAAGAGAGAGAGAGAGAGAGAGAGAGAGAAAAGTGTCCGTTTGATGATGGGTTTTTAATGGAAAACCACTTGACTTTGCTATCGTTGTCAAAGGGGTGAGAACGTGAGGAAAGAGGTAGAGAGAGAGAGACGGGGTGGGGAGATGGAGACAGAGACTGACAGTCCAATTGTTACGAGTGAATGGGGTGTTACGGTAAATAAGAAATCACTTGCCAACTCACTAAAACAAGTTAAACTCATTATTCCTAAAAGTATTAAAAAATGAAAGATAATTTATTATTGGCAACTCATTCCAATAAGATAAAATACCGACTATTGATATCTTATGCCCACTGCATATTGTTTTACTCATATATATATTTTATATTTTTATAAAAATCATATCGACATAAATCGTGTTAATTTTCTTATCAATGTTAGGATATATACTCGAAGACTCCTTATGCACATCGATTTAAACCAAGTCTAATTGATCCTAATTTTTAATATCACTTTCCATAATATTATAATTTGTTAGTTATTATCATCCCGTAAATAGTAAAATCGATTTCATAACTTTGATCCGATCATCTAATTGAAAATAAAATAATTTTATTGATATCGAATCTCTGCTCGATTCATTTGTTGATGTTTTATAAGGTGACTATCATGTTCTTGAAAATATTGAACGAAAATTAATTATGTTAGGCGACACGATATTCTTAAAAGGACTGAATGAAAGAATTTTGATGTTCTTAAGTGAACCTATGAAATATTATTTATATATTAGAAGATCATCTTATAAAACTAATGGAGACTGACCTCTTCCTATTAGCATATTTTACTCATCACGACATCATCATAATAATAATATTATTATTATTATTATTATTATTATTATTATTATTATTATTATTATTATTAAAATTGATTTCATAACTTCGATCCGATCATCCCCGTAAATAGTTTTATAAGGTGACCATCATATTCTTACAAAGATTGAACGAAAGATTAATTATATTAGGTGCCACGATGTTCTTAAAAGGACTGAATGAAAGATTTTTCATGTTCTTAAGTGAACCTATGAAATACTATTTATATATTAAAAGATTATCTTATAAAACTAATCGAGACTGACCTCTTCTTATTAGCATGTTTTACGATTCCTATCTTAACATAGTTTTTCATCATGACATCATTGTATTATTATTATTATTTGATGATCATATTGTATGCTTCTTGTTATATATTTTTATTTTTTGATAAAAATGAACAATAATTTTATGCCAAAAAATAATATAAAAAACTAGAGTTATTGTCATATTCAATAAATAGTTAAAAAAATTACAGAAATCGATGTATAAATGACCCTTAAATAAATAAAGGAATAAAAAAGAAAAGTCTCCAATGGGTACTCATCACACGAACACACACGCAATCCCCACCAGTAACTACGTAGACTGGGGATCTGTTGCACGCACGCAGTACCACTTCATTAAGTCCCGTCCTCGCCATGATCGGTGTTTGAAGAGGAAACGTACGTTTGCAGCAACACAATCATGTATTCTCTCACCTAAAGCTTCCATTCCCCATTCGTATACATCTAATTTGCCAAACAATGACAAGTCAACAGCGTTTGCATCTCGATCACAAAATGAGAATTTTGGTTGGATCTTTCTGTCTCCTCCTCCTCTTCTTCTTCTTCTTCTTCTTCCTTTTCTTGCACACACACCACTGAAGCAATCGAATGGCGGTATCTTACAAACGGCAACGATTCAACGTCATGTTCATCTGACAAAGTCAAATTCAAAGTCACCTAATTTACTGTTATTATGTGAAGTCATATTCCATGCGTACAACCGTTGACCAAAATCTCACGTGTTCAACAGGAGCACCGACTGTTGCATGATTAGTGATCTTCCAGTCTCAGAACCTCATTCCGGCCAATTCTCCGGTTCTTCCTTCGCATCCATGGCAGAGCAGCAGGAGGAGGAAGCTCCATTTGGGGCATCGGATGAACGTGGCCGGCCTGCGCACCGCTTGAAACAACCGGTGGTTGATGGCTAGATTCCGTAGACTGTACTGCTTTACGTGTTGGCGCGATGCTAAGATCACGTTGCTTTTAATACCCATGCAGTACCGCACGACGGCGACCCTCCCCCAGCCAGTTGGGGTTCTCCTTCCCTGCCTTCAATTTAGGGTCTCGCAGTGATCCCCAGGCTAATCCATCGGCTCCTACTTCACTATTCATGATGCTTGGCCTCACGAATAATAATTGAGTCAACCAGCTTGGGTATCGCAACTAGAGCGGTCGATAGAATGGAACCCCAACGAGAAACACCATTGCTTCTGCTTCTCTCGATATGACGAGCGGTGTGCGCAACCAATCACCGGCCTTTTCCTCTCGATTTGAAGGGATGGACAACCGAGCGATCCACTCGTCCGTCGAAAGAGAAGACCGCTTTGCAGAGGAAACGCGGCAAAAGGAGGATATGCAGTAGCAGCTGGAAGAAAGAAACCCGGTCGAAATGAATTATGTTCTCTTCCCCTGACGTACAGAACCGTGCAGCTCTCCACGGAGAGCTTCGAGTCGTTTCGATACAACGAAAGGAAGCAAGTGCTTGTCTCTGACATCAATCGGTCCTCGGATTGCGCAGTTGATGCGGCAAAGATGAGGCTTAGTTGTTTCGTTATTGTCAATCGACCAACACTCCTGCGAACCACTTCAAATATGGAATCGTGATCCATAGCACTCGCACGCATGCCTCATTGTTACAGAGAGTTGGCGATCTGCCACCATCAATGGCGTTGTTGCGGGAAACAACTGTATGCCGTGGCTTCGGTGCCGAAACGGCTTGGTTCGGTGTCGGTGTTGGGTGTCGGTCCCCTTCCCTGCTTAGAACTCGGGAGTATTTATAGGGTAGTTTAGTGTTACCTGATGGTCCTGCCTGTGGGAGGCAGGATCGTACCTCTGACGGCGTCTGACCTTGCTATTGACGTTGCGTGGGGAACCGACTCGCCACAAGGTATGGGCGAGGGTCGGTCGTCGTCCTCCTTTGCCTTCGTCCAGCGCGCGGGATCAGACAGCGATGGAGTCGTCGTCTGTAGGGGATGACGTCAGGACGTGTCTAGTCATCATTAGAGCTCTCTTCCTTGGGCAGAGTGGCTCCTAGGTGAGATTGACGTTGTGACACGTCATGTTACCATTATTGCCCCTATCATATTCCCCCTCGGAAGAAGCTATGCCTTGGTTTTGGCAATTGGGGGAGTTCGAGGCATGGCTTTATCCCCTGGCAATTGCGATAGTCCCAGGTGGCATGGGGTCGGGCTCGTCTCGAGTGGGGGAGTGGGTGTGTAGAACCGAGGGCGACGCGGGCGGGGTGGCCGCGCCTGCGTGTCTCGGGCATTATGCGGCCAAGGATCTGGCCTCGGGCGTTGCGCGGCCGAGGAGGTGGCCTCGGGCATTGCGCGGCCGAGGAGGTGGCCTCGGGCATTATGCGGCCGAGGAGGTGACCTCGGGCATTTATGCGGCCGAGGATGTGGCCTCGGGCGTTGCGCGGCCGAGGAGGTGGCCTCGGGCATTATGCGGCCGAGGATGTGGCCTCGGGCGTTACGCGACCGAGGAGGTGACCTCGGGCATTACACGGCCGAGGAGGTGACCTCGGGCATTTATGCGGCCGAGGATGTGGCCTCGGGCGTTACGCGACCGAGGAGGTGACCTCGGGCATTTATGCGGCCGAGGATGTGGCCTCGGGCGTTACGCGACCGAGGAGGTGACCTCGGGCATTATGCGGCCGAGGATGTGGCCTCGGGCGACATGCCGCCGAGGGGATGGCCTCGGGCGACATGCCGCCGAGGGGATGGCCTCGGGCAACACGCATCCGAGGAATGACTTTGTTCTGGCCAGCGATTGATCGTTCAATCGTGCGTGGGCACGGGCGGCCGGTTGCTTTTTCCTGGGGAAGGTCAAGGGGCCGCCCCTTTTGGGAGTCACCGGCTTCCGAGGCTGATATGATTAGCGCCTCCGAACCATCATCACCGCGCTGCCGTTAGCTGCCACGTCATGCTGCATTTATGGTGAAGTGATGTTTTCATCTTCACAGCGCACTTCGGGAGAGGAGGGGTTGTCGTTTTGGCGGGATGCAGCCTGTTTATAAGTAGCGTGGGGCAAGCCCCTGATGGTCTCATCTATTCCTACTCCGCTGCTTCGGACCTCACTGTCTCGTTTGCGTCGATCGTTCTCCTCTTCTCACTAAAGGTCAGTAAGGATGCTGTCCTCCTCCTCCTCCTCCTCCTCCTCCTCGGCTAGAGCCGGAAAAATGGTGGTTATATCGAATCTAAGTTCGTCATCCGACGAAGAAGTAGCCCGGGCCCTCGAAGCCCTGATGTGGCCACACGACCACGACTCAACTGTGAGCGAGTCGTTGCTTAGTCGCCTTCGGGATCTCTATAGCGTCCCAGAGGAGTATGTTCTCCTGGCTCCTGAACTGGGCCAACGGTCGTATGACCCAATTCCGAGGGGTTTCGCCCTCACCGTCAATGCTTTTGAGGCCAGGCTACACCTCACCCTGCACCCCCTCATAACCTTTTGTATTTCACGGTGGCGCATCTCACCGTCTCAGATGGCGCCCAACTCCTAGCGCTACATCGTGGCATTCCTGGGAAGACCGGCCTCAGCGTCCACCGGGGTCTCCCTCGAGCCGACCCTCGCCACGGACGACGAACGGGACGATGCGGCCGATGAAGACTTCCTCCCGCGCACCGCATTAAGATTCACCATCTCTGCGAAGAAACGGAATGCCGTCAGAACGTCAAAAAACATGAAGATCAACAACCACCCTCCTTAAGGCATACCTCGAGGCACCGGGCTAAGACCCGCCTCGACCAACCACCCCTCGGACATACTCCGGATAGCTTGTGAGGATGGGAGGATTTCTTTAAGCCTCCGGAGCTCTCGGCGCTCCGCGTCGTCCTGAGTCGGGGTAGCATTGTCTATCGTACGCGCCGTCCACCAGACCCCGAACCCCCAGTCCTCTAAGCGGCCGACGAAAAAGAAACGCTCTTTCCACCCCCTTATTACTGGAGGGAGCCCCGCTAACCCGAAAGCCTGCTCGGACGGACAGATAATAGCCCCCCGACCCTGGGGGAATGCCACTACGCTAATATCTCCCCGACCCAGTCCCTCTTTCTTTCCTGCTTTCATCTTTCCAAAGGGTCGGGGGGCTATTATCTGTCCGACCGAGCAGGCTTTCGAGTTAGCGGGGCTCCCTCCAGTAATAAGGGGGTGGAAGGAGCGTTTCTTTTTCGTCAGCCGCTTAGAGGACTGGGGGTTCGGGGTCTGGTGGGCGGCGCGTACGATAGACAATGCTACCCCGACTCTGGACGACGCGGAGTGCCGAGAGCTCCGGAGGCTTAAAGAAATCCTCCCATCCTCACAAGCTATCCGAAGTATGTCCGAGGGGTGGTTGGTCGAGGCGGGTCCTAGCCCGGTGCCTCGAGGTATGCCTTAAGGAGGGTGGTTGTTGATCTTCATGTTTTTTGACGTTCTGACGGCATTCCGTTTCTTCGCAGAGATGGTGAATCTTAATGCGGTGCGCGGGAGGAAGTCTTCATCGGCCGCATCGTCCCGTTCGTCGTCCGTGGCGAGGGTCGGCTCGAGGGAGACCCCGGTGGACGCTGAGGCCGGTCTTCCCAGGAAAAGGGCTAGGGTTTCCTCGGGAGAAGCCTCTAGAGAGATTGCGGTCCAAACGGCGGAAGCCGTTACCGCGCCGGCGGGCCACGCCGGGGGAAGCTCTGAGGCGGGTACCAGTAGGGATGCCGTGGTGGAGGCTCCTCGAGGGCCCTCCGTCCGTGACCTTTGTCGTCTGCCGACGGGGGGGGGGGGGGGGGGGGGGGGGGGGGAGGGGGTGAGGAGGATGAACCCTACCAGGGGGGAGGATGAACCCTACCAGATGCGGGTGGTGGGCAGTCTTTCACGAGGCGAGGCCTCCGATCCACTAGTGGCCCGTTGGCAGGGCCTCACTCGAGGCATCCGGGTGTGGGTTGAAGGGGATTCTGCCGCCGAGTTCGTCCGCGGGGGGCTTCATCCCGACATAGCTCGGAACTTGTATACGTTGTCCTCCGAGGCCCTCCTCGGCAAGTCTGCGAAGTCACTGCTATGGGTGAGCGTTATCCGGTCCTTTTATTTACGCGTGCCCGGATGGTTTTTTGACTCGTCTGTCTACAGGGTAATCATTATGCCGCGACGCTGATAGACCGCGTCCGCGACGCGGGGCGAGTTATCGCCACCCTAAGTAGTCGAAACGCGGAGCTCCGGAAGCAGGTGGACGAGTTCCGCGCCGGGAGGGGTCCTGAGGCGATCGCGGCAGTTGAGCAGCGCGCCGCGGATTCGGAGGCGGAGGTAGTGCGCCTTCGTTCCGAGCTTCAGGCGTCCGAGGCGCGAAGCTCAGAGCTCCAGGTGCACCTGAAGGCGGCTATGGCCGAATCTCGCTCGGCGAGGGCGGATTCGCTGGAGTTGATCCGCCGCCTAGAAGAGGCGCGTGCAGAGGCGCAGGAGGCTTCCGCGGCCCTTGATGCCGAGGCCCGTCAGAGGCCGACAAAGGACAAGAAATTGATCGAGGACTACAAAAGTTCCTCGGGATTTCAACTTGGCCTTGTTCGGACTGGGCAGGTCTCATACGAATACGGGTACCGGATTGCCCTTGCTCACTTTAAGGGGCGCTATCCTGACCTGGAGGTCGCGGAAGACCCCTTCGAGTCCTTTCCTGAGGACATGGGTGTCGACATGCCGGAAGAGGTGCCTTTTGATGATAGCCCCGATGCTCCTGAATAAGCATTTGTACTTTTTCGTTTTGTCTTATTGGAAGTTTGGTTATGTAATGGGTTTCTCGAATGAACGCGGTTTTTCTCCCTTTCTCCAATTTGTCCGCTCGTGTCTTCTGATGTTGCGATACAATTCTGTCTCTTAGTCGAATCTCCGCTCACGGAAAGAATTTTTTGAGGTTTTGCGCATTCCAAGTCCTTGGCAAGGGGCAGCCCATCATCGTCGCGAGTCGAAATGTATCTACCCTGACAACTTCGGTCACCCGGTAAGGGCCTTCCCAATTGGGAGCCAACTTGCTGCGCGCCCGGGCCGGATCGCTAATCTCGATCCTCCGTAGGACTAGGTCGCCCAGTTTGATGGGTCGGGGTCGTACCTTTCGGTTGTAGATCCTTGCGACGACCCTCGCGCAGGTCGAGGCTGGCTCGAAGTCCTTCGTTCGAGACTTCCTCGTTATATCCTCCTGTCCGGAGGGTGGCAAGGGCTACTTTGGGCGGTAGGACAGCTTCGGTTCCGAACGCGAGGCTGTAAGGGGACTCTCCGGTCGCGGTCTTGGGAGTGGTGCATAGCGACCACAAGACACTCGGGAGTTCGTCCGTCCAGGCCGATCGGGCTGCAGACACCTTTCTTTTGAGCCCGTCTAGGATGGACCGATTGGTTACCTCGACCAGCCCGTTCGTCTGAGGGTAGGCCACTGAGCTGAACCGTAGCTGGATGCCGTGGTTGGCGCAGAACTCCCGGAACCTTTTTCCAACGAACTGGGGCCCGTTGTCGGTGATGATGGTTTTGGGCAATCCAAACCGAGTCACCAGGTTCCTCCATACGAATTTCTCTATTTGCTGCTCAGTGATTGACGCAGGCGCCGAGCCGACGCTTCATCGGGTGGAAGAGTTCCGTCCCGTTTGAAACGCAGCAATTCTTGTATCCAAGAGGTAGGCGCGTCACCCAAGGTCGCGGCTGCAATTTTGATGGCGCGGGCAGGCAGCTCCTCGATCTCGGACTGGACTTCGGAGGCTGGCTTCGATGCCAGTTTAGCTAGGGTGTCGACACGCTCATTTTCTCCCCTCGAGACGTTAGATAACGTAAAATGAGGAAACTTGGCGACTAGGTTCTTTACCTGTGCCAGGTACTTCGCCATGGTCGGGTCACGAGCCTCGTATCCTCCGCCGAGTTGCTCGGCTACCAGCTGAGAGTCGGTGAGGACGCGGATGGCGATCACCTGCATCTCGAGGGCCAGCCTAAGTCCTGCTAAGAGTGCCTCGTATTCCGCCTCGTTGTTGGTGGCCTGGAACCCGAAGCGGAGGGAACGCTCGAACGTCCGCCCGTCGGGAGCTTGCAGCACCAGCCCCGCGCCGGCGCCCTTTGAGTTGGCCGATCCATCGACGTGCAGGACCCAAGCCTCGGGAGGTTGTTGGAGACCTTCGTCCTCGATCTGGGTTAGTTCTGCGATGATGTCGGCCACAGATTGGGCCTTGATGGCGGCCCTGGGCGCATATTGTATGTCGTGCTCGCCGAGCTCCACCGCCCATTTGAGGAGGCGTCCTGCAACATCAAATTTGGACAGAATTTGCCGAAGCGGTTGGTCAGTAACGACCTTCACCGGATGGGCCTAGAAGTATGGACGTAGCTTCCGTGCAGATAGCACGAGCGCAAGCGCCAGCTTCTCGATTGGTGGGTATCGCTCCTCAGGCCCATTTAGGACGTGGCTGACATAGTAGACGGGAAGCTGCTCGCCAGAATTTTCCTTGACCAGGACGGAGCTGACTGCGTGCTGGGAGGCGGCAAGGTAGATGCTTAGCTTCTCCCCCGGAGAGACTAATGCGAGACGGGGAAGGTCGGGCAAGTGCCGCTTCACTTGGTTGAGGGCTTCCTCGCATTCCCCCGTCCACTGGAAATTTTTCGGATTCTTCAATGCTCTGAAGAAGGGGAGGCAGCGATCACCTGATCGGGTAAGGAAACGGGACATAGCGACAAGCCTGTCGTTAAGGCATTGTAGGTCTTTGATCGTCTGAGGCGACTGCATATTGATTATCGCCTGGACTTTCTCTGGATTGGCGTCGATTCCTCTTTCGTGTATGATGAATCCGAGGAACTTTCCTGACGTAACGCCGAAGGCGCACTTCGCGGGGTTGAGCCTCATGCCATATCTGCGCAGCATGGCGAACGCCTCGGCTAGATCGGTCAGGTGGGCCCCCATCTCTTGGCTTTTGACGATCATGTCGTCGACGTAGACTTCCATGTTCTGCTCGATCTGGTGGGCGAACATCTTGTTTACTGTTCTCTGGTATGTAGCCCCAGCGTTCTTCAATCCGAATGGCATGACCTTGTAGAAGGCCCCTCGAGCGGTGAGGAAAGCCGTGTGTTCTCGGTCTTCGGGTGCCATTTTGAACTGATTGTACCCCGAGAAGGCGTCCATGAATGAGAGGCGGGCGTGTCCGGCCATGGCGTCGACCAACTAATCGACTTTTGGAAGGGGGTAGCAATCCTTCGGGCATGCATCGTTGAGACAGGTGTAATCAACGCACATCCTCCAGCTTCCATTAGCTTTTTTTGACGAGGACTATATTGGATAACCATTGTGGGTACCTTGCTTCTTCTATGAAGTCTGCCGCCAGAAGTCGGCCCACTTCTTCCCGTATGGCTAGCTACCGGTCAGGGGCCTGCCGTCTAGGTTTTTGTTTTACCTGGTGGGCGTCAGGTGAGATGTTGAGGTGATGCTGCACCACCCCTGGGTCGACGCCCGTCATGTCAGAGGGCGACCAAGCGAAGACGTCGGCATTCTCTTGTAGGAGGCCGACGAGTTGTCTTCGTTCTTGTTCGGGTAGTTCCGACCCGATCCTAACCGTCTGCTCAGGTCGACCTTCTTGCAGCGGCACGTCCGTGGTGGACCCTCTCGACTCAGGATGGGAGGCTGGCTTCTTCGCCTCTCGGGGGTCCGCCAACGGTGGCTCGACCCTGGCCCTCTTGTGTAGCGAGACGACGGTCAGGTAGCAGCGCCTGGATTCCCGGGGACTTCCTACGACTTCTCCTGTCCCGGCGTGGGTCGGGAACTTCACCGTTTGGTAGTAGGTCGAGACGACAGCTCTGATTTTGTTGAGGGTTGGCCGGCCGAGGATGGCGTTATATGCAGCGAGGAGGTCGATTACTAGGAAGGTGGTCATCACTGTCTTTGACTTCGGCGGTGCTCCTAGGGTCAATGGTAAAGTGATCGCCCCTAGCGGTGAGATTGAATCACCGGTGAATCCGGTGAGTGCCGAGAGGATTGGCTTCATGTTATCTCCGGGCAAGCCGAGCTTTCGGAAGGCGTCGAAGTAGAGTATGTCGGCCGAGCTCCCGGTGTCGACCATGATCCTCCTTACTTGCGCATTGGCTATTCTGGCCGATATCACGAGCGTGTCATCGTGCTCGACTTGTTGGAGGACCTGGGTCCGGAAGCTGTCGCTGGGCTCGGGCCCATGCCTGGGAGCTTCGGCCGGAGCGGCTCTAGCGTACGCCTTTCTTCCGATCATGGAATCCCTGCCAGATGCGAGGCCGCCCGTTATTACGTCGATGTGTCGTTCGATGAGACCCTCCGGGCGTGGTGAAGGCTCACTGTCCGACCGGAGGTACTGACCGAGGTGTCCCCTATGAATGAGCTCCTCGATCTGCCTCTTTAGCTCCCGACACTGCTCGGTGTCATGCCCATGTTGCATGTGGAAATGGCAGAACTTTGACTGGTCCGCCAGCGCCCGCGGATTCCTCATCGGGTAAGGTTCTTTGAGCAGTCCCTTTTTCCTTATGTGGAGGAATATTTCCGTCCGGGATGAGTTCAAGGCCGGGAGAGGGGGCCTCGATGTCGGCGGGTCGGATCTGTCCAACCTGCGCCGAGACGCAGCGGGTTGCTGCGGCCGGGGCGGCTCCGCCTTGACCCTCTTGTGCTCCTCGTGCCTCCCGGCCATCCAGGTCTCCGCGGCAACGAACTGGCTCGCCCGCTGGAGCATCTCGAGCACCGTCGTGGGGGGTCGCTCCACCAGAGACCAGAAGAACCTGGAGGGTCGCAGACCTATCATGAACGCCTGCATCAATAGAGAAGGGTGAGCGTCTGAGAGTCCTCGGATCTGCGTCGTAAAATGATTTACGAAGTGGGAGAGGGGCTCGTCCTCCCTTTGGTGGAGTCCGAGGAGCAACGCCACGGACGGCTTCGGACGGGCGTAGGCCAAGAAATTGAGCTCGAAATCTCGAGCAAGCTGGTCGAAGGAAGAGATGGTCCCTGTCTTCAGGCCACTATACCATGCGCGGGCTGGTCCCCTTAGGGTCGTCAGGAATGCCCTGCACATCAAGGCGTCAGAAGTCCCATACAGCGCCTTTTGGGCGCAAAACGCGGCCACGTGTTCCGCGAGGTCAGCGGCGCCGTCATAGGCGTCGAGGGATGGGAGCCGGAAGTGTGGTGGAATCACTTGATCCTGTATTTCGGGTGCGAACGGTGATCCTTGGTATCCGTCTGCCCCGAGCTCCCCCTTTGTCCTGCGAACCTCCTGCTGTACTTCGTCAAGGCGTCGATTGAAGAGGCGTAGTTGGGCTCGCAGGGCGTTGGTCGAGTCCGCGGGCGGTACCTCAGGCTCTGGACGGCTCGACATGTCTTCCGCCTCTCCGTCTACGAGCTGGGTCGTTCGGTTCCGAGGCAAGGCCGGGGGCTCGGGGAGCGGCACACGCGTCCGGACTTGGGGCTCACGCTGTTGCGAAGGCTGGGTCACCTGCGGGGGCGTCGGCTAGGAGACGAGCGTGATGATAGTCTGCATCACGCCCGCCATCGCTCGGACTTGGTGAGCAAGATCGTGGAAGGCTTCAGGCGAAACGGGTGAGGGGCCAACGGGGACGTCGGGTGGCGACAAGCCTGGGTCGTTGAACAGCCGCCAATAGCGCTCCGATGTCATGGAAGGACGCTCGTCACGGGGTCCATCCCGGAGGGGATGTTTTTCTGGGGTGTTGACCGGGCACGACCCCATGGCTGCGAGTTCGCCAAAGTGGATCTGCTGATTGTTTGACATTTAGGCCCTCCTTTTAGCGCCAAAATGTTGCGGGAAACAACTGTATGCCGTGGCCTCGGGGCCGAAACGACTTGGTTCGGGTCCGAATGCGCGGGGATCCGGCGTGGCGCTCCTCGGTACAGCCGGGGTGGCCTGTCGCGGTGGTCCGGATGGGGGGGTGGCACGGGGATGAAGTCTGACCGCTTCTTCGGGGAGGTGCGACCCTGCCTTCGTTCCTGCACACAGGTCGGGTCGGAAGCTCGGCTCGACCCCTCCGACGATCAAGTTAGCGACGTGGAGAGGGTTTTTGAGGAAGAGATGCCTCCGTGCCGGTGTTGGGTGTCGGTCCCCTTCCCTGCTTAGAACTCGGGAGTATTTATAGGGTAGTTTAGTGTTACCTGATGGTCCTGCCTGTGGGAGGCAGGATCGTACCTCTGACGGCGTCTGACCTTGCTATTGACGTTGCGTGGGGAACCGACTCGCCGTAGGGTATGGGCGAGGGTCGATCGTCGTCCTCCTCTGCCTTCGTCCAGCGCGCGGGGTCAGACAGCGATGGAGTCGTCGTCTGCAGGGGATCACGTCAGGACGTGTCTAGTCATCATTAGAGCTCTCTTCCTTGGGCAGAGTGGCTCCCAGGTGAGATTGACATTGTGACACGTCATGTTGCCATTATTGTCCCTATCAGGCGTAACGGCACATCACAGCATGAACGCTCTATTTCCCTCTATGGAGTGCGCAATCCATCACAGGGGACAAAAACCATATTGGCAATAGTTTGTATCAGATATTGGGCTTTTGATTGAATGAAAGAAAGAGCACCGTCCGATTCCTTCTTATTCGAACTTAATCAAAATTAATGGATATCATAAGAATTTTGAAGGATAGGCGGAAAGAATACGTGTAGCCAAGAAAGAAAAGCTGAAATATATAGAGAAGCAGCAGAACGCTATTGATCTTTCATTCTAGGAGAAATGATGCAACTTCATATGAAAACAACGAGGAGTTCGTGGAATCTTGTCTTGGAAGGAGGAAAGAAAAAAAAAGAAGGAGAACGAGCTCGAAAAGATCAGCAGCAACTTGCCTGTCTGCTTCACGAGCTCCGCTATCGTACAAGGGCGGACTTGGTCGAACGGGATGACAGTGACAAATGTACAGTATCGGAGGAATGCAATCCACGAGGAGTGGACGGGACCGCATGGACTCCACTATTCTCTCTGCCTTCCACTTTCTTCTCCGTTTGAGGATCGGAAGGGCGCACACGGCCACGGTTCAACTTTTCCTTGGGGCTGAAAACTTGACGGTCACTGAATCGGTGGAAAGAAGCCTTCGGATGGTTTGCGTCCCGTTGACGTACGAGGAAAAGCCTGTACCCTGCAGGGACCGGAACATCAAATCCTCATCGTCCTTCCGCCCCCGCCACCGGAGTGCCCCACTGAGTGTGAGCGGCCCCCGCGGCGATGCCGACCGAGCATCTCTCCCATTCCCATTACCACCTCCGCAGTCGGTTCCTCTCCCCTACACCTCGAACAAAGCAAGAAGAACAAGAAGAAGAAGCCGGCCACGATACCGATACTTGCTGGCCATGTCCACCCCCTCCGGCTCCCCTCCCACGGCCACCCCCGCCGCCCAGTCCACTCCCTCCCCCGCCAACACGTCACAGCCCCCGCCAACCCCTTCCTCCTCGTCTCCACCGCTGCCCTCCGGCCAAGCTCCACCCATCCCCCGTCCACCTTTACCACCCGATCCTCTGTCTGCCCCGTTTCCTCCGTCGCCATCGTCGACGAGCTCGGTCTCGACCTCACTTGTGGTCGGAGTCACGGTGGGTGGGCTGGTGATCCTCTTGCTGCTAAGCTTTATCTGCGTCTGCTGTTGGATAAAGAAGCGCTCGCCGCCGCCCCATTACTACGGAGCTCCCCCGCCGCCCCCACCGCCTCACTACTACGGATCTCTCCCGCCGCCTCCACCGGCACGAAAAGGTTCCATCTACTACTCCAGAAATAGACCAAAATCTATAACGAAACCTTTCTTTAGATAAAGTCTTCAGACAGCCCAAATCTTTAGATTAGATCTCTCTGATACTCCATAATTCACATTTGTGTTAGTTTATATGTCTGTGAGTTCCGCTTGATATGATATATGCAATTCTGGATGCATTACAAAATGGTATTCCATTGAACGAAATCCCCAACAAGTAGTAGTAATCTTGGAAAGATGAATCGATGTCATGACATCCTCCTCACTTCCGGTTGAGACCCTAAAGAGGATTGTTATGGCTGCGTCCCTTTCCATTTTTCCTCACTGGTTTTAGCATAGTGTTGCTGTCTTTTCTCAGTGTTCTATGATTTCTAAATGACAAAAGATATTTGGGTGCTTTCAGATGAATGGTTTGGCCAGCATCGGCAACAATATGGTCCACCTCGAGCATATCATTTTGTCAAAGGTCCACCGGGACCTCCACAACCACCACCACCACCACCACCGCCGCCGTTGTTTTTGCGTCCTCCACGCCCACCAAGCCATTTGCCACCTCCACCTATGATAAGCAGCAATGGAGGTTTGGGGTCCAATAATTCTGGCGCTGAGGATCCACCGACTCCATCCCCCGGCGTTGCACTCGGCTTCTCGAAAAGCACCTTCACTTATGAAGAACTGGCTATGGCAACAGATGATTTCTCCGACGCTAATCTCCTTGGACAAGGTGGATTTGGCTATGTTCACAGAGGGGCGCTTGCCGACGGCAAGGAAGTCGCAATCAAACAATTGAAACCAGGTAGCGGACAGGGTGAGCGTGAATTCCAGGCAGAGGTTGAGATCATTAGTCGTGTGCATCACAAGCATCTGGTCTCATTGGTTGGATACTGCATTTCTGGAGGCAAGAGGCTTCTTGTTTATGAATTTGTTCCTAACAACACCTTGGGGTTCCATCTGCATGGTAAGCCATCGTACCATTTTGTCAGCTGCTGCCATTCGACATAGCTTGAGCTACATAGTTCTTCTAGATCTTCCTACATGTATTCAGATGACAGTGGCCGATAAGCAGGCATTTTTTTCGGATTTGTGCATGAAACATGATTAGTCCTATCCATTAAGTTCTCTGTTGATTGTGATGAACCCTGTAAAACATTTAATAGATGTTGGATCTGTACTATGTATTTGGATTAGGACCCTGCAATTCTGTAAGATTTCGTCCTGGAAAATGTAGTAAACAATAGTAAGATTTCCTCCTTTGAATTACTATTGACGGCTGGATTCTATTCTATCATCTAAAAGCACTTCGTTTTCTAGGGAAAGGTCAGCCAACAATGGAATGGTCTATACGATTGAGAATTGCACTGGGATCTGCAAAGGGATTGGCATATCTTCACGAGGACTGTGAGTGTTTGATCTCTTTTTGCATGCCTCATTACCTCATTAAACTCTTTTAGGTTTTGATTTGCTTGACTTTGTTCCTTATTGTTATTTACATTCGTAGGCCACCCTAAAATTATTCACCGCGATATTAAAGCATCCAACATTCTTCTTGACTACAAATATGAGGCAAAGGTAAACAATCACCTCTCACATTCTGCTTTAGCACCAGGCAATTTATCTCCTGTAAATAATTAGGCTCAGGAACATACTACTGCAATTGATCTACGGAGAGCAGTAATGTAATCTGCGAAACTCTGGGTTTTGGAAAGCTTTGATGTTCTTCATTTGTCTCAGTTCTCAAATATTTCTCTTTTTTCTTTTCGTGCCGATGACTCTGTTCAAGTGGACAAACAACTTAGTTGAAGGCATTCTGATTGTGCTCCAAACAATGCCCCTTTTTTCGCCTGAAACCTTCACAATCAAGCAGCAACATTTATTTCATCCACTAGTCTGTCCATGAAAACAGAACGTTAATTTCATTAAAATTTGATTTTCTGATTTGCAGGTTGCAGATTTTGGGCTTGCAAAGTTTGCTTCTGATACCGACACCCACATTTCGACGCGAGTCATGGGAACCTTTGGGTATGCTTCATCTTGACTCGTCTCAATTTGCTTTATAATCTCGGACTCACTTTTATAGATTAGGGACTTCGGATCATGTGTTCGTCTTTGCTCTTTCACTTATTTCCTGCCTGTGTTGAAATGTGGATTATAACAGCACACGATCGAAAATTGTTTCTTTGGTGATATTTCAGCAAAATTGAAAATGATGTAGTGATTGAATTAGCTCCTATACTGTAGCAAGAATGAAGCTTTTGAATGAAGATTGGATTAGATTAGCTCCTGCTATCTTTGCCGCTGCAAATTAACCTGCAAGCTCAAAAATTCTTGCAGTTATCTGGCACCTGAATATGCATCTTCAGGCAAACTCACCGACAAATCAGATGTCTTCTCTTTCGGTGTCATGCTTCTGGAGCTAATCACCGGGCGGCGCCCCATTGATTCATCCCAAACTTTCACGGATGAAAGCTTGGTCGACTGGGTCGGTGTATCATTCATGTTCCTCTGCTTAATTACCTTCCGCAACCAATTCTTAGATTTGCTTGTCAGTCCTGCAGGCGAGACCGCTGCTTGCTCGAGCGCTAGATGATGGCAACTACGACGCCCTTGTCGATCCGAGGTTGGGAAAGAAGTATAACCTTAGTGAGATGGCCCGCATGGTTTCCTGCGCTGCTGCTTGTGTGCGCCATTCGGCACGGCGCCGGCCAAGGATGAGCCAGGTGCTGTTTCTTGATCTCTTCTCTGCACGGCATCTGCACTTGTTTCTTGACTCAGAATGCGGCTTTTCCTAATCCCGGAGAGTGCAACCGATCAGATCGCCCGAGCTCTAGAAGGAGATACGTGCCTTGAGGATTTGAACGAAGGCATCAGACCAGGTCACAGCATGTACCACACTTCCTATGGCAGCTCCGACTACGATTCTGGCCAGTACAGTGAAGACATCAGAGAGTTTAGGAAAATGGTAATGGGGACTGAAGAGAACGCCACCGGCGAATCCATCATGCCCGCCGCCGAGTATGCTCAGAATCCATCGACGTCGAGCAGCGAAGGTCGACACACGCAGGAAATAGAGATGGGGAAGAAGAAAGACGTGAGCGAGAAAGGTGGCTGAGGCACACACGGTTTTGGGACTACTTTTACGGGTCTTTCATTTCATGCATGTTTGTGACCTTTTACATCGGAGCATCGACGATCAACCACAAGGTTTATGCTCATGAACAAGACGGAGAGAGTGAAGCATCTGAGAGAGGATGGCCGCTTGGATTTGCCATGATAGAAGATGAACGAATCATTAATTTCTTCTGTAGCCAAAGAATCAGTAATTTCTCATCTAATTAAGTAGGTTTTACTTGATAATGCTCTGATTCTGATTAGTCCTATAAATTTATGCTCAGAACAAAAGTTTACGTTAATGCGGTCATTATTCCCTCAAACTGTCCGCCAAATAAGTATCTATCGAGTGTTCATAACGTTGCTCATCCACAAGAACAGACACAGATCTCCGCCGCGTCAGCTCGCTGCGTGTGTACGATCTAAACTGGGGGTAATCGTGGCTTCTCAGCTCGGGGTCTTGTCGGCGGGTCCCACAAAAACTGTCGCAAGCGGCAAGCGGGTACGGAACGGCGGGGTGGGAAATGCGTCGCCTCATTATAATTATGATACAAGGAAGAGGCTGACGTCATCGTCATCAGTTGTGATTTGGGGGTCCTAAAATTGGGTTCTCGACTTCTCTTCTCCCCCGATTCGGGCGACGGTTTCTGGGCCTCGTGGCGACGAAGGAAACCCTAGATCGCTAGGCTTCGATCCTCCTTGCCTCCGCGGGATCCGAATCCATGGCGTCCCGAAGGCGAATGCTCCTCAAAGTTATCATCCTCGGGGACAGCGGGTGAGATCTCCATCCTCTTCGTTCTTCAGGAAGGAAGAAGTGCCTTTTCCTGTGTTCTCGAGCCGTTACTCAATCGTGATTGTGTTCTTTGACAGGGTCGGGAAGACATCTCTGATGAATCAGTAAGACTCTCCGACCGCTTCTTGCTTTTGCGTTCCTTTTTTTCTTCTTCTTTAGATTTTAGTTTCCAATAAAAAGGTTTGTTCTTCCAATGGTGGATGATTTGGGGTTGAATGCTATATTTATATATATATATTCATATAACAGGTACGTGAACAAGAAGTTCAGTAACCAGTATAAGGCGACCATCGGAGCTGATTTCTTGACTAAAGAAGTTCAGATCGATGACAGATTGTTCACATTGCAGGTTGCTTCTGTTGATCCTCTTCCTTGCTTGTTTCCTAAGCACAATAGTGGCTCATGGTCATAGGATCCAAGTTGGTTTCTGGCTGGATTTCCATAGGCACTATGCTCCCTTTGTCTGACATGAATCGTTGTTTTCATTCAAGGTTGTATTTTGTGATTCTTCGATGAAGATAAATGATACATTCCATAGTGCTCGGGTGGGATGGGGATGTTGGCTCATACATTTGCAAATAAAACTAATGTTCAGAGAAATCATCATCAATGTTTTTTATTTAATTATCCTGTTGTGCTTTGGTAAGAATTTAAAACCATTGATCATGTCTCATCTAATAAAGTAAACTTTTAGATGCAACGACACCGATCTTTAAAAATTTAAGGTGTCAAAGAGAAAAGTCCTACTTCGCCGCATGTTGGATTTGACCCAATCTATCTCACTTACTTTATAGCTTAGCTTTTTATGCAATGACAGTGATAATAAATCTACTTTTAAGTTGATTGTTTTTTCTCCCGTTTCGAGTCTTTTACTGTTTATCGTCAAAGTAAATTTCTATAGGTTCACTTTCTGATATTTTCCTTTTCAGATATGGGACACAGCAGGACAGGAGAGGTTCCAGAGTCTCGGTGTGGCTTTCTATCGTGGAGCTGATTGTTGTGTCCTTGTGTATGATGTTAATGTCATGAAATCATTTGATAATTTGAATAATTGGCGTGAGGAATTTCTGATTCAGGTTAATGATGTTTGACTCTCTTGATTGATCTAGAAAACAACACATGAAAAATTTATAAGCACATGCTCATCCAATATTGAATTTTCAGGCTAGCCCTTCTGACCCTGAGAACTTCCCTTTCATAGTGTTGGGTAACAAGATCGATATTGATGGTGGCAACAGCCGAGTGGTAAGATGACTTTTCCTTTATTTTCTTACGTAAGAAACAAAATGTTTGATATAATAGTCTCAGTTGTCTTCTACTCGAGTTATGCGATGGGCCCAAACAAACAGAATACGTCGAAGAGATAGATGGTTGTCATGGAACCATATCTAGATCAATGCGGTGGACTAGTAGATGCTAATATTTGGCTGGACTGAGTCTTGATGTGGCACCCTGTGATCTGGTACTGTGTGTTTTATCGTGCGTTAACCTGTCTCGGGAATTTTCAGGTCTCCCAGAAAAAGGCCAAGGCATGGTGTGCATCAAAGGGGAACATCCCCTACTTTGAGACGTCAGCTAAAGAAGGATTCAACGTCGAAGCTGCTTTCCAGTGTATTGCGCAGAATGCTCTCAAGAATGAACCAGAGGAAGATATGTGAGTAGCTTTCTTATCATCTGTCGGCACCTCTGAATTCCTAGTAGAATAACCATTTATGCTGCACACACATCAGTACACATCACCGGCCTTTAAATTTTCCTCTCAAACCTAAAAGTTGCAGTTAGATGTTGATCTGTTTATTATCCAAACCCCATGACATTGAACCGTTCCATGTTTCATAGAAAACTTGTACGTCATACAGGTTGTTTGTATATTTAACGTTCCGATTTAATAGTATGGCTTGTTTATCTAACTCGCAATTTTGAGACTTAGGTTTGTTTATTGTTTTACTCTGGTTATGGAGCTAATTGTCATCTTTTTTTTGATGATGATGAAGATATCTTCCTGATACCATTGATGTCTCGGGTGGTGCAAGACAGCAGCAATCATCTGGTTGCGAATGCTAGATGGAATTCGTTCGTGTTGCTCTTTCAAAATTTGTCACCTCACCAATTTAATCCTATCGTTGCAACATCACTTGTAATTTGTGCCATATTCTATGGTGATTGGTTCTTGTTCTTTCTGGGATGTTCTTCCCCTGTTTATTTATGTCTTAGCTTCAAGGATCATCAACTTGATTGTACCCGATGAATATGGTTGCCGAATTTTATCAGCCTCTGTGCAATCTTTTGCACGCGTCCAATGTCATTTGAGTTCCTTTTTACCTCTCAGCTATATATATATATATATATATATATACACACACAAACGTTCTTACACCCCAGGTGGCTGGTGGCTTTCCCTGGAGTTCCGCGAGACTTGAGATATTTAAATGGTCGCGAGAGACTCGCAATGGTGATGTGAGACGAAGACAGATCCTCAACTGCACTTTGCCACAAGAAAAATAGAAGCTGCATGAAGATGCTGGTACAGGAATTTGCAACTGCTGAACCATTTCAAATTTCCTTCTCTCTATGGGAAAAAGAAAAAAAAGTATTATCATTCGAAAAACAATCAGTCAGTTTGGCCACGTAGTAATAACTGTCCGTAACCAAATGATGAAAACAATCAAGGGTATCCATCCGAGTGCCCGAACGGAGCAGGGGTTCATACCGTCTTGCCGATACAGAATTTACATAGCATTCAATGATTTCAAGAGGCATATTGCTCTTTCTTCTTCTTTCTTTTTATTCTGTAAAACGGATGGTGTGATGGCTCTCAAAAGGGGGCACCATCATCGTCATCAGCTCTGACTCTTCTTATTTTCCAAGGATCGAAACGACGTAAACCACTGCTTCCAAGGAGCATCCCCTTGTTGCTCGATCCAAGACAAGAAGGAGCTATCTAACAGGCAAAACAGATTAACATAAAGGAGTTGGTATCTCACTGGAACGAATCGGAAGTTTGCAACTTGGACGATAGGCCAAACTGTCCCACCCACGATAAGAGCCGGGAGGAAATCCCTTTTCACATCTTCCTTCACTTGGCTTATGCTCCTTCCAGAGGCTAGCCCCATATACGAGAAAAAAATTAATAGATCCAAAGGCCCGAATATAAGCCCATCTGCCGCAACCTTTGTCGTGACAAACTTCATCGATTTTGGTTGCAGTTGAAGTCGAACTCGAATGATGCGGTCCAAGTACTCATACCTACATAAACCAAGAAAAGAAATTGCACTAGTCAGAAAAAAGATTACACATACCAACATAGTCCAAGTACACTTCTGTCAAGAAATTCCAAGTTTTGGCACTAGTTAAACTACTTCTGCACAAATTTATAGGAACATATACCTATATAAGAACCGATGGTCAGCTCCTGCAGTATGTAAACATAACACTGACCTTTTTCCCACACCTTAATGTCCTCATCTCGATAACCATGGGTCTTGTCACAACTCGAAATATCTAAAAGCAACTTCCAGAAATAATGTTTTACTAGAAAAATCAACAGGCATTACTATTCTCTTGGACATATTAGAATTGTTTAATTACTATATCCTAACCTTATCGGATGGTTTACTATCTTGCCACAAGCCAAGATAGAATTGCTTCATGATGAAAGGCTTATATATTGGCTTCTTTCGACAAGTTGTTATAGCCTTGGAGGATTTGTCTCCCCTTGCAGAAGCTCCATGTATATGCCCTCTTAAAACCGAGTTCTTCATGCCACTGGGAATATTCAAATGAAGGAAACTCTCATGGAAACAGATCTAGGCTGGTCAAGTTCTATTACCCCAAAAGTTCAAATAAAAAACCATCAATTACATTCTCCATTACAGCTTTGCTGAAGGAGCTGGGTTGGAATTCAAAACAAAATTTGCATTTCTATACATCTCTTTTATTCAAAATATTCTGGGCCACAAGTAAAATTGCATCAGATGATCCCAGTGAATACAATATGCCCTTTATCTTGCTTATGCTGCTACTTCCAAAAGTTGAAATGTACCTTCTAAAGACAAAGCCTTGTTTGCAACCAAATTGAAGGAATCTATGAACAATATACGTGTGGAAGCAGCTATTTTCAGAGAACATACATGATTCCCATGACAACTTGTGCAATTCTCTCACTTAACAGAACCCCAACCTTTCTGGTGGTGGCAAAGTTCAGACTCAAATTATTTTCCCCAGAAAATGTAGAAAGTGCAGAATTTGGAAAACTAAAGGAAGAAGCGTATTTGAGGGGGGCATACCATCAGTTGAAAACTATGTTTAAACTACAAAGGTGTATAAACATTTTTGTCTGTGACATAATTATCTTCCATCTCATAATCAATAAATTTCTCAAAGACATTACTTTTTCTTGAAGCTTAACCAACTTTTCTACACAAGATAGGGACCAAGATACAGGAAAATTATGTGTGACCTAAATGTTTTACTTACTAAGGGGAATAGTTACTATTTATGTACTAAAGTTGAGAAAATATTATCTTTTAACAAACAGTATCTAGCTTATGTTGAAATTTCCTGCACATCTAGAATCCATCTTGGGCAACTTGAAATGCACCCTCCACATTTTGTCTACTTATTACCCACCAATCCACCAACATTTTGTCCATTTAAATAAAAAATATGTGCTCAGCCAAATGACTACTTAAATGCACTAAAAGGGAGGGAAAAGCATCGAGTAAGCTTGGGAATATAATTTCAGCTTAGAGAAACACCTCACCTGGGCAGCTAAACTTTGTGTCATTTAATTGCAAATAGGATATATTTCTCTTGGAATTCCAAAAAAAATGTATTAGGACTGTGCCAGATAGATCGGAAATGAATAAACTGAAGCATTTAGCATGCAAAAGCAAACCTCGTGATTTCATAGTTGTGAAAAGACCTTACCAGTAATGGCCAACAGGTCCAACAAATGCAAATCCAAACATGCTCGTGGTAGCCACCCTTCTCCAGTCTATATTGATCTCCTTATTTTCTTCCTGCAAGATATACCAGATGTGCTCAAACTATCAAACAAATTTTGATAATTAACTAACCACACTTCCACCCCAAACTACGTCCACATGATGTGACTACGGTGCCCAACATTCGACATATGACTTAACAACCAATATCAGCCATCAACTCTGGGAAGCAGAAAATGTTAAAGGACATAACCTTTTATACAGCCTAGAAACACGGAAGCATATGATGGAAATTATATATATATATATAACTATAGAAACGTCTTGAAGAATTAGATCAAGTGGAACCATCGGGATTACAATTCTTAGAATCACAAGACAAAAGCAATAACTACAGAAGCATTTGGATGAGAAAGTTCAGGAAACAAGATGGCTCATATGTAATAGGGAATAGAATAAGCTACTGTTACAGTAGAGGGAGGAGGGAGACCATGTTAACCCATTCTTGCATGCATTTTTGTTCTACTGTGATCATTTTCATGCACAAGAAAAAAAGAGAGAGATCAAAGCTGTGTTATATCTGTATTCTATTGTTTGTTAAGCAAAACAGATAATCCTTTTTTTATCAGGACAACAACCACACCTAGTGTAGCTGCACACAAAAATTAGCCAAGCCAGATACCAACCTCCACACATATTCATACTTAGAACCTCTTCAGATGAAGGACCCTACTACAAAATTTTCACCTTCCATGTTTCTTAACCCTTGGGAAATCTTGAAGCCCTGATAAATATCATCAATAGATTTATCTTTTATCAAGTGCAACCCAGAACACCATAAGGGAATATGTAATCCAAACATCGTTTTCTACTTTGGGATGGCTTGATGCAGGCTTCTGAAAAGGAGATCACTCATTGATTAGCTGGGTTGGACTCCATGGCCTCTATCTGTCTGTACTTTATGGAAATAGCCATTGGCCACACCATTTGAATCTACTTTTGCTCACTGTTACTTGCAAAAATAAAAAAATTAATATGTAAAATGTAATTTTGGACACACATATACACCTGTTGAGCTTAGCGTTAAGAACTAGAGAGTCTGGATAAGCCATCCTGGGAAGAGGATGTTTCAGGTGCTGTATAATCACTCTATAAGGACGAATGAATTGTTTCTCTTTTATCTCTTTTAAGAAGACATAAAAACCAGCTCATCCAACACAAAAATGATTCTAAATCACGTCGAAATTTTGAACAACATCCAAAAGGTAAAGAAGTCACTAAAACAACAATGTAAATGAAATTTAGTATTCCCATCCAACTCAAACAAGCCGATCTATGATGGAGCAGAAGAAGTGTGGAGCTTTCAGAAACCAAATTATTCAATCAATCCATCTTCAATGATCGTCAGTTCATCTTCCAATCACAGTCAGCTAGCATCAGGGGTTCACCGACTCGACCGCCCGGTCGGTGGCCTTTCAGCAATAAACAAATTTGATCAAATCGAAATGTGATGGTGAATCAGAACCTTATCTATTCGCATAAAAATCACTCGATTTCCCTCAAAAACTACAGCCGTTACATTATCGAAGCATCCTAATCAATAACGATCAACGAAAAGCGAGGGGAGAAAACCAAACTCAGAACTAAATCCACATATAACAAATCCAAAAGAAAAAACGACTTCCACGAAACGATCGACAGAAAAGGGTGAAAAGAAAAAAGATTGGGGAAATCTAATAACCTTCTTGTCCTGCGATTGGTGCCTCAGGGTTCTCTGGGTGACCGCCTGGGCTCCAATGTCTCCCAAACCCCACAGGAAGCCAGAGCTGACAATCTGCGTCTTCACCGGGTGAACGGCGAGGCACTTCTGGTACCACCTCCATAGCTTCAACATCGAGAAGGCACGGAACGAAGACGACGGCGGGGAATGGAAATGGGGAGGCCCGGGGTTTCTCTTATTGAATCGACGGAAAGAGGAAGGGAAGAGCCAAAAACGATAAAAGGTTACGCGAATGGGCCTCGCAGAAGTCTTTATGAAAACATTTGCATTTAAGTACTTCAAAGTTCACTTATTCTTGTTTTCTACCTTTAAACTTAAGTCTAATGCATATTCCTTATCATTTCAGAAAAATTGCATATAAGTCCATCAGAAACCATTTTTCTGTTTTCATTTCTTGAAATATGGTTTTGCATAAACATCCTCGTCAAACTTAAAACAATATAAAATTTGCTTTTAATCTCAATTAAGCCCAATTAAAATCACCGATAGGCAGTATTTTGTTTTTTTACTGAAAATTCAAATTTAATAAATGTGATATATTTTCATGTACAGAGATCATATGTATCGATGGATTATAAGAACAAAAAGAAAATTGTCTGTTAGTTGTTAACATCCAAAATTATATGATAATACAAAGCCAAGAGAGTTGTTGGAGTCTTATAAACAAGTGGACTGCTAGTATTCATCAAATGCAAACGCCATCTCCTAAGACAATGAATTCCTCAAGTCCACGAGTACTAATCACATATTCTCTCAATACATCATGTGATAATGTGAAATAGTAAATCCAGCATTAGTGAAATTGAACTGTGATGGTCATTGCAACCAAGCATAAACAATGAGTAAACAATAGATACATCAATAGCTAACACCAAGCAAACAACTATATCATCTTGCACCAACAAATAGTCACAAGATCAAATTCTACACATGAATGAACTACAAGTTGGAAGGATGAAGTTGCCCCCGAACTGTTTCAATGGACATTTAATTGAGCGATTCCATGGGCATCGATGGCATATGGCATACTTCATTGCTTGATTAACACCACAATACAATGGATTTATCTGTGACAAATGAACAGTTTTGTGACCTAAAACTCACCCATAGCATACACTGATTCTTGAGACGTAATCAGCATTTTGCTTGATGTGATTCTACTTTCAACAAAACATATAGAAATAATGAAGTTCACATGAAATCACTAAGCCACATGAATCAAACAATTGAAGGAGTATGGGGCTCAGCAGCTTTAAGAATGCAGAAGGCAATAAAAATGGCACTGAATTTTTTAAACCAAAACATCACATTACAGAAAAAAAGAGGACATATAGTGAACTTGTTGAGGGATGGGAAAAAGCACCGCATGCATCATAGAACTAGTCCAGTTTTATTCTGTCCAGTTCACTGATCATCTCCTCAAACTGCAAGATATTATCAAAGAAAACCAGACATAATTAGAGTGTAAGTCCTATTAAAATTAAAAATGTTACTGCAGCAAAAAAATAAACAAGGTAGGCAGCAACAACAGCACCAGTGGATAACAAACCTTTAAGACTTGGCGCAAAAAGTAATCACTATAGTGCTTTATTGGTTTGGACTCCACGACATGAACGATGTCCTGTATTCAATTTACTAATTCTGAGAAATGTTTGAGAAAAATGGCTTGTCAAACTACACTCAAGCAAGTATTATTGGTATTTAATAAGAGAAGAATGGAAGACGAGAATGGACCACACAACTACAAGACCTCAAGTTTTATCTTTGCTTTAATAGTATATATCCTGCATTTCCTCTTTCAATTTAAGAATCCACATATCCTGCTCTCTGTGGCATTGAAACTCCAGAACCACAGTTCTAATAAAAAGCTTCCAATCTTCATTCAAGCAAAACATGAAGACGATACCAACTATTAACAGGAAAGGTTAGGTCTTCCAATCCACAACTTACCTCACTAATATAGTAGTCCAAATCTGCATTAGGAATGATCTTCCCATCACTATCAACTGCATGCATCTTGTGTTTGTATGTCATCAAGATGGTTCTGTCAAAAAAATTATTGCCAAGTCACGAAATTACTACGGATGAAAGTCAATTAACTCAGATTGGCTATAAAATGCTTGAATCAGAACCATTCCAGAGCTTGCAGCAATGATAAGCATATGCATAACTGAGTCTATAGGTATAATAGCTTTTCTTTGAATAAAATTTACCAGTTTGCAACACAAACATCAATGTACGGACCTCAAAGTGGGTTCATCCACCTCCATATATGCAGCAAGTTTCCCAATCGATATGGTGGAGTACAACTTCAAGAAACTGCGGACACCAGACAGCAACTGCTGTTGCTTCACTTCATAAAGAAACAACTTCAACTGAAGTCTGTAAGCATCCTGATTTCAGGGTTCAGAAAATTAATTATGATGTTCAATAGAATACTCAATAATAGATTGTTATGTTGAGCTAATTCTAGATAAGCATACACATGCTGGTAACTGATGCAGTATACCACAGAAACAAGAATGGAATCAAAAATAAAAAAATATAGCACAATTTTGGAATTTAAAGTTGCATTTATATGAAAAAAATGGTTAAAATAGACTTACTATATTTTTAAAATTAGAAGGCCAACTTGGATGGATTACTTGACAACCAAGTAAGACTTACCATGAATAGTAAAGGTGATGTCCACCTGACATATCAATAGTTGCAGCATTTCTACAAATGAAACGACAAAACAAGACCGCCAACCAACATAGGAAGCGAAATGAAAGAATTTACCTGGTTGTAATTCGTAAGAGGTTCCTCCAAAACTGGAGCCGATGGAGTAATGAATTTGGGGCAGGCATATGTGAAAAGTTCATCATACACAGCATATGCTTCATCATCATACCTCAGCATCTTTGTCATCTTCTCATTGTACTTATCCCTCAACTGTGAATTCACATTCTCTTCAACAAGATTGATTTGCGGGCACAAAGAAAGGCAAATAGCCAATAAGGCATACATCTGTTCATTTTTCTTCAGTATCTGATCATATTGTGGCGATTTCTGATGATACTGCTTGAATTTAAGAATATACAGTAGGATCTTATTGAACTCACGAATTGCTTCAGCATACCTATCAACAAGACGGTAAAAGGTGAGCAATCTACTGGGTTGTATTGGTAGACCATCATGCTGATACCAAAAAACAAGCAGGTATGGAAGACACAAGGTAAGACAACAACAACAACAACAACAACAACAATAACATCAATAAGCCATAATGTCCAACTATTTTGAGATCAGCTACATGGATCTTTTCCCTTCATTAAGCTCTATGATACAATATCTCTAGTTAAAATAAGAGCATTCTAGCCTCTAGATAAGATAACAAGGTCAACAAGAAAGTAAAGAAAATCAACAACATTCATCCAAAAACCGATCAAAGAGAATAATGCTTTGCAATGTGGGAACATTAACACTTAGCCAGTTGGCACTAAAATTCTTAAAAATATGAGAAGGACATAACAAACAACAAATAAGCATATATTTTACAAACAAGCCAAACATGCAGTTTGGTGTCCCCAGTCCTATTAGTTCAAACCAAAAACATGCCTGGAATTCATAGAGCAACACATTAAGCCAGAGCTGCTATGCTCAGAACAAGCTTATATCGAGTAGTGTTCTTCAGCTCAAGAATCATTTAAATGAAATGCACAATGATCCTTCTTCCTTCAAAAATGCCAGCAGGCATTATCTATATCGATGAACTAGCCACTTCCTTACAGCAATTATATTTCAGAGTGTTGATGATGCAATGATGATGTAGGAATTTTTTCTAATATTTGCAAACACTAGGAAAAAAATATGGTATTTGACAAACTGACCTCACAGAACAAAAAATGAGAGTCTATCTGCACAGTAAGTCCCTAACTTTAACAATTATATGGAACTATGTTTCATGGCTCAAAAGACCAAAGCAGCTTTAACCTCAAACAAACCAGTGAAACACCTGTACTCAATGCGCTTAACATTTAGATAAGACAGTTAAAGTGATCCTACATACTCTGAAATTAATTTTCTTGAAACTGAATCAGGAATGTGAAATATAAATCCTTGTAGAATTCTAACCATAATATGGTCCTTGCAAGAAAATTAAAACATCATTAGTTTTTTATAATCCATGGTATTTGTTGAGGTCCAACAGTAAAGGAAAGAGGATCGAGATGGTGCAGTCATACTTAAATGTGACCAAACAGTAGGGCCTTTGATCTGAGATGAGCAGCTAATGGGCCTTTGATCGAGGTACTTGGGGTTCATACTGATATATTTTATCAATCTGAGAATCCATCAACCAAGAAACTGAAATAACTCTTAAAATATAGAAGAATGTACTAATCCTTGATTTTGTAAAAAATTTCTCATTTTTCAAAAAATATTCCGGATTACGATACCAACAAGGTAATGTTCATGTCACATATAACATATACATATATGAATATTAAAAACAGCTTCATAGCTGCTGACCACACTAATGGCTTAAGAAAATTAAATAATTGGCTAAAACAACCAAAACAATACTATAATCTGGTGTGTGGAAAAGGCATAGGAAAAAAGCCAAAAAGAAAGAGAAAATGAATATCAACAAGACTAAAGTTTGTTTTCTCAGAATGATGCAACAATGAAAGGTTAAAGAGCTCCTCACCTCCGTAGCATTAAGTTTGCAAACCCGTAGTGATATATGGTGGATATGTGACTCCCAATCACAACATTGTAAACACCTTGTTGACTAATGTCGATCGGAGCCAAACACTTTAACCCGGTATGATAATCTCCCAAAAGGCAATGGACCCTCAGCAGCCCAATCATGCTGTAATAACCTAACATTTTTAGGACATTGCTGGTTCCACCTTCATAATCATAACCATCAGTAGCAGTGAATTGTTCTAGGCCTTCTTTCTCCCTTTCCAAGATTTCAATGATAGCTGATTTCTCCACCAGAGCTTGCAAGTAATTAAGCACCCCATACACATTCCATGCCTATCAACAACAAGTATTACAACGGACTAGAGTTTAGAAGTGAGGCATCAGAAAAGAAGATTGTACAAAAAAATATACAAAACAGAACCATGGCAATGCATATCAAACAAGCAAAGATGCAACATGCACAAGACCTGGCAGATTGCAAACGTCTGTCACGGGGAGCACTACAGCAAGTGATGACTAAGGCATTAGACACTGAAAAGAATCAAAACCAAAAGAAAGTGGATAATGCACCAACAAATGTGTCAAATAGAACCACAGAAGTGCATATCGGAGAAAAGCACAGACACACCATTCATGGACATTATTCTTAACACGCACAAGACCATGCAGATTGCAAATGTTTGTTACAGGGAGCACTACAGGTCTACAGCTAGTTATGACTAAGATCACTGGGAACTACAGAACATTAACTCCGTAAAAAGGAGAACCTAAATGACATCAGAACAAATAAATAAGCAAGGAGATGAATCAATAACTAATATCCTAATTTCTTTATACTTGTGCTGGGTCCATATATTTGTTACATCATTGTTGCTTGTAGTTTCTTAATACTAATATCAGACCCATATCCAATGCGATTGTTTTTTTCCTACAAGTCTTATCTAATCATAAACTAGATTGAAAGGGTTTTTAATTGAAGATATACCATTACCGAAAGAAAGAAAGAAATCTGCTTTCCCAGTATCAATTACGCTCCACATCACCATAAGAAACACACGGAACTTACTATTGCACAACATCAAGTTCGAAACTGTGTCGTGTGATAACAAACGGTAAAATGTAAACAACGCATCAACAAATAAAAAAGAAAAAAAAGTTTCCCCGCAAAATTACCTGATCGTACTGCTGAAGCAGTTGCAGCTCCTCCTCTGTCTTGCTCTTGAGCTTGGCCCGATACTGGCAGAATGACTGGAACTGGTAGACGAACTCATCCACCATATCCCACAGCCACTGGTTGGGAAGCTGCATGTTGACGACCCCGTGGAGCACGACTCCGAAGAGGCTACAGTAGTTATCCCACGACTCCACCCGCTGCCGACCCGTGGGAGAGAGCCGAGCGTAGACGTGGCGGAACCACATCTCGCGGTATAGGAGACAGAAGACATGGTCGTTGTCGACGTAGGGGGCGATGGCCTCGACGGAGGGCCAGGGGTTGTCTCGGAACATACGGTCGCTGAGGCGCTGGAAGCTGCCCTCATACATCTGGTGAATCTCGTACACGTTCTTCTCCCGGATGTGGCGGTAGAGGTGGACGACGAAGGTCTTCACCGAGTCCGGCACGAAGTTGGGGTCGTAGCTCAGATCCGTGGAGGCGCCTCCATGGCCGGCCGACGGCGGGCGCCCGTACCGGGACTCGAGGGAGCCGTCGTCGTAGTCGTACGAGCTCGCCATTCCCCCGATCCGATCGATCGATTAGGGTTGCGCTTTGTTTCAGTTTGGGTGGAGAACAGACGCTCGTGTTATCGTTTCGAATAGGATCGAGCAGGCTTATCAAGACCGTTGATTTTGGATGTTTTATGATTGATATAGCATCGACGGTGATGTACTGAGATGGGTAAGAGAACCGTGAGATCTCGCATCGGAAGGCCAGAAATCGAGCGTGTTGCAAATCCGATCCGAACCCGTTAAGAGTCACAGTGTACGTATCCCTTCACCTTTCCCATATCTTCGCAAGCCTCAACGAAGGGAAATGGTTAGATTTGGCTCGGACTGCTGCAAAACTTACATCGACGGACGTATTCGATAATAACACTTCCGATACTTAATGTCAGAAACAATAAGTGAAATGATGGAGAAGAAAGAAAAAAAGTGAAATGAATAATTTTGGACAGACCAACTTTCCTACGAGAGAGGATTCATGCATCAGAGGCCACCTTTCCAAAAGTGCCTTCGTGATTCGTTCATTCCATCTTTGTTTACGAATGTGCATCATCTGCCTATTTTTGATTCGAAGACACGACACTCGTAGAATTAAGTTAGTTTCCGATCCTGAACGCCGAGCCGATCCCGGAGACGGGCCCACGGCTTTGTAGCCATCCATGCCGTCGAATCCTACGTAAAATCACATCCTACGGCCATGATCGATCGAGATCCGATTCACGCACCCAATTCTGGCTGTGGCCCGCCACTTATTATTGCGTTACGGTGGAACCACACTCCCGTTCACTCCCCCTCGGTGTACTAACTCGAGCAAACTACGTGTCATATATTTGTCCCATGAATGATTGCCACGTAGTGTGTCATTATTTTAGTTAATTTCGTCGGGGTAATAATAACTTCAGCCCGATGCTCCCGCATACGGTGTCGGCGGTGGGCGTCCACAATCGCGCGCTCTTTGGCGTTCGAGTCGTCTCGTCGATCGCCTTCTTCCTTCCTCCTCTCGAGATCGATTTCGATCGGCGGAAATCCCACGGGTGAAGTCGAAGAGACGCACGTTCTCGATCCCTCGGGCTCGATCTGATGGCGGCCGTTCGAGTGACGATGGACGTTGGGAGTGACGCGGTGGCGGTCATCACCATCCGCAACCCTCCGGTTAATGCTTTGGCTCTTCCGAGTAAATCCCCATCATTTTCATGTTTCTCGTCGTTTCGTGGACCTTCATTGTTGATTTAGTTGTTTTTTCAAATATTTGGGATCTTATGGTCCATTTTGATCTCCATTTGAGGGCTTATTAGTTACGTTTGGTGATTAGAGGATTGCCAATAATATTGGTTAGATTCTTGTAGTCGTTGCTGGATTGAAGGAGAAGTATGCGGAGGCAATGAGGAGGAGTGACGTCAAAGCAATTGTCTTAACCGGTGAGCTTCTGATGCTACGTTTGTGCCTTGTTTTCTGATGTTATTTTACGTGGCAAATGCAGACTTAATATATTTGATAATTCATCATATATGTTTTTTGAAAGGATTATGATTGGTTTTTACCAGTTACCAAGAGAATTACATAAATTGACTATCTTGTTGGCTTCTGAAACTTATTATCTGGATGACCTACCAACTTCGAGATTGGCGAGGTGAATTGCCCCTCGATAAACGTATTATACTCCTTATTCTAGATTATTGGTATCCAGATCTTGAGAAGGTCTGGGTAACTGTTGGCAAATTTCTGAGACCGGATGTTTCATGAATGGACTAATATGCTTTCTGTTCCAGGCTTCACCTTGTAATGGCTTCTGATCTCAGTATTCAGTGGTGGTTTTACTCATCTGTGCTTGGTCACGGGGACTGATTTGCATGGTGATGCTGATTTTAATGGCTAATGAGCATCTTTAGCTTTTGGAAAATTTACATTGTTCTGGATCTCACATAGGATTTCCGATTAATTTCTAAGTGGTTGCTAGAAAATGCAAGCTGGGATGTGTTTTAAGAACTCTGAAATTGGAACACTGTATAATGCTTATTGTATGTTTTCACATCAGGAATTGTTTCTGTTAGTCGACTGCAAAATTAGTAAAGAAAATTCATGAGTGGTCATCACAAGTGGAAGGAATGGTTTGTTATTTGAATGGTCGAGTGGTTGTTTCATAGGTTTTGAAAGGAAGAGAAATAAGAACTTGATGGGTTTCAGACGTAAGAAATGCCATTATCATTGTAGCGATAAATTTTATTGATTGCCAAGCAGCAAGGTTTAAGTTGGAATTATCTGATGTGTATGACTTTTGACATTCCATGGTGCCATATTGGTGCATTTACATGCATTATTTAGTTCTTAAAAGATGCCATATATTGGTGCATTTAAATTATATTTCTCTTATATGTGGATCTGATGCCATCCCCAATTTCTTTTCTGACAGGGGAGGGTGGCAAGTTTTGTGGTGGTTTGGACATCAATATTTTTGCTGCTGTTCAGAAAACAGGCATGGTCCTCAAAGGATGCAAAATTGTTAAATTTGCTTGTTTGATAGTCTATCATATAAGATTTGCAATTTTTTAATTAGTGCAACTGTTACTTGCAGGAGATCTGTCACTGCTACCAGATACATCTGTTGAACTTGTGGTCAATGTTATTGAAGGTTTGTCGCCACTATGAGTTACAACAACTTATCTGTTTTAAATATTACGTATACTCTTGCTGGAAAAAAGAGTACTCGGCAGTCCGATTGGACATTTTCCTGCATCTGATATGTATTCTTTCTTTCAAGGGCTTAAATTTGCAAACTTTATTGGTTATGCAGATGCTCCAAAGCCTTCTGTTGCAGCCATCCAAGGGCTTGCACTAGGTGGTGGTCTGGAGCTAGCGATGGTTCGTGCTCTTTATACCTGTTGCACTTCAGCTGTCTTTCTTTATAATTACATCTTCACAGAACCTCCATCAAGCACTTCTAAAATTATTCAGGGTTGTCATGCACGAGTTTCTACTCCCGAAGCTCAGCTTGCATTGCCAGAATTGGCTCTTGGTGTGGTTCCTGGAATGGGAGGTGATGACCAACTCATGTGATTCTAAGAATATTCTAAACTATTCATATTTTCTAGAGGTTCTTTGTATATTCTAATTGTCTTGTCTCACTGGGACCTTATTATCTGAAAGGCACACAACGTCTTCCAAGGCTCGTGGGATTGCCAAAAGCTATAGAAATGTTGCTGGTTAGTTTATTCTTTCCAATATCAGTGCAGCCTGACTAATCTATGTTGCAAGTTAATCTTGATTTTGTTTTGTTTATAATATCCCTTCCTTATATGTCCAAAAGAATGCCACTAGGAATACTTACAGTGTTAATATTGGTTTTTATGCATTAAAATCATGTCTTTTAAAGCATGCTGACAAGTTTTAATATGGTATGTCCTAAACTGTGCTGAGTGGTATTGCAATCCTTGATTTAGAGTTTAGAGTCCACTTTGTCATCATGTCAGCCACTTTTATGTTCTCTTGAACCCCCTTCACAAACAAAACCATGTGGGTTAACTATATTTGGTCTGTATTTGTACGTGTTTGTTGCTTTGTTGTAACAAACATTATTTTGTTCATTATGACATTATATTTGATCTTTTGAATGTAATACCTTTTATGTTGGTCTAGATTATAGTTAATTAAGTGACAATTACTAAATATTAAGCTAGCATTCATAATTGACAGTTTTTTTTACTTTTTTGACACTTCAATGCAGCTATCAAAATCAATTATTGCCAAGGAAGGGAAAGAATACGGTCTTGTTGATGCTATTGCTTCACCTGAGGATTTGCTGAAAACATCACGATTGTGGGCTCTGGAAATTGCAGAGCAGCGTAAACCATGGATCATTTCACTTCATCGGACTGATAGACTTGGTTCTCTTTCTGAAGCTTTTGAAACACTGACGGCTGGTAGGCAACAGGCTAAGAGGATAGCACCTAATGTGCCACAGCACCAGGCATGCCTTGATGCAATTGAGGAAGGTATAAATTTTGGAGGATATGCTGGTCTTCTGAAGGTATGTATTTCTTTCTAGTTTTTGATGAAAGAACATATTGAAGTTGTCAAGAAATACATAAAGTCCCATGCAAGAAGCCTGTACCAGCACTTGCTTTTCTGCTATATTATGCCATCACTAAATCTCACTAAGTTGATTAAGGGCCTGTTTGTAATACTTATCCCATGGATTTAAGTACAGAAACTTAAGAATGGTGCAGAATCATTTTTTATAATTTTGTTATTGTTTTCTTCAAAAGTACATTTGCCTTGCTTCTTAACTTATAGGGCATATAAATTGTTTGGTCCAAAAGGTACTCCCAAAAATTCAGAATTATTTTCAGTGATATGATCATATTGGATACATGATCCTCCAAGAGTCCTTCCCTTCATCCCTGGGTGGACCATGGATAGGGTTCCCATCCTTTGTTTTTTTGATACACTAAAATTTTGATCATAAAAGCCAAAATGCCCTAGTTGGTCCTTTACTTGCTAGGGAATGCTCACTTCCACATGTTATGAACAAGTTGTCCATGGTTTACTTGTGGAATATTTTACAACAGTATCATATTATTTGAAAAATATTATGTTTGTATAAAGAAACAAGTAAAAGGTAAATTCTCTCGAAATTTTTGACTTCCAACGTGCAATTTAATGTTGAAGAAGAAATTGTAACCATATTATGCAGTTGATGGGCATAGATTTTGTCCTGCTTATTCCGTAGTAATAATGATCTCAAGTCAGAGGCATGTTATATTTTCATAGTTGATGAAATTCTGGCATTCTCAGAGTAAGTTAATATTCAGGCCAAGGTTATATATTGACTATCAGTTAATTTAGTTAAAGAGACTTTGTACTAACATGAAAAACTCCAGAAAGTTATGATGTCACTAAAACTCAATTTTCCTTATTTTAAAAGGAAAAATGCTTTTACAAACTTCCATAGGATTGTCAACCATTGATATCATTCTTTGCCAATTTGTTTTAGGTGCTCAATTTCTGCTTGTAGCATTGTGCTCTAAAGTTGATGTCCTAATTTCAGGAAGCAAAGGTTTCTAAGGAATTAATTTGCTCGAGTACTACAAAGGGGCTTATTCATGTCTTTTTTGCTCAACGTGCAACATCAAAGGTAATTATACTTCACGTTTTGAATTTTATTGTCCCTTGTTTAATATTACTTCTTCTGAATTGTTGGTATATCGTCTATTTGTAGATGAAATATGTTTCTCACCTTCCTTTTTCATTAAAGATTTGATATTCCAAAGACAAATGTGAACTGAATATGGAACTGCTGATGCTTTTGTTGCTGTTAAACAAAATTTGCACACGGAATGAGGTGGCATGAGCCGAAGCAAAGACATATATCTGCCTTTTGATGGGGTTTTACTTTCCAAAACAACTGATTTTGTGTCGTCTCACTATTGCTTTTCCATATCTAGCATGCCTTTTGTGGCTCTTCCTAAGAAGGTTGAAGCCGCCTTCTATCATGCTTTCTGAAAAAGCCTTAGCCTTCATTCTGAGGTCATTAATTTTTCATCGAAGATGCAGATAGAACCGAGTAGAAGTTTAACACCATGGTATTTAGCTAGTTATAGAGCCACCATCTTTTGTCAGATCAGATAAACAATGTTTGTTTTGTACTATTGAATATATATCTTTCTCGAGAATGTTTCTGAATGCCTTCTTAGAATTTGAACTGCAGGACTTTGGCTTGAGCAAGTCCCTTAAAGACCCTGAGGACTTCTTAGGACTTAGAATGGAGCATGGTGTTTTGAGAAGAAGGATGAACTGTGACATGGCTAAAGCTTTCTTATTGAAAAAAATATATTTCATCAAAAGTAGGATGGGCATACTTGGAGCCTCAAACCATAGCTTTGATGACCAAATTCGTGTTTGTATACCATTTATCTGATATTTATGTAGTTATCTTAACATACAGAAGATTTTGTGGAGTCATCAGTTTTCACCAAAATGCATATCCACTTGACTGGAATCTTAGCACTATCATCTTTAAATCCTCCAAGAGCCAGTTTCTTGTTGTACTCCAAAGTTTGTACTAACAAACAGACCTTCTGATTCCTGGAAATTGGCCTGGTTTTTATTGCTTTGCCGACAATATTTTTTTACTTGTCTTCCTGCTAGCCTTTGTGATACTTTTGAAGTTTTTAGATATATCTCTTTTGTCCTTCTGCTTCCTTGCACTCTCTGCTGCCTTTTGAAGTCCAAATTTTAGTGTCTAGATGAATCAATATCTAATCGGATTTATCTTCTTGTTAGAAAATTCAGTAGTGTCACATAGGATGTCTTTTTGACACACTCGAATAAAATGAGAAAGAGAGAAGAGCGGGGTGTTGCAAAATAGTTACTCAATGGATAAGCAATTCTGAATTTTTGACATAGTGTGAGCAATGTGCAGCAAGAATCATTGATGTCATTTTGCATCTTATTTTTCTGTGATTTGGATAGTCTACTCTAAATGAGAAGACATATTCATGAAACCACGTAAGATATTATTTTTAAAGAAAAATTCTTAGTTTCCCTCTACTTTTTGATACTGAATTTTTACTTACTGCAAGTAGACTTTACTTGAGTTAGTAACTCATTTGAGTTCTATGAATTTCTTTTATGCGTAATCTTTATTTGCATGGACCAGGGACAGATATTGGATATTCCTGTGTGCCTCCAAGGGTCTAGACTCTAGTTCATTAATTTTCTTGTGAAAACATCCACTTTGTATAGGTACCAAACTGCAGCAACTTAAAATGAATTCTATTATTGTTATTAAGCCCGATCCTCAATTTCACGGTGTCTCCAAGTGTCAGATTCTTTGACTTTCTGGTGAAATATCAGCTTTTTCCTATACATGCGCAGTTCAGCAACTTAAATGAAGTCTATGAATGTTAATAAGCCAAATCTTTGGCTGCAAGGGTTAGGGATATGTTTCAGGTGTTCGCATCCAAGCCTTGGATCCTTTCTTTTAGTTTACAATATGGACGTAAATCTGTGGTGTACCAGAAGTGATATTATATTATACTAATATGATTAGGTTAAGAAACTTCAGAATGCAGATAATTTTGTTTCATTTTCTTACATGACTCGGATTTTCCATAAGCAAATAATCTGGATGTGTTTCAAACTTAAACCTTAATTTTCTAGATATGATTAATTTTCTATCATTTAACTGTCTTTGGCAGGTACCTAATGTTACTGATGTTGGGATCAGACCAAGGAAAATAAAAAGAGTCGCCATAATTGGTGGAGGCTTAATGGGTTCTGGAATAGCTACTGCCTTGATCTTAAACAATACACCTGTTATCCTCAAGGAAATTGATTCAAATTTACTGCAGAAAGGACTGAAAATGATAGAAGGTAAGTTCATAGTGATTAACCTCACTTCAAGTCCAGATTTCTTTTTCTTGTTTCTTTTTCCCTTCAGATGCTGGGAAAACCATTAATATCGCATAATTTCTGCAGATATAATTTTACTTGAGGATCATTTATTCATCATATTTTATTATATGATGTATACGTTAATTTCATGATTCTAAGGAAATTGTGCTAACGTTAATTGTGGCAGCTAACCTTCAAAGCCTTGTGAAGAAAGGGTCGTTTACTATTGAAAAGATGAACAAGGCACTGCCACTTCTAACAGGTGTTTTGGATTACTCAGAGTTCAAGAATGTCGATATGGTTATCGAGGTTACTCTTCCAACTCCAAAATTTGTTTTTGGGCTAGAATATTGTAATCAAGTTGAAATTTTATTTTGAAAATTTGAAGCTTATGATATACTATGGTGAGAAGAATATGTCCTTTACGGCTTTACCATTTGAAATCAGTAAATGATTACCTGGAAGGTATCATATAATTGGATGGAATTTGGCCATAGATTTAATAAAGTTTGCCTGTTTTTGGCTAGATTTAGTGCAACTACATAACAAAATTTGGAAAAGAAAGTCAAGCTCAGTTTGTGGGATGTTTTTGGAACTTCTATTCAAGATCTGTCATCACCGGTTTAGATCATGGTGTCAGCTTTTGCCCAATAGATAGAAATGCAAAATTTAACAAATATAAGTACACACCAGAGTTCTTCTGCTCAAGTTTCAACCTATAGATTCTTTCCACCTACTCATTTACATGCAATAATGCTAAGCATCTGTTGAAACTTGAAGGTGACTCTTCTGTCTAGTGCTTGGTGTCCTCAATAAGTATCTAGTGCTTGCTAATCCTTATCCCTACTAGCAATATAAAAAAATGGTCACTTAAATCCTCAATATTTCCCCGGCATCCTTTCAAATTTCTCCTCACTTTGTTATCTCATTTCCATAATGTTTTCCTGCACTGCTTTCTTCCTCATGATTGCGTCTTTTGTATTTCCTAACAATTAAATGACATCATTCTCTTTTGATAGCTACATCAAAGAAGAAATTACTACTGCTTAACCAATCATTACTCATTTGGATCATCCATCTAGAGGTTTATTCACTACGTTTGAAAAAAAATCACACTGAAAAAATCAGGGTTTTTAATTTCGAATAATACCGCCCAGTACGGGCGGTACGTACCTGTCCAACAGCATACCAGTATGCGGACTGTCCGCTACCGAGCGGAATGCTTAATATTGCCTTATATCGGACGATACAAGGGTATATCGGACGGTAATGGTCGAAATTTTGATCGTTACTGTCCGACACAGCTCGATAACGATCGATTTTGATCGTTACCGATCTATAACAGTGCTCCAACGATCAAAATGACCATTGGAGCCCTTTCTCATGGGTTTTTAAACTCATCTTCTCCCCTATTTCACTCCATTTCACTCTCATACTCTCTTAAACTACCTCAAACTTATTTTTTTCTCATATTTACACTCATAAATTTTACAAAACAACGATTTGTGAATTGACGATTCAAATAATTTTTTTGTAGATATTTCAATATTTACAGAAGAGCAATCCATAACGGACCGAAATACGTGCACAAGACTATTTCTCAAAATCCGAAAAAGATATATGATACTATTTTTATCTAATTTATATTGGTTTTGCTAAACTTATACTATTATTATATTTATTTCTAACTTAAAAATCCTATCCTAACTTTTTTTTTATTTTTAGATATTTTCGGAGGATTTTACGTCTAAATTAGATATACTGCTCAGTACACAGTATCGTACCATACCGAGCGAAGCTCAAAACTTCGGTACGGTATAAAATTTCAATCATTGGAAAAAAAAATATTTTTATGTTTGATAACCATTTTAGTCCTTGTCAAAACGTGTAGGAAAGTTGCTTGAATTGCAGTCAGACATAGATTGACATGGATCATAATTTAATTCATCAAATTTCAATTATGTTTCAAGTATAAAAAGTTAGGGTCGAAAGTGTAAATTTACTATATCAGAATCATATGGATTATGTCATGCTAGATCCAAGTACATTATGTATGGATTAGTCAAATTAATCCCCAAAAACTTTAAGATCTAGCGGTTAAAATGACATAAGACTGGAAGATAGAAGTTTGGGTGGTGATTGCTCGCGTTGCTGCAAAGTTCGTTGGTGGTGTTGCAGTCTTGCTTTTGATGATTGCAGGGTGGTCTGTAAAGATAGAATTGGACCTCTTTACTCTGGTTTTCTTTCATCTTTGCAGGTCATGGCCTGGTCTGCTACTCAGTGAGGAGAGCAGGTGGACAGGCTTCAAAAATGCCTGCTTTCCTCCTTTTCCAAGACCTTCGGATGGTTAATTTATTCCAGAAGTGGATGAATTGGTAGATTCTGTCTGACTTCACCCTACATCGCTATGATTGCAAGGGATTGCATAATTCTGATCTGGGATGAGCCATTTTGGGCCTAGATCAGCCAACTTTTTAAACCATGCTACCTTGATACCACCTAAGTTTGAAGATTTTAGTATTCTCTTTCAAGACAATGCTTTTCAGCCATCATGGCCAAACAAACTCTTTTGGATATGGTTATTGTTGTTGCTAGTATCTTCTAACGTTATATAATCTAGTACTAGTGAGCAATTATGGATTCTTTCATTGTTGCAATTTGCTAACTGCATCTTGAAGGCCTTTATCATTTTTTCTTTTCTTAAGACTACTCTAACAAATTTCCTCTTTTTGTAGGCCGTTGTTGAAAAGGTTTCACTTAAACAGTCAATATTTGCTGAAATTGAAAAAGCTTGTCCTCCACATTGCATTTTTGCAACCAACACATCCACCATTGATCTCCATATTGTTGGTGAGAAGACTCATTCTCAAGATCGAATTATTGGGGCACATTTTTTCAGGTCTGTGACAATTTTCCTGCTTTAGCATGTAGATGAAAGAGAGGAAGGTTGAAAACAACATTATTAAAAGAAAAGCAAAAACCTTGAGTAAAAGCATGAAGGTGGAAAAGAAACATCTTTTTGAAGAATAATTTAGTAATTTACATCAAATATTTTACATTTTTTGGTTGTGTTGGATAATAATTCTACCCTGTATTATCGAAGTGTGCTATACAGATCTATGTCTTTTACTAGGTTTTCAAGTTTCTATTTGCTAGATCTGCACTAGCTCACTATGCCAAGTTGGGAAAGGGTCTCATCTTCTTTTGGCTTTGATAAAAATTGAACTTTCAAAGGTGTAATCTTGCATTAACTATTCTACATTTCCTTGTTATGTGTTGAAATATAACTTTAATGTTGGAATTGTTTAGTAGATTGATTTTTAATATATGTCCGTGGCTATTATTTAAATGCCAAGTTGTGCTGGTTTACGAGATTTTCATTAGCTCTGTTAGGCCAAGTTGGGAAATTACCACGTAATCTTTTGGCCTGGATAAAGAATGGGAACAGGTTCTGGATGCCTTTAGTCGAAAACAGCTGTGGACTGAAGTTCATAATGCAACGCCAAGACCCAAATTGTGCATCAATTTTTCTTATCGGTTCCCACATAGATATGCAAGATCCTTTATACTTCATCATGAACCGATTTTCAGTTTTGGAGATTGCAAACTGACCTGTTTGTCACAACCTTGCCCAATTCTAATGAAGTTGGTCTAGGATTAATCTGGACCACCTCACATCCTCGTGCCTGAGCTTCAAGTTGTGTCACTGACAAAGCTCGTATTGTATTTCAAGCTTTGGGGAGTCTGTGTTCAGCCTGAATTGGATCATTACATCTGTCTACTGGTTAGTTGCATGTTATAAAACATCAATAAGATGAAAGGCTGGCTGGATGATTGCACATGTACAAGCTATTTGCATATTATAGTGCCCCATTTGGAGTGCAAAAATTATTGTCAAAAGATATCATATGCAAAATAAATTGCACAAAGTGCTGTATTATTTGTACTTACATATATATATGGTTATATTTATTCCTCATGAGTGCCAGACTGCATCAAACACAAATTCATGATCATGTTCTGTCATTTCCATAAAACACACATAGTGATTCTTGGATTTTATTTTTCATTGGAAAATCTGATTGTGTTTTTATTGTGGTATTGCACAGTCCTGCACATGTGATGCCTCTGTTGGAAATCGTTCGGACAGACAAGACATCTCCACAAGTGATCCTTGATCTCATGACCGTGGGGAAGACCATTAAAAAAGTTCCTGTTGTGGTGGGTAACTGCACAGGCTTTGCAGTAAACCGTACATTCTTCCCTTATACCCAAGCAGCACAATTCTTGGTTAATCTAGGTGTGGATTTGTTTAGAATTGACAGAGTAGTCAGCAGTTTTGGCATGCCAATGGGCCCTTTTCAGTAAGTTATTAATGCATCTAATTCTTTTATTTCATCTTTAGCTTGAGCATAAACAATGACTAACAAGAATACATCAAATTTACTGTTTTACCCTATTTTAGAAACAATAAAACTGTACGTGTTAAAAAAACCATATTTTTAAACAGTAGTTGCAACTCGCAAGGGAACTATACTTTCTTTTCTACGAGACTATTCCTTTATTATACATTTAGTTCATGCCAAGACACAAGTATTATCCTTTTCGAAATAGCATAGTGAAATTTAACTATGTGTGTGTGTGTGTAAGATGCATGTTTGTATTTAACTATTTATGCATGCAAGCAGGCCTACATGTATTATATAAAGATGTTGCATATAATTATATATAACTTATCTATGTTATATATATTGAATATATATTAATCCTTCTGGTTTCTATCATGCTTAAATATTTTGGAGAGTTACATAATGTTCATAAATTAGACCTATACAGGATAGCAATTTGCCTTTGCGAAATAATATAATCAGTTATTATTCCAGTGTTACATCTTTTTGCTGTCTTGAACTGTTCAATTTGTCAAATGAACAGACTTCAAGACGTGAGTGGATATGAGGTGGCTTTGTCAGTGAAGGACTTTTTCGCTTCTTCCTTTAGGGATCGGACATTGGAGTCTGAACTGGTAGGATTGATGGTAAAACATGGACGAATTGGTACGAGTCTATCTTATTGTTTTTTTATGTTTTTCTTTCCTGTATTCTCCCAATTGTTCTTCATATTCTCCTTGTTGTGGTATGTCAATGGACTCTTTATTGACAGGGAAAAATAATGGCAAGGGGTATTATATATATGAAAAGGGACAGAAGCCAAAGCCTGATTCCAGTGTGCAACCTATCATAGAGGAATGTAGAAGGCGTGCCAATGTTATGCCTGGCGGAAAGGTAGTCACTTGCCCAGCCTCATCTATATAGTAAAGCGTGTATGTGTATTAATTCTTTTTATATGTATACCATGAGAGTGCACACATTGACCTACAGCTCTTTAAAATTTTAGGGGGAAAATCATGTAATTTTAAGTTTTTGTCACATCGGATTCAGATTTCAACATTTAGTGCAAATCTTTTTTACGTACTCGTATACCATATTTACATAAAATTCATGATGTTTTAAATAGAATTAAGTAGGAAGATAATTAAAAGAGCATATATTTTGGTGTTTTTATAAAATAGTTATTTTGCAGTTTTAGTATATTCTTTTGTTTTGTTTATGCTATTAGGTCTTTCACCTACTGTTTCAGAAATTGGTGACAGAAAGCCTCATGTACGGGACATCTTTTGGCCTTGTACGATCAATTGGCTAGGTTGCTAGGCCTCACTGGTATCTGGCAGAACTCTGTGAACAGCCATTCGCATGCAAAGGTCTGGTGCATGGTCCACAGAAGCTTGATTCTCTGACCAATAATTTTAAAATAAAATTAACGGTATTGAATGCATAACCATGGTTATGTTAAAAGGCTATGAGATCAGATTTGTTTTCCAATGGGATCCAAGTCAGATGATATCCTTGATTACTAATGTTCTTTACTGCCTTGAGCTCTCTACAGTTAGTTGCACAAAGAGATGCATCGGATGGTATGGCAGGTCCAATCTGATACATCCAAGTACAGTTATTAGGAATTGATCAGAATGGACAAGAAACAAAGCACACCACAGAGAGGTGTGTGATGGAAAAGAAGATTAAACTAACTGAAAAAGTGGAAATATAAATAATTGGTGAGAGTCCAAGATGTTGTCATGTGTTTCATGTGTGCCTAAGAATATATGGTATTAAATAAAGTTGAGATGGAGGCAGGGGGCAGAATTGGATAAAATCTGCAGTCCATATATGATTTTTTTAATTTGATGGATGTGGAATTGGTGGCAATGGAAGAAAGGGCATTTTCAGAAGAAAATGTAACAGATCCAAGTGACAGACTCACTTTTCTCTTTATGGTAGATTGGTGTATTGGTATTTATGTGGCTGTATATTCCTGTGTATCATTTCCTTCATGTGACTGTGTAACTTAAATATTTTAATTGATGATACAAGATAAATATCTTTTTTCTTTTCTGTAGCCTGTTACTCTCAGTGACCAAGAAGTTCTGGAGATGATATTCTTTCCAGTAGTGAATGAGGCATGCAGGGTCCTGGCTGAAGGGGTTGTGATTCAAGCATCAGATCTTGATGTTGCATCTGTTCTTGGAATGAGTTTTCCCAACTACAGGTGAGTACCTTTGAATATAGATTACATTCTCCAAGCATGCTTCTATATATATCCGTCCGTATGATCATGAACCAGTATCCCATGGTAGGATTGTGTTGCTCCACTGGAGCTATTGCAATTTTATCCTATGTAGGTAGGGCTGAAAAATATGCTCTCATCTACTAATTACCAATGGTGGCACATATGGCAACCACTTTTGTGACCGTTTTCATGTTTCCTCACAAAGAAAAACAGAGGACCAGAACCAAAAACAATGCTAGATGTTACCGGAGCTTACATGTCCCACTATTCCTTTGTTAGCTGTTATTTTTTAGGGTTAACTTAATGTTCCTATTAACTTAATGTTTGATGGTGCCTGAAGATTTTCCTTTGCACACACTGGCTGAAGACTTGTGTGTTTAATCTGTGATTGTGCGCCCTAACAATTTGGTTTTATCTGAAGGGGTGGTATCGTATACTGGGCTGACAGTGTCGGGTCTAGTAGCATATATGAAAAGCTCAACAAATGGACAGAGTTGTATGGAAACTTCTTCAAACCGTCACCATACTTGGAAGAAAGAGCCATGAAAGGCCTGCCATTGGTAAGAAACTTCTCAATACCCGCTAACTTACATATGTTCCTGCTTCCTGAAGTAGCCATGATTACTTAGTGTCCTTGTACAATTTGCATTCACATGTAGTTTATTTGAAGTAGGAAAAGAAAATGGGGCACGAACTTGGCATTGCTTCAAGCGCCAGCCTTGGCATTGCACATGTTTCTTATTTTCCCCATTGTCATCAGACAAGTTTTTCTTCTGCAAAAGCTTTTGCCAAGCCATCTTAAGTTGCATGATCCTAAAACCATTTTTGTAGAACAATGTCATATTATGCATAATGGCTTCCGGCTATACATAGCTTTGCTCAATAAAACACAACAAACGAAACAAATATCTTACATGTTTTTGTCCATTAAGAATTGATTTTCTATTTTTCCCTTTGCGTTTGTCGTGAAACTAAATCGAGTTCATGAGGCATCTCAAGAAATATCTCCCCTTCAATGGGCAGCAAATGTATAGAGTACCTGTTGATCTTTTGAATTGACATTGTTGGAAGAAAGGGAATCCACCGCATGGTTTATTAAAACAGTTGCTTAGACAGCACTTGCTGATGTTGAACAAACCATTCATCTTTTCATCACTCTGCTTAGGTCAAACAGACTGGACTGCTTGTTTACCAAATGTAATTTGCTCTGCACCTTTAATCACTCTGAAATCATTATCCTTTTTTGTACAGAGCATGCTGCATGTCGCGGAATCACCGCAAATGAAGGCTCGGATGTAACTCCGCGAAGACCATTGAGGTTGGTGAGTGCCACTGCAATTTCGTTAGCTGCAGCTCTAATAAACAGAACAAGTACCTGATGATAGTTTAGGGATTTTGGTTAGCCAAACTACCAAGAATGATGCGGTAGGACTTAGCCATATTTATATCATCATCCCCTTTTCACAACCTTGGTGATGTTGTTTTTTTTTTTCCTTTCGAAAGAAACGTGCAACTTCTGTGTATTCAAAAACTTGGCAGGAAGATCTATTTTGAGACATTCAAGTTGGTTAATATATTGTTGTATAAAGTGATAGATCTTATGCTTGAGTCCACATGTGAGCGTCGTATACGTCATTTAATGTAAAGAAAATAAAAAACTGGACAGGAAGAGCTCTAAGCTCCACAAAAATTAGTAACTCCATGAGCCATAAGACTGGCAGACAAAAAAGTCAAGTAGGGGTTTAATGTTAGTCACAATAGTTTGCAAGTCTTTAAGGAATGACTCCGTAGGTATCCTTGGATTCCTTCGATGGGGCGCCAGACATGCAACCGCCACCGGACTAACAGTTCTAAGATCCCCGTTTGCCGCCTTCCAAATAACCAATGCCTGTACATGTAAAGGTTGAATTAAACTAAAATGAGACCATAGGAGCGGTCATTAACCCCAAGTTAAGTACTTCATTGGAAACTTGCCAGTCTTGAGTCTGACACAAATAAAGGTTTGACCAAAGCAACCAGAAACCATTCCCAGTAATCTCCACCACGAGCAATTCATCTAGTAGAGATTGAGGCATCCAATCTAATTGCCAACTGATAACTGATAGATTTCAGAGCCGAGTCCACGTATAAATGTCTTGTTTATCAATGTCCTCAACTTGAGTAGAAGTAGAGATATCTAATCTACAAATAGATTAGATTTCAGATTCGTATATTATCTCCTCCACTTGCAATTCAACTAGTAGAAGTAGAGACATCTAAGCAATGCAACTAGTAGAAGTAAAGACATCTAATCTAATGCACAACATGTAAACATCTTATATACTATTTGACGTGATGATTTTTTATTTAAAAAAACACTGGACCACAAGTAGAGTGTCTCCAAATAAACAATTTCACCTTTGGTGCCACAGCTAAATATCATTCCACCCACCTTGCTGCATGATGTTAGATCAGCACTTTTCTTGTCTAATATTATTTTTGGAGACACGAAGCATCCGTATCGGGGCATGCCAAGCCCTCTAAAACCATTATGCTGCCATGGCCCCTAAATCAAACCAGTGATGGTCAAGTACGAAACATGGCATGGATCATTATCCTGCCCTGCTTCCATATCAGTATCTGTTGCACTTGTTACAGTGAATTCGCCGTAAGGGATGGATATGACTCGTATTCTTTGCTAATGCATGGATATGACACCAGGCTCATTTGAATATGTTTCTATGTGTACTTCCATAATCCCACCATGAGTGATAAACTACAGGCCAGCCGGCTTGAAGATTGGAAGAGGGAAGAAGCTCTCCACATCGATGGGGACTCGAAGCACACGCCTCACGACCTCCAGCGAGGATGTCGACCCTTTCCAACCCGAAAACCATGGCCCCCCACCGACCTCCAGGGCTGCCATGTTGCTGCTAACGTCGAGGATCATCTGTGAAACATATGGATGAGCGGTTAAACACATCTTTTTTATATCTTTGGTTGATGTGTGCAAGACTAGCAGTTTAACACATCATTTATAGGATAATTCTACTAAATGGAAACATGATGAACAGATTTGTGTTCTGAGAAAGAAACGGACCTTGCCCTTGCCACCGTCGCCATTTCTGCGTTCCCATAGTTGTAGTCTAAGATCACCGAAACACGTATCTTTACAGGCCGTCACAAATCCAGCTTCTGTTGTTGGGGCTCGCAAAGGAGTTCCGTGCTCTCCAGCTGTAGCCTCTAACTCAATCTAATTTTCAAGGGAACAGATGAAGAACATGCTAAAAGAGAAACATTTATTTGCAAAACAACAATCGATAAAAAAACATATCATGTAAATTAGCCACTTTGCTAGTAAATAAAGACCCCAAAGCTGGTTTTGGAAAACAAGGTTTCTAAATCAATCCAGCTTCACGGTCTTCTGAGGCATCTGGCTGGGCAAAAACACATCAATGCGGTGTGATCCCCAAAAGTCTCATCTTTTCTGGACATGGCCGGAAAAGAGTATGTCACCTTTTAAGCTCTGGGTTATTGCTTGGGTGAAACCATGGATTAGGCCTGAAGAATGACTGTTGGGCTATTCCATAGAAACTAATTTAGCTAAGGCAGGCATTAGTTTTGACTTCTAAGCATTAATAAGACTACACCAGCATGACAGCACGAAAGTAGTAAAGAGAAACATTCAAGGATTACATAATGTAGAATCCAATTCAATTCTTGAGAACAGGATATAGGTAAGTTACCACATGTGTGTCATTTTCTGCAGACATATGCCAAAAGCCCCACTGAGCTATATCCCAGCTTATAGTTCCAGTCCAGGGCACAAATTCATAGAAAGATCCTCCATAGTGGACTCCAATCTGAAGTTGCAAAATGATATCAGTGTATTCTAGTAAAGCCTGTTAGTTTGTCTCACCATAATAGAAAACAGTAAAAGAATAAATGACAGAAAACTAATATTGGTACAGTAATAAAAGAGAGCACACTATAAAATGATATCCTTTAAAATAGTCAATTTCAATGTGCCAAGTGGAGTCTCTTACACCAAGATTCTTTTGGATAATAATCCACGCATAATCCTTGCACTCTATATGGAGATAAGATCTTAGGATGAATTAGTGGTGGGAGAATAGGTGAAAAAATTGCTATAACTCAGATGGGAAAAAAATTACGAGCAACAGTCTTCCATCATCCATGTCAAGGATTTCCTTCAGACACTACCATTGGCACTTTTACCAAATAGTTTTTAGCTTCCTTCTGTTAAATAGGGCATTCAGACGAGGCAGAACAATCCAAAAAAGAAAAACAATGATTTATATGGAAAACTAGTGCAAATGACACAAAACAGCAAAAGGAGTCTACAACTCTTTCACACAAACATGTGCATGTATACTCGTACAGGATATGCAACATGTAACATGTGTATGTATACTCATATAGGATACGCAACATGTAACATGTGTATGTATAAGCTTGTGCATGACGATGCCAGGTTCTTCAGCATCATACCAGGGCAGCATTTTCATAGTTATCAATCAAACCAGGCAACTTCCTCAAGCCTCCAGCTGCAGTTAAAGCAACCTCTCCTGATGCACCTTCAAAGACATTACATTGCACCTGCAATAGATGTAGGGCCAATCATCCTCACAGATGTGAATATCTAAGTCTAACAGCAAAACCAATGAGCTGTAAGATCCCAATTATTTTTAAGAAGCTACATGGATCATTTACTGACAATGATCTCATATAAGATCTCCTAGAGAAAACACAATGAAAACAAAAACATATTTTATATACTTTAGACTCATATATCAGCAGTGTTGTTAGCCACATATAATAAAATGATTATTATGATTGGCAAAAAGTCTACTTGAGAAAAACCATGCATGACCTTTTGTTTATTACTTCACCCTGTTATTTAGAGATGGGGGTCTCTTGTTCACATCAGAAACCCATATTTGATCGACTTTGAAAGAGTTAGTTCAGGCTCCCTGTGTTTGGGGATCGTATTAAGACTATTAGAAATACATGATCATTCACTTGAATTATCTTGGACAAAGCCTTGTCTTCAGATGAGCTACACATGTTTCAATCAAGAAAAGAAGATTAATTTAGAAGCAAATGGTTGCTGTTTCACAAACAGCATTGCTACTGATGCTGTTCCATAAAGAAGCTAGAGTGATTAGATTCAATAGACACCACACTTGCTAGTAATCTCAAAGAGAGTGTAACCAAAGTCAAATTTCCTTTTGTCATCAATCACGTTCACTTATACAAAATTAGGTTGCAGAACACACGTAACAACAATAAGCATACAACTCCAACGGAGCCACTTCTGTTGTATTTTGCATGAAAAGGGAGCACGAATTGAGTTGCTTTTACCTCACAGGACTTCTTGACACATTCCAATACTCAAGACATATAACATACAGATTGGTGAAGGGCATTAAAGATCATCCCATGCAAAATATTACAAGATCATAAACTGTAATCATACCAAAACGGAGACATACCCAAAACCATTTTCTTGGAAATCCAGCACCCCAGTTTTTCTCTGAATAGGATGGGGCATTTTCGAATTCAAAACGTTCTCCATCCCACTCTATCCAACCTGTAAATTGCACATAGAAGCCAAACAGGCTAAGATAAATTTATTTTAAATTTTAATATTTCTAGGTCCTAAATACTGGATCTACCATTGGGCCCATGATAAGCATATTAGAATTGTGAGGATTTTTAAATAGAGTAAATATTTGTCTTTAAAAAAGTCTGACCTGCAAAACTCCACTCATGGAGTAAACTCCATTTAGAGCAATAATAATTATGGATTGGAGATGTTATACTGGGTCTCCTTATATACTACAATTCAGCTATTGATTACAATAGGCACCAGATAATCAGAGATCTAGACCTAAAAAAAAATAGGACCTCTGGTACTGTGGTTGTGACAGAAATTATTTAAATATTTCCTTGTATATTGGTTGGACCGTTAGCTCATTTATTTAAACCATTAGGGGTAATGCATGTTATTTCTCCAGGGGGAATGTAGCAAACTGTCCAACAAAGCAACTAATGCTGCTTTCTTAAATTTGTCTTTGTAACAAAGAGATACTACACCAAAGTCAAAAGGCTTGATACAACGTGAAAAGCAATCACAAAGAGAGGAATAAATTACAGAGAAGTTAGGTTCAGTAATTTAAAAAGCGCTAGGCGTCAAAAGGTGTCAAGGTCCAAAAACGCCCGAGGCGTTAGGCGCTCGCCCAAGCGCTCGCCCGAACGAAGCGAGGCGCTAAAATATAAAAATATATAATATAATTAATAAATATAATTATTTAAAATTTTAAATAAAAATATGCTATTAAATTAAGAAAATCTAAGATACAAAATCACAATGTCACATTAACAAAAAATTTCAAAATTCAAAACAATAAAATTTTACATCAAAGTCATTTATGTTGAAACCTAGCAATAATTTCAAATAAATAAAAATTAACAACATTAAAATCAAAATAATATATTATTAATCTATTAACAGTATTGAAAATTAATCATTTCAAAATTCAAATAAACTTAATATTAAGAGTATATTGTATACTGAGCCTGACGGAGAAACGAGGAAGCAGCGACGGCAGCGGGAAAGCGAAAGGGAGCGGGAGGCACGAGCAGCGGGAGGGCTCGCGGGAGGCGCGAGCAGCGGGAGGGCTCGCGGGAGGCGCGAGCAGCGGGAGGGCTCGCGGGAGTCGCGAGCAGCGGGAGGGCTCGCGGGAGGGTTCGCAGGAGGCGCGAGCAGCGACAACGGCGAGCAGCGGCAGCGGGAGCAGGAGCGACGAGCAGCGAGATCGGGATCAGGAGCGGCAGAGGCAGCGGGTTAGGGTTGGGTAAGGGTTATATCGGTTTAGTTGGTTCGATTGAACCAACTAACAACCGAACCAGGATCGAACCAGACCTAAAATCCTGGTTCGGTCACTTGGTTTACCCAGGCGCTCGCCCGAAGCGCCCAGGCGGCGCCTGTTTGAAGCGCGTCGCCTGGGACATTAGCGAGGTGCTCGGGCCTCGCCTCGCCTCGCCCGAGCGCCTAGGCGAGCGCCCGAGCGCCTTTTTCAATCACTGGTTAGGTTATCACCAGTAATCAACATGGACAAACTAAGCTCTAAAGAAAATGCTCTCTTCTGCTGTGGAATCAGGAATTGAAGGAACTTTTCCCTGCCCAACATCCCCAAGCCCCTCACCCGAACAAACGATGAACATGCACAGGTACACATGAAAAAGACATGTCTAGATGAATATGTATACATCTATATCAAATCTTGCATGCAAATAATTTATTTAACTGTTTACTACATAAGGTAGGCAAATGACAAGAGACTATATTCATTTTCACAAATGACACTCTAACAGGAATGCTTAGGACCTCAGGTTTCTTTCTTGCATCGGTCACAATGCAATTAATACCTGTTGACAGACCACCTGCCATGCATATTTGCCAATGAGGTTCAAACACAGGAAATGCTGCAAGCCAGCCTGCTGTTGATTTCTGCTTTGATTTGACATCACCCCAGCCATAAACTGGACGGGTGCTGTACTCCCAGCGTGCTGTTTTCACAGTTTGCACATAATTCGACCTACCAGTTGAGGATAATGATGAGATTAATACAGTTGATTATAAGACTTAAATGACATTATTTGATGCAACATGGTGAAATTGACTACACTAAACATCTAGTGGTTGGAAAGTCTGAAAATCATAGATATCTAGGCACCTAAAACAACACCAATCAAATAGATAATTGTTCCAGTTACAAATTTTGTTGTGAGGTGCTGATGATATCACAAAGATAATAGAAAAGGATTATTTTTTCCACAAAAGGAAGTCCCAGGTTCCGAAAAACAAATTTTGATTGTTTTAGTCCGATTCTTACAATTGCATGTTTCTTTCACTTGAATATGCTTAATAGAGTGCATAAAAAAAATCTAGAAATTTCTTTAAGAGATACAGAGAGTGATGAAAAAAGGTAATAAGGAAAATTTGCAAGTAGAATATGCAACACAAATAAACATAATGCATTATTACAAACAATATAACAAATAAGCTCTCTTATGATGATAAGACATGCCTTCCATCATCACGTATGAAACCCTGATGCCAAAGGGGAGAGACTTGGAAACCTTCTGAAACACGTTTACGGAAGTCCTGCATAAACAAGCCAAAATTAGAATTACTAAGATAGCATTTAATGGAGAAAAATTACAGATGTTTATTCATTACTTATATAAGCACATGCTTATCATGCATATGCTATGATTTTAGATATGATCTCATATACATGTATGTCAGGTAGAATCCTACTAATGTGTTATGCAAGTTTCAGTTTCCAAAAAATTTCAGCAAGATATATTATAAACTAAACAAGTGAAAATCAATAGTTCCTATTATCATGGTTTACTGTAAAACATTATGTTACAATGTCCTTTCATAAATATCACAAAGTCTATTTTACATATTGTGCATAAGAATACAAATATCCACAGAATCAAGCCCTACAGTGTAGATGCAGGACCAGGAAGTACATGCAAGTCTGAAATCCAGCATAGACCTGCGTATACCGCCGGAGTACTAGTCTACTATATCACGTTTGAATGCACACTTCTCTAAATTGATCAAAACTTCATTGGTTATCTGAGTTTATTTTATCTTATTTTAATGCTTCTGCCCTCAAATTCTTACCCTTGGCTAGAGTACCATCCAGCCTCCCTTCTTTCTCAATCTCACCGCCTAATCAGCAACTTGATCCTGCAAACCACTGACCACCCCAAACCATTGAGGCATGGATCCAAGTGTTGGTGTGAATACAAGTAAGATTTGACACCCTCCCCCAAACCCAAAAGGCCAAACACACTCGCCTTACTCCAAATGGACTTCACCTGCCACACACACTCATACCCTGGCCAGCCATCCAAGACCAATCCTTTTTTTTTTTGGCTATAAAATCCTAGTAATTCACACTGAAAGTAACATTTTCAGTTTTGTTTTTTGTTTTTGTTAACCAATCTATTCAATAGATTTGCCATTGTTATATCTAGCATCAATCATCTCCAATCTATACTAAAGCCAGCAACCTTGAACGGATTTCCAGTCAGATGACTACAACAAGTTATGATCCCAGTCTGCCAGATCTGATTATCACCGATAAGCACCCAAATAACTTCCATTCATGAGCCAGCTCTTGACAACCAACGTCCCAATTCATAATCCACATAGGTGAAATTTTCCAATGGACATGCTTATCTACATTTTGAATACTCCTTCCAGCCCAAATCTTGTTCCCATATCAATCCCAACCCTAACATAGTGGAGATTGGCGAGTCGTCTCCACATGGATGATTGGTCCTCGTGTACACCAAAATTATTTAACAGTGACTAGATATCAACAGCCCTCATGATTCTGGACCAGTATAGAGAATCTGTAGTAAGTATACAACATCAACATTGTAGGACAGAATTTCACAAAACACTGCATGTGGTTTCAGATTGAGTACTTGAGTTACTACGATGTATGATCGTACGTGAGTTGTTGAGACATGAACTTTTGAGTGATGTTGCTCCCACCATATTAAGATATGACGATGGTCAATATATGCAGCCTTACCCTATAAGCAAGTAGATTATCTCTGTAACTCCCGGTCCACAACTCAAATCTTGGTCACCCATAACTAGGTTGCAAAGAAGTAACCTGAGTTGAGTTATATATGACACTATCCTATACTTGTTTATTTTCAGTTGCTAGTTCATGATTTTTTTTTCATGTAAAAATAGTTAATTATATTTATGCACGAAATTATGCTAATTACTAAACGAGATAGCTAAACCATAAAAATAAAAGAAACATACAAAATAAGGTGTTCACCAACTGTGAATAATAAGAATAAAAGGAGTTGAACCTGAGGTTGAATCTCCTCAAATGGAGGAGTTGAACCTTTCCCAACTACAAAGGTGTTTCCCAGCATAAGTTCATGCCTACCTATGAAATAACATTTAGTAGATAGGAATTATGTTCAAATGAACATAACATCATTCAATACAAAGTGCTAAATGCTAACGCAAAAAAATAGAAGCAGAATATAAAAGAACAAGAAAAATAACATAATTATCTGCCACAGGATTCACATAAATGTTAAAAGTAAAAATATAACAACAGTAGAATATATTACTATAATGTATTCTGTGGCAATAGCCATCATACTGTGACACAGTCATCAAAAGCACAGGCATAAAATTAAAGCTACAAGCACCCAGAAAACAAAAAACTTCAAAATTTTCTTCATAACCCAAAGTATCAAACAATATGCATATGTCAAATAAAATATTGTTTGTATGTTGTATTCTTTATCTTTTTTCTTTCCAAATATGGAAAAAAGGTCAAAGAGGGGTTTATTCATATGTCAGCATTTTTGCTTTCTCTTTTCTTAATGTGGTGACAGTTAAAATCAAGTTTCATGGGTTAGATCAACCATGAATTGAGTCAGATACAGCTAAGAACTATTACTAGTTGCCTCACATTGTTTGAGATCAACAAAAATCAGCTAGATCAGATATCTAAGTCAATCCCGACAATCCAAAGTCAACAAATCAGTACTTAGTAGACTGCAAAATTTAATTTTTTTTTATAAAAGGGACTTTTAATCAGACTTGGATCTTGCCAGCCCAATATGCAGCATAAGATCGATTTACTAGATTAACCATTAGACATGGTCAAAACTAAACTATCCAGAATCTAGTTTTGATTCCCAGTTGTCAACCAAATAGACATTTTGTCGAATGCTGTCATCAGCATCAATTTGGTTTACAAACTTGGATATGCATAGTCAGTGACAAAACTCTTGACTCATGAACAACCAGGTCCCCTCGGTAAAGTTTAACCACTCTAATCATTGGAATGGCATCCATATGAATCCTAGGATTCTTGGTTTAATCTTGACAATATTCTTTATGTAAATATTAATTTTACAGACACTAAAATTGATTGTCGTGGTAGCTCAACACAAGCTGACATTCTTCAAGAGACTAGATCCCTCTGCTTTATCTAGATAAATTGTCTTCCAACATCATAGATGCTATTTAAACATTCATAGGACAATTTTAAGCTACTCCAATGTGGTCTTTTTTACTTATTGATAGTTTTGTCACATTAATCAATCAAAATGGGGACTTCGATTATGTTAGAGAAATCAATGAGGAACAAGGCCATAACTTATTATAAGAAATCTTGCATTATAAGCAAACAATACTACAAGAAAAGGGCATTATTTAAGCAAAAAAAAGAGGCTTACTTCCCCAAAAATTCTTTGAATCTTTTGTAAATTGACATATATACTTATCATCGGGACCAAGAATCTGAGCTCCAACCCCAGTAAAGCGAGGCCCGTGCACTGCATTATCCAACAATCCCATTCCATTAGGGAATGCAGGATTCTCCACCGAGTACATGTAGCAGAAGCTTTGCCTACACTCAGGGATCGATACCTTGAAATACCATCCTTCGAAAAACAACCGTGTAGTCCCGTCAAAATGATACCTGAAAATTTTCACATTGACTTGATTGGAATTAAGCAAGTTGCGCGGACCGAAAGAACACATAACAACATATTATACATTTCCCTTTTCTTTTAACAATAAAAAATGATGATGTTGTCAACCACTTAACCACTATTAAAAGAATGTTGAATTATAACTTTAAGAAGAAAAGAGTACATAATATTTAGAACTTGGTGAATACATATTAATCAAGCTGAATAAATCTAGAGAAGCCAGAGAAGAAACAAGCTGCATGAAACTAGAAAATAATCATTTTCTGAGCAAAGAATAAGATGCTGAATAGGAGGACCGTAGTAAAACCTGAATTTATGACTTGGATTCCTGCATAAACATCTACTGTTTCTTCAAGAAACAGGGATGGGCCAATAAGAATCACCAAACCCATATTAACAATCACAGCCATAACTAAAGAAAATTTGAATAGTAAAAAATGCCAAATAGGAATTCAAGCCAACACAAATCACCGAACTAAATTTCCAAACTTCGGTAGTCATATACGATTACCCGCTATGGGGAGTCCTAAGTTCCCTGTTAGGTGGAGTGGGCGTGTAAACAGGCGCAGCGGAGACCGGCGTCTTCTCTTCTCCATCCGACGCTGCCGGAACCGGCGCCAGGTCTCGGGACACGGCCCGGCACCCAAGCCCTCGGGCCAGCGAGGGCAGATGGGTGGAAAAGGGCACCAGCCCAGCCGTCAACGGATTAACAGGCCTCCGATTCGGGGCAGCGGAAGCGGTGGGGAAGGCACTCCGGCTGGTCAGAGCGGCAGATGAGGCGACCTCCATGGAGATCTTTTGGTATATGATATGAAGGGCGATAGCCGAAAAGAAACTCCAAATAAGAGGAAATGGGACGGCCGCGATGTCGTCTCTCTTCTTCTTTCTCCCCGTTAAGGTACGGAGAGAAAGAGAGAGGTGAGGTGAGGAGAGGAGCGAAGTGGCGTGTGGAGTGTGGGAAGAGCAACAGGTGGCTGAGGGTGGAGACGTACGTGAGCGGGGGAGTCCGCTTGTTTCTTCTTCGACGAGGTCGACGATGCTCGAGAATTGAGAGGACCTGAGCCCGGCGGGTCAAATTCGGATCCGACCCGTCTTTAACGATCCGTTAAGAGATCGTGTCGGGTTCGAATGACATGAATCCGCACCCTTGCCATTGGCCTTGATCCATAAGCCCACCTCAAATAATAACGGACTCGGGTCGATGCACTATGTAGTGCATATGGACGCAGCATGTCCAATAATTCTCACACCAAATCCGAAATTCCATACCGCTCCATAGCATATAATGTTGGATATTCTATGCTGATGTCCAAAATTATATTTTTCTCAAAAAAAAAACAAAATGTCGAGGAGCTCGATAATTTTATTTTGGAGGTAAATCAAACAATCTTATGAATACGAATCCGAATCACATCAGACTGATTAAGATATCAATAACTTCTTCTATTTGAGAACCACGTCAAATTGATTAAGACATCAAAAATTTATTCTCTCAATATTTTTGACATTAGAAAGATTGAAATGTTAATTTAGTGATCTTAAGTTGGATCAGGTGGAATACCTCGAAGATAAATCAAATAATCCTGTGTATACAGATCTGAACCACACAGAATTGATTAAGACGTCAACAACTTCTTCTCTCAATATTTTTGGTATTAGAAAGATTGGAATCTCAATTTAGTGACCTGAAGTTAGGTCAGGTGGAATTGCATGTGAGTTGGAAAGTATGGAGGATACGACAATAATAGGTGTTGCAACGAGTAGATGTTCGGATATGAGCTAAGAGTTTTTATTTTATTGGATATCCAATAAACCTTTAAATTATTGAATCCTATGAATAAGATTTAATAAAAGTTAATAAAAAATTATTAGGTAGAATGCCAAAAACCGTTTGCATCTCTATTACTCTACATGAATAATCTTAAATTTTTTAAAATTTCAAAGTAAAACAATTATATCTTTATTTATATTCAAAATAACTTAAGGTGGGATTATTCTTTCATTCAGCTTTACAATACAGAATCAATCATTCCTTAATCTATCTACAGTCACGTAAATACCACTTAAAACCAACCCCCCTCGTTACTTATCATTCTCTTAATCTTCTTTTTTCTTATCTATTTCGGAAAACTAAGTTGAATGTTAAAAAGGATCGTGTCAAAAACTTTCACTGACATTGGTCTTCGCATAGGAAGGAAACATATTAAATCCGATACCATATTAAGTCCATATTCGTTGTTTGAGACCCACAGGTTATGTTCCCATGGAATTAAAAGTAAATAATTATGAGTTTGCTAGGCTGAACATTACATGAGAAGAAGAGCAGTTGGTCAACAAAATATATGTTTATATATCAGCAAGATGCATAATAAAGTCCAGAGGCATTAGTGGGGGGCACAACTCTCTGAAACCAATGCCTGTATTGGATCAAACATAGCTGGGGAAGAATAATGGCCAGACATGCTGAGGTGAACATGTCTTCATGATCATGCTCTGTTCTTTCGATGCATTGCACACCTCGAAGAAGCCTATATATACTGATGCATTCATGGCTTCTGTCATCTCAACAGAGGAGGAGCTCGAGGACCGGCAATGGCGAATTTTCGTGCACTCCTCCTCCTCGTCGCCGGTCTTGTTCTTCTTGTTGCCAAGGAACGAACTATGGCAGCAGATTTCAACTTCTACAGAGACATGTCCTGCTACTGGGGTCCCCAGAACTTGGCTGTCTGGAACAATGGCCAAAACTTCGCACTCAGCCTCAATAACATCTCAGGTATGCAATAGTTTCTCCATTTTAATCATAAGAAATCATCCTTTTTCTATTTAAGAAGGTGAAATGAGGCATAATGGATGCATGCGCAGTCAAAATAGAATTTGGAGGATCGTCTTTACCATCTAATATGTTTCGGTGAATGCTTTTAGGTTGTGGAATCCAATCTTCGAATCAGTTTCTCTTTGGAAGCATAGAAATGCAGATCAAGCTGGTCCCCGGGAACTCTGCTGGTACTGTGACTACATATTACGTAAGTCCCGCTCCGAAATGCTTATCGTGAAGCACCTAAACAGAGTATGTCTGATGTTGGATTGAGTAGTTTCTTCCTCTGCGTTTGGTCCAGATGTCTTCGACAGGGGACAAGCATGACGAGATCGACTTCGAATTCCTCGGCAACGTGTCCGGCCAACCCTACATCATCCACACCAACATCTACACGCAAGGGGTGGGAAACAGAGAAGTGCAGTTCTATCCTTGGTTCGACCCGACTGCTGCTTTCCACAACTACACCATACACTGGAATCCAAGCCAAGTCGTGTAAGCTCTCTGTGATAAGCTGAAGCACAACTCCCCTGTAGTTTCTGAACATATAATGGTCATCGACTTTGTTCTACTGTTGCAGGTGGTTCATTGACGGCATTCCCATTCGAGTCTTCAGAAACTATCAGCAGTATGGAATTGCGTTCCCCAACCAGCAAGCGATGAGGGCCTACTCCAGCATTTGGAACGGCGACGGCTGGGCGACCAGAGGTGGGCTCGTGAAGATAGACTGGAAGAACGCTCCATTCACGGCGAGATACCAGCAAGTGAACCTGAGAGCTTGTCCGTACTGGCAAGGCAGCACTGCGCAGTGTTCTGCGAGTACCCCGGCGAATTGGTGGACTTCGCCGGCTTACAGTAAGCTGAGCTACGCACAGCAGGGTCAGCTGATGTGGGTAAGGAGCAAGTACATGATCTATGACTACTGCCAGGACAACAAGAGGTTCAACGGGAAGACGGCCCCCGAGTGCTCTCTGCCTCTGTATTAGCAGAGCGGTTGCTGCTTCCCATTGGTCAGTTTGCTTTGTTATCATTGTCATTATTATTGCCACACATGAATAAAAAGCATCACTTAACATGAGTTTAATCATCATTAAGAAAGTATGCTCGGATACATCGTTCCCATTGGAAATCCACGCCATCCGTTCGAGGAGTGACACGTATCTCAAAGTAGATCGACCGGTTCTCCTCCCGCAATGCAACCAAAGGGGGAAAAAATCCATGGACTGAGGAGTTCTTATACACGTTAGTTAATCATATATTCATATAATAACTATAATTAAGATATGTTAATATAATTAGAAAAGGAGGAATTTGTTAATGAAATTTGTTATAACAATACCCGACGGTTAAAAAAAAACCGTTTCCCGTTCGGATCGGTTCAAGCGGACCGCTCCCGTCGACACTGATAACAAAGGAACGGGTTGTTCGCGAGTGTCGTCCTAGAAATTACCGGAAATGCCCCGTCGTCGAAGGTGACGACTACTCCGTATCCAGAGTTCTCTCCCTTGACCCCTCTCTCTCTCGCGAATTCTTTGCCTCCGATCGAAGCCCTATTTTTTGATGCTCATCTGACGGAGGAACGGAGGACGAGTAGGGAATGGATCGGATCATCGGGGGGAAGTACAAGCTAGGGAGCAAGATCGGCAGTGGATCCTTCGGCGAGATCTATCTTGGTGAATGAATCGGCGCCCTATTTCTCCATCTATCCATCTATTCGTCTCGCGGCTCGTTTTTCTTTGTTCTTGTCGGTTCTAATCTGCTTGTGTTGATTTTGTCTGTTTCAGCGACCCACGTTGACACGTTTGAGATCGTCGCGGTGAAGATCGTAAGTTGTCTGATCTTTTTTTGTTTGATATCTTTCCGATCTGTGCCTGCCGATTTTAGAGGAAGATTTCGTTTTTTTTTTTTGTTCTTCACTTTTTTCTTCAATTAATTCTAAAGATTTGGTTTCTTTAGGGCGATTGGAGGCGTTTGGTTAATTTTTATACTAATTGTTGTATTTTTAACTTCTATAGGAAGACTAAGTTGACGTGCGATGCGGTATTATATGGTCCGGCTAGAATGGTGTAAGCTGGACGACATGAATTGAAGTGCTGATTAGTTTGCGCAACTGGATTTCATGGTTATAAGTCAGTAGTTCTTTTCGATTTTGATGTTTTCTTTTATTTTATAATAATATTTGGATGCTCAGAGCACTGGTCCTGTGGAAGTCTCAGTGTTACAAATCTTTCAGTGTTTTTAGAGAATTTGCTTAGATGTGATTCATATCATGATGGCTTGATTTGTCTAGTGTTACTGGTTTGTGTGCTGGCTTATATTGGCTAAACATGGATGCAGGAAAACAGAAGGGCCAAGCACCCACAGTTGTTTTATGAGGCCAAGCTGTATAACATTCTTCAGGGAGGAAGTAGGTCCATTGTTGTCGTGGCAAAGCACCGTACCTATTCTTGAATTTATGAGATAATTTCATTATGGACTCATGCATTCAGGTGGCATCCCGAGCATAAAATGGTGCAGCATTGATGGAGAGGATAATGCTCTTGTTCTCGATTTGCTTGGTCCAAGTCTGGAGGGTTTGTTTGTCTATTGCAGTTGCAAGTTCTCATTGAAGACTGTTCTTATGCTTGCAGATCAAATGGTAATGGGAAAGTAACATTTTGTGGAATAAGTATTTTCATGGAATAGTTCTAGTATCTGCTTTTTACAGCTTTGCACAATTTGGAACTACATGTAGAGAGTTTTAAAGAAATTAAAGATATTCAAAAGTGTACAATAGCATTAAAAATAGCACTTAAATGGTTGGATAGAAAGCTGAAGTATGTTTCACATACTTCAGCCAATAAAAGAAACGTAGATACTCTCTCATATAAGCATTTATTTGAAGGTGTATGAGTCTGGGTATGATTTCCTAATTATTAAATCGTAGCTAACCCTTAGATGGGATTAGATAGGATTGAATCATGAACTCAATAATTTCTCAGTTACATAATTATAGTGGAAACTTGTGAACCAATAAACGATGACTTGCAAATTGCATAAATAGAAAAAAAACCTTAAACTATCATATCTAATAAATAAAAGGTAAGAAAACACGTTCAACAATGACAAACTATATGCTGTGACCCCATTCTAGCATATGAGACTATGGACGGTTGTAATATAATTGTTTGAAGATTTGATAGAAACAATATAGATAAAAGATGTTAATCATTCTTTAACTATCACAACTGGTCTTGATTACTGACATGATATTATCTTTTTTTTTTTATAGGCACTGTTGTATGCTGATGATATTATCATAATTGATGAGAGTTTGATTAACTTTAAGTTTGAGTTAGGAAGACAAATCTCATAACGTGAAATTAAGTAAAACAAGACTAAATATATAAAATGTAACTTTAATAATACTAAGAAGAACTAAGGATATTAATATCAGTGGTGCAAGAGGTAAAAGAGGACCAAAAAGATTTCTCTAGAAACTATAAAGAAAATTTCAAATGCTTTTGATTAACTAAGAAAATTGTTTTCTATAGAGCTCAATAACATAAAAAGATTTATAAAGCCAACTTTAAATAGTTGGGACTTCAGGACGTCTTGTTCTTGTTATTGTTATCAATGATTTCAGTAGGCGCTCGGGTGCTCGCCTAGGTGCTCAGGCGAGGTGAGGTGAGGCCCGAGCGCCTCGCTTCAAAGAGGCGCGGCCTGGGCGCCAGGCACTTTGGGCGAGCACCTGGGTTAAAACAGGCGACCGAACCAGATTTTTAGGTTTGGTTAGTCTTCGGTGCTTTAGTTGGTTCAATCGAACCAACTAAATCATCGATATTAGGCTCCCTCTTGCGATTTCCCCGACTTCTCCAACCCTAACACTTGTGATCGTGATTTCATCTCCGTTGTCGCTGCTCTCTACTGCCGCTGTCACAATCGTTGCTCGTCGCTGCTGTCGTCGCTCGCCGCTGCTGTCGCCGCACCCGCTGCCGCTCGCAGCTCCCGCTCCCACTCCCATTGTCACTCGCCGCTCCCGCTGTCGTCGCCGCTCCCGCTCCAGCTAGTCACCTGCTACCGCTGCCGTTGCCTAAGTAGCCTCGGTCTTCTCACACTCTTCTCACTATACTGTTAACAGTATATTAATAGTATACTGCTAACTGTATACTAATAATAGTATTTTTATTTATTAGATTAATAATATATTATTTTAATTTTAATACTATTAATTTTTATTTATATAATAATATATTTTTTATTTAAAAATAAAAAATATTATTATGATTTATTTATTTATTGTGATTTTGTACCTGATTTTCTTAATTTAATAGCATATTTTTTATTTAAATAATTATATTTATTAATTATATTATATATTTTTATATTTTAGCGCATCGCTTCGGTCGGGCGAGCGCCTAGGCGACTGTCACCTGCTACCGCTGCCGTTGCCTAAGTAGCCTCGGTCTTCTCACACTCTTCTCACTATACTGTTAACAGTATATTAATAGTATACTGCTAACTGTATACTAATAATAGTATTTTTATTTATTAGATTAATAATATATTATTTTAATTTTAATACTATTAATTTTTATTTATTTAATAGTATATTTTTTATTTAAAAATAAAAAAATATACTATTATGATTTATTTATTTATTGTGATTTTGTACCTGATTTTCTTAATTTAATAGCGTATTTTTTATTTAAATAATTATATTTATTAATTATATTATATATTTTTATATTTTAGCGCATCGCTTCGGTCGGGCGAGCGCCTAGGCGAGTGCCTAGCGCCTTGGACATTTTTGGACTTTGGTGCCTAGCACTTTTTAAATCATTGATTGTTATATGAATCACATAATGAACCTTTAGTTCCAAGGCTCCTTAATAGATACTGATTATAATTATGCTAAAAGCAGTACAAAGGTACAAATTTCTAGTGCAAATACATCTAGCTCTATCAAATATTTCATATATTTTTTCAAAAATCTAGTTCTTTCTTTTCTTTTATAGGATAACATTTATGAGGTGATTGTCTTGGATGCCTCATGAGGTTCTATAACATCTCGATTAGTTCCATATCGAAAGTGAGCGAGACTAAGATTGACTTATAAGGATCTGATGAGTGTACTACTATCAATTTCAGCTTAGACATTTTAGCGAGTGAATTGGGTTAGACGAAGTTGATAGGCCAATTAGCTCATCAAGTCTGGGTCATGACATTTGGTATCAGAGCCGAGTATTTGGGCATGGTGAAGGGGCACAAGTAGGAAAGGGCTACTTGTGGATGGAGTCAAAGGACTCGTTATGGCGTGGAGCCACCACTGGGCTACGCCTCACATGCACTATGTTAAGGTTTGATCTGGGCTATGCTTGGCCTTGACAAGTACGCCAAGCCATTGAGTGATGAAAATTGTAACACCTCGATTAGTTCCATGTCGGAAGTGGGCAAGATTAATATTGACTTATAAGGATTTGATGAGTGTACTACTATTACCTTCTACTTAAGCATTTTGGTCAGTGGTTTGGGTTAAATGAAATTAATAGACTAGTTAACCCATCAAGCTTGGGTCATGACAAGTTCACTGGAAATAACCATAATATCCTTTGGTGATTTAAAAAGGCGCTCGAGCGAGGTGAGGCGAGGCTCGAGCACCTTGTTTAAGGGCCAGACATCGCTCTTCAATGAGGCGCTCGCCTGAGCCCAGGCGTCGAGCACTTCGAGCGCGCGCCCGATTGATATAAGCGACCGAACCAAACTTTTTAAGTCTGGTTCGATTAAATTTGTGTTAGTTGGTTCGACTGACTACCAACCCTATGCTTTCTCCCTCTGTGTCCGTCGTCGACGATTTCTTCCTCTGTGTTCACCGCCTACGATTTCTCCCTCTGTGTTCACCACCCACGATTTCTCCCTCTGCCTCCGCCACCAACAATTTCTCTTGTTGTCTTCGAGTCTCCTCAGCTTTCGTTACTGTCCGCTGTCTACTATTGTCGTTACTGCTGTCCACTACCTGTTGTTGTCCATGACGTGACTCCGCTGCCTCCTGCTGTCCGCGACTCCGCTGTCGCTGTTGTTTGCTACCTCCTGCTGTCCGCGACTTTGCTGTCGCTGTTAACAGTAGATTATCAATTATTGTACAAAATAATCTTTATTTATTATATTAATAATATTATATATATATATTTTTTATATTTTAATATTTTAGAGCATCTCGCTTCGCTCGAGCGAGCGCCTAGCGCTTTTGAAATCACTGATATCCTTTAATCTGAAAGAATTGTTTTAATCTATGATCGTGTTCTTCATACTAAATGAGTGGATGATCCATAGTTCTTAATGTGGTGAACTTATTCGTCCTAACATAAAAATATGTTTGGTATTGTATAAGGCCATTGGAGTAAGAGTTAGTGTCTTTCATGTTTGATACTTGATCAATGTTTTGGGTTCATCAATATTTTTCTAAGTATCGTTGTTAAAGTAGATTTCATATTTTTCTAAGTATCGTTGTTAAAGTAGATTTCTCTTTCTCGGTTTATGCTGAAGTCCACCAAGACATGTTTCTGTTTCTATGAATCATCAAGGAATGTGCCATGTATTGCATCAATATGCTGGTTATGTGCAGGTTCCTGTATATATGAGTACATACTTTGGCCTGTTTGTGTATGTGAGTGCATGCTTTGGCCTGTTCATGGATCTATGCATATGCATTTCTATGTTGGTATGTACATCTTGTGCATCTACATGAATATATATACATAATCTGTTACAAAGCAATGTCTTCATCTTGCATTCTCTTGAAGCCCCATGTCAGATTCATTTAGAACATTGGACACTTGACTCCCATCTTATTTTTAAGGAATGCTGCATTTACCTGTTATTCTAATTTCTAAGTGCCCTCTAGGATTGTCAACTAAACCTCATGTAAAAGATGCAAATGGACTTTGTTTCATGTTATATGTTTATTTTCTTGCTTACAACTTTATAACTCAAGATATTACTGCTCGATATACTTCAATATACTACAGATTACAAGAATAGAGTATGTGCACTCGAAAGGTTTTTTGCACAGAGACATTAAACCTGATTACTTTCTGATGGGTCTTGGAAGGAAGGCCAATCAGGTAGCAACTTTAAGTGCCTCTAATCTAAATCAGTTTCATGGTTGTATATGCAATTTGATGGTATTTTGCCAACTACATCTGTTTGAATATGGTTGTCCAGGTATACATCATCGATTTTGGGCTTGCAAAAAGGTATAGGGATTCTACCACAAATCGTCATGTCCCATGGTGTGTAATCCACTTCTCAAGCAAGACCTATACAGTTTTCATGTCACTCGTTGTTACTGCATATTGCATGATTAGGATAAAGGTTAGTTTAGGCCTCCTAGGCTACCAACTTGTGGAGTATGGATGAATTTTCATATTTATTACCAGGGTTAGATTCATCTGGATTAATAAATAAGTGAAGGAACACTACAGAGATAAATTTCATGAAAGCTTATGATTACCAGATATAGAAAATTCAGTGGTTTTTTTTTAATCTTTGAGGGAGTTGTTCTCTGCATTTATTTTGTCTTATCCTTCTGAATGCTTAGGTGATTATAAACTATTTACACATTGTGACTCGGAGAAAACAAAAACTTGACTGGAACTGCTCGCTATGCAAGTTGCAATACTCGTCTAGGAATTGGTGAGTAGAGACCAATCTAACTGTTCTTAAACATTAGTTAGTCACCATGACAACTTATTGAATTTGTGTATTTATCAGAGCAAAGTTGTCGGGATGATTTGGAATCTCTTGGTTATGTTCTTCTGTATTTTCTCAGAGGAAGGTATTCTTTAATTAAGTCATATTTATTTCCAAATTTAACTTGCTCTTCCTTTTTTATTCCTGAAACTATCTTGTAACTATTGGAGCAACCATACTAAAGAATTTTTTGCATCTTGTTCAAAATTCATTTTGTATGGTACGGGTGGCACCAAGAGATCACTAATGTTCTGAAAATATAGGCATAATGTAGATTATGATTTTAGATAGATTGTGGATGCATATTCTTGATTGGTATTCATGGAGCTTGAAATGCTTTCATTAGCTAGTTTCGTTGCATAAAAGCAACAATTATATGTATTTTGTGTACAATGAAAATCTGCTTTAAGTATTTTTCTGTTATTTTTGTTTATTTTTACTGACACCAATACCTCTGAACTTTTCTCTTCCATGAGCCAACTTATTACTAATAGCATCTTACTTTTATGGGTAGATAATTAGTATAATTAACTTTTGACCTTGTGACTGTTTGTAGTCTTCCATGGCAAGGTCTGAAAGCTGCCACAAAGAAACTTTAGTATGATAAGATATGCGAGAAGAAGCTTTCAACTCCCATTGAAGTATGTTTTATAATTACTTGTATTTTGTGATGTTCTCATATCTCTGAACATCTCATTAATATTTTTGACTTAACACCATACCTTAGGTTTTATGTAAATTGCATCCTCCGGTGGAATTTGGATCTTACTTCCATTACTGCCATTCTTTGGCATTTGAGCAATGACCTGATTATGGATTTCTGAAGCGCCTCTTCCATGACTTGTTTAATCGTGAAGGTAATATGTGGGAAAATATAATTGATTGCCAATTTCCATCTTGAATTGGCTTAGAGGCATGCATTTCATTTGGTTTCTTCCGGTCCTTATTCTTCCGAATCTTGTTCATACAATTTTCATGACTTCATAGCCAATAAGAAGGGAAAAAGGGGAGAAGATTTGGGGAATATGGAAGTGAATTCATTAATTATAATTGGCATAAAAGAAACTTTTATGAATTCAAAATTTGAGTTAGTGCTTTTTTCTCATGAATTTTTTTACTCATTATTTGTTAATAATTGTCAAGATTTTTTTGTTTGCGATTGTCTGAATTTGTTCTTTCTATCAACTATGGCAGGTTATGAGTTTGATTATATTTTTGACTGGACTATTTTGAAATATCAGCAAACCCAGGACACAATCTCAACCTCGAATCTGTGTTAGTGCTCTTCTCATTATTTAAATTACTGCAAAGTTCCTTTGGTTGCAGTTAATATGTTTTTATTCTAGTTTGACAATTCACAAGATCGCAAGGCATTTAATATATATATATATATATATATATATATGTATATATATGTATGTATATATATATGTATATATATGTATGTATATATATATGTATATATATGTATGTATATATATATGTATATATATGTATGTATATATATATATATGTATATATATGTATGTATATATATATGTATATATATGTATGTATATATATATGTATATATATGTATGTATATATATATGTATATATATGTATGTATATATATATGTATATATATGTATGTATATATATATGTATATATATGTATGTATATATATATATATGTATATATATGTATGTATATATATATGTGAATATAGTGTATATATAAATATGTATATCTATACATAGTCTTATTGGGAGACAAGATGGTACACAAATCAAAACTTGATTTTGCAACAGTTTTGGGGTATGTGTTCAACATGTATATATGTAATTATATATATATATATATTTATATATATGTATATATGTATATATATGTATATATGTATATATGTATATATTTACATATACATACATACATACATACATACATACATACATACATACATACATACTACATACATACATACATATATATATATTGATTGTCTTTTTGGGAGACAAGATGATACACAAATCAAAACTTGATTTTGCAACAGTTTTGGGGTATGTGTTCAACATGGCCAACTTATGTTCTATTGTGAAACAAGGAACTGATAACACTGGACAACTACCAGCAATCAATGTCTTACAAACTGATCCAAATATTTCGTTTGCTTTATTGGCAGGGGTCATGCTCCACATAAATGTAATTTATGTGCATTAAGTTTATTAGTTCATTTTTTCCGACATGTGTATGCAGAAATTGCATGTTCTTACAGAAATTCAGTATGCTGGATCTTTATTAATTGAGAATTTTTGTCTGAATTGGTAGCCTGTCTATGGTGGAATGACTAGCCGGATTATTCCAATGGATGTTGACAAACATCAAGGTACCCCTAACTAGACATATATTTAGTTTACTTGTGGTGAATTTTCTATTTTAAAATAGTGAATGGATTACAACTAACTATCATTAAGAATTTCATCTTTGGACCAAAAGCAAGCAAGAAGTGGAATACCGCAAATATAGTTTACCTAATAGAAAAGTAGTTCTTGTAAAACCGTAGTCTCACTTTTATCTGGTTTCAAAATGAATAATAGATCCAGATCCAAAAAGATTGGAGATAAGATAAATTACATTATTTGCAATCATTCCCACAATGGAGATGCATATCTTTTGGTTTCTGGTGAATTTTAATGAAATATACAAAGTTGGCATTCTTCTCAAATTGTGATGGTGCCATTGGGTTAGGTGTTTTAGAATTCTCCATGAATTACCATTTATACGAGGCATTCTTCCCATATGATTTGAAATTTGAATCATTTGTATCAACAGAAAAATGTATATTGGTGAAAGAATATTTTTGTTGTTATTATGGTTAATGTATTTTTATAGGCACCCGTATAATTTGATTTGCAATCAAAGTCTCTCAATGGTACCATCATTATCCTCATTGGTAGATTGATGATTCTTTATGTTTTATAGGTAGTTCCACTTTGATTTTGGATTGTATTACCTTGTGGTGGGTAAACTGGGAACCACTGTATCCTAATATGTAATTATCTGATGCTAATTAATGAAGATCCTGGTGCAAAACCATACCTAGTCAAGCTAATGCTCATAGTAAATAATAAAGTATCTTGGAATCATGTACTCCGTATATTTACCATATTCATAAGTGTTGCACTAACATGCATTTTTATGCTTATCTTACATTCTTGTTATGGCCAAATTATATTCCAGTTACCAGTGCAAATTATGTTTCTTGCCTTTGAAGTTACAAACCAGGTAGGACCAAGAAATGATGCACGTCCTACAGTTCAAATGCAGTTCAAACTTGCAGCTGATAAGAATCTGGGTTCTGACAATCAGGGACTTGATAAGTTGGTAAGTCACTAAAATTCAGTTTTCCACTGGTGATGAAGTATTCCTTTTAATCACACTATGTGAAGCAGTAAACCATTCCAATATGAAATTTTCCGTTACCTAGTTTATATGGATTGTTGTGAATTTCTTGATTTTGAAGTAATTGGTTTCTCAATTGTCTCAGAGGGTTGGAATGAGCTCTGAAAACCCAAAAGTACCATCTACATCATTTGCCTTTCCTGGAACCCCAAATAAAAATGTCACAAGTTCCAGACAATCAGGGCCAACTGATGCTTTGAGGCTCAGTTCATCTAGTAGTTGGATTCCTGTGCTACAGCATAATGCTTCAGCCAAGTGACTGGTAATGCTTTCAACTGAATTTGCTTGTGTTAAGTGTCCAATCCTCAGGGTAGCAGACTTCTCTGGTTATGTTCTTTATTGGCTCTTTGGGTGTTGTTTCATATGGGTTGAGTCCAACAACCAAATAGCATATGCTACCAAAGGTGGCTACAAAGTCGTCGTTGCTTAAGTTGCTTTGGGATATCAAGCGGCCTAGGGTATTTCTATTAGGGCGACTCCAAATGCAATTGTTTCTAAAATGGTCCCTTAAGGGAAATGATTGATGGTGTGTTGCAAAATAACCTTTTTCTGGTCTAGAAATTTGTTGATATGTTCAACTTGGATGATCCCATAAAATTGGCATGTTCAAATGTATGTTAAAAGATCAGATCATTCTTCTGAGAAAGAGTATAGTGTAATGAAATATGCTTTGTGGATATATTTTTATTTATTCTTTGGCTCGTTCTGACCTGTGGGCAGCAATCTGAAATAATTTTAGCATTAGATACTCAAATCACTCGAGGATTTGAACAGAGGACACTGGTCTAGTTTTTCAGATTCTAGCCTCCTTTCTTTTTATCAACAGCCTTGACCAGACGAACAGTTATCACTGTAAGTTGATCACTGTTACTAGCATAGTCAATGTGCATATTTCATGTGTCAACATCACATCTATTGGCTTATCTATATTGTGTATTTTTTGCCTCCAGAGCATGATTGTGTGATGGTACAGAGCACTATCCATTTGCTGTGAGGTTTCCCGATCAAGTTCATGTAGAAATCTGTTTTCAGGATGGAAAAAATGGTGAGCAGGTTTTTCCACCAGTATTTACCAGCATATGATAGACTACTTTGATGAATCGAAAGGTATTATGACAATTTCCTTCAAGCTATATTTTAGTTCTTTTAACATGTTTTATGTCAATATCAAGAAAATAATTAGCAGCTGTTGGATAAACTTATAGATAAATAATAGGGAAAATTTTAGTTCATGTGAACAATTAGTACGAATGAATTAAGAAGGCATCGTTGCTCATCGTGCAAATGGTCGATTTTGACACAAGCGCTAGGCTCTCTAGTGCTCCAAAAACAGCAAGGAACCACCATGCTGCTTTTGACTTGAAATGTCATTCTGATCCTGGAAGGCGTAGAGATTGTTGTACTCTTATTCTGCAAGATATTTGACCAAACATGAAGGCTATAATATTGTGTGAATGGAGTCTTTGGATAAGTGACCAGGGTGCCTAGGCTGGGCCACAGCGTTGGTAGAGCCACATAGTTGAGCCTTGGAGCCAACAAGTCTGACTACACTCGGGTTGGGTCTCACCAATTCAATTTTGGCTTGATTCAATTGTCTGAATACACTCGGATTGGGTTCCACCAATTCAATTTTGGCTTGATTCAATTGTCTGACTACACTCGGGTTGGGTTCCACTAATTCCATTTTGGCTTGATTCAATTGTCTGACTACACTCGGGTTGGGTTCCACCAATTCCATTTTGGCTTGGTTCAATTGGTTTACCAGGGGTCACATAGTTGAGACTTAGTGCTACCAAGTCTCAACTATGTGAACTTTTGACCTTCCCCTCCACCGATAACCAAGGCAAAGGAATCAAAGAATTCTCCACACTGGTATTCATTAGGTACTTGACATCTCAATCAAAGATAAAAACATGCTATAAATGATTGATCTATCCTTCCAATTAGATATTTAATAACAGATATATAAAAGAAAACTACTGCTACAACACATTTGTTGTGGAGAAATTGTAATTCTGTCTTATCAACAATATATATAAGATCTGGATAGCACAAGAAATTTGACTTGTGCATCCAAGCAGGGAACATCTGTGTCCTAATATATCGGATGGGTGATTTGCTTACTTACAACCACCATTCCGTTATCCTATGATAGTCTAAATAGGCTGTTAATAGACTTACATCTGATTACAATAGATATGGAACAGTAATCAGTTATCCTATGATAAAAGTTTGTCGAGGTGACGATCCATGATCTCAGAGACACACTCCAGAAATGCAGTTTCACGAGAGCGTGGCAGGATAGCATTCCCCGCCTCACGGATGATCTCCTCAATTTTTGATTCCTTCTCGGTGGTTACCCTGCACATGATGCTTCCGATGTCGTAGGGAGTCAGCCCTCTTTGTACGCCCTTCTTCAAAAGCATGGTTGAGATACGAAGAGTGCGAGAGCTTTCAGGTGACAGTTCCCACCCATAGCTTTTGAGAAGTGCAATATCTTCTTCAGCATCTAGTGATTTGATGTAAGCAATGGTTTCACCACTGAAATGCTGCCGAGCTTGGCGCCAATAGAGCCAATCAAAGGTACAATCTTCAAACTGTGGCACCAGAGGTGCAAAAGCTTATCATCAGTTATTTAAGAAAACGATACATGTCATAAGCATCAACTGACACACCAACTCTGCTAATAAGGCATTGCACTGACATTTGGTCATTTGGAAGCGACACCGGTTAGCTTGTCTGGCATGCAACTACAACAAGGTAACTCTTGAATATTCAGAATGTGCAGTCATTAAAGATATTATATATATATATATATATATATATATATATATATATATATATATATATATATATATATATATTATTCTTTAGGATTATATTGAAATTTATACATAGGGCCCAACAAACATGCCATGCACATAAAGAAAATGTTGTAAGGTCATGGAGCATGAGAAACACATCATGTATACAAGGAAACTGTTTTGGATCAGGTTCTCTGAAACATCAGGAAATTTAGTTTTGGTTCTGAAAGCCTAGAGGTTCTTAGGAATTACTGGGGGCTATCTTTCTCATATTGAGGAATTTTTTGTGATGAGGTACATACATATTGTTATCGGAGGAGGTCATGTCAGATAACATTGATCAAGATTAGCAAGAACAAAGTAAAAAAAAACATACAGCTATTGAAGAATCCGGATAAAGACAAGGTATCCTCGGATGCACATGAATGAAGTATCTATCATTCTCGAGGAAACAATCTAAATCGTGATCATTCATTGAATACAGATGGAAGACCAAAGCAATCGTGTATGACTTGGTATCAATTTAACGTTCTTTAACAAATTAAGCACAACAAATAAAAAGAAAAAAAGAAAGGGCAAAGACTTACCCTGTCAGGTAAGCAGTATGCATGATCAATGGGAGCCAGCTTTATCCGGCCTTTGTTATCCTTGCAGACCAATATATTCCCAGCATGGCGATCAGCATTCGCTAACCGTATATCCAACACGGCTATCTTCTGAACCTCCCCAACCGGGAATGCTTGAGGTCCCATTTCCTCGCAGCTTCCACAGTTCTCCACAAACATCTGTAAGGATCCAACCTTAACCGTCTTTCCCGCACCGTTATCCTCATCGGAACGATGGAAACCACGGTTCAAGCACCCCACCATGACTGTCGGTGGAACACCAGCAAACCCAGCTTCCTCGGATATGCGTCGTCCGCCCAAGGGGTGGTCGAGTACATATGCTGCGACCTCTCTCATTGCTCCCTCTCCAACACGCGTCCCCCTCTTCATTCCCTCACCATTTGTCGACAACTGAAGCCCTCGAGGATTGTTCTCAGCCATGGGTTCCTCGTCGATCGGCTTGAACACGCCAATGCACCTGTGACCCAGGGCGTCCTGCATGAAGTAAACTCCCCCACAGCCTTCCGTAGACAGAATCGGTGGGTTCCCCTTCTCCAGCCCTGCAGAGGTCGATCGGACCAGTTCCATGATCGCCGGAGAGTGTTCAACTTTGGGATCGACAATGTTCTGCTGAATCCAACAATGTCTATGCCGTGGCTTCCCAGCAACCATTTGAAGATCATCGATCCCCTTCTTTTTCTTCCAATCAGAAGCAACCACCACCAGCTCGTTGTCCTTCTCAACAGGTTTGGATCTAACCTTTGCTGATTGGGGGATCACCAAATGGAACACAGCGTCATTGTTCTTGCAGATGTCATCGATAATCTGATCGTCACCGATCTCCTCACCATCACACACCAGCTTATGATCCTCGAGATTGCCCAAGGCCCAACCACCCTCGGCAACCTGCCGTTTAACATACCCAATGTTGCGGCGCGATTCCACTTGGAACTCATACTTCTTGCCGCAGGTGGTCTTTATAGTGATAGATCGGAGATCGGAGAGTCTAGTTTCAAGTTGCAGGACATTCCCATCGCTCAAGCCGTAGTCCCTCACCAGGCTCTCATTCCGTGCCAACTCCCTGCCATTAGACTTCAGAGTCTGTTTCCCGGCAACAAAACCCTTGAAGCTCTGGATTCGAAGCTTCACGGAGGCGATCGAATCCGACTCCAACACCTTCATAGGTATCACCGGCGACCCCGGGACGGTGAGGTAGATCAGGATTGCCTCCGGCGAGCAATGCGGGCGTCGGCTGCCTTCGAAACTGACTGGGGAGAGCGCTGAATCCTCCAGGGTGGGGTTTGCTACGAGCGCGGACGACGACATCGTCGTGCCCTAACAGACAAGGAAGGAGCAAAACAACCGCCTGGTTCCTCAGAAGCTACAATTCATCTCCAACTACGGCCATCTTAACAAGAAATTCAAATCTATCCTACGAACCAATCACGGAATCACGGGAAGCTTCGGAGAACCAATTCAGGATTCTCAGAACAACCAAGGATTCCGATGATTCCATCAATGTGATGTTTTCTACACAAAAGGGGAAGAAAGACCGAAGGAGATTGACCCGAACAGGAACCACCCAGTTGCAGTCGAACGGAAAGTGCTTTCGTCGACGCAAACTGGGGGGACTTCGATCGGTCTCCTTCCTTCGATCCGGATGCAAGATGTTACCTTCGGGTTCGCTTCGTTGCGTCGAGTTCTTCTTTTGTCCATTCCCAATGAGCAGCAGCAGCAGCAGCAGACAGGAGGCGAACGGATTGGAGGACGCCGAAAGGAGAGGGGTGGAGAAGACAACAGCGTAATGGTGGGTTTATATTAGGGAGAGCAAGATTTAGCGACGTGTCATGACGGCGCTACGTGGTAATGAGGTGGACGATTGAACGGCAGGGATCGGATCGACGGCGTTACGTGGAAAGGAGCAAAGCCGTCGAATATCGAGTCGGTTAAAAGTCTCTCTCTCTTTGTTCCATATTTGCATTAACAATGTCAAACATATTTGAAATCGTTATTAATGGTAATAATAATTTTGGATCGAGATGTAATAAGCTAAGTTGCGGGGTGATGTTTTGTTCTCTCGAATTACTTCAAGCATTCATTTAATTTTCTATAAACTTGTATAGGAATACACATAAAATTCACTTCTTTTCAGAACCAAAATTGCTTTTAGTCGGTCTTTATAAGTCGTTTGCCGGAAATAATTTCAAACGCAAAGTACTTGTTTTATATTTCTTAGAGCAATGATTAGTAGTTGTTGATAAATATTTAACATAATTCGCCTACCAAAACCACCGATTGCCACTTCCCAATTCCATATCATCCCTCCCTCACCATAGTTGATTGCCACTTATGTCCTATTTCATTAGTTTTGCTTTCTTACCTAAGAACACAATTCCCATAATTTATTTTTATTTATTATTTATTATTTCTTTAATTTTGTGACCTCGAGCCATGATTATGTGGTTATACTTACCAATGTTCCATCCTCAAATTTTCAAATTTATTTTAAAAATAAAATAATAATATATATTGATTGAGTAAAGAATTGTTTATTTTTGGCTGAAAATAAATTCATATTATTAAAGGATGATTGATAAATAAGATAATTAGACATCAAGAATTCATAGCAACTATTGATATTCTGTCTTGATGAATAAATGTCTTGATTAGTTATCAATTGGGCTTTGAGTGATGTTTCTTTAGATTACCCACATGTTACTTCCTCTTTTCCGAGCATAACGTTATGCTTGGTGAGTAACTTGGCCATATCATCTATTTTTAATATATTTAGTATTCGATTAGATTTATTATATTTTATTATGTTTCATTGTCTAATTTGGTATGTTATTGTTGAGAAATACTTGATGGACAAATTCGATTGGGTCATTGTTGTAGATGTTTTACGGTTAGATTTGATCATATTATCATTATCGAGATATGCATTGCAGATAAATTCAAATATATCATCGTCATATAGGATGCTTTATAGCCAGATTCTATCATGAGTATATGATATTTTATAATTAGGTTCGACTATACCCTTCTTCGGGAATACTTTATGATCTGATTTAGTCGCATCATTATTATATGATGTTTCATCGTTGAGAGATACTTCATGATTGGCTTTCACCACACTTGTAAATGAATGTTTTATGGTTGAATTATATTGTATCATTATCGTACTATGCTTCATAATTATATTCGGTCATATCTTTATTAGGGACACTTTATGGGTGAATTCGTTCATATCATTATTATATGATACTTCATGGTTGGTTCGACAATATCCTTGTCAAGGGACACTTCAAATTTGACCACGTCATCATTGTATAATAGTTTATAGTTAGGTTCAACCTTATATATGTTGGGAGATACTTTATCTTGGATCCGATCATATCATTTTCTTATTAGGGAATGTTTTATAGTTAGATTTGATCATTTTATCATATGATGCTTTAGGTTGAATCACATTTTTATTGGGTAATAATTCATGACTAGATTTTACCATGTCATCATTATATGATGCTTAATGTTTAGGGACTTGCTTATTGGGTAATTCTTCATGATCAAATTCAACTATCTTTATTGTATAATGATTTATGGTCGGATCAATAATATTCTTGTTAAGGGAGAGTTCATGGTTGAATTAGATCATATTGTCATCGTATAATGATTGATGGTTGGGTTCAACCATGTGGGATGCTTTATGTTAGTTGCATCATTGTCATATGATATTCCATGGTATCGTATCCTTATTATATGTTATTTCATTTCTAAAAATATAATTTCCAAAGCCTATTCAAAAACATGTCAAAAATATTATTTTTATTTATTATTCTATTAAGTAATTTTTTATTTTTTACTCTTTAAAGTAGCCAACTATCATGATTTCATTGTTTCTGTGACTATATTGATGAATGTTCCCTCAAAATTTTTTAATATCAAAATTATGACTTATGGCTACTAAATTTATTTTTAAAATTAAAATAAGAGAATCAAAATGATGATTTTCCTTTTCCAAATGATGAATCTATTGAGTAAACAACCACTTATATTTTGACTGAAAAGGAATTCTGATTTGATGATAGAAACTTTTGCTTACTAATATTAATGTTTTGATCAACGTCTCTATTCACACTTGGCTTCTTATAGGGTGATTTGTTATTCGGTTGCTTACACATTTACTTTCTCGTGTATCCATTATTGTGTGTTAACGGTATGAGTCAGACAAAATGTAGTAATATGATCACATTATCTATTGTGAATATACATAGTGTCTAGCTTAGATTTATTATCGTTTGTCATTGAATGATCTTCATGATCGAATTCAATCATTATTGAGTGACACTTAATGAACAAATTTGATTATGTCATCATCCTATATGCTTCGTGGCTAGATCCTAACGCATCATCGAGTGACATTTTTTTGGATAAATTCAATCTTGTCATTATTATATAATACTTCATGGTTAGATTCAGTTGTATCTTTGTCCAAGAATGCTTTATAGTTAAATTCAAGTACAGTATCATTATATAATATTTTACGGTCATATTAGATCTTATTTTTATTATATGAAACTTCATGGCATTGCATCATTATCGTATGATGGTTTATGGCTAGGTTTGGTTACACCTTTATTACGGGGCACTTCGATTGGTTGTATAATTATCATATGATGCTTCATAGCTAGATTAGGTTGCATTCATTTTAGGAGATGCTTTATGGTTGAATTTGACTGTGTGATTATTATATGATTCTTTATAAGCAAATTTGATTGCATATATATTTGGGGGGTGCTTCATGGTTGGATCATTATATGATGTTTTGTTATTAGGTTCGACCACATCCTTGTTAGGGATACTTTAGGGCTAGATTCAATCATATTCTTATTGTATGATATTTTATAATTAAGTTTGATAATATTTTTATCAAGAGACTCTTTATTAAATTCAATTACAACATTAGCATATAATGCTTCATGATCGGATTTGATTGTAACTTTGTTAGGAAGTTTTAATGGTCAGATTCTATCATGTCATTATTATATAATAGTTCATGGTTCGACTATATCTTTATCGAGGAATTCTTTATATCATATTCAATTACATCATTGATGTATATTGCATCATGGTTAGATTCATTTACATCCTTGTAGGGGGACGCTTCACATTGTATAATACTTGCTTCATGATCGATTTCCACTACATCCTTATCGAGGGACACTTCATGGTTAAATTTATATCATTGTCACATGATGTTTCATGAATTCAATTGCATTCTTATCTAGTGACTCTTCATAACTAAATTTGACTATAATATTAGCATATGATGCTTCATGGTCGGATTTGATAGTATGATTACCAAAGGATACTTCATAGTCATATTCAATCATGTCATCATTGTATAATAATTTATGATTCATTTCAACAATATTCTTATTGGGGGATGCTTTATGTCAAATTTGATATTGTTATTGTCATATGATACTTCATGATCATATTCGATCGCATCTTTGTTACGATGTTTCATAGTTGTAATCAATCATATCATTATTATATAATATTTCATGGCTAGATTTAATCACATCAAATACTTCATCGCTAAATTTAATCACATCATTATTATATGATGATATGGTCAAATTCGATTGCATCCTTCTTATGGGATATTTCATGATCAAATTCATTTGCATCATCACTGCATGATGCTTCATGATCAAATTTAAATTTAGTCGCATCATTATCAAAAAAATATCACATAGTTACGTTCGATCGTGTCATTATCGTATATTACTTTATGATCAAGTTTGATTATAACCTAGTTAGGAACGTTTCATGGTTGGATTTGATAATGACATTGTCATATGCTTTGGGTTTGACCATATCCGTGTTAAAAGATATTTTATGATCGAATTTGGTTATGTCATCATCGATGATATTTGAAGTCTAATTCTAATACATCATCCATGATATTTATGGCCCATATACCACATTTTTAGTTGAATTGTCGACCAAATGAAAAGTTTTGACGGTGGATATTTGATCTTCCTTTTCCTTTGTACTTTCTTATAAACTCAGAAACTTAAAATTTTCTAAGCTTTAGAATATTTACCAAACTTCCAACTCCTTTCACACAGGCCCAAAATATATTTTTCTTCTTTTTTCTATTTTTCTTCCTTATATTTTAGTGACTGATGTCATCTATTCTCTCTCATCACATAGTTTTTTTTTTTCCTTCTTTTTTTGATGTTTGGAGTTTTTTTTCCTTATTTGAAGTGCATTAGGTACATTTTGTATATAAGATTATTGTGTTCATGAAGTTGAGTCGATATTCTAATTTTGTAGGATATCAAATTTATATTTTATGTTTATGAGATATCATATATTGGTTGTGTACCTAAGCCCAGCTTTAAAACTTGCCACAAGTTTTGTAAGAGATTTGATAGATGGACTTATAAGAACTACACCCAACAAAGAAAGGCTCTTTTAATACTTGAGTCAATAGGGATTCAAAGGATTTGAAAATAGAGATGATATGATTTCTCTCGTGCGTTAGAGGATGCACTTGGGAATATCTTTCTAAGTTGGGTAACCATTAAGATTGAAGTTAGTAGTTAATTGAATGATTGGATGTTATAATTATGATATGATGGCTTATGTTGATATTAAGTGGTCGGAGTTATTTGTAATCATTATATTATAGAAATGGAAAGAGTATGCCTTGATGTAATATCATCACCTTTGTTGTTTTGATCTAAAATTCATAGAGATGTAATAATACATTGAGTTCCATGACTACATTTTTAACATTACAACTTCCCAAATGTTAAATTTACTAAGAATCCAAATTTGGGTAGATGTGAAGAACTCAAATATAAGATACTAAGCACATCAAATATTTTTCAATTGGAATATAAATCAGAGTCAAGTATCATAAACAAATAGCTCTCATTATTCTCAAAGTCCAAATCCTAGCTCCATGTCCAATTTAAACTCAAACTAATAACTGTTATCATCATCATTATTATTATTATATAAAAATATAAATGATATCATCAACGTCTTACATTTTTTTTTGTTGATTAAAAACTTGAATTGATCAATCGATTAAATTTGATTAAAGAATATGTAATAAATAAGTTAAACGAGCGAAAAGCCGATTCGATTTTATTCTCATAACCATGCTTTACTCGAAGCCAATAAATAATAATAGTTTAAGCATGACCATAATTAGGGGCTAATTATATATTTTACTCTCTACTTAGTTAGGATCAGGGTTTTAAACTTTTAAAAAATTATATTGAGTCTTCATATTTTTAAAATTACTATAATTAATTTTATTTTTAAGAATGCTATTTGTTTCTTTGATGGAATCCTATGCACGTGATACCACCACGTGTTGAATCGAATTGGCCAAAGGTAAAAATTATCATTTCACACGTTAAGCCTTTGGTACAAAAGGGGATTGGCTTTTCGTGTATTGGTACAAACAGGCAGCATTAAACGGAGGGGAGCAAGTTGGCAAAGGTGGTTTTGAGGAGGGTGGAGACAGTGAACTTGGTGAGGCTAATTAGCTCGACAATAGGGTGAGGGTGGTGGCATCAAGGGAGAAGAGCCAACGCGATGATCAAGATGGCATCGTAGGCTATGGCTAGAGCAAAGATGACGATATATAGAGTTCAGGAGTGGTCCAAATCAGTTCATCAATAGTTTAGTTTCGAACATGATAAATCGATTCGGGTTCGAGAGACTCTTATTTTAGTTAAATTAAATAATTTAAATTAATTTAATTTAAATTGGCTCAATGATCCAATTCTACAAATGACATCGGTTTAATTATATATATATATTTTTTGTATTACCTGATTGAACCAAGATTCCTAAATCAGTTTATTTTAAAAATATATTTTTTTAATTACTTAAAATTATAAATAATTAATTGGTTAAATAGTAAAACTGGATGATAGATAGCTTTTCACTTTGGTGCCCATAGTGATATCATGAATAAAGAATTTCATTAAAAAAAATAAAAGATGATATTATTAAAATTAAAATAAAATATAATGATTTTAAAACTGTGAGGATCCTAATATAATTTTTTAAAAATCTAATAATCTCAATGCTACAAAGGGTCAAGCAGAGAGAAAAAACATGTAATTAGCCCCCATAATTAATCTAAATATCAATGTGTCTACTATTGCATCAAACATGTATACATGATAAATGAAAATAATAATAATATAATAATCTATTTATTGTGTATTTTATCTACGGATTTCGGAATTTTACCCACCCTTTTCAGAAAATGTTTAACCGCTAGATTTATCCTCTTTTTCTTGTCTTCTCCTTTTGCTTTTAGTGCGGCAGCGTCCCCGTGACCATCCTTAAATAACATCGGCGCCTTCGCGGCCCTCCACTTGTACTGCTACTCCTCTCTCTCTCTCTCTCTCTCTGGCGTTCCTAAGGACTCTGAGGAGGACAATGGGGAAGAAGACGAGCTGGCTCTCGACTGTGAAGAAGGTCTTCAAGCCCAAGGACTCATCCTCTTCATCGAATCGCCGGGTAATGCCTCCCTCCCTCCTCCTCCTGCTCCATGAGTACCGTTCTTGACGCCAGCTGAGATGTTGGCTTTGCTGTTCTCTTCGTCGTGTGTGAGCAGAGGGATAGGGAAGCGGAGGCGGAGGAAAACGAGACGGCGGCCGCGGACATAGTGTCGGTAGAGCACTTCCCGGCCGAGGCGTCGTCGGAGGCGACCAACCACGACGGCGGCGGCGGGTACTGGGGAGCGGATGAGGATGAGGACGATGCGGCGGAGCGGGAGCGGGAGCGGGCGATCGCGGAGGCGAAGAAGGCCGCGGCGGCTGCAGCCGAGGCGGCGGCCAGGGTGGTGCGGCTGGGGGGCTACGACCGGCCATCGAGGGAGGCGCGGGCGGCGGTCGTCATCCAGGCATTCTACCGCGGCTACTTGGTGAGCGCCACCACCACTCCCCGATTCCCCCCCCCTCCCCCTTGGCACCTACGTTCGCCACCACGCTCTCCCACGTCGTAGCGTGAGATAACATCAAGTTAATAGTCATAGTAATAATAATAATCTCGAAGCAAAAACATTGTTTTTATTAGATAATTCCTGCTTAATAAAATGCTAACGATGAGTTAATTATAAAGGGATTTTATCTTCCTTTTTCTATAAGCTATTATAGAAAAATTCATTAGTTTTAGCCATCAAACACCAATAAAACCTTTGATCACACACTGCTCGGTTTCCAATTAGATATCAGAAAGGGTGGCATGTAACTTGTGATGCTAATCAAGTTGACAACGCAGCTGCATTACGGAAGACACCAAACCTTCCACGAAGCGGACAGGTTAACTTGGTCGAACAAGGGAAAGGATAGATGATGAGTCTCACCTATATTCATCTTTGGAATTTGCACTAGATTGTGATGAGGTTGCAAGCCCTGCATGACACGGCATGGAAAGGGAAAGGGAAAGGGTGGCCAATGCCCTACCAACTGAGTCACCGTCCATGTCGCAATAAACTTCGACCTAAAGTTGCACTGTGGGGTTACTCTCAACCCAACACCTCCATTTATTTCATGTTCTTGCGCAGTGATGCCCAAAGACTCCGTGGATGGGAACGCAAGATTGTATTGATTGCGATCGACTCGTTATTACTTGTTAAGGCCATGGTAGATTGATGAAGAAATGACAGCGGCGGCTGCGTTTGCAGGCTCGCAGGGCGTTGCGGGCGCTGAGGGCGCTCGTGAAGCTGCAGGCGCTGGTGAGAGGCCACCACGTCCGGAAGCGGGCCCACGTCACCCTCCGCTGCATGCAATCCCTCGTCCGCGTGCAGGCCCTCGCCCGCGCCCACCGCCTCCAGCTCGCCAGCCACCGCAACCTGCTCTTCTCCCCCTCCCCCACCACCGCCCCCGCCTACCATGACCCCTGCCACCTCCGCCACCTGGAGCGAGGAGCAGCACCGCGGGATCGCCTCCAAGACTTGTACTTCATGAAAGGAGGCGACGTCGGCGACGAAGTGGACGGGGGAGGCCAGCGTCTCAGCGAGTGGGACGGGCGACAGCAGAGCTCGGATTCCATCACGGTCAACTCCCAGCGCAAGCTCGGTGCCGCTTACGATTACGCTTATCAGCTGGTATCGGTCTTCTGTGCCTCCCCTTCTCCCTTGGTTTTTTGCGCCACCCAAACTTCGCCGATGCTCGTACTTCTTTTGTCAAACCTCGCAGCCGAAGCATGAGAAGGGACAGTGGGGCTGGAACTGGCTGGAGAGGTGGATGGGCGCCCAGCAGTGGGGGGCCCAGCATGGCGCACCCCCGCCGCAGCCAGTGAGCTCCTACGTCACGGCCACCGCCATGGACGGCTTGTCGGAGAAGACGGTCGAGATGGATACCGGAAGAAGAAGCCCAGTCAACCCCACGCACTATTCCTATCATCTCAGAGATGAACCGGCTCAGCCGGCGGCGGTTCCGAGCTACATGGCGGCCACGCAGTCGGCCAGGGCCAAGGTTCGAGCCCAGGTTCCGGTAGCCAAACCTCACGAGCCGAAGCGGAATGCCGCCACCAGGAGATCTCGAGGGAGGTCGGATAACGCTGCCGACTCGTCGAGCTCCGGCGGAGGGACGTCTACGACAATTAATCCGGCCGCCCGAAGCCCCAGCCACATGGGCGTGGCCCTTGGCATGCAGACAAGGCGGCACAGGGCGTACAGCCCTGATTCGAGCTGCGGCGGGCACGACCGCACGCCTTCGTCCGGTGGTCGGGGAAGGCTGACTGCTGTAAACGACTGAGGGCCAAATGCGTACAGGAGCAGAGGAAGAACACCGCAGCAACTCTTTGCATATCACTACGGCTGGATTGTGTGTATCTTGAAACCGTGCTTTGTATATTTCGAATAAGAGGGTGTGTCGTGGCTTAACGATGACGAATAAATGCAGTGACTGATGATCGAGATCGAGTGTGTCGTTTACCTCAGCAATTAAGACATTTGGGGGCTCTCTTTTGGTTTGCAGTGACTCTGCATCTTTTTCTTGGTTGATTATTAATATGCATTTGAAGATGGTTCCACTGCCTGAAAATTGATTAGTTGATGGTTTCACAGTCAGATCGATCTGCTCTTCCTTACAAGTTCATGATTTCTGATTTCTGATTTCTTGCTTGTGCTACTGCTGCATCAATATACTTGCATCAGACAAACAATGAGTAGTAATACAATCATGAGGTCCAAGAAATGGTGAGAGCCAGAATCCCATCTTACCAATTCAATGGAGAAGGATGTAGCATCATGATTGACCAACAAAAAATTGGATGGTTGCTTCATTCAATGGCAACAAGTCCTATGAAAACCTGGGTGGGTGGGAACAGTGGAAAGCTCAATTGGCATGTGAGTTGATCTGTCCTAAAGACCAGCTTTAATAGAAGAAGAAGGGCATGTGTTGTTGTTGATTGTGTGTGTGGGAATGGCAAGCACTTGGTAGTCTTCAATGGAGGACCATCAGGTGCACCTGGCATTGGCAAGCCATGTTTTGCCAGCTCAATGGAGTACTTTGAGTAAAGATGCAGTCAAAAAATCAAAACAGGGATAGATTAGAATCAAACACAAGATGGAAGCAAAAAGTAAAGAATGCTTGTTAAAGTATTACAGAAACCAAAGATTTGATCTTCTGTCAAACTTCATGGCCCCATTTCTTCATTGGAAGACAAGCTCTTCTCTGGCACAGAAAGAAGCCTGCAATTTTCCAATATGATATGCGTTTTATGTTCATATACAAAGTTCAAAATGGCTCAACTTCCTCTATCAAGATTGAAAGCCAATGACCCTCCCTCTCTCTCTCTCTCTCTCTCTCTCTCTCTCTCTCTCTCTCTCTCTATCTATCTCACTCTCTGTGTGTGTAAAGGTGAGTCTATCATGTGCAGTTAAACAGTGTTGAGATTGAATTCCATATTAATTTCTGCAAACTAAAAGAATCATATATATATATATCACATATTCTTAAATGTTTAATTAGGAAGTCATGTCAATTGATTCGATGAGAAACAAATCAAAGTTCAACTACTTTTTAAGAGGGGAGAGTTGGAACGCAAGCAAAGGAGCCCTCAAGTTGCTCCTTTTCAAGTGGGAAGCTGATGATGAGCTCCCTGCTCAGCCTGCTCCACCAAAAGGCTGAAAGGCTTTAAAGATGATCAACATGCCGTATAGCTGATGCTTTTGAAGCTTAAAAGGCTCGATTTTGAGGGTGACAGAGGCAACTAAAGAGAACAATAATACACCCCTCTTGCCCTTTTTCTCATACTGTTCTTGCTCTGGAGTCAGTGTGCTTGCTGCATCAGCTCACCAGTGTAGTGCGGCAGGGAAAAAGATCACATCCGCAAGGTCTCTCACCTTCCTGCCTTGCACTGCTTCGATCCTATCCTACTCCTGACATCAAAAACTGGACCTTGGCTTTGGTCGAGGGTATAGCAAAACAAGGTGTATATGCTTTCCCATCTCTGGGCCCTTTTAGTTTTCCTCTTGGGTTGGCATGGGAATTATGCAAGAATGAAGGGGGCGTTGCTGACTTTTGAAGTTCCTCATCTGCTTTTCCTTCTTCCTGCATCACAAGGTTTGTAGAGGAAGGAAGAGGGCAAATCGAGGTCTTTGCATCCATGGAGACCACATCTCCACCTTCCTCTTCTCTGTCTCCCATCCATCAGGAGATATCAAGCTCGGATGGCTTCCCTATCCAACAGAGCCTGCTCTTGTCAGAGAGTCTCAAGGTACTCACATTCCCATTGGTTTATAGCCACTGCACTGTGTCTTATGTGAGCTTAGAGGGGGACTAGATATAGATCTTTGGAATCCCCATTAGATGTTTATTCTGCAGATCTTGATTGTATTCTGCATTAAATATGCCATTTTTTTAGTCAAATGAGAGTTCTACCATGTTTGTTGTCCTCGAGCGCATGTTCATTATTAGTACATGGACATAAAATTAGACCTTGATTTCTTCCTTCTTGCTTCCTGGGTTTCAGGGATTGAGGAATATGCGGTCACAGTTATACTCTGCAGCTGCATATTTTGAACTATCTTACATCAACGATGACCAGAAAGAAATGTATGTTTGGATCAGCTTTTCTCCGATGGATGAGATGTGAAATGGTTGAAGCTTTCCTCCTAATTCGAAGCTACTCTGCAGATTGGTGACGAGTCTGAAGGATTATGCTGTCAAGGCCATTCTCAATGCTGTGGATCATTTAGGTTCAGTGTCGTGTAAGGTAAACAGTGTTGTCAGCGAAGAGGTTGATGAGGTCTCAGTCGCAGAATCTGAAGTGTCTTGCATCGAGCAGGTACCATTTGGTCGATTACCTTTCACCTATCATGCTCGAAGCGTAGGAGCGCCTCGTCTCACCATTGTTCTACCGTTCTTGCTACAGAGACTTCGTACATGGCAAGCATCGATCGACCACGAAGGCCTTTCTCAGCAATCTCTCTCGCTTAGACCTCCCAAGTATCACGAGCGCTACATTCTGCCAGGCAAACTTACTGCATCCATCTGCAACAATGCAGTCATCATTCTGGATATTGCTTGGATTGGATGACTAGTAATACTGCATTTTCTTCTCTTTCTGCTGTGATTAGGTGAATTTATGGATGAAGGATTTCATCCACCCGAGGACAATCACAAATTACAGCAGCATCAGACTGGTATAGTTCTAATCTTCGTATCATATGAATGAATATATATGGCTGAGAAAACACAAGAACATTTTGATCATTTCGCAAGCTTGTTCAGCAATCGGGCGTAGCACATCTCCGATCAGGTAAATGTCATTCCCCATTTAAGGATGCTGGAAGTGTTGAATCCGAGTCCAGATTGGTGAAGTTTAATGATGAGTATTTGGTGCTACATGTAGGAATGTTCCTTCACGATCCACTTCTCCTTCGACAAGAGAACACTCCTCATCACCTTCTCGCAGCAGACGTTCGACTTCACCTTCACCACAAGCAGAGAAGATCTCTTCCGAGGGTACTCTCCAACTGGAATTGGCTAATACTGATTTCATTAAGTTGAGATGCATATGATTCGTAGTTTCATCTTTTTAATCTAGAGAAAAGATCAACCTCACCGCTTGGAGCTTCTAATCCACTTGCACGAACAAGATCGGCAGCAAATAGACCAACCATTCCCAAGTCATCGAAGCAGGTGGGATGATTTGGTTCCTTCTTCTGTGGTCTTTTCGTCGCAAATGATCACATATGAGAAAAGAAAGAGAAAGAGTTCTTCCACGATTGACGACTATTCTCTTCTATTGGTGAAATTGCAGTCTCATCTGGAGTCCCAAAATTCACTTCCAAAAAGCTTGCGTGCTGAACGCAAAGAGACTCCGAACAAGAAGAGAGGCTTTCTCAAGTCCCTGCTCAAGCGGAATAGGTCATGGATGGACGACTCTCTGTACAGCTACTTGGATGAATATTAAGCAAGTTCACACATGTACAAAATAGAAAATGTTTTATGCAAGCATGTCCTTCATTTTTGCTGGTTAGAAGGAAAGCATTGGTTTTTATGGATTGTATGTTAGAGACATATGCATCTTTGTGGAAGGCAGCGACACTGTCGAGAGTTATTTGAGCCAAATCTTTGTACTCTCAAGTTGTCAGCTGCAGGAGAAGAAATGGAGGGGGGAGAAGTTCCAGTTTACCAATCCATGTTTCAAACAAAGCCAGTGAGATTTTGCAGCAAAATGGTGACACTGAACATTGTCGAATAATGAAGCTAAATACTCCAATATGAAAGTAACAGTGCGACAAGATAAAAATGTAGAGAAGCCAGAGCTAGAGGGATTTGTTTGTCATGACAAAGTAAGGTTCGAATGTAGTGAAAACGCAACACCCGCACAGGTCATGAGTCTTTGAGAGACGATGTATCTCCGGGTGGCTTGCATCATCACTTTTTCTTTCTTCCTCCCTTTCCGGATTTTGAAGGTCCTGCAGCAGTTGAAGTGTTGACGGGCTCCTGCTTCTTGGTCCTTCCATGGTGCTTCGGGATTAACTCTGCGATCCTCAGCATCAGTTGCTTTTCTGTAGCATGTCGACAACCAGTAAGTCCATTGACAAGACACAAAATGAGAAGAAAACCAATAGGTTGAACATTTCACAATGATAATCCAAAAATTAACAACATCCAGACGGAAGTTCTCTAGCATGAAATTGACTTTGTCGACCACCAACAAGGGTAAGGATTGAATCATCTCATTCTGTTCATGTACTGGCCTCAAGATTGCATCTCATTATCAAAGGCATGTTGTGTGTGCTTATTATTAAATCTTTTATCTTTTCTACTCAGTACTATATATAAATAATTATATATAGTTGGGATATTCTCACTTCTTGTTGTAAGTACAAGCGGATCTTGTTATAGTGGCAACCATGCCAACCGCCACAAACTTTGAAACCACAGAAACACTTGTCGCAATGTAGTAGTTGTAAGCCCAAAACACCATTGTGGCCAAGATGGTGATTGCTATCACGGACAATTCTTAGATAGATGAGTTCACTCCTATAAGATCCTTGAACCTACTATTGGCAATTAAAAGACCACAGCATACAGAAAAATCAACAATCACATTACCCTTTTTCTCTCTCAAATCTTCTTCATTCCTGCCCAACATGGCAATCACACCTCCTGCTGTGAATGCTTGTTTCATATCTCATAATGAAATGTTCTTTAAATTTTCCTGTCTATCTCAAAGAAAGAACACCAGTGTTGTAAACATCATCTCAATCACTGACCTAACAGTCTATTTTTTTTCTAAAAATTAAAATCTTCCTCAATAGTCAAATACTCTAGCACATTAGCATGTAAATTTACAGTTTTCTTTGTCGTCTATAAAATGAATGTTGAAATTTTTCTCTTCCCATCACTAGCATCTATTTTTACTACAACCCATATTCCTAATGTACATACTGAGCTTTCATTCTATTGTTATATGTTTCACATTGATTTAGGGATACCTTAAGTATATGGTCTTCCAGATAAAACCTTTTCTTCTATCTTAGAAGATTTAAATTGTCCTTTCCAATGACATAAAAAAGAATAATCTGAAGATCATCCAATGTCTAAAACATTTAATTCAACATTCTTAAGTAACATCTATAACACAGTTGGCATACCTGGCTAGGACAATGACATTTTTATACTACATGAATAGGGAATAGGATAATACTCTATGCAGAAGACTCTGGATATAAAGATCCTTACTTGAATCGATTTCAGAATTCCAGAGAGATCCATCTTCTCTTTTAAGCTGGACTCTGACCCTCCCCCTTTGCATGAAGTCCCGAGGATACGCCTTGTCTAACTGCAAACATTTGAATGCATCTACAGATCAACAAAGTAAGATGTAACAATAGTTTGCAACCTCAGTGCAACCAAGGCAGAAGCGAGAATTGTAAGTTGGCACACCTCGATAGCAAATGGAATCTTGAGATAGCTGCAGCAATCACCAATCTCAATGCAAGTGGGATTCTCGCATGCTTTTGTGGCACTAATCCTGCGGCCTTCAGCAACTGTCTTCTTTGAGTTAATGTACACCGGGTATATGACATTCCATTTCTTTATATTGGCTGGGTCAATCTGCATTTTTCACTCAACAAGGAGCGATCTGAGAGCACATAGAGAACAAATTCAAATTGTGCTTAACCCAATCTGTGTTATCTCTATGACCATGCAAAAAGTCCCCTAAATATAACAAATTTAGTCAATAAAGAAAGGCAAATGCATTGTCATGAGAATATCACGCATCTCACATCGAACTGTAGAAATTAGGACAACGTAAACGAAAAGTAGATGAGATGGATCTCTTAATTGCTATGACATGTTAATAAAGAACAATTTTGTATCATCAATGCCCATGGACAGGGAACAACTAATTCATCTGACCGAAACATCCTAATTCCATACGGAAAAAAGAAGAAGAACTAATACAACGGTAGATCGCTTCAAAATTCAGTCTTGTCACACAAGAAGCAATAATTTTCAGAGAAGGCGCAGGACAGATCAAATCGAGGCCCTTTTGTATCGAAAGAACGCGGTCTTTCAGAGAGAAACGTCCATGTTAGGGTTTGGAGAGCACATCACAGATTCAATCAAAAAAGAGAAGAAAAATGCAAGAATATTGGTCCCTATAGGAACAAGAACCCATACGTAATCAATTGGCGAGGGTTTCCGTCGATGCAAAAACTGGGACTTGGATCGGTCTCCTTTCTTCGATCCAGATGCCACGATTTTTCCTTCGAGTTCCCTTCCTCGCTCCGATTTCTACTCCTCTTCTTTCTAGACAGAAGAAAACAGGAGACCAAAAAAAAAAGACTGCGGGAAGAAAGGAATAGAAGAGAGACGGAGAGGAGGACAACCTAGCGGTGGGTTTGATAAGGTCAGACCAATACTTAACGGCACGTTAGAATTGACGGCGTTAGATACGAAGGAGATGGAATAATTAACGGTGTTACGTGGAATGGAGCTGAGGATTACAGATTGTGTTGATAAGTTGGGACGCTATTTAATTTGAGGTAGATTCAAAATCTCTCGTGGTTTCGCAAGCACTTAGGCCTATTTATTTATGATCGACATTAATAACCCATAGCTCACATCAGTAGTTGATTTTTTTTTTTCTTTTGATCTAAACTCGTACTCTTTTGAGAGTAGTAGAACAAGAAAGAAAAAAACAAAAAACATGATGATATCATATACAGTAATATAATTTTTATATTTTTATTATTTTTTTATAATTATTGTTTAGATATGTATATTCATTATTTTTACGATGAATTTATTTTTCTGATTTATTTTTATTTTTTTTAATTAGAGAGATTTTTTATATAAATTTTAGTCTTTTATGTGATTATGCTTTTAGTTTAATTCTTCTGTTAGTATTTGTTCATATATAAGTTTTTTTTATCCTATCTTCAATAAGATTAAATTTTTATAAACAATGTATTGTTCATGATCAAATACTCTATATTTATTAAATCTTAGTGTATCTTGTAAATAAGATGCAGATGATGAAAAGAATAAAAGATAAGAATAGTTATTATAGAAACTTTATTGAAAAAGAAGTGAAGAAGTTTTATTGAAGAAATAAAAATGCTTTAATTCCTTCCCCTATTTATATAAATTAGGAGAAAAAATTTTCTACAGAATAGAAAGATTTCCTTGTATAGTTGAAAAAATTTTTATCTTCTGTCATTAAATGCTTAATTAGCATGTATCTAAGCAACGAGTAATCAGTGGTCCTCCATTCTTGTGTTTGCAGCAGTCAAACAGAGTGCGTGTTTGCAGCAATCTGAATTTGCCTGTCCGCAATCGAAGGATGTGTAAGGTTAAGTTCGACGTCTTATTTGAAAGCAACATTGTAATTGAGATTATTCTTTTCCTCGAGTGTGCAATCGTTACAGACATGGAACGCATGCTCAGGTGTTCTCCGACAAACAAGCGAAAGACGCAGTCGAGCAAGATATCATGTATCGGGAGAGAGCGGAAATCCAATTCCATGGCGGCTGGTGGGGAAAGCAACAAGCAATGTGCTTCCGATAACTCCGATCCCGACGGGTAGAGCCGACAGGACCTGCCGCGTGTCCTCGGACGGCGTCGGGTAGAAGCACGACGCCACGTTCTTGTCGAGCAACGCCACCGCCGCGAACACCAGCAGCGAGGTGAAGGCATGCAGCAAGTCCACCAAGCGGAGTCGGTAGCCCGCGGCCAGCTCCGGCGGCAGCGGTTTCAGGCCGTCGATGACCCATAAGCCCTTGAGCGTGGCGAGGCCGTAGCGGACCCGCCCTGTGGCTTCGTCGCGGAAGCTATCGGTGAAGCTGAGGAGGCAGCACGAGAGGGCGCAGAGAGCCAGGAGGCAACTCGCCATGACCCGGTTCGCGTCGGTGCAGCGGCCCTGGTTGGTCAGGACGGGGGAGAGGACTTGGAAGGCGAGCGCCGTCCCCGTCGGGAGGTGGTTGGCGAGGTCGGCGGTGCTGCGGTAGGCCTTCTGAATCAAGTTCGGTGGATCGTCGACCGATGATTCCTCATATTTTATGAGAGGCTGCTTCTCCTGGTCATCTTCTGCCGCATGAGTTGCCATTTTCTTCTCTTTCCTTTCGGCCTCCTCCTCCCCCGGAACTCGATTCCAACAACGACATATGCAGCATGTCACTCCAGCCAGTCGTACATAAAGCAGGGATGGGAGGAATCGCTTGCAGGCAGGATTTATCACCATGATTGATTCGGCTTGTGTTTTGCACTAGAATTTTTTTTTTGGGTTGAACTTAGAACGCGTCGCAAGTAAAGTATTTTTTTTCTTTTAATGAAATACTGCTGTTTGGACGCTAAGACAAGTAAAAGCATAAAATCTGTAATATATTATATTAAATATAAAAATAATCTTTTATGTGATTGAAATCAAATAATTAGATCTGACTTAACGATACGTACTTTTCATGTCATCTGAAAATATATCTAAGGAAATTTTTTATAACTGAGATAACTTTCTATTCCTCTTGTTTCTGTCCCTAGAAATCCTGTTTATATATAAGTGAGTAGACTATCTAGAATGAGTTATTAGGTGATTTTTTGATTATCTTCTTTTTTATTAACTAAAATATATTTTATTAAAATTTTAATTAATTATATTATATATATCTTATCAAATTATAAAAGATCATAAAATCTAACATAATTGTGTGACTAAATAGGAGCATTCAATTCTTCCCCAAACTAAATATTGGCATTACATGTTTCATTCTCGAGTAACAATGAGACAAAAACTTGACGTAGCACAATGTTGATAAGTGAGATTAAATTCCTCCCCCATTTTGCAGAGGACAAGCAGATGGCCACTTCCTTTGTGCTCGCGCGCTCGCTCGCTCGCTTGCCGACGAAGGCTGGCCTCCGATTCCGACCGCTTTACGTTGGTGGGCGACTGGCGAAAACCGCCGACCACCAAAGTCGATGGACCACCCGAGTCGTCCCTTCGTATAGGAATCGGATTCCAGCCATGGCGAGAGGCAATTGCAATTGCCCATCAGTTCAGTATCCGTGTTGCTGTTTTGTCTTCTCTCTCTCTCTCTCTTTCTTCTTTTTTTGTACGGAAACGAAAAGAAACAGTTCAAAGCCGAAAGAAAGAGAAAGGTGAAAGAGAGCAGAAAAGAAAATAAAGTGCTCGAATGGGACAGCAGGTGCTTTGCTGATGAAGTAAGAAAATAACAGTGACAAAAGTGATGGGAAAACATTCATCTATGACATGAAGATTCAGAGATGAAACATATCGATTATAATAAAACACATCATTTTCTCGTCCAAAAAAATTTATGTGGGAGACATTACCTATGAATAGAAACATCTGTTTCCAACATCCAAGGAAAGATGAAGACTTGCGTGTTAAGTAAGTTGAAGACTGTCTATATATATGTGCTACGCGAGAAGCCCGGCTCCTGCAACAACAGGAGGAGAGAGTGCAGAGTAAGGTGCTCCAATATGGCCGCGCTTGCTTCTTCCTACAACCAACGCATCCGCCCCCTCCTCGATGCCGTCGACCGCCTGCGCCACCTCAACGTGATGCAGGAGGGCATCGAGCTGCCCACCATCGTGGTCGTGGGCGATCAGTCCAGCGGCAAGTCGAGCGTCCTCGAGTCCATCGCCGGCATCAGCCTGCCGCGTGGGCAGGGCATCTGCACCCGCGTTCCCCTCATCATGCGCCTCCAGAACGACCCCTCCGCCCAGGAGCCCCATCTGCAGCTCGAGTACCAGGGCAAGGTCGTCACCACCTCCGAATCCGCTGTTCCAGACGCCATCAACGCGGCCACCAACGAGATCGCCGGCACCAGCAAGGGCATCTCCGACGTTCCCATCACCCTCATCGTGAAGAGGAAGGGCGTCCCTGACCTCACCATGGTGGACCTGCCCGGCATCACCCGCGTCCCCGTCCACGGCCAGCCGGAGAACATCTACGAGCAGATATCGCAGATCATAATGAAGTACATCACACCCAAGGAGAGCATCATCCTCAACGTCCTCTCCGCCACCGTCGACTTCCCCACCTGCGAGTCCATCAGGATGTCCCAGGGGGTGGACAAGTCCGGGGAGCGCACCCTCGCCGTCGTCACCAAAGCCGACAAGGCGCCAGAGGGACTGCTCGAGAAGGTGACGTCCGACGACGTGAACATCGGCCTCGGCTATGTCTGCGTCCGCAACCGCGTCGGCAACGAGACGTACGAAGAAGCTCGAGATGAGGAGATGAAGCTCTTCAAGGAACATCCTCTGCTTTCCTGCATTGACAAGTCCATCGTCGGAGTCCAGATGCTCGCTCAAAAGCTGACGCAGATCCAGACGGCGAGCATCGCCAAGTGCCTGCCCGACATCGCCAAGAAGATCAACGACAAGCTTAACCGTAACATCGCGGAGCTCGAACAAATGCCACAACACCTCTCCACCATCGCCGACGCTGTGCGGGTTTTCATGCGCATCCTGGGTGCCTCGAAGGAGTCGCTGAGGAAGCTACTCATACGAGGAGACTTCGAAGAGTTCTCTGACGACGTGGACATGCACGCCACAGCACGCGTTGCCGACATGCACATCCACTACGCCAACCAACTTCCTTCTCAGTGTCCTATTACCGATGACAAGTTCCTGATGGAGGAGATCGACGTCTTGGAGGAGGTGATGGGCATCGGGCTTCCCAACTTTCTACCTCCCACCGCCTTCCACACCATTCTGAAGAGGAAGATCAAGATGGTCGCGGACGCCCCTCACCAATTCGTCCTCGAGGTATGGGGTTACGTCGAGGATGTGGTGGTTCGGATGCTGCTGCTGCAATCCCAAAACTTCCCGCAGCTTCAATCTTCAATCAGGGTAACAGCACAAGACGTCGTCAACAAGATGAGGCGGAAATCTCTGGCGTTTGTCCAGGAGATCATAGAAATGGAGATGACCGCCAACTACACTTGGAATACCGAATACATCAAGACATGGACGGAATTGATGGATGGCCAGCGAGATTTCAAGGTGGTCATCGATGATCACAGTCGATCGACCATGTTGGAGCTCAGTGGTTTCGGGACAGTGGACGTCTGCCATCTGAGGCCTTACGGGGGGATGGCAGTCCAGGCCTTCGACTTGAGAACCAGGTTGATGGCATACTGGAAGAGTGTCCTGCTGAGGCTGGTGGATGGAATGGCCCTGCACATACTCTACACCATCAAGTGCTTGGTGGAGAACGAGATAGAGGTGGAGATCATAAACAACCTGGTTGGGGAAGGCATGACCGGCCTGCAGCGAATGATGGAGGAGACCGCCACCATTGCAGCTAAGCGGGAGAGGCTCCACAAGAGCATCACTCTGCTAAAGGAGTCCAAGGATGTACTGGCACAGGTAAATGATCGCATATACAGCGGGTAGCTGCTGTTGGTGGTGCTCCGTATTTTGTTTTCGCTCGGCTGCTGCTATGGTAGTATGATGGTGTTTCGTCGTCCTCGTTAGTCTCCAATATGTTTAGGGGGGCATAAGTATCATATAATCTTATAGCTTCGTTTGTCTTCCATGGCTTAGGGGGCATAAGTATCGTCATCTTCTTCAATAATTATAGACGCCGTGACGTCTCTAGTGCTGCGCTCACCAGCACTACCCCACCTTTCCTTCTCTATTGTAACTTTTTTTTCTATTGTAGCATCAATGTAGCTTTCTCCTTGTTGTATCTCTGCTGTAGCTTCCTCCTCTGCTATAGTATTGCTGCTTCCTCCTCTGCTGTAACTTCCTCCTCTACTGTAACTTATTCCTCTGCTACAACATTGTTATAGATTTTTCCATTGTTGTAGCTTTCTTCTTTGCTGCAGCGGTTGCTGTCGTAGCCGCAGTAACAACAACAGCAGCGATATGCTCTTGCCCTACTCACGAAGCTTTTGGCTGGTAAACTGTTTGTTTTGCATCAATCCAAGATTGGTACGCATCAATCCAAGATTGGTATCGAGCACCATCGGCATGATAGTATATAAGATTTCCTCAGAGGAAATATCTACTCTGTTGAGGGAAATCTTCTATTTTGTTAAGGAAAATCTTTCCTCCTAATATGTATAAATAGAATATTTTGTTAAAAAAAATCCTCAATAAAACTTTTTCAATAATTATTCTTATCTTCTATTCTTTCCTGTTTGGTAGCCAATCAAACGATTCAGGTTCTTAGTTAATGCAAGATTTATCATAACACCTCCCTTCCCCAACTTAAACCTATCATAATACTTGAATCAAACTCAGATTTATATATAATCCTCATCTAATTAAACCTGATTAGTGGAAATTATAAGCCGATTTAAACAGATTCATCGAAAATAAATTGAAGCCTTGAACAGAAGATGATGCCTATTCCAGTTGATGTATGACTTCCAGCTGGAGCGGTGTCTACTTATCTTATGCAAGACTCTCAAGTTCAGATTTCCCTAGAATTATATTACAGCAGTCGCAGAACAAATAAGCTTATGTAGATCAATAATCCAAGAGAAAACATGTTCGCTTGGCATATGAAACAGTTATATCAGTTGATGATACACAATCCATGGAAACAAACAGATGCAAGAGAACTATGCTTTCAATAAAGAATAAGAAAAAAAGACCGTGCTTTCCTACAACCTACAAAACCTCCATGGTAACCAGTGTTCTTGAGCCTTATCTCCATGAAGGGCCTTCCTCAAGCTTTACAGAAGAAATGCCACACGAAAATTAAAGATCGTAGAGATGAACGAGTGGCAGCTAATCTTAGCAACAACCGGTTTTCTTGACAGCTCGCACATCATCATCATCATCCTCGGTGTTGAGTTTTATGGTCTGTCCTCCAGGCAAAGCTGCAGGATCAGCACCCACACCAAGCACCTTCTTGTTGCTGACTACGTGGTGGATCTGCGTCAGCACTCGGGTGAAGGCATTCTCCACGTTGGTCGAGTCGAGGGCAGATGTCTCCATGAAGAAGAGCCTCTCCCTTTGAACGAAGGCCTGTGCCTCCTCCACCGAGACCGCCCTGATGTGACCCAAGTCTGCTTTGTTGCCCACAAGCATGACGACGAGGTTTGCATCCGTGTGATTCCGCAGTTCCCGCAGCCACCTCTCCGCGTTCTCGAAGGTGACATGGCGAGTCACATCGTAGACGACGAGCGCAGCAGCAGATCCTCTATAATATGCATTAGTGATTGCTCGATATCTGTAGAAACAAGCATCAACAGGACAGAGAGAAACATTCATATTCGCATTGCAGTCAAGCTACCGTAGCAGCAGTACGTACGCAAATTAAAAGAAAGCTGCAAGATGATACCTAAAGATAAGATCCGAAAACAATGACATGAAGTGGTGGACAGTGGAGCAAAGGACATGTAAAGGTGTATGTTTGTTCTAGTGCAAGATATACTAGCAACTATTAGTAGCAGTAAGTATTTCCTGCATTTCCACAAGCACATCTCACACGCTCTTCGTTCTTCTGATGCGAAAAGATCATAGCCTCGTGATTGGTTTGCTACCATAATGCCTAATATGATATCTTTCGAGGATTCACCTACTGAGACTTGATCTTTGACCTACTACTGAAAGGAAGAGAAAGAAGCTTATCGCCGATGCATGTTCCAAATCCAATGCATGCCTACAAGGAAATTTATCTGGCTATGGAACTTGGACAGACATGATAACATTCGATCCAAGAGAAACCAACAAGGGGAATGAAAAATCTCAAGTATTGTTTTGTTGGTTTGACCTCACATGTAGAATCGGGCATCTAACTTATAATTCCTGTCGAGGCTAAGCAGTACTCAACTTGTGATGTTCAACCTACATAGATTTGGAACGTGTGCAATCATGAGCGAACGAGGTGGATATCATGCAGGGCGAGGTGAATGACCAGGCCAATGGAGGCAAACGGGAAGGCAAGGGAGGTGGCCTTGTTCTGACCTTTCTTGGCCGGCGGTGTCCCAGATCTGGGCCTTGATGAGCTTGTTGTCGACATGGATGGTGCGGGTGGCGAACTCGACGCCGACGGTGGACTTGGACTCCAAGCTGAACTCGTTGCGGGCGAAGCGGGATAGCAGGTTGGTCTTCCCCACCCCGGAATCCCCTATCAACACCACCTTGAACAAGTAGTCGTAGTCCTCGTCCGCCATGTACGCCATTCTTCTCCTCCAACGCGCCTCTGCTCTGCTCTGCTCTCTTCTCTCTCTTTTAGGCTCTTTTTGGGAGTTGTGTTTATATCCAAAGGAGAGAAGGAAAGAGATAGAGAAAGAGAGGAAGAATGAGGAGGAAGATGGACCGACGAATTGCCAAGCTCGACGACGGAGGCGTTGTCTCGGTGGAATATGGAACGAGGCGGACGAAGTCTCTTCACGATTGGCAGCGGCCGTGGGAATCCGTTCCTCGCTCAACCATCTCCAAGTACCTACTATATGATTTGGGAGCTCCTGTGGGACCCGCATGTATTCCATATGGACACGAAAGGCTAGTTCTATTAATTATTTCTGAGGAGCGATACCGAACGCTACCCAACGCCGCTCACCTAAAGGGCTACCTGCCATGAGGACCGGTCTATCGAACCGCTGGGTTGGTTGATGTGAAAGGTAGGAAATTTGGGTACGTAAAGTTTTTTTTTCTGTTGATTGGGTCAACTCCCGAACTGTTCCTCATCGTTGACCCAACGCCTCCTTTCATGTCCACATGACACAGTTGATGACCCATTCATCCACTTGATAATGAACGTTATCAACTTTATAATACCATGCAAAACCTATAAGGGACTTCTGAAATGTTCTTATAGTCATTTATTGTATTGATTAATTTGGTCAACCTACTGGACGATATCAGACTTGGTAGAGATGATTAAATGGGTAAACCACAATGACAAGACAGGCTAAGAATCCTCATCACAAGTCACGCTGGCCTGTTCAAAGCATTATAATGATACAGATGATTAAACAGGTTGATGACAGTGACAAAGCCAAAGAAACCTTCTTACAAGTCATGCCGCTTGGTGTTCAAACTTTCAAACAATTTGTCCACACATCATAAACATCAAGAAACTATTGCATCTTTGCATTGAAATTTACTACAATTTACTATGTACAACACTTTGGTTACAAGTCAACAAGCAATTGTTGTAGCAGAGACTGATATCCCTTCACATGATCATGGAAAACAAGAAGTAAAAGGAAACACCAACCATGTAAATCTGCAAGCTTTTCTGGTTGAAATCTTCCAACCCAATTTGCAGATATCTCTACAGTCTCTGTCATCTTCATTTTCATCATCTTGGTTCACCTAAATAGATTTGGCATGACTAGTCTGAAGTTGCAAACAAGCATATGACCAGAAGGTAGGATAATTTTTGGCTGATGAACTGCTACAGAAGGTCTGAATCCTTCACTATAAACTTTTTTTAGTTTAAGTTGTACTTATTGCTATGGTTTTTCAAGACCCAAATACCTGTTTGGTTTCTGCTCATCCTACTTACAAAATTCCAGAGTACTTCGATCTTATATATAAGGTCAACTTGAGGAATGGAATCACACGCGAGCTATTCACTTGTATTAGATAGCAATTTAATCCTAATGTGCTCATAGAACTTCAAATATGTCAGCAAATATATAAAAAGAACAATTAGATGAGTGCAAAATCATTGAAATCTGAGAATACAATTGTTCCAATTATGTAACTGATAGAAGATCGGATCCTTTTTTTTTCTGTCACTACCAAATCATAAAGAAAATTCACAACTGCATTATGACAAAAGTTCCTAGGTTCACTTTCATCCTCATGCAGTCACACTAAAAAAGAGCACACTCACTTAATGGTAACACCTAGTGGATTTCATACTGGTTGAACTCATTGTTCACCAACTTCCACCACCTCAGAGGAACCAGAGCTGAGAGAGATCCATCACAATGTCCCGAAATAATAGAACAAAAAAAGTCAACTCAGGCATGTCACACAAAATTTTGATATATTCCATATTTTTTTATAGTTCTACGGCAGAGTGAGCTCACCATGACACTGATGAATCAAGTTGCATTGTGACAGGACCATCATTCACCAAATTAACCTGCACAGCTTCAATTATGAGCAGCAGCAAACAGAAGATTAGCATAAAAGAAGTATAAAAGATCTTTTTGTGTCAACCAACCTTCATCATCGCTCCAAAAACACCATCTGATGGATTGAGGGGACATGATCAGAATTGCATAAGGTAAAATACAATAAGGTACTTAAGGGTGTAAATGCAGTCAAACAGTTTGCATTATTAGTAACTCTTTTCAACAGAAAATGGACATAACAGACATATCTACTTGAAATTTTAATATAAAAAAATATCAAGACAATGTCAGCCATACTCCTCGAGAAAGATCTGGAACCCAAGCATTTAAATACGGTGTGTTTGCTTGCATCATGCTGAAGAGTTGCAATTCTCAGAATAACCCAATAAGAGTTGAACTTAACCTTATATGGATTTGGTTGTCAACGTGTCATGTCTTAATCCAATAAATTGGAATTTTTGTGCCACAAACAAGTAAATAGTGCCCATTATGTTGCAGATTTGGTGAAGTACACAAGAAATAGATGACAAAAGTTACTGGCTTCACGAATGATATTATTATTAGGTTCAATTATGTTTAAGTTCCAATTAGGATGACAACAGTATCTTGCAAAAATCCTCTGAAACTCGACTTCAAGCCTCTTATTTTCGAGCAATAACATCGTACCCAAATAGGAATGGAAATCAGGTTACGAAAGAAGACAAATGACTAATAAGAAAAACAAAGAGGACAATCTTTTATGAGTGTCCCCTCACATGATTTAACCAACTTTTCTTCCACCCCTCTTCTAAATAGGTATGCCTATTAGGTGGTGCCACTTGACTACTAGTTATTTAAGTTGCAACTAATCACAAGGATAAGCCTCTAGTCAACTTATAAAATTTCAATTTTGTCCAACTTTAGATTTTGTAATATTAGCAATTGATTGGCCAATTAATATTAACAAACATAGCCATAAATGAGGCACTAAAAGCAGCATGATCATGAGAAAATGTTCTACTAAATATACTATTTTTAGAAGAAAGGAGGGGAAAAAAAGCTAAACTGTATAAAAAAAACCCCTTGGCAGGAAGTAATTAGCACCACCAAGAAAGTTCTAGATAATCACAGTCAGTTCTCTCTACATTGCCAAATCTTGACCTTGTTCATCCATGTAAAACTCATGTGGAAATCTCTCCATTTGATAAGGTGGTAACTAACAAGAGATGTACCTCAAGTATGCCCATCAGATCCTTAGTCTCATCCTTTACCTACTAATGACGTCTACGAATGCTGGGAAGGTTCCCATGCTCAGGAAATCCTAATGGAAGCAGCATAGGCCAACAACTGAGCATTCAAGGGAGGTTTGGAATATAGACATTAGGACTCAGCTTCTTTGTGATGAGGAACTTATGGATGAATCATAAACATGAATTTTCTTAATTGGTCAATGAAAAATTAACAAAAAGAATAGGAAGCAGAATAGAATTTTCTAACTTACAGTTACATTTCTTGAATAACAAATATATATTGGAACATGAAAATGTGAAGCTCTATTGTCCAACCACTACAATATTAATATGGATACAACTGGAGATCGCACTGTTGATGCATCATGATAATTAAGTGTTTAATTGTAGGAAACCAAAATTCTACAGTCAGCGATAATTAGCTTGGTCATTATCAGGTGTGCAAGATAAAATAATAAGCATTTTACCAACTCAAATATAATTAATACCTTTAACTGCATCTGAAGTGTACGACTTGCGAAATTTTTCAACAAGTGACTCATAAAAAGGCTTTGCTTTCTGAGGTGGCATAGCAACATGAAAATCTGGTTTGTTACCCTTTAAAATACCATATAGGGTAAACTGGCTCACTGAAAAAAGCAGAAAAGCAACAAGGGAGAGGATCATTTATCAAGCATCAAATAGATGTCTATGGAAAGTAGCTATCAATTAGCTTAAGGAACTGTGGAGTGCTAATACATACCCAGTAATACTCCAAAATTGCTCTGTTTAACCTGCCAGAGAAGAGGAATTATTTAAATAATATTTAGAATTAACTCTAGAGAATTTCTACTTTGCAGAGCTTGCTGTTCAAAGTTTGGTAGATCACAGTTTATTGAAATCAAAATCCATGTAGGATATATGCATTTTGTTTAAATTCTTACACTCAGATCCCATGATTTCCCAGTCTTTGAATTTGAAAATAACCTCATATTCAAGACCTTCCTACATCTGCAATTGCACAAGAGAACACTTACATGTAATGTATGCCTTTCATGTTGAACAACTCATTTTCACCATACTACATTTGTAGAAATACAACAAATCATAAACAACATCACAGAGACACATCCATTAATATTTTCTATGAGCTATATTGCATACATTTTCAGTATTATTCCAATATTTTGAGGTTTTCATTTGTTTTTTTTAATTTGTTTGAACAAAAATTGCCAAAACCCAAGGCAAAACCAGAAAAGTGTTTAACACTTCAACTTCGCCTGGTCTTTGTTTACATTGATCTGCATGTTTGTGGCAGCTCCCGCAAAATTCAAGTGCAAGTAAGAAAAAATGGAAACCAAGGGAAAGAGGCTTGGCAACGTTTTAAACTATAACACACTATTTTGGGACCTTTTGTATCTTATTAAGTGTAGTTTTCCCTTGTTTTTCTGACCTTACCTTTAGTGTCTCATTATTGTGAATAATCTAACCAGAATGATACATTGATAAGTTTATAAATCCCAAGTAGCCTCATGAGCAATTTGACTTTAACCGTGCACCACTACTCTGCTAAATTGCAATTACTAGATTTCTCCTAAATAAGATTTTCAATTAGCTTTCAACTCCTTATTCTGGTCAACAATATTGCAGATAACCAATACATGAGTTCCTCGACGGACAATTTAACCAGCGCAATTATTAATGACAGATAAAGGAAAAAAGTGAAGTCTCAAGTGCCAAGTGAATCACATGGAAATCTTCTTTCACAATCAGTAGTAATGTCTCTCAAATGGGCAGTCGTGTAGGCTGACATTTCTGCACTCTTTCAGTGGATGATTCCTCTTCGTGTGCTTGTGAACTTAAGTTGGTTTGAATTTATCTGATATCCTACTTGTACTCTAGGATGACCACAACATTCCTCTCTTATTTGGTCATAAAAGACTTCTCTACTGACACCATCGTTGATCCTCCAAAAAATGGCTTCCACAATGCCAATAACTTCAATCAAACCCTATGAACTCTTTTTCCATGTGATACACCATGTCTAATTGAAGGTGCATGAGCAAACTTCTTCTCCGTCAACCAAGACATGGCTGGAAAGGCCAGTTTCTCCTCTAATTAGGAATTCTTCAGCAGCGGTACGCCGTCCTAATTCTATATCAATCTATTAGATAAGCAAATTATCGGGAGAACGACGATGGTTAATCTACGACGATAGTCGCGAAGAGGCAGACACAATCTGCGGCAACAATCAAAAGAATGAAAGAAACGACGAAAGAAACGGACATACATGTAATCGGCATCAGCGTCGGTGTCGGATTCGTGGACGCCGACGAGGACGAGCAGACCGGGGCCGATCTCCGACACCACGCGGCCCTCCACCTGCGTTACAGATGAGACTGGGGGAGTGAGACAGCGCTGAAAAGGTCTCGAGGGATCCATTGCCCAATCGTACCTCGACGCTGGCAGAGAGGACTCGCTGCACGACGGCCCTCATCGCTCGGCCTCCGCCGCCGCCTCCCGTGGCTGCCTGCTCTATGGTGCAGCCCTGGGCTATGCGACGGTGCAAGCCGTGGGCTGCCCAGTTTTGGTGAAGCAAACGGGCCCCTGTGGCCTGCCTTGTGTCACAAACGAACGCCGATCGGCTTCGTCGATCCAAAGATCTTGCGCATGTTCCAAATCTGATAGTGCCTCGAAAAACGAAAAGTCAATCTTCTTCTTCTTCTTCTTCTTTCATTATCATGAACATGTCATTTAAGTACAATTCATGCAAGAACATGCAACGCAGATCACATACTAAAAATGACATGATTAGATTGATGGAATCTTTATGACGATAGACCAGCAGACAAAAAACAAAGTGGTGGCCTAAAGATGCAAGGACGAGAAGGCAGATCTAAAGATGGATTGCTTGGGATCTAACAACGTTAATTATCTAGACGGCCGGCCACGCCAACCCGTACCTAATTTGTCCTCACTTGGTTTGGGTCAGTAAGCACATGAATCGAATGGTTGATTCCCTTCTGAATCAAACAATTATTCACAACAATCTAACGCAGCAAAAATTAATAGCTGTTGATGGTCGAAGAAATATTAAAAATGATACCAAAAATAAAATTTTTGGACTCAAAATCTTAAATTTTTTTAATTTATTTGAATCAAAATTTTGTTCGCCTAATTTTTATATCATGTTGAAAATATTATAATAACGAATCTGAGTCAAATTAATCAAGATTAATATTTATATCAGATCATACACTAATTCAATTTGAAAACTTAAAATTTGAAACTATAAGTCAAACCTAATATTTAGATCTAATTTAACTATTTCAATCATTTAAGTATTTCTCTTCATCACACACACTCATTAAAAATATATTTTTAGCACATGTTCGTCCATCACATTCTCACGTCTCCTTATGTTGGTCTCACCATGTTATATAATTATTATATCTCTTCGTTTATTCCTATTATTATTATTATTATTATTATTATTGTTATCTGTTCAGCATCTCATGTGCCAATGGGTGGAATTCTAATTTATATGATTTCAGGAATATAAACTCTTTCCATCTAAATATTACATGAGACTTTGACCATTAAATTTATCTGACAAGCGAAGACATTCTAAAAGAATTTTTTAAAGGAATTTATTTATCCATACAAAAATGAAAAACTGGCTGTGAGTTGAAACTCTAAATGATATATTACCATTCTTTGAATAATTATTATTATGTTATAAAAAGAGGAGATTATTTGAGGTTTATAAATATAAAAAAAGAAGAAAATGGCAAATACGTTATTTTGAGAATTGGAAAGGATCAATATGGAAAAGAATATTTTTGTTCATCAGTAAGAGTAGCGCGGTGACTTCACCGTCGCGTGCGCACGTTGCCACGTCAGCGAAACCCATCCACATCACAAGCCTCTCTCCCTCTTGTATGCAACGGCACTCTCCTCTCCTCGCGATCTCTGCAGCTGAGGAAGGGACGTGACGATGGCGTCGGAGTGGTAGGCCGGGATCTTCAGCGGCCGGGCTTCCCTGGTGGCGGATGGCCGGCGCTCGCAGCATGTCCCCTTTACCGCCGCGGAAGTGGTCCGACCTAGAGATGTTGGTCAATGCGCGGTCGGATACCCTCCGTAACTTTCTCGCCAACCTCCACGAGGTCTTGCTCGGCACCAAGCTCTTCCCCCTCTTCACCGTCGTGCCCCTCGCCATCGCCGCTCGCTGCTTCCGCTTCGGCCAGGTAATCCCCCTGTCTCCCCAATCCCCGGTCCGATGTCTCGTTGAAGTGGATTATGCATGTTAAAGATTTCCTTTTTAGGTTATGACGACGGCAAACGTAATGCGATAAGTTTACGTTATGAACATAAAAGGTGTGTGAAGAGGATAGTTTTGATTTGGTCGCTTTTCCTCGGTGTTTGGTTCAATCTGAAGGAACACCACCCGCCGAAAGTTTTCTTTTTGGTCTTTTGTTACTTTGATGTGTCTTTGGCATCCTCCTGCACTCAGTTTTACTATACATCTACCGCAGCTTTCACCCGAGTACGAGAGACATGGTAAACTCTGGATTTTTCAGTCAATATAATCATTTGGCAAAAGTTCATGCAGCAAATCAGTTTCTTTTACTTCATCGCAGAGTTAAGTCGCTGCCTTACCAAAATTCTCCTTGCAGCTGTTCTAGCAGCATGGAACACCGAGTCCAGCACTGGTTCTCTTGTAGTTACTGAAACTAGTCTACCTTGTACCGACAAAGTAGTCCTCATTGATCTAAAATTTTAAATGACCAAATAATGGGTGAGAATTCTAATATCTGGTTGGTGTTCGCAATGATCGGGGAAGGGGATAATTTTCTTCTGTCTTACTCTGTCATCCTTCATCTCACCTTTTGTTGCTTCTCTCTCATATCACTTCATGAATTTTTTTGGTTGTGTTTATCACCTGCCTTAATCTGATGCCATGTTCTTCTCTGAACCAGGAAATAATTACAAACATCACAAATCACTTTGCTACTAAAGAAAACAAACAATACCACCATTGGCAAAAGTGTAACACTTTAATTTGAACTTTCTTTTCCCTATCACCTGGATCAAGGTTGTTGCTTGCTTTCAAGAATCTTCCTCTGTGGCTCTGCTATTCCAATATCATTTATTTTTAGTACCTGATTGTTATCTTTTTGGTTCATTGGTCAAAACAGGCTTGGGTGTTTAGCTTAAGTTTAATAGGCCTCGTCCCTCTTGCCGAACGCATGAGCTTCCTCAGCGAGTAAGATTTGTTTAATCTTAAGATCCTTCGTATTCTCTTTTGGTTCAAATTTCAGGTCAACTGACATGTTTGCCTTTAATGCAATTCCCAACAGGCAAATTGCATATTATGCTGGTCCAACAGGTAAATGCATCCTTTGGTTAATTATTCATTTGTAACTACATTCATGTTCTTGAGCTCTTGATAGGATCCATTATTATCTACTTAATATATTTTGGTCATAAGTTAATCATGAAATATCAACGAAAAGCAAAGTTACTAACATATGATCCTGAACTACAGGAAAAGATAATTAAATAATGCATTGTGTTCTTGCAAAGTGTTAAACATTTGATATACTAGGTTTTAGAATTAATGGTCATTTGTTTGATTTATTATCACTTTCATCTTGAACTTGATAGATCTTGTAGGATGTTCTATATCCAACTTGTAGACCATTTAGCTTTGTAAAATATATATGCTGCATAGGTAAACTCATCTAATGGAATGGTTAATTTTACTTCAAATGTTATCAGCAAGTGGTCTCTGAAAAACATTTTAAACATTGGTCTACATTCTATTTTGAACAATATTCATACTGAAATACTGTTTGTTAAAGATTCAGGTAAAGAAATTTAGCTCAATTAATGAAGTATTTTGGTTAGTGAACCAAATTATTGGATTTTGTTTCACTGTTTCGAAAACAGAAATTTGCTTTGATCACCCATTTGCATACAAGAGCTATATATTGATGTACATAATGGGTCTTGGTTCAACGATAAGAGATCAGGATTGAGTCACAGAAATTGCCAGACGCTCCCAAACCCCGCATTGGCGGGAGCCTCATGCACTAAATTCGTCCTTGTTTATATTGATGGAAATAGACAGCCATTCAATTGAGCCTGGTTAAATGGTTTGGATCCTTAAAACTAGTCCATTAGGTGATGATTCCTGTTCTGCATCTAATAGTAAGCTTACAATTTTGATATTTGACTAAATCCAGTAGTTATTGTATTTGGATACGCCTTTGGAATGCATGGCTCCTTATCCAGATTTTGTTAGGATCCTAGTTGAATATGACCTAATAGCACCCCAGATGGGATGACTTCCAGATCGTTTTATCTCAATATTAGATCTTCTTCCAAATGAAGCCCAAATTGCATAAGTTCTATAATATTAGAGTTGGAAAATGATGGGCCGGGAAAACTAGCTATGTTAGATGAGTTTTTCAGTTAAGTCAAACTGAAACCATATTCTGAATGTAGACTGGTTGACTTATAATGATCAAGGCTGTTATATATCCATGTATTGTCACAGCATCCTAACAAAGTCTGGATTTCTATTGGTCTGAAGATTTCTTTTGATATGAAATTATAGTTGAATTGCATCATGTGCAGTTGGTGGTCTCCTAAATGCCACATGTGGCAATGCACCGGAGCTGATAATTGCACTGCTAGCGCTGCACAAAGACAAGATAGGAGTCCTCAAATGGTCCCTTCTTGGCTCCACCATCTCCAACCTACTCCTTGTCCTTGGATCCTCCCTCTTCTGTGGTGGTCTCGCCAATCTTAACAAAGAACGCCAATTTGACAGGGTGAAGTAACATATGCTTTTATAGTGCAGTTCCCAAAGTTAGCTCATTTGATCCAAGTGTTCCTTAACAGTTTGACTTTGCCATGTTACTTCAGAAGCAAGCTGATGCGAATTTAATGCTGCTCCTGCTGGCGTCTCTTTGCCACATTTTGATTTTGACCTACTGCTATGTTGTGAAAAATGATATTTACATGGTGGATGCAATCTCAACACTCGAACTGTCGAGGACATGCAGCATTGCAATGCTAGTTGCCTACATTGGGTGCATGTTCTTCCAGCTGATGACCCACCGCCAACTTTTTGTATCACAAGAGGTTAGGATATACACAAAGCTAGTTTTTTGTCTTTTAGGTGCAAATTTGGATATATATATATATATATATATATATATATATATATATATATATATATATATATATATATATATATATATATATATATGTATAAGAGAACAAAAACAATAGAGATTTGCTTGACTATAAAATATTCTAAGACTTAAGAACTAATAAGAATGACACACAGGTCTAGATCATCAATATAAGGATTATGCGGCCCGATGCATTTTGCATGTTTAAAAAAATCTGAGCAGGTTTTATGCCCATTTGCCCTTTTGTTCTATTTGAATGCTTCTGGAATTATGTAGCATAGAGTACAACACATTTTCTGATAGAATTATGATTAAATGCTTGAAATGCTAGGAATGCTAAATTTTGTGGTGATTGACAGGAGGATGATGATATTGTTTCTGATACACCGGTGATTGGATTTGCTAGCTCATTTGCTTGGTTAGTAGGAATGACGATGCTTGTCACTATTCTATCTAATTATGTCATTAGTACAATCGAGGTAACAAAATTGAAACATATCACCTTTACTAATGGTCTATTTCTTTCATAAACAAAGAAAGCAATAACTTCCTTCTCTGCACTTAGGCAGCTTCAGAGTCATGGGGAATGCCAATTAGTTTCATTAGTGTTATCTTGCTACCTATTGTTGGAAATGCAACTGAACATGCGGGTGCAGTCATCTTTGCTTTCAAGAACAAAATTGTAAGTTCTGCTCATATTTCATGAAAGAAAACAAGCACCAAGTATTACAATGTTCCAAATTTGTCCGTGGAACAGGATATCACCTTGGGCATCTCGTTGGGCTCTTCAGCTCAAATCTCCTTGTTTTTGGTAAGACTAGTCAGCTGTTATTGAAATTGTATATAACCCATATTAGCTTGCTTATTTCAAGGAGGAACTGACTAATTGTCTTCCTTTACATGCATAGGTTCCATTGACTACTGTTGTGGCCTGGATAAAGGACATCCATATGGATCTCAATTTTAAGCTCCTCGAGACTGGAACTTTGGTTTTGGCAATACTTATAACCACCTTCACTCTTCAGGTGATTCTATGGTCATCATCCGGTGGTTGTAACTTGGGATCAGTTATTAGATGATACCAGTATCATACATGTAACATGAAAGAGGAACTACATATCCGCTAAGTGGTCTTTACAAATCAATGAAAAAGAATAAATCAGATAAATCAAGTGATCCTAGGAGGTCATTTTGAATATATGTTCTATTAGATTGTGATTGGCCAGTAACATATGAAATGATATCCTTAATAATGGGTTTACTAAGAATCTTCAATCCAATCACAAATTATGAGTACATGATCTATGACATATGAGTATGATGAAGTAAACTTTCAAGATTGCCCATGATCTGTAATATGTACATCCCTGGGTTTCTTACTAATGCTAATAGAGGTACGTCAATATTAATGGATTCACAACAATATGATCCATGTCATTATTATCAATAAAGCAACATAGTAGATATCACAGACATGAAGATATGTACTTATATTCTTATGATTGTATCTCTGCATATGGTGATTTAAGCATGTCCTGTGCATCCTGGACCTTGTTTATGACCTAGCAGCCCAGGAGCCTAGGTGATCGATCATTCATGACAACAATGCCTACTGATGCTTTGTTCAAAGAAAAGTTATTTAGTTAGAGTAGAGGAACTTCCATTCTTATAGAGAACCTATCGGGTACAATCATGTTTATGACTACCAACAGACAGTGATGTGCTCATATTTTCACTTGGTAATCCTCTATTTGTGAATCATGATTAGCTTGTTAGATGCTATGCACATGTTTATTTGTTTGCCCAAACTGCAATCGTCAAAATGTTTGTCAACATCAGGTTCATCTTATGTTTATGAGATTGACTTTTATCAAATAGAATTGCTTTATGTATAACACCACCTGTATCTCTGTGCTTGGTGTGTGTGGAAATTGTAATGTTCAGATGCAACTTGCCTGAAAAATACGTGTTCTCGGTGCAGGATGGAAGTTGGCACTATCTGAAAGGACTGGTCCTCTTACTTTGCTATGTCGTCATTGCTGCAGTATTCTTTTTCTGTCAAACCCCTTTGGGTGAGTTCCAATTAGAAGCTTCTGCAGTAAGTTTATAGAATCATTTTATGTTCCTAACTAGTTAACATTGGCTTTGATCAGATCATGTTTATGTTGCTCCCGTGGAGGTCAATGGATACCGATGAGATCCGTGAATCATCGGCTGCGGTTCTCTGAGTTTGTACCGTTAGCGACTGCAACTTCAGTAAATATATGGTTTTCCATGAAGGGCGGGCATAAGTTGCACATTCAAATTTATTGAAAAATGACTATTTTATATTGGTTTGGTTCTGCCACAATCAAAGTGTAACTTAGCATACAAAAGTATAAATGGCTGATATGTCACCATTCTCTTGCTGCAAAAACAGTGTCTTCATTCATCTAGAGTTTATGGTTGGTTTATCACTGTCAACCATGAAATCATATTGAAACCTGAGACTAATTGCTCCCATTCCTCAGCAACACTGAAACTTACATCCTCCTCTTCTTGTGTGATCAGTAATCGACTGACTCATTGATGGTGTACTGTGTGTAATCTGGAACCTCTACTTACTGCTTAACCTTTCTTTTTCCGTGTGATTACAATAAAGTCTTAAATTTCGGCTTAAATCACCTGCAAAAAAATGTTTTCTGATCTGAATCCTTGTGTAGATGAGATGAAGCAGAGGTATGTTTAATACAGAGGGACATGACATGGAATTTGTTTGGCATCAACGACATGTAGATTGATCCCAGTGGCAGGAATCATATCAATGTCAGATGGCCACTGTCTTGATGCTGATGGCCACCGACCACCAATGGACAAATCTCTTTTCTTTTCTTCGCTTGGGTAGAAACCGAGAAGGATCCCCAAACTTGCATGCCTCATCATAATATTTTGTGTACATGATTCTTTTGCTTTTTGTTTCTGAGGGGATGAGATAATATTGTTTTGTTGGTTTGAGACTCTGTAAGTCGTCAGCCTCACAGCTTGTAAGATCGGCCTATATATATGCAATCAACATCAGCTAAGAAAATAATGCTGCAAATGACGACTCATCCACTAAGCGAACAGAACTGCATCACTGCAAGTGATCTAATTCAATACAAGAGCTTGATTTAGTATAAGTTCACACAGCAATCACATTGAACTCTTCCTTGTATCACTCACTATATATAGTCTTATATATGCACACCTCCAGAAAAGGGTGGAATTCTAATTACAATGCTTAAGTTACGCCTTTCGAAGAAGATGATAAGGTTGGGTGAGGTGAGTCATGTCCTCAGCACATCGCATATAACCAGCCAATATTGCTGCAGTGAAATTGACCTTCATGTAATGAATGGACAAAGCAGGAAGCAGATGAGTGGACCAAAGAATGGGACATTCCAACGTGCAGCACACGGCCATTCGCTCGAATCTTTGCCGAACCTGCACATGAAGGCGGCCAAATCCATGCACGCACACAGATCTCAGCCGTATGTGTGCGTATGTGTGTATCATTCTGCATGCATCATGACCGCCGAACCTGAGATCAGGGCCGGTTCATGCCCGACTTGAAAGAGCGGAATTGGCTGCTGTGTGTTGGGAGGACAGCCGTTCTGCTCGCCGTCTCCTCAATCACATCCGCTTCCAGCTCACGTTCTGCTACGTCTCTACTGAAAAGATGGGGAACAAAAGTTGGAGTCAGCCGGCCAAACCTGGTGGTGACAGAAACCCTACTACTCCCCTTGCGAAGCTGGATGCTTTGTAGAAGAGAGAAGTGCGCTGCAGCCTTGCTTGTTTCCTTCCTTGGGTTCTTTTTGGCTCCGAGGAGAGTAGATGAATTTGATGTGAGATAAACCTCTCTTACGAAGCTCGATGCTTGCACGAAAGCTCCAAAGGAGGGAGACGATCAAAGAGCCTGTGACAATACATTCTCCGGAAACTTCTCATCATCTAAAACCATGTCAGTGCCTTCCAAGATTCAAAAGAGAGAGCGAGCGAGACGAGAGGAAGAAGAGAGGGAACAGGTGGTGCGAGATGTTGCGCAAGAACCGCGCAGCCTGGCCATAGAGCAGCGCATCGACGTCCAGCCCTATCGCCTCCTCCCTCCTCCATGATGGATAGGCGAGCACAGCGATGCGCCGTCATATGGAAGTGTTGCGCGGTCTTGAGCAAAACCATCTTACCAATGCCATGTCATGCCATGCCACACCTCAGTAATGTCCGTCGGCACCGGAAGCCTCGCCAGCCCTGCAACGCAAAAGTACCAGAAACGAAGACGAAGGAGGCTTGTCTGAAACGATGTGCAGATGGGCAAAGGAACCATGTGCGACAAAATGGGTGTTTCTCGTGAGCTGGATTGGGTCACCGAGACGGCCTTGTGTGTGGTATTTATAGAACCCAAAGACTACATACAGATGAGAAAGATGGGCGAACGGGTGCTGCTGCGGAGTACTCTTCGTTGAGTCCAAAAAAAAATACTGCATGATTAAGATTATTCCGCAAAGCGTGCAGAGGCAGAAAATAAAACTTGTTTTATCTAAATAAATAGAGCCAGTTAGTGATGCTTATAAATGGAAGGCATCTCGGTCGTTAGTAAACATGGAAACATCGCCAGAATTCTCCTCCGGCAAACAGCACATGTTCCTCCTCCATTCATAAGCCCGTGCCCGTATGCGCATCGCTGTCAAGGACAGTATGCTCCTCTCTCTCTCTCTCTCTCTGTGAGGAGAAGGAAGTGGGCGGGATGGGTCAAAAGAGAGCTACTATGAATGGGGGTGCGGTGGCGGACTGTCAGAGGGGGATACAGGGTTCCCTGCAGAGATTAAAAGAGCCTTCTTAATGGGGATGGCAGAGCTTGTTGTGATGCATTTTTATGTGATACACACGATAAAAGGAAAAAGCTAGCTCTCAGTCACCCCTTCAAGCAATCTCCCCTTTTTGTCAAGGCCAAAACCATGGATGGGCCCAAAATAAGCTCCTACTTCAGTGCTAAAGGACATTGCAGTTTCAATCCCTGCCTATAGATCTCCTGCTTATATGGATCTGTAGGATGGAACTGCTACCTATCCGGAAAATAATAATAATATTAATAATATTATTATTATTAATAAATATAGATGCCTAACCCATCCCCCTGCATGATTACAAACCCATAACTGATTCCAATTTCATAGGTGAGATCAGTTGCGTGATTGCAATCTGAAGGCTGCAAGCTCGACAGTCTCCTGCTTTAACTGCATCAGATGGACGGTTGTGATGACAGGAGGAGCCATCCATAACTTTAGAATTTGCAATCATGCTGATTGGGCCGACTTAACGATGAGGCCTGTTGAAGGCCCAAAAGCCCAGTAGTTCTCCTCGCCCTCCTCGACTTGGTTGTACTCCCTGAATGACAACAAAAACAGCAACACACCGCTACCATCCATTGGACTGCGGCTAAGCTTTCGGATGGAGACACGAACGATAGTATCGAACAAGGTACAATATTTCTCTCATGATTGATTCAAATGATTGCTCCAACTAGTCTAGTCTGACCAGAAATCAGCAATTGTGTTGCTGAGTTAAAAGTGAAGCAACACTATTTTATGTTTTAAATCTTTGCTCTTTCAGACGATCAACGACTGGCCTTTCAGTTTCTTTTTTTTGACTGCAGTTTTTTGAACTCAGAAAGTGAAACAAAAGGGAGATTTCTCTGCTGGTCCATCACCGTGATTATGATGTTAATCCGGTCGCTTCCTTTGGAATCAGAAACAGAAAGGTTATGGGAAGCAGAGTGGCTAATAGTTGCACAGCCACACCAAAAATAAGGTTATCGAAAGACTCCGAAGAAATGTTCAGCAATGATGCCAAACCAGCTCCTAAGAATGAGCCCAAAGTGGCTCCCAAGTTATTTATGGACATAAACAGGGCAAAAAGTGTTCCTTCAATTCCCGGGGGGCATAGCTGCCCAGATATTATCAGGAATGGCATCAACCTGCATCAGATATAAAACATCATTAGAAACTATAGTCACGGCTAAAATATTACCAAAAAAAAAAGTCAATCCAATATCTCATTCAGCAGCATACAATCCGGACTTCTCCGTCTCATTCCCCAAATGTTGCAAACACTAAATTTGATTCTTTTCTAAGTGTACTTGCAGGATTGAAACTCGGTTTTATCTTAACATAGCAGTAATATCATACAATTAAATGTATTTGACGGTCAAGAACGGATTGAAACATTTCAACTTAAAGGGATTTCTTCCTGCAAATAAAGCTCTCTCTTACCTTGTTCAAGTTTAACATGACTTCTTCTGGTGAACTGTTAGGTACAATAATGTAAAGCACTGAAACTCTCATGTTTATTTATAATTCATGCAAAGTATAATTTGATTATGATTTACAATTTTTAGTTCTTAAGATAAGTATCTATTATGTGAGTTGCCAAACTGCAAGAGTGGTGAATGGATAGACTCTTCGAGGGAGTAACGATGATAAAGGGGGTGTCAGGGAGCAGCAACATTTTGAGACATAAGAATCATAATTTTTGAAGCTGAAAGGAATATACATCAGCATACAGTAGTTCAGAGACATGATCATTGATACGATATCTGAGAAATCAAACAAGCGAGAATGAACTCCGATTCTTTACATATAGGCACAAGAATCCCAAAACCTACAAGTTCAAGGTTTCTTCAATGTGCAAACTGAAAAACTGACAGTTGAAGAATGTTGTAATAAATGCAAAGATCAAACCAACATGTACACAATTGGAAAGTCCATTAAATCACCACTGGTTCAATTTAATTTCCAACAAGTCAGCATAGCACGAGGATCTATATGATGTAATAAGTCAATTTGTACTTAATGGTCAGGGAAAATATAGATGTAAATTTTTCTTATAGATGTAAATTTACATTAGAGTTCCACACTAAAATCATCAGGGAAAATACTTCAAAAGTTTAATCTCTCTATAATTTGGATGATTAGTGTGAACATTTTTCTTATCTGGGTTCTTTATCATGTATGCTATGAGAAACAATTTATAATCCAGAACTATTACTCGCAGATAACAATCTCAAACTACATGGAGAAAAGAATTGCCAACCACTTGCACAAACTTGGGATTATCATAGACAAAGAAAGCATAGATATAGGTAGCGAAGGTAGAACAAAGATTAGAAAGTACTTGAATTGCTTAATTGCATCACCGAAAGCTGATCCCCATAGTACTATATATTTATCTGGCATAGCCAACTGATTATGCAACTTAGATACTAACATGATGTCCGAGAGGCTTACAATTGCAAGGCCAATATGAGCATACCTGTCATGTTATTCACAAGTACAGTTAGGTGCAGGAATAAGAATCTTAGAAACATTAAGTTAAAAAGTATCACTGCATAGTATTACTTGGGAAACTGCCGTTGGTTAACAACTGCAAAGTTATATAGATGTAATAAACAAATGTTGTATGACACTGTGACTCCTCGAAGAGCACACCTTTTACAAAAGGACAGGACTAAATTTGTTACTTTTCAGAAACATCATTTGGAGGGGAGAGAGAGAGAGAGAGAGAGAAAGAGAATGATATAAAGGAATAAATGAGTTAATGTTTGCAAGGTACCAAATTAAGCAATTGTAATTTTTAAAAGCACATGAAAAACTTTCGTTTGTCTTCACGCTTATAAAAAGAATAATGAATGATAAGTTAAAAGATTCTGCATTAAAAATGGCAAATATACTTGTCTCCTATATGCTTAGTTATTTTTAATTAATTCATTTGCCCTTACCAAAGATTGTCTTTTTGAACTAAAACTAAAAAAATTCTCAACCAGCTACTGCAACTGCTTGAAATGCTAGAGCAGGGACTATATGGAACTAAAATAAGAAAAGGCTTCTTAATGGTCAATTCCACTGCTAGGTTCACAGCTCGGAACTCAGAAATTAGTTAGTATAAAATAACCATGCAACTCCAATGCCACATGACCTAGGTGAGCTCTATTCCTTGGTGCGTAAAATCATAATGGTCTGCAATAACTACAATGCCATAAGAAAAATCATGGCATCGTTTTGATATTAGTCTTCATATCAATGATTTCAGTTTCAGCTAAAAGTTGAGGATCAGGCATTTTGCCCTATATTGCTGGAACAGAAACATGTTACTCTCATATATAGACATTACACTCCTTTTATACTTACTTTTTCAAAAGAAAATAGTTGCTTTCCAAAAAGGAGTACTGAAACTAATGATGGCAACAGCAATCTTATCATATTCTAACATATGCTGCCATTTAAAACCATCCTTGAGAGCCAAGGATTTAGACAAACATGGCCAGATCTCATCAAATATCACGGTCCACCACATTCACCTCACTGAGATGCATAACTGTCCACCAAAAAACAAGAAAGGAGGTAATGCCATTTTCTTACTATTTTTTCCCTTTATATTTCTCTCTATTCTCAATTTCTCCCTTTCCCTCATACAGTACCATGAGCAAGCTAGGCAGTGCCAAGCATAGGCATAGCTTGGTATATTGGCGCATATTAATATACCCCATGCCAATAGGAAGATAAAGTTAAAACCTTGGTTTAAATCAATCTTTAAAAATGAAAATTATACTATAAGGGATAGTCCAATAGACAAGTTTTCCACCAACATAGGGACTCAATATTAAATTGTATAAAATTTGAATTATACTATATGTCACAATTCTCCATAAGATATATTTTTTTGACAGTTACTAATACCCGACCCCAAATACTTAGAACAGAACAACATTTTGTTGATGTTGTACTAAATAATAATTGCATATCTTCTCCATCTAAGTGAACTTTCACTGTCTTTATTGATATATTGACCAACAAATGAAAGTATAACACATAGATCTTTATATTACACAAAAAATAATCAAGAGGACTAATATGCCAACAGAACTAGAAAAGGAGCAGGCTCGAAGACAGTTATATGCCATCCTTACTCTGATTCGAAGATCAACATGTTGTTTCTAAGCACTAAAAAGTGATTTAACATGGACTTGAATGTTCTCCCATCACATTAATCTGTTACATTATTTCTTTGAATATCTTTTATAAAAATGGAAGCATGCAAACAATCTTGAAAAATTGTCCAACATAAAAAGCTACATGATAGTAATTATAAACATGAGATTTAGAAAGTAGGAAGCCATGAGTAATTTTTCTTTGACTTACATGAGGACGTGTCTTAGCTTCTTACGCTTTAAATATCGATTATATAAATATGTACCAAGCATAAGTCCAGACCACCCAATCACACGTGCAGTCCCAAGAAAAGATGCTTCCAAGTTCAAAACCTCAGTCTGGTAATAGAACATCACCGTTGAGAGGTTTGGAACTGCAACATTTGAGAGGAAAAACCATGCCATCGGTCTGGCATTCCCAATAGTCAAAAATACAATATCAATAATTGCATCTATTTAGGAAGTTTGATATATAAAGGGAACAAATAAAATACTTTAAAGAACATAAAATTCTTTGGTTACCTTAGGATGATAGGCTGCTTGAAGGCCTTGGCCAAACTAACGATAGTTGACCTCAGAGATATGTCGTATCTTGCAACTAGTGGACCGGGCTGCTTTTCAGAAATCTCAGATTTCAAATTCAGTTTCCTTTTGTGATATTTATGATTATTCTTCCTCCTTCTGGAAGTATCAGATGTCCTGGTGGGGGTATCTTTTCTTTTATAATCTCTAGTGCCTTCTTTGAATTCCAAATTTTCCTCATTCTTATAATGTTGCAAGCTTTCGAGTTGTAAAGGAGTCTCCTTGACTAAAGCACACGACAGAAGCTGAATTGCTGGAAGAACAGAGAAAAGTAAAAATATTGTGTCTATTGTGAGATGGGACAATGTGTACCCTCCTAACATGCTCCCAAATATTCCTCCCAAGGCCATAGCAGACCATGACAAAGATTGGAGATCACCAGCAAATTCTGCACTGTGAAAAATGGAGTCCAGTATCAGCTTTTAATGAAAGTCTAAGATCAGAAACAACAAAGCCATGTAAATTCTACATACAGTTCAGACCGAACTGCCTCTGCAATCATTGCATCAACAACAACATCCGCCATGGCAGATCCCAAATTTTGTAATGTCAAGAAAGCAGTAAGGGAATCACGTGAACTCCTTAGAGAATTTGCTAGACCAAGGATGAGCCACGGAAAAAGAGAAAGAATAGTGGATATAACCAAGTATGGGAGTCTCCTCCTCCCGCTAATAGGGATGCAATCTGACAGAATTCTGCACGAACAAGAAGTCAACCATGTAAAAAACAGGTAAACATAGAACAGGGTGATCGATAGCAATTTCACATCAAATTTAGAATATCTCGAATAAAAAGAAAGATGATCCCAAGTAATCAACATTTTTTTTCTGTCGTTTCTCGCACAGAGCCCATTGTGAATGTTAAGAACATACCACAATAAGGCCTCCATAGGACGGCGATACAGTTCTGTCCAAGAAACCAGCATTTTGTTCTTCGAAAATCATACTTACGTAGCATTTCATCGCCATGTAATATACACAATTTATTGTATCATATAGTTCACAGAACTAAACATGCCGGGCATATTTATCATTTCATCCAAATTGTCTCCTTAGAAATGTTACCATTTATAACTTTTTCTTTGGGTAACAGACATGCATTTAAATAAATTCACAACAAATCTATTTAATATACGATTGGTAAAAAGTTAAACTAATACATCTGCCATGCATTTCATCAACAGTTCCATGTTTTTTAAATGTCAACATTTGAAACAAGTGTAGTCTGCCACAGGAAACCTTAAAGTTTTTGCATGTGCAGCTATGAGAAGTTATTGAAACATTAAAAATATCTCAATGTTTCTGATCGACTTAAATCTGAGATTAAAAAAAAAAACAAAAGGAATAAATGCTAGCATCCTCATGCCAGATGAAATATGGATCAATATCATAAGAGTTGCCAATACAACACATTTACATAACGAGGCCCGTGTTGGACAAGCTATTGGATCAAATGATACTTTAATTTGATGTCTTACTGCCCTTTAAAATTAACATGGCACCATGCTCGTCTTTTATGTAACAGATTCTCAATTTGAAGATTGACGATCGCTAAATGATTTAATACCCGTAAATTGGTTTGATGCTCCACGGAGAGTGTGCAACAGAGACCACGAACTGTGATGCCGATGGTGATAGCTTCAGTATGTCTTTCATCTGGTACGAAACTGCTGTCCATACGAACGATCTGAAACCCTGTAATACGATCATCAAATTAGACGTTAGAGTTAGACGAAAGCACTTAAAGATCACAGACCTCAGAACCCTAAGACCAAGAAAACGGGAGAGAGAGAGAGAGAGAGAGAAGGGAACCTGGGTGAAGTAGACCAGCGTAACGAGCCAGAGGAAGGGAGCCCCGAAGGAGGCTCGCATCCGCGTCGCCCAACCGATCCGCATCTCGGCCGCCCACCTCAACCACCGTCCGCGCGCACTTCGACCAACGCGGCCCTGTCGCCGGCGGTGAATCGAATGAAATAGCAACGAAAGGGCGCGGGCGCGAGGGACGAGAAGATTCGCTCCGGAGATTTGATTCCCCTTCTTCTCCTCAAGAGTTTCGAGTCCGAACCGTTGAACGCTTCTTGTACGCGTTACCTAAGACCTGAGAAGCCAAATTGCAGATACATCCCTCTCAAACTTTTCTTTCGGTATCTACTCCTACAAATTTTAGTCAATAAGTCCCTTGCAACCTCGATCTTACGCATAAGCCCTCGTAGCTCGTCAGCCATCTCGACGGGCAAACAAGCAGATGGATAACGCATGACACTTGTCGTTCATGTCTTTATGCTGAACTGTCTGTCCTTAATTTTCCGGCATTACTAAAAGAACTGATTTATGGCATGTTTTTAGAGTCTTATGCACACAGATGATTCCTATATTTGTCATCATCATGCTGAAAACCAAGCAGCACTCGCCGGAAAAGAACATTGTGGAGAGAGGGATGTTTAAAGAGTGCAGTAGCTATTATTAATTGATGAATTCTACATCTAAGACGACAATAATACATCCATACTCACTATGGAAGAGTTTACAGAATCACTTAATATGTAATTTTTGAACACAAACCATCAATCACAAACAAAAGGATAAAGCCCACGGCCGCTCCTCCTCCGGGCACTTGAACAGCAGCAAGTCAAGTGTTTGTTCGATTGTGTTCACCAATCAACCATGGTTCATTGTATAAAATATACATATATATCTGCCACCAGCTGCATGGCCATCAAATAGTTACATGGGTAATCATACTACAATTTCGAGTAGAGCATACTAGAATTTGAGCACGAGTGTTTCATCCCATCAGTTTAAGCATACACTGTATCCTATGAATACCAAATAAGTCATCAGATGAGGAAGTATGACCATATACAAAGCCTTGTTGTAGTCAAGTAATTTATCTAAAATCAAATGCTTTGGACGGAAGCACCAGAAGACCATCCACTAGGTCGGCTAGTTAAAGCAGGTCTCATCGTGATAATGGCTGATTCATTCGCTCCAGCCCTCAGCGCGGCCCTGCCAGCTTCCAGAAGCCTCGCGACTGCATCCTCAGCATACTTGTTGGCTTGGCCGACGGTCATGCCCTTGCCAATGTCCGGGTAGGTATTCAGCACATGGTCTCCATTGAGCTGAGAAGCAAGTTGGATCAGTTCCACCTGAAACTCGGAGAGCACTTTATCTTCCCTCGGTCCAAATGGCCTCAGCGGCTTCACTTCTGGGAGTTTCTCTGATCATACAGACAAACATTAGCTGTCAGAAACAGAATAAATGAAGCGGTGAAATATGTGTGAGATTTCATCTTTATATGGAATCAATTTTCGTGGATGAGATGAAAAGGTTTCAGTTCAAGCAAGGCCCAGCCTGACTCGGGTGTTGGGAGCTCAACGTTGGTGACATTTTTCCTATATATAGCTTTGAAATCAGAAACTGAAACTGAACCTACTTCATGGCATGTCCGACCACCTAAATTCAGTCACAGTGCCTGAATGAAAAATGTTTTTTTTTTTTTCATGTTGAAGCAGATATCTTTTACTGCTAATAAGCTGGTCAGATTTCCATTGGCAAAATATCTCCATACTTGAACTAGTAACTCAGATTTCCATCTATTGTTCCCAACTTTCAATTAGTCTCAACAAATAGACAACAGATCTAATCAAACGATCTCACAGCTTAAATGCTAGCGCACCACTGCATGTGCTACATGGGTAATGGTGCTTATAAATGTATAACATATAGAATTGCATTACCTGGACAATCAGTTCTTGGCGTCTTCCTGAGGGAAAAGTAGCTCTCAAATGTCCCAGCCCAAGCATCTCTCTTTGTGAGATAATTAGAATTCAGGTTGAACAATCTCTTTACAGTTGCTGGAACGGAAGAGTGCTCAAATTGTGAATTTGGAGTTGGCCCTTTAGGCTCATGGATCACTGCATGGTAAAAGGAAGTAATGCATAAATAATCACGCTCGACATGACAGATTAATAATTTTAGAACAGCCATATATTTGCGGGATGAAAAGGAAAGTGTCTAACACAACTACATTGCACTCAATATGACAAATAAAATGGGCGAATAGCTGTGTGTCAGGACCATAAGTCTAATGGATCACTTCATTGTGCCGTACATAATAGACAAAAATGTATCAACAAAAATCTTTGAATCTATTGACATGAGCGCAAACGTTAGCTGAAACAATATGTTGATCAGCATGGATCTGTGACAGTATGTGGTGTGCCAAGCCAGAAAAATGTCAGCAAGGCTCCATGGCAGTGTAAGCATGGCCAAGCCCACAAATATCGGCACGACTATAAATCGCTTCATCTAAACCAAACCAGAAATTTTCAAAAAGTTTAACTTGCCTTCTTATTTTTGATCTCCTAATGATTCTCTGTTGCAAAACAAAGCCTAAAGACAGATATTTCATATACATGTTGGATTGATGAAGTGTAGAGAAATTATAATGAAAAAAATGTGCACATCGACTTTCTAGAATGATAAAAAATCATGCCAGAAAATGCAGTTCATGGAAACCCAATTGAGATGGTTTTTTCTTGTTTTAGTGCATGCAGATAGTTGATGAATGCATTAAGAAAATACTAGAGTTTGACACATCAAGAAATCTTTAATTGGAAAGTTCAAACTTGCACAAAGTTTTCTGCAAACATTGATTAGGCTACTACAAGACTACAGGAAATATAAGTTCATACTTCATACCATAGTGGATCTTGCTCGATGGCATACATAAACTGAAATGATTCCTAACTGCAACTAGGTTGGCATGTATAACAACTAGTGGTCATACAGAAAAATGAAATCAAAAGATAATCAACCAATCCATTTACCGATTAGCTACATGAATTGTATTTAAGATGAAAGGAACACAAATCCACATGGGCAGCGTGCGTTTCAAAGCCTCAGTAGCAGAGTCTATCATAATTGATTTAAAGAGTCAAGAAGAATGGAGAACTTTGAAAGTGAAACAATCACTCACCGGTGCGCTTCTCAATCCAAGGGGAGATAAGGATGGTGGGAACCCGAACACCCAACCTATCGAACTTGAAATAGAAAGGGTCGGGGCCGATGATGCCGTCCGGGTTGGGCACCCCAGTGACAGGTGTAGGCACATGGTCGTAGAACCCGCCATGCTCGTCATAGGTGATAAGCAAGGCCGTCTCGTTCCACTGCGGGCTCGCCCGGAGCGTCTCGTAGATCTCCTTCACGAGCCTCTGACCCCTGGCGACGTCGTGGGATGGGTGATCGTCGTTGGCCGGGGAGAGCTTCACGTCGAAGTAGTGTTGTTCGATGACCACGTAGTTAGGCAGCCGGCCCTGCTTGGCGTGCAGCTTGAAGGCGAGCTTGTAGCTGTGGAACTTGACGAGGTGCTTCAGCTTCCGCAGGCTCTTGAAGAAGAGCACGGCGGGGATGTTCTGGTAGTAGACGCCGAAACTGAGACCATCCTCATCGAGGGAATCGAATATGGTCTTCTGGGGGAAGCCGTGGATGAGGTCCCTGCGCACGTTGCTGGTGGCGCCGTGGGAGGTGGCGGAGTGGACGTAGAAGCGATTGGGCTGGGTGGAGGCCGGGACGGAGGCGAACCACCTATCGAACACCGCGAACTCCTCCGCGAGAGCGGAGTAGACGGGGACAGCCTCGGGGGCGAAACCCCGCATGACGGTGCCGGCCACGCCCTCACCCATGCTCTCGGCCTGCTGGGCAAAGCCGCTCATGGGGGCGGGAACCGCAGAGGTGTCATCGGAGCCGAATATCTGCTCGCGGATAGCCTGGAAGGAGTGGCCGGGGTCGTAGTCGACGTAGGCGGCGCCGTCGGAGACAAAGACCTCAGGGGAGGAGGGGTCAGACGCCTTGACGTGGTTGGACTCGCGACCGGTGAGGCCGTCGATGTCCGTGCGGCCGCCCTTGCTCCGGAGCCACCCCAGCATGTGGTCAAACGACCGGTTCTCCATCACCAGCACCACCAGGGTCTTGATCGGCCCTTTGATTTCGTGCTTCGCCTTCTTCTTCCTCCTCCCCACCGCCCTCTCAGCGTCCAAGCAGTGGGCGGAGGCCACCAGGCAGAGCACGAAGACGGCCACCGCGAGGAGCCTCCTCCGCCCCCGCCCCCGCCACTGGACCCCCGAATCCATCTCCCTGTCGCCGAACGGAGGAGCCCGGAGCAAGAAACGTAATGATACAGTTGATGATGATATTGTGATCTCCGAATGGGGAGGACTCCTTCCCTTCCACGGATGAAAGACGAAGGGGTTTGTCCGACTGCGGTTGGCGAGTCAAACAAAGAAGGGCGTCTGGTACGAAGGCCGGGTCAAATATAAAAAGGCACCAACGAATAAATTAGAACCAAAGGTACGCCACAAGCTACCCTCCTCTCTTATCTTCTACTCTTGGATTGGTATTGATGAGTGCTTCGTCGATTTCAATTCTTTTAAACATTAAAATATATACATATACATATTTTTTTTGTATTTTATTTCTAAAATTGAATTAATATGTGCTAATGACTGCTATCACTTCAGGTTGAAACTTCAAGAGAATATTCGAGTATATTATTAATGTGGTCAATTTTGATCCTTTCACAACCTACCATTTTTTTGTTTTTCCACGATGCCGAATATGACAACCTTTTTCACACACACCAATCCAAAGTGGTATAAAATAAACTAATTTTATTTAAATATTTTAAATATATATTTGAAAAAAAAATGATTTAAGTCTCATCACAAAACTAATAGTATCTTAGAATTTGTGCCTCAAATATGAGTGTCATGAAATCGATTTAGCAAATCGTGCAAGAACAACAATAAAGATGCATGATTAAAATTTAATATTATAATTATGAACTAATAACATGCTTATAATCAATCGTGATAATATAATTAAAATTTTATAAAAAAAAAGGAGAGTAGAGAAACCCACCTCTTTGTCTCTTGAAATGGGGATCCTCCTTCTCCTCGTCAGTAGATAACAGAGAGTTTGATCATCCTTAAATATGAGAGAATGGAGGGTTTTCTTTTAAGAAAATAAATTATTAATTTATGGAATTAATGATTAATTAGTTTTTTTTCTAGAATTACCAACATAAATTATGAATTATATTTCAACTAGGAATTAATTTTCCTTATTAGGCTATACCTACTAGCAAATTAATTAACCCATGTAGAGTAAGACTCTAATTATAAATTTTAAATTTTAAGAATAATGGATTACAAATATTTCAGTGATGATATACATTTTGGTTGCATCGAATTCTTTGAATACTCACACTTTGGGTTGTAATACTTTAGATATATATATATTTTTTTATATTTTAAGCAAATGTATCGCACACAAAAATTCTACTTTAAATTACATCAAATGCATTAATTTTTTTATCATAAGAACAGATTTATTGCATGCTGAAAGGATGCATTTGTTGCTTAGCATTTTAGGGACATTTCTTTTAGGGATGGATGCGTCACACAAAATGAATGTTTTGATTTCATCAAGTATCTTAAATGCTTTTTTTATCTTAGGTTAACGTAGCGTGAGCAAAAGGAATGGTTCATGCATTCCTTCAATTGTAATAATCAATTAATCTTCTTTTTTTTTTAGTATTGTCATATCTAAAAGATGAAAATAAATTAATGTTAAGGGGATATTATTTGAGAGTTGTCACAATTGACCAAAGAGAATTTTTTTCTCAAAGACAAAAAACGATGTCTATATCTTTACAATTAACATTTTTAAATAATATACTATAAATCATTCTTCTATCGGATAATAGATACATAATAACTGGAAAAACAGAAAAGGCAAAACCATATACATCATGGAGTAAATGTCGAGAGGCCCACATGGAAAATGACGTTGCCGTAATCGGGCGGATTGATCGAAGCTTCTTCGGACTCATCCAATGCTGAAGAGACAGAGAGAGCCGACGCGTAAAAGGCCTCTGGTGGCGGAGATTGGACCGAGCAGAAGCTTATGTTGGCAAATGCAACAGCGTGGCCCACTTTGTCGACCACATGTTTTGGGAGACGTCGATTGTCGCGATTGCGTTCTGGAAATCGATGTTCCATCACAAAAGGCCAACATTTATTTCGACAACACGTTTCCGAGTCAAAGCCCATCGGACGGTTCCACGTGGAGACGAAGGCCTCGTGATTGATGCAGCAGTTAACAACATTGATTCAGTTATCAATGAACGTTTCTTAAGTCGTGCCTTTAACCGCTAACAACTAAGGACACGAAGATACTCACGTGCGATACACGTCCAGCTGACACGAAGACGCTCACCCGATGCCCACGTGCGACGGTGTATGGCGGTTTCCCGATGCTCATGTGAAGACCACGTGCTTCTGGTGTGCTCTCTATATAACGCGGCTTGTATAAATGATGTTCCGTTTCCGATCGTCACTCCCGAGGAGGCAAGAGACTGATCGGGAATACTCTTCTTTTTCTTGCTCGATTCTGCGGTAATGGTTATTCTCCCTCTATCACTGTTGTTTTCTCTTTATTCTAAGGTTCTTTAGGGTTTAGAGGTCTGTCCTTTTTTCGTTCGTTTCTTTTCCAGGATCAGATCATCGCTGGCCCCAAAGCCTGTGACGAGCTCCTCGTCCGATCTCGTTGTATGTAGTCTTCACTGCGTTTTTTATGCTCTCCGTTGGACTGTTCACGGGCATGTAATCCCCTTTTTTCCTGTCTCTTGTTGTTTTTTATTGGGGTTTCGTAAGTGCGATCGATTGGGTTCTAGTCATTTCTTCCTGATTACTTGTCGCTTTCATTGATTGTTTCTTGTTAGGTTTTCATAGAATGTCGTCTTCGTAAGGGATTGCCTGAGCTCTAATATTTCCTTTACTCTCTATTCATGCCCCTTTCTTGGTTGTTTATTGTTTCACGACGAATGTTGTGTTTTAAGATTGGGTCCTAAGTCTCATTCTTTCTGAACAAGCATTAAATATTCATCTAAAGTACTTGCAATCACCTTAGAATAAACACTAAAGAATGCCAAAAAGATTAGGAAAAATCTGAGCAATACCACAAGGCATATTGTCCTTAACGATTCTATATAGTTCACAATGCAGTTAGAAGAGATAGACAAGCAATGCACTTCATACATTGGTCTCGATTGACAAGCAGCCAGCGCATATTAGAGAGATTCAGCAGTTATTATATATATATATATATATATATATATATATATATATATATATATATATATATATATATATATATATATATATATATATATATATATATATATATATATATATATATATATATATATATAGTCTGTTACAGTATTCAAAAAGTATCTGTAGTATATGTAACATCTTAGTTTCACTGAGAAGAATCATTTACAAACAACAATTAGTATGTCATTTGTTAGTGTATCTTTATATTGTGGTCGGGGTGGTCAGGGAGTCAGCACGGCTAGGTTCGAATCCAGATATACAAGATTGTTCGGTCTAGCACTCGGGTCTCAGGGGTGGGCATCGACCTTCTCGTGTTCAATGCAGCCTTCTGTCTCCAAGTCCTCGATGCGTAGGGTCTCTCACATCGATGCTCGTGCGTCGAGTCGGGTCGGGCTCGAGCCTTGTCCCCCGAGTGTGATCTTCTCTCTTGGCAAGTGGCATGTTTCTTCGTCGCTGAGCTCCTGCACACAGGTCGAGGTCGGGAGATGAATTTCCCGACTCGACCCCTTCGAAACTTAAGTTAATTTTTGGTCGAATGAGAGAGAGATAGTTGAGTGTTTGAGAGGAAAAGCCTCGACAGTGTTGGCCAGACGATGGGTTTTTATATCTACACACAATGGTCGATTGTACCTGGCCTGTTAATGACTGTCGACCCCTCAAGCGGCGAACCCATATCCTTCGTGCGGATATCGATCATCCTACGTAGATCGACACCGAGCGACGTCATCCCGATCTCATTGGGCAATGTCGTACCCGAACGACGTTGTCCCGACCTTTGCGGGATGGCGTAATACTCGTGCGACACCATCCCAATCTTTGCAGGGCGGCGTCGTACCCTAGTGGCACTGTCCCAATCTTTGTGGGGCGGCGTAGTATCCGACGACGCCCCTTGCACGGTTTTGTACGGAGGATATACGTGTTGTCCGAATTCAGGGTATTGTGTTGATAAGGTCTGTCGTATCAATTTCGAAGCTCTTAGTTGGCGCCGATGTGGCTGTGGACAGCTACTAGAGGGCATACTACTAAATTGTACCTCATCACCATTATAGAATATATCTGGACGTGGGATAAAAGTTGTAGTGACGTGGATGCTTTTCGATGCACGCTACAATTTTGGGTTTTTGCTTCTGTGAGCCGATGCTGTAGTGACGTGGTGTTTTCGCATAATTTTTTTTTTTTTAATGTGTGATGTATAACCTCTGCAAATCACGTATAGGTTGCACGGAAAAACACATATGAGCTGGTGCATGGCTTGATGAGATCTGGTGCGGACTAGTATCGACAGAAGAAAACATCTGTATGTTGTAATTTTGAGATTGAGGTTGCAGGTAAATTCTGTGCTTCTGTATTATTTCTTTCATGTGCAACAGGTGGCCATAGTTTTTCTTGGGATTAGAATGTATGAAGCCAGCAAAGTTAGAAGGACCATCTCCGGGAGAGATTAAAACCATGAAAGTTTCAGTAGTTGCACCCCATTTCGAAATAATCATTTAAGCTTCCCTTGATGAGTGACATTTTATACGTCACTGCCCATTCATTCTTCACCATCAGTTTATCTCTCATTAATTCCGGTCCAAATCTTTTTTCCGGCCGCTTTTTTTTTATTTTTTTACACTATTGAACCCATTCTCATGCCAAGTCCATCTTCCAGTGGAAAGACTAAAAGCTAAAAACAGAACACAAACAGCTTCGTGATTTATTTGAATTCCAACCTTTAATGCATGGGGATACCTTCCAAGCTTTCTTGATGAGGACTAACAGATTTCGCTGTATCGGTCGATCCACAAAACAGCGTCCCTTCCTCGTGATGTTCAGGAATGCGGTAATGATATCAGCACAACGGGCCAGCGGGGTTGGCGTACAGGTTGTGGTGCTCAGGAGATATGAAGCTGTTTGCTGAATCGGTCGAGACAGGGTAGCTATGCTTGCCCCAAACGAAGTCACAGACTACCACGTACGCACCACAAATCGGTGAATCTAAACCGTCCGTAGTGGTCGTGTGGTTATGCTCGAGGCGTATCCTAACTAAAACGTTGCCCACGAATAGTACCGTCGGATCGGAAAACGAATCATAAGGGTAGCTCCGATGATGATGATGCGATGAGCCCGAGTGCATGGTATGAATCAAAGAAGCTTCTTAGACTGTATAACGAACTCTCCTTTTCCGTTTCCCATTCATATACGACTACTTGTTGCCGCTCTCATTGGCGAGGACGGATCAGACGAGGAGAAGGCAATGGTGGAGGCGGCAGCCAAGAACGGGGATAGGAAGGCGACAAGGCATTCCGATGGGTGACAAGGGACGCGTCCGGTCTCTTCTCTTCTTCGCCTTCTCCCGGAGGTGGGTTCCTCCTTCCCTTTTCTCTCGATTCACGCCTTTCTCGCTCTTTTCTTTCTTTGATCTCGTCATCTTCATCCTCTCCATTTTCTCTCAATTCACGTCCTTCTCGCCCCGTCCTTTTCTTTCTTTGCTCTTGTCTTCATCTCCGGAGGAGACTCGCTTGATGGAACGCTCTCATCCTCTGTTTCTTTTTCAGTCACTTGATCTTCGATTTGTTCTTACATTTTCTTCACGAACTGTGCTGATCGAATCGACTTTTCTGTATCTGTATATCTTTCGGAATGTGGGGAGGCAAGAAGGAAAGTAAAACAAAATTATAGTGATAGGACTATTTCTTTTTTGGGGTAAATTCCCCACTCTTTGTTCTATGGTTTTCTTCTCTTCCTTTTTGTTTCCGGCCATCTTTTTTTTTTGTTGTTTTTCTCTTCCGTGTTCTTGAACTGTTGTTTCCTAATGAACATTCTTTGACTAGCTTCTTCGTGTTCTTTCCTACGTTATTAGTTTACGAGTTCAAAGTCTGCAGAACACGTAAATAGGCAAAAGAAAAGGTTAGATGGCAGATGTGTTGTATTCTGTCATTCATTATTATATACATGTTTATTCGGATTTCTTTCTTTTTTTGTCTGATCCGATGCTTATAGTTTTTTATTGTTATTCATTATTATATGCATGTTTCTTCAGATCTTTTTCCTGTTCTTTTGTATTCTGATTGGAAGCATATAACGAGATCATAGAAATCCAGTTCCTGATCGATGTTTCTTTTTGTTAATATAATAACAAGATCATTCATCATTATATACACGTTTCTTTTTTGTTTTGTGATTTAATGCATATTCACGGCCACGTATTAGAGGCATATAGCCAAAGGTGTAGGCGGGGTACTACTCGTTGATGTTTATGGAGTCCTTTAGGGAGAGAATTGGTGAAGAAAATGCATATTAATATGACAATATTTGCTTCTCCTACAAAAGATCTTATTCTTTGAGGGCAGAAGGTAGGTATACCAAGACAGCTTAAAGGAACACATGGAGAGTAGAGAAGAAGAGATGTGATAATCTCCATGGTATTTACAAAATTTGTTGTTTAAAGATCTTAACCTCTTCGTTCTTGTTTTTAGAGAACGTTGGACTAATCATGGAGCACACAAGTTTAGGGACTGGAATTGAAGTTACTATAAAGTGGTCCATGAAAATAACAAGGTGGAAAACGCGTTTTTCTTAATTCAAGTAGGACTAGGACTTAGGAATTCATAATGATCTGTCAGTCAGGCCAGATTTGCATCATAGCATAACACAAGAATAAAAGGATGATATATTTTAAAAATGTAATCTTTGCTATTGGTAGACACAAGTATCCAACATATGCTAACTCCTACATCTGTTAGTGGTTATTGGATCTAACATTTGGGTGTGATAGAAAGTTGATATGTGTCCTGTCTCAGTTGTTTTATCTGTCAGTTATATCTGTTGTTCCTTGTTACTCAGATGCAACTATTGATGTAAATTTATTTTTAATAAAAATTTCAGGTCTTTTACTTCACTATATAACAACAGCCCATTCCAGAACGCGTGACCTATGAAATTATTGCTTTTTTTCTTTACTGTTATTAAGCTGTTCTTTGACATAAATGTCATCACAGTATGTCCTACTTCCATTTGGTTTCATTCATATGAGATAGGAAAGTTACAGATAAATTGGTAGAGAGGTCACATGAAAAGCAACGTATACAATGATTATGTCCTGCTGTTAAAGTTGGATAATGTTGTTGGTTCAGTTGTGATTATCAAACAATCCAAAATGCTTAGTTTAGACACTTTCTGCAGTACTGTTGGATTTCTTTTTTTTCTTCTTTGGGTTCTTCTCCAGTTTTTATGTATCTGTTGGATTTCTTGTTGATGAACATGCAAATGAAATTAGGAACCTATTATAAAAAATTGACGTGCACTACTGTCGTAATAACTTGCTTGCTTAAGTTCGATGTAATAGCTGAAATCCTTTTTGTAAATTCTGTTCGTTTAACTTGTTTAACTTGCTTGGTTTTTGGACAGGGGTTTTGGGGAGCCACACTATACTTCTCTGTTCCCTCCGTCATGCATATTTAATGGAATTCGATGCATGTCCCATTTGAATATCATAGTTGGGTCATGCATATATAGATGTAGAAGTTTGTGGTTGTGTGAATGCAATTCAGTTCAACTTGATAAATAGATGTAGAAGTCATGAAATATTTGCTTGGAGTTCAACTTGGAGTACATGAACACTAAGGGAGGCCTTTGTTCTCGATCCGAATATTTGCTTGATCCAAATATTTGTTTAAAATATTTTGCATCAAATAACAAATCATTTGTCTGCAATAATAAAGGCGATGATATTACTAAATAGAGTTTGTTGTATTCGTTACGTTAATGTTTCTTTTTTGTCTTTGGGTTTTGTCTTTGTTTTTTTTTTTTTTCTTTGGAAACGACTCTGCTGCAAAGCAAACGGCGGACATCTGCAACGACTACTCAAAACATTACGAAACACTATCTTTTTTAATAATCATCAAAACATTTAAACAGAATCAATTTTCACGCTATTAAACGCATATCAAATTAAATAACCTCGAATTTTCCATCAAATTAAATTTTAGATTTCAAAAAAATATTTGATTAAAATTAAAAGTGCATTATAAAATACAACTGAAACAAATTTTCAGTAAAGGAAAGTAAATTTTTATTCTTTTCTTGCAGAGAAAAAAAATTTGTTATTGCAAAATTAGCTTTGGGTGCTTCATTACGTCATCCGTAAAATTGCTAAGAAAACATTTGTCGCTTGGAAATCCATATTTGAGGAACGTAAATCTTAGATCACCCAAAGTTGGAAAATAACAAACACCTGGCTACAAGTATAATACTTAAAAGAGTATAATACTAAGGAGTGCACTTTTATAATAGTATATATATATATATATATATATATATATATATATATATATTTGTGTGTGTGTATAATCATGAATGATAGTGACGTATTACTGTTTTCAAAGATATATCCAACATCTTTGTCCCAATATGAATAGTAGTCTTATTTTGCACAGAGGTCATGATCAGAATGCATGACATTGAAGAGAGTATTTCCTAGAATCCTTAGTCAATAACCTGTGTGGTAGACCATATTGTTCTTGAATGAGCGAGCCATGGCCCCTTTCCACATTTAACTTTTTGTTTTATTTCCATTTCTATATAGATACACAAACTACAAAATTAATTAATTAAACAAAGTAATGAATGAATTTTGCATATGGTCTGGTTGGAGAACTTAGTGCTGTTAGATGAGAACAGATTGGGACAAAGATTTAATTCAAAGCCTTTCCACAATAACTCCAAATCCTTTAAACAAAAAATATGGCAGACTTGAGTTATATTCTAAACTTCCTTTCAGCTGAAGGAACAGGAAGGAGCTAAAATTCGAATTCTAAACATTATTATCAACTCATTTGGATCTAATTCTAAGCATCATTACAAGATCCAAGATCAAGAAACAAGAACCATGAATACGAAATGGCACAACCAACTAAGCACTATGTGGTTTCAAGATCAAATCACAGGCATAAACTTATATGACAAGACATGATTCACGATCCCATTTGTTGATATTTCACTAGCACTTTTGATGATTGAAAAGATATTGACTATATAACTGTAAATTCACCGAGGTATAACAAAGCATGTTGCCCATCTGACACGAAACAAAGTACACACGGCCATCCGATGAGATTGAAAACGGTTATCATCACTAGAATTCTCAATGTCATGACGTGACAGAAGGCAATGCTTTCTGGTCCTACTTCCTAAGTTCTTAGTCGAACTTGGTCCAACTCAACAACAACAACCTGGGTAGTAGGCCATGTTGTTACTACAAAGGGGCATGTCCCCTGTCCCACACATTTATTTAACTATTGGTTTTATTCCCATTTCTCTATAAATATATAAACAAACAAATTGATTCATCAAACACAAATAATGAATGAATAAATATTCCGTATATAATACGGTTGGAGAACTTAGTAGAGTTAGTTACGAATAAAATTGGAGCAATGATAGCTGAAAACCAATTCAAAAGCCTTGAACAACAATTCCGATTCCGATTCCATACAGAAAAACATACCGCAAACTTGAATTATGTTTTAAAATTCCTTTTAGATGTGCATGAACAAGAACGAGCTTTAGGGCACATTAGTTCATCATTAGAAACAATCTCTCTTAGATCTAACTCTGAGCATCGTTACAGGATCAAGAAACGAGAACCAATCAAACAAAAGGCACAACAAGTGTAAAGAATTAAAGGAAGAAGATAGAAAGATAGAAATTGTAAACGAAACTATGAAATATATGAAATGTAATTGCTTAGTTCGTTTAGATAGTGAGCTCTATTTATACACATTCAGCAAGGAGGATTTTTCTCAGCACTGAGTTGTTGTCTGACAACTTGATCTCGCACGAAGTGGAAGTCGATGGCAATATGTTTCATGCGGGAATGGAACACTGGATTGACACATAAGTAGGTAACTCCAATATTATCACAATATATTGTAGGAATAACCATGGAGGTGATGTTGAGTTCCTTGAGCAGATTTGTGACCCAATTGAGTTCAGCAGCGGTAGTGGCGATGGCACGGTATTCAGCTTCAGTTGTAGATCGTGCAACCGCCTTTTATTTTTTTAGAACTCCAACTAATTGGAGTAGCTCCAAGGAAGATAATGTACCCTGACGTAGATGTTCTATCATCAAAGTTCTCTGCCCAATCAGCATCAGTAAAGACATGGAGACGGAGTGAAGCATTTCTGCGAAGAAAAATGCAATGATTAAGAGTCCCTTTAAGATACCGCAAAATTTGTTTGACCGTAGACCAATGCGTAGTAGATGGTCGATGCATGAATTGCGATAATTTATTGACGGCAAATGAGATATCTGGACGGGTGAGAGCCAAGTACTACTGTAAGGAGCCAAGGACTTGTCGATATTGAGTCGAATCTATAGCAGGGCTTCCATCACATAATTTAAGTGATTCACTGGTAGAGAGATGAGTTGTAACCTCTTTCGCATCCTGCATGTAAATGTTGCTTCCACTGATCGAGGGAGAATCGATCGGCCGAGTGCTTTAGAAATGCCTAAGTCTTCAAAGGATCATTTCCTATGGCAATAATATCTTCCACATATGCTAAAAGATATATTGTGCTTCCATTGTGCTGGCAAATGAATAACGAGGTATTAGACTTGAAATTGATGAAGTCAATTGAGGTTAAAAACGAGCCAAGCTCGATATCCAAAGGCGGCAATTATGCATCTTGGCGAGCATAACTTTCTAATCTTCTATTTGGCTATGATCTCCTAGGTTATATTGATAGCTCTCTCCAGTGTCCACCTGAAATGGTCAACATCCTAGGCGAACCCAGTCCAGTGCTAAATCCAGCCCACAAACTATGGTTACATCAAGATTGCCTCATCCTCTAAGCTATTCAAGCTTTCGTTGCTGGATCTGTTGCCCCGTTGATATCCTCATGTATGACTACTGCAGAAGCATGATGCAAGTTACAAACAACTTTGATAAATCGCTCGCGTACTCGCATGCTCGGACTTCTCTCCAATCTGATGAAAACGAAACAAGAGGAAAGTACTATTGCTGATTATCTATAAAATATCAAAGTTATCATCGATGACTTGGCTTTGATAGGTCATTCTCTCAGTGATGAAGAAGTCCTAATCCACACCCTCAATGGCCTAGGAGACGAGTACAAAGAACTGATAGCAACACTTCGGGCATGCAACTCACCAATATCATTCAAAGAACTTTATGATAAGTTGATCGACTATGAGACGTGCTTAAAGCGTGATGATAGGTTACTTGGACCACCTATTACAACTCAGGTCAATCAAAAATCCAAGAGGAAGAGCAACCAGTACAATAAGCACGTCAACAACGATCTGGCTAAGCTGCCTTCTAGCCCTATGGGGCCCAGACCAAACCCCCCTTATCCATATCAAGGTGGTAACTTTCATAATCCTCAACCGTCGCGTCCTGACTTCACAAGCCACCAACGAGTCGTTTACTAACTGTGTGATAAAGTCGGACACTCCGCGAAAGTCTGTCGGTCTCGCCCCAGACTCCCTGCTCCATCACAGTGGCCTCAAACGAATTTCATGGCTACTCCAACTCATACCCAACCTAATTGGATTATGGACTCAGGCACCTCTCATCACATCACCTATGATCTTCAAAACTTGTCCATCCACAACAACTATAACGGAAATGAAGATATCATCATCGGTGATGGTAAAAGAATTCCTATTACTCATTCTGGTTCCTCAATGCTTAGTTTACTTACTACAACTTTTACACTCGATGATGTTCTGTATGCACCTAACATTAAAAGAAAACTCATTTCAATTTCTCAATTCTGTAAACAAAATAATACCTCCATTAAATTCTTTCCTAACTTTTTTCTTATCAAGGATTTGAGCACGGGGGCATCTTTAGTCCAGGGCTAGAACAAAGACAACATTTATAAGTGGCCATCCGCTTCGTAAATTACCCTTCCTACTGCTTACTCTTCAGTCGCAGCTCCGATTGATGTATGGCATCGTCGTCTTGGTCATCCCTCCCCTTTTATCCAGCAAAAATTACTTTCTCGTTATTCTCTTTCTACCTTGAAAATCAATAGCACTATCAATCATTACGATGCTTGTCTTTGCAATAAAAGTCATAAACTATCTTTTGGGACAACCTCCATTTCTTTCTCTAAACCATTTGAAATCATTTATACCGACGTGTGGGGCCCTGCCCTAATTCCTTCTTTTGATAAGTTTCGCTTTTATGTCATTTTTTTAGACTATTTTACTAAGTACACATGGTTATATCTTCTTCACCACAAGTCTGATGTTTCCACGGTATTTACCAACTTTCGAAAGTTTATCGAAATTTTGTTTCAATCTTCCATTAAAACAGTTTACTCTGATGGTGGAGGCGAATATCAAGCCCTGGCATCCTGTCTCTCCGGTTGTGGTATACAACACCTCAAGTCACTCCCACATACTCCTCAATTGGTTGGCTCTGCCGAATGCAAATATCGACATATCGTTGAAACTGGTCTCTCCCTTCTACATCAAGCATCCATGCCATCACCTTTTTTGTCAGTAGCTTTTCAAACTACAGTTTATTTCATTAATCGTATGCTCACTCCAGTCTTACAATATCAATTACCATTTGAAAAATTATTCCACAAGTTTCCAAACCTTTATAAACTCAAAGTTTTTAGCTATTTATGTTATCCATGGCATCGTCTCTATGCCTCACATAAGCTAACACTACGATCTAAGCCTTACACTTTTATAGGCTATTCTCTTGAACATAATACTTTCCGATGCTATGAACCCTAAACTAAAAAAGTCTTTATATCACATCATGTTATTTTTGAAGAGTCTATCTTTCCTTTTCAAAACAATCCTACTATGCAGGCTACTCCAATAAACATATATCATTGGAATATCCCTCTGATCTCATCACATGAACCTCCCATGACACCGTCCAGTCCTTACCCTCAAGATTTGTATACCACTATTACTCCAGTTCAACAGCTTCTCACTCCATCTATTTCTCCACTCCCTTCCTCACAAGTTTCCCCTATTAATGAAATAATACCCTCAGCAACATTGCCACTGGCGGCAACTAGGAGTTTGCAGACATATCTCGGATATTGAGGATGAACGAAACCAGGAGGTTGCTGCATAAAGACATCTTCAGTAAGTGACCCCTGTAAAAAGGAATTGTTAACATCCAATTGTCGTATGTGTCAGCCCTTTGAGATGGCCAAATTCAGGATAAGATGGATTGTTGTGAGTTTAACAACGAGACTAAATATCTTTGTGAAGTCGACACCAGGTCGTTGATGAAACCCTTTGGCGACTAATCGTGCTTTATATCTGGCAACGGATCCGTCTAGGTTCCGCTTAATTCGAAAGACCCATTTACACTCGATGATATTTTGTGTGTGATGAAAGGGTACTAAGGTCCATGTAGAGTTATGGAGGAGAGCATCATATTCGTTGGTGGTATAGCCGAGGGCGAGTCACTGTCATGGACCGGGCCAACCATCGGCACGACAATGTCACTAAGTCTCGGAGAAGGTAAAGCCAATGGCAATGTTACCGAGGGTATTACTTCATTAATAGGGGAAACTTGTGAGAAAGAGAGTGGAGAAATAGAGGGAGTGAGAAGCTATTGAACTGGAGTAATAGTAGTATGCGGATCTTGAGGGTAAAGACTGGACGATGTCATGGGAGGTTCGTGTGATGAGATCGAAGGGAAATTTCAGTGATGTATGTTTATCGGAGTAACCTGCATAGTAGGATTGTTTTGAAAAGAAAAGACAGACTCCTCAAAAATAACATGACGTGACATAAAAACTTTTTTAGTTTGGGGTTCATAGCATTAAAAAGCATTATGTTTAAGAGAATAACCTATACAAGTGCAACGCTTAGATCGTTGTGTTAGCTTATGTGAGGCATAGGGAAAAGCCATGAATAACATAAACATCCAAAAACTTTGAGTTTATAAAGGTTTGGAAGCTTGTGGAATAATTTTTCAAATGGTGACTGGTATTGTAAGACTAGAATGAGCATACGATTAATGAGATAAATTAAAATTTGAAAAGCTACTGACCAAAAAGGTGGTGGCATGAATGCTTGATATAGAAGGGAGACACCAGTTTCAACGATATGTCGATGTTTGCGTTCGACAGAGCCAACCAATTGGGGAGTATGTGGGGGTGACTTAAGGTGTTGTATACCACAAGCGGAGAGATAGGATGTGAGGGCTTGATATTCACCTCCGCCATCAGAGTAAACTGTTTTAATGGAAGATTGAAAAAAATTCTCGACCAACTTTCGAAAGTTGGTAAATATTGTAGAAACATCAGACTTATGGTGAAGAGGATATAACCATGTGTACTTAGTAAAATAGTCTACAAAAATAATAAAAAAGCGAAACTTATCAAAAGAAGGAATTGGGATAGGGCCCCATACGTCGATATAAATGATTTCAAATAGTTTAGAGCAAGAAATGGAGGTTGTCCCAAAAGGCAGTTTATGACTTTTATTGCAAAGACAAGCATCGCAATGATTGACAGTGCTATTGATTTTAAGGTAGGAAGAGAATAACGAGAAAATATTTTTTGCTAGATAAAAGGAGAGGGATGACCAAGACGACGATACCATACGGACTAAAGATGCCCCCATGCTCAAATTATTGATAAAAAAAAAGTTAGGAAAGAATTCAATAGAGGTGTTATTTTATTTACAGAATTGAGAAACGGAAATGAGGTTTATTTTAATGTTAGGTGCACATAGAACATCACCGAATGTAAAAGTTATGGTAAGTGAACTAAGCATTGAGGAACCAGAATGAGTAATAAGAATTCTTTTATCGTTACTGATGATGATATCTTCATTTCCGTCATAGTTGTTGTGGATGGACAAGTTTTGAAGATCATAAGTGATGTGATGAGAGACGCCCGAGTCCACAATCCAATTAGGTTGGGTAGGAGTTGGAGTAGCATGAAATTCGCCTGAGGCCATTGTGATGGAGCAGGGAGTCTGGGGCGAGATCGACAGACTTTCGTAGAGTTTCCGACTTTATCACATAGTTGGCAAACGACTCGTTGGTAGGGGGTTTGGTCTGGGCCCCATAAGGCTAGGAGGCAGCTTAACCAGACCATTGTTGACGTGCTTATTGTACTGGTTGCTCTTCCTCTTGGATTTTTGATTGACTTAAGCTGTAATAAGTGGTCCGGGCAACCTATCATCATGCTTCAAGTACGTCTCATAGTCGATCAACTTATCATAAAGTTCTTTGAATGATATTGGTGAGTTGCGTGCCCGAAGTGCTGCTATCAGTTCTTTGTAGTCGCCTCCTAGGCCATTGAGGGTGTGGATTATGACTTCTTCATCACCGAGAGAATGACCTATCAAAGCCAAGTCATCGATGATAACTTTGATATTTTGTAGATAATCAGCAATAGTACTTCCCTCTTGTTTCGTTTTTATCAGATTGGAGAGAAGTCCGAGCATGCGAGTACGCGAGCGATTTACCAAAGTTGTTTGTAACTTACACCATGCTTCTGCAGTAGTCGTACATGAGAATATCAGCGGGGCAACGGATCCAGCAACGAAAGCTTGAAAAGCTTGGAGGATGAGGCGATCTTAATGTAACCATAGTTTGTGGGCTGGATTTAGCACTGGATTGGGTTCGCCTGGGATGTTGACCATTTCAGGTGGACACTGGAGAGAGCTATCAACGTAACCTAGGAGATCATAGCCAAATAGAAGATTAGAAAGTTATGCCGCCAAGATGCATAGTTGCCGCCTTTGGATAATTTGAAGGGAATGAGTGCTATAGCATTGATGGTGATAAGACTTTGAGAAGTGCTCAGAGTCCCTACAGAAATAGGGATAAGAATATCAGAAGAGGAAAATGAAGACATCCAAGATATTTTGTGGTGGTTTAAGTGATCTTTACAGAAGATGTAAATATTGTTAGGATCGAGAGCACTAAGAGGGGGGGGGGGGGGGGGGGGGGGGGGTGAATTAGTGCAGCGGATATCTTTTAGCGATTAAAAACAAAAGCTGCGTTCGTTCGATAAAAATCAGTTTTGAAGCAAAAGCCGACTCAAAGATAAGTTATGACTAAGTGCAGTTTACATCTAAACGTAGTTTACGTCTAAACACAATTTACGTTTAAATGCAGTTTACGTCTAAACGCAGATTTACGTCTAAACGCAGATTTACGTCTAAACGCAGATTTACGTCCAAACTCAGTTTACGTCTAAAACGTAGTTTTACGTTTAAACGTAGTTTACGTCTAAACGCAGTTTTACGTCTAAAATGCATATTTACGTCTAAACGCAGATTTACGTCTAAACGCAGATTTACGTCTAAACGCAGTTTGCGTCTAAGCGCAGTTTGCGTCTAAACACAGTTTGCGTCTAAGCGCAGTTTACGTCTAAACGCAATTTACGTCTAAACGCAGTTTGCGTCTAAACGCAGTTTGCGTCTAAGCGCAGTTTACGTCTAAACACAGTTTGCGTCTAAACGCAGTTTGTGTCTAAACGCAGATGACAGTTTGCAGTTCTAAATGAAATCAAGACGTAAAGGTAAACTGCACAGAACCTTGTTCATAAAAGCGCAGAAGACAGTTTGCAGTTGTAAATGAAATCAAGACGTGAACGTAAACTGCACAGAACCTTGTCCATAAAAAAAAGCGCAGAAGATAGTTTGCAGTTATAAGTGAAATCAAGACGTAAACGTAAACTGCACAGAACTCATTCGTAAAAGCGCAGAGAGACAGTTTGCAGTTTGTAGATGGAATCAAGACGTAAACGTAAACTGCACAGAATTCGTTCGTAAAAGCGCAGAGAGCAGTTTGCAGTTTGTAAATGGAATTAAGACGTGAACGTAAACTGCACAGAACTCGTTCGTAAAAGCGCAGAGAGCAGTAGCTATGTAGGAGGTTTGCAGTAATGATAAAGTGCTCAAAATAAACGCAAACAAGAGATTTAGAGTGGTTCGGTCAGTCTTGACCTACTCCACTTTTGGCTTCCTCCACCGATGAGGTTACCGACGTCAACTAGAGGCCTTCCTTCAATAGGCGAAGGTCAACTACCCTCTTACAGATTCACTCCTTTTGACGGGCTTAGGAGACAACCCTTACAGATGTTTTCTCTCCTCTCTTTACAACTCAAACTTGAAGAACAGAAGGAGGAGGAAAACTAGCAGTTTTGAGCTCTAAGAACCACTGAAAAGATCAAGATTTCGGGTAAGTTCTTACTCTTTTCAGTGCTGAATGGGTGGGGTATTTATAGGCCCCAACCCAATTCAAATTTGGAGCTCAAAACGATCAAATCCCGGAATTCTGGGATCAGGCGGTTGCACCTCTTGACTGGAGAGGTTGCACCGCCTGGCAGAGCTCGAAGACCGAGCTCAGGCGGTGCCACCTCTCTGTCAGGGAGGTTGCACCGCCCAGTCTTGCTCGAAGACTGAGCCCCAGGCGGTGCCACCTCCTGGCTGGGGCGGTTGCACCTCCCAGTCTCGCTGGGAGACATAGCCTGGGCGGTGCTACCTCCTGGCTGGGGCGGTGCCACCTCTTTCACTATTTCAGCTCACTTGGTTTGGCTCCAAACTTGGCCCAAACCAGTCCGAACTTGGGCCTAATTGGCCCCTACTTGGGTTATAGGATTAACACCTAATCCTAACCCTAATTAATGTGCTAACTATGATTTTAAAGACATTTTCTAAGCTATTACAAAGTCCGCAAGTCAAGATTTCTTCTGGCGAGCTTCCGGCAAACTTCCGGCGGTCTTCCGATGAACTCTCGGAAACCATTCTGCGGACTCCCGGCAAGCTCCTAGACTTCACGATTTGTTCTTAGCGAGTTCCAACGAGCTTCTTCGGCAAGCTCCGATCTTTCTCGGCGAGCTCCGCGAACTCCCAACGAACCTTCCGGCGAGCTTCCGAAAAACCCTTCGGCAAGCTCCCAACTCATTCTCGGCTAGTTCCGGTAGCATTCCCGACGAACCTTCGGACTTCCGTCGAACTCTCGAACTGGCAACAAATCCTTCGCGCTTGACTCCGACACTTTGTTTCGCTTTATGTCTTCATCGTTATCATAGTTAATCCTGCACAATTAAAACAAAACTTCGATCGAGACAATTAATCCTAAGCAATTAACCAAGTTGTCCGGCTTGTCATTGGTCCCTCGACGCTTCGTCCGATTCTTCGGCGCATCGTCCTTTCCTGCAGCCTATTGCCCAATCGGCCAGTTGACTCCGCAACTCCGATATCCTTGGCACAATACCCGCTCTTCTTGGCCCGATGCCTGAGTTCACGGCCCGAAGCCTTCTATCGATACGTCGACCGATCCACCGGCCCGACGTCCAATCTTCTGACATGTTCCTTCGGCACAACATGATTTTCCTGCTTTAATTGTCTTATCCTAATCGAAGCACCCTGCGTCACTCAAAACGCAGATTAAATCATAAACATATATCAAGGAGTTCCATCATCAAAATACGAGATTCAACAATCTCCCCCTTTTTGATGATGACAACTACTTGATGACGGAGTTAAACTTAACTCCCGAAGTTTAAACAAACTCCCCCTATCAATATACCTTATTGATAGAACCTTGAATTCAAACTGAATTCAAGTCATTGCAATATTCATCATGAATACTTGCAACACGTCAACATGAACATATGCATAAACTTATGCATCACATGTCATGTCATCAACATACTTCTCCCCCTTTGTCATCAACAAAAAGGAGAAGTATCACAATCAAGTGTTTGTGATATTGGTTCAACTCATTGCATGAAAAACATAATATCAAGTTTTATCATCATGCAGTTTTGAAGCCAAAAAATTTAGCAAATGTTACATCATGCTTAGAACATTCAAGCTATCAAGTTTTAGATATGCAAGTTTTACAGTATACAAGATAGCACTTGGTATGAAAATTAGAGATGTTCAAGATAGCAAGTTCTATATCATGCAAGCTAGCAAATTAGAGATGTTCAAGAAGGCAACTCTTGCTTCTTGAAATATGCAAATTTGTCAAGTTTTGCTAGATGTGCAAGTTAGCATTTTTGCCTCTTGAGATAGGCAAGATAGCACATATGCTTCTTTTGAGATAGCAACTTTTCGCTTCTCTTTAGACTACAAGCTAGCAATTTTTACGATATACAAGTTTCGCAATATACAAGCTAGCAAAAACTTCGAAAGCAAATGCAAGATAACTTTCTTGTGTAGGCTCATGATTATTGCTTCCTATTGTAATGTGCAGGTTGCAAGTCTTGCTTCTTGAGATATTCAAGATAGTGATTTTCAAGAAAACAATTTTTGCTTCTTGAAATAAGCAAGTTAGCAATCAAGTTTTTGCATCTTCTTGACTTGTGCAAGCTAGCTATCTCCCCCTTTGTCATTGTCAAAAAGAAAGGAAGAATACAGTTTTGTAGTTCTTTTTTTTTTTTTTTTTTTTACAACGATTTCAAAATCATGACAAAGGATGAATAATCAAGTTATGAATGTCAAGATAATTTTTCATCATAAATATTTTATCATTGCATTATCATAAGTTGAAGTATTACATGCATAATATCATATCATCATTCATAATTACATTAATGTTTCAATATAGCAATTTCTTCTCAAAATGTGTAACTTAGCACTCATCATGATTTACATCATATGCAATACATCACATCATAATTAGAAAGCACAAGTATTACATGCATAATTGCAAATCATAAATGTTTCATATCATGATGGTATCAATTTTGTCAAATTATATCCTACCATGCATGATCAATAACTCCTCATTTGTATTTCATGCATTATTTCATTTCATCTCATAAGGAATATCAAGAAAAGTTATTGGATGAGGAGATAAATATTTTATGAATACACGGAATTGTATAAAAATCATATCATAAGTGTTTCGTGTATTCATATTATCACATGAAGCATATTATCATTTTTAAGATTCATAACATGAATAACGTTATTACTATTTCATCAAAATCAATTTCGAGATTCACACAATATCATGAAATCATTAATCTCGATAAGATGGGAAAAGCATTTAACATGATTGATGCATGATTCATATTTAAAGTGTATCTTATGTCGTAAATACGAATCAAGCATTTGTCAAATCTGAAATCATCCTCAAAATTACATTCAATAAATTCATGTATGACAAGCATAGATTTATTGAAAAATCAATAAGATAGAGGATTACATTTCAAGTGTTCATCAATTGTAGCATTTCATCATATGGTAAGATATCAATGCGAAAAACTGTGAAACAAGATTTTGTTTGATATCTTGATACAGGGCATGATGTACACATTTCGAATATTTTAGCAAGTGTAGCATTGCATCACATGGTAAGATATCAGCTCGTATGATGTAAATTTTTGTTTGATATCTTGATACAGGGCATATAGCAATGATAGCAATCATATATTTCTTGGTGATGCAAGTACGGCCTAATCATAGCATCAATGATAGCAACCATATTATCATCAGTAATAGCAACCATATCATTATCAGTAATAGCAACCATATCATTATCAGTAATAGCAACCATATCATTTCATATTTTTGCATTTACATTATTAAATTATTAAAAATATAATTTTCAAGAAAATTTAAAGAAAAAGAAAAATGCATCATGAAGAACATCATGTAATTTCGAAGTAAATTAAAGGCATTTTGATTACCTTAGCGTCGAAAGGCGTAGAGGCGTAGTTTGCCACCTCGCCTTTGTTGATTTTCTCCTCGTCTTCGGAGGAGCTCGATTCATCCCAGTTTTTGTTCTTCTTCTTGCGTTCAAAGCAAGTAGTTCCGTTCTTTTTACTTTTTAATTTTTGTTTCATTTGTAGTTGCAGTTCACCATCACTTGAGCTTATGCTCGAGTGGTCTTCAAATGTTCTATGTCCCAAATCCTTCCTGTTCTTTGGAAGGTGGTTCTCAAGTTCTTCACGTGCATTGCACGTCATTTCATATGTGATCAATGAACCAATTAGTTCTTCAAGTGGAAATTGGTTCAAGTTTTTCGATTCTTGAATAGCAGTTACTTTTGAATCCCAAGTTTTAGAAAGTGAGCGTAAAACTTTGTTAACGAGTTCAAAATCCGAAAAGCTTTTACCAAGTGATTTTAAACCATTGACGACATCCGTAAAACGGGTGTACATGTCAACAACGGTTTCGCTTGGTTTCATATGAAAAAGCTCAAAATCATGCAGTAAAATATTAACTTTCGAGTCTTTGACTCTACTAGTTCCCTCGTGCGTGATTTCAAGAGCACGCCAAATATCGAAAGCCGTTTCGCACAAAGAAACCCGATTGAACTCATTTTTGTCCAAAGCGCAAAATAAGGCATTCATAGCCTTTGCGTTTAAAGAAAAATACTTCTTCTCTAAATCCGACCATTCGTTCATCGGTTTAGAGGGAAGTTAAAAACCGTTTTCAACGATATTCCATAAATTTAGATTTAGAGAAATCAAGAAAACTCTCATTCGAGTTTTCCAATAAGTGTAGTCCAATCCGTTAAAGAACGATGGACGAAAGACCGAAAAGCCCTCTTGAAGAGCCATTTCTCTCGGGTGTAAATCCGAAATGAGAAATACCCCGCTCTGATACCAATTGTTAGGATCGAGAGCACTAAGAGGGGGGGGTGAATTAGTGCAGCGGATATCTTTTAGCGATTAAAAACAAAAGCTGCGTTCGTTCGATAAAAATCAGTTTTGAAGCAAAAGCCGACTCAAAGATAACTTATGACTAAGTGCAGTTTACGTCTAAACGTAGTTTACGTCTAAACACAATTTACGTTTAAATGTAGTTTGCGTCTAAACGCAGTTTTACGTCTAAACGCAGATTTACGTCTAAACGCAGATTTACGTCCAAACTCAGTTTACGTCTAAAACGCAGTTTTACATTTAAACGTAGTTTACGTCTAAACGCAGTTTTACGTCTAAAACGCAGATTTACGTCTAAACGCAGATTTACGTCTAAACGCAGATTTACGTCTAAACGCAGTTTGCGTCTAAGCGTAGTTTGCGTCTAAGCGTAGTTTACGTCTAAACGCAGTTTGCGTCTAAACGTAGTTTGCGTCTAAGCGCAGTTTACGTCTAAACGCAGTTTGCGCCTAAACGCAGTTTGCGTCTAAACGCAGATGACAGTTTGCAGTTCTAAATGAAATCAAGACGTAAACGTAAACTGCACAGAACCTTGTTCATAAAAGCGCAGAAGACAGTTTGCAGTTGTAAATGAAATCAAGACGTGAACGTAAACTGCACAGAACCTTGTCCGTAAAAAAAAGCACAGAAGATAGTTTGCAGTTGTAAGTGAAATCAAGATGTAAACGTAAACTACACAGAACTCATTCGTAAAAGCGCAGAGAGACAGTTTGCAGTTTGTAGATGGAATCAAGACGTAAACGTAAACTGCACAGAATTCGTTCGTAAAAGCGCAGAGAGCAGTTTGCAGTTTGTAAATGGAATTAAGACGTGAACGTAAACTGCACAGAACTAGTTCGTAAAAGCGCAGAGAGCAATAGCTATGTAGGAGGTTTGCAGTAATGATAAAGTGCTCAAAATAAACGCAAACCAGAGATTTAGAGTGGTTCGGTTAGTCTTGACCTACTCCACTTTTGGCTTCCTCCACCGATGAGGTTACCGACGTCAACTAGAGGCCTTCCTTCAATAGGCGAAGGCCAACTACCCTCTTACAAATTCACTCCTTTTGACGGGCTTAGGAGACAACCCTTACAGATGTTTTCTCTCCTCTCTTTACAACTCAAACTTGAAGAACAGAAGGAGGAGGAAAACTAGCAGTTTTGAGCTCTAAGAACCACTGAAAAGATCAAGATTTCGGGTAAGTTCTTACTCTTTTCAGTGCTGAATGGGTGGGGTATTTATAGGCCCCAACCCAATTCAAATTTGGAGCTCAAAACGATCAAATCCCGGAATTCCGGGATCAGGCGGTTGCACCTCTTGACTGGAGAGGTTGCACCGCCTGGCAGAGCTCGAAGACCGAGCTCAGGCGGTGCCACCTCTCTGTCAGGGAGGTTGCACCGCCCAGTCTTGCTCGAAGACTGAGCCCCAGGCGGTGCCACCTCCTGGCTGGGGCGGTTGCACCTCCCAGTCTCGCTGGGAAACATAGCCTGGGCGGTGCTACCTCCTGGCTGGGGCGGTGCCACCTCTTTCACTATTTCAGCTCACTTGGTTTGGCTCCAAACTTGGCCCAAACCAGTCCGAACTTGGGCCTAATTGGCCCCTACTTGGGTTATAGGATTAACACCTAATCCTAACCCTAATTAATGTGCTAACTATGATTTTAAAGACATTTTCTAAGCTATTACAAAGTCCGCAAGTCAAGACTTCTTCTGGCGAGCTTCCGGCAAACTTCCGGCGGTCTTCCGATGAACTCTCGGAAACCATTCTGCGGACTCCCGGCAAGCTCCTAGACTTCACGATTTGTTCTTAGCGAGTTCCAACGAGCTTCTTCGGCAAGCTCCGATCTTTCTCGGCGAGCTCCGCGAACTCCCAACGAACCTTCCGGCGAGCTTCCGAAAAACCCTTCGGCAAGCTCCCAACTCATTCTCGGCTAGTTCCGGTAGCATTCCCGACGAACCTTCGGACTTCCGTCGAACTCTCGAACTGGCAACAAATCCTTCGCGCTTGACTCCGACACTTTGTTTCGCTTTATGTCTTCATCGTTATCATAGTTAATCCTGCACAATTAAAACAAAACTTCGATCGAGACAATTAATCCTAAGCAATTAACCAAGTTGTCCGGCTTGTCATTGGTCCCTCGACGCTTCGTCCGATTCTTCGGCGCATCGTCCTTTCCTGCAGCCTATTGCCCAATCGGCCAGTTGACTCCGCAACTCCGATATCCTTGGCACAATACCCGCTCTTCTTGGCTCGATGCCCGAGTCCACGGCCCGAAGCCTTCTATCGATACGTCGACCGATCCACCGGCCCGACGTCCAATCTTCTGACATGTTCCTTCGGCACAACATGATTTTCCTGCTTTAATTGTCTCATCCTGATCGAAGCACTCTGCGTCACTCAAAACGCAGATTAAATCATAAACATATATCAAGGAGTTTCATCATCAAAATACGAGATTCAACAAATATATAGGAGGGAGGGAGGAGGAGAAAAGCAGATCGATGCACTATAGAGGAGGCTGCAGCAATGAACTGCAGAGGAGGCTACAACGATAAATTGCAAAGGAGGCTACAGCGATAAACTGCAGAGGAGGTTGCAGCAAGATGAACTGCAGAGGAGGCTACAGCGCGATGCATTGCAGAGGAGGGCGTTGGGTGAGGAAGCTGCAGCGATGAGTGAGAAATCTACAGCGATTAGGTGAAAAAAAAAAATCTGCTACGATTAGATGGAAAAAAAATCGACAACGATTAGGTGGAAAAATCTATAGCTGTTACAGCTGCTGAAGCTTGCTGCGGTAGAGAAATTACTACGGCAAAGGGAAGCGACTGCAGATGGAAGCTGTAAAAACTGCAATCGTTCCTGTTGCCGTAGGAAGGCAGTGATGGCTGTGGCGGGAGGTGACTGCTTTGTTGCTTTGGATTAATGTTGCTGAGGTGCACCGAGGTAGAAGAAATGACAAGCGACTACCAGCTCAGATAGGAGAACACTGCGAAACAAGATAAGCAGCATCGGCGTCGAGCACCTCGACGAGGTTGTGCGGCAAGGATGGCGACAGCAGCACTTCTCGCTCAAGTGAGATGTGGGAACGAGGAGAAGAGGTCGCTGGCCGAGGAACAATTGCGAGGACAACGACCACCACGGTAGTATAGGCGAGGTTCTTTTGAGGGTAGGAGGTGGTCGAGTAATATCCGACTCCGGAACAAGAAGCAGCAGCGCCGGAGGAGAGGTAAGCAGCAGCATTGCCCTTTCCAACTGAACAAAAAAGAGGAGCAGTAGAAGGCTTCGGCAAAACTACCTATATCCGCAAGGAAGAAGGCTCTGATACCATGTAAAGAATTAAACGAAGAAGATAGAAAGATAGAAATTGTAGAAGAAACTATGAAATGTATGAAATATAATTGCCTAGTTCATTTAGATAGTACGCTCTTGATAGCTATTTATACACATTTAACAGGAAAGATTTTTCTCAACTACTCAGATATTTCCTCAATTACTTCTTGAGGAAATCTTATCTGCGAACTCTTTCGTTTCAAGATGCAAGATCACAAGCATGAATTTATACGAGAGAACATGCATGACAGATCAAGACCTCTTTATCATTGCAAGATTCAATATCATGAGTAAGGCAGTAGAGATAAGAAAGAAAAGGAGAAGGCACAACCGACTAAGAACTCTGTCGTTTCAAGATAAAAAAAAATCACAACCATGAACTTATACGAGAGAACAGGCATCATAGATCAACAACTCTTTATCATTTCCAGATTCACGATCACAAATAAGGCACGAGGGATCAAGAAGGCACGGATCCCAGAACCAAGAAAGCGAAAAGGCACAACCGACTAAGAACTCTGTCGTTTCAAGATAAAAAAGATCGCAAGCATGAACTTATATAAGAGAATACACATCACGGATCAGCTTATCATTTTAAGATTCAAGATCACAAATGAGTAAGTCTGATCAAGAAGACACGGATCTCAGAACCAAGAAAACGAAAAGGCACAACCGACAGAGAGCTCCGTCGTCTCAAGATAAGAAAAATCACAAGCATGAACTTATATTAGAGAATAGGCATCATATAGATTAACAACTCTTAGCATTTCTAAATTCAAGATCACAAACGAGTAAAGCACGAGAGATCAAGAAGACACGGATCTCAGAACCAAGAAAACGAAAAGGCACAACCGACTAAGAACTCTGTCGTTTCAAGATAAAAAAGATCACAAGCATGAACTTATATTAATTAGAGAGTAGGCATCACAGAGCAATTTATCGTTTCAAGATTCAAGATCACCAACGAGTAAGGCACGGGGAATCAGGAATAAACGGATCTCACCTTGTAAACACATCAAAATCAGCGGGAAACCAAAACTCGGGTTTCCAGGTCTGATCGGCCGCAGCCAACCGAATCTGGATCCCAAGGAAGCTCAGCAACAACGCCCACCTCAAGGGAAGGCATCGAGGGGCTGGGAAGAAGGCGACGATCCGCATCGGGTGGTGGCAACAGCGTCGGGAAGCTTGCGAAAGGGAGGAGCAGGGCTTCTCGAGGAAAGCGGCACCAAAGGGACCTCGAAGAAATGGGACGGTACGATGAGAAGGGATGGGGATTAGGCAACATATCCACCATCATTTATATAGCACGCACGATCGGCGACCGATGTAGTGATCGGCCGTCATGATCTTTGATCTTTAAAGAATGGACGGGCGAGATTCTATCTTCACCACCGCCAGATCGATTCGGAACCGTACTAGCGTCATCGGGAGCACTTGATCAAGATCAAGATCAGACCGTACGACTCTCGAAGAAGGTCGGAGCGCTTGATCTGAAATTAATGGAACTCGCCGCTTCATCCGGTTTTGATGGCCGTGGAAAAAAGGAATAATTAATTCTAATTAGAAACTCGGAAAACATGTCTACAAATTTTGAAGTCTATTATATATTTTCTTTTTGTTTATCTTAAAATGCTAATCACGTGTTGTTGTTTTGATGTAGGAATACACATGATGATTACCACACGCCAATTCCTTCTTTGTTAGGAAAACCCACAAATGTTACTTGAAATGGGAAAATTAAAGTAATTTTAAGAAAAACTGAGAAGCACATTAACTCAAAACAGTGTTGGCCTTCAAAAGATTAGTTTTGGAGATTGAGTTCCCAAACGCCATCAGAATCATGCATAATTTATCATCTCTTCGAGGTTTGGTGGAAGTGACAGCGAAGGAGATATCTGATACGCTTTGAATTTGATTACGGCTGGAAAGAAGGAATGGCCACATCGCCCGGGATTTGCACCGGGGGATATGCATCCGTACGTCTGACCTGAATCAAGTTTTCGGATTAGGATCTTTCTTGGGCTAAGAAAATGTAGAAGAAAGTTCCACAGAAATCTGAATCAGATATGCGCAGCATGAAATGTCCAAGAAAGAGAGACACCTGCATGCAGTAAAGTTGAAGCACAGCAACTTGGAATTGGAAACAAGGAAACCAACAGAGTACACCGGAGAGCAACACGATCGAGATGTGATAGCTTGAAGCAGCCGAACGGCAACTTCTACGGCTTCGTCGCGACTCTACGGGGAGACGTAGCTCATGAACTCGTCATCGCGGAGGAGCGCGGCCATGGTCTCCGGCGCCAGGCACACCTCCAGGTCCACGCTCCCACCGCCCTCCCGGCCCGGGAACGCCGACATCTTCCCGTCGAACTTGTTGGCCCGGCCGCTCCGCACCGCCGCCGCCTGGCCCCATCCGAAGTCGTTGCCTTCGTACATGGGAAACCGGTGGGAGCTCCCCATGGTGATCCCCGCGCCGTCGGGGTTCCCCAGCGGGAAGCACCGCGGCGCCGCCTCCCACTCCGCCACCACGCGCCGGACCGCCTCGTTCCCGTAATCAGCCACGCTGCGGTGCAGCAGCTCCGCCGCCCAGCGGAGGTCCCGCCCCGCCACCTGCGCCACCAACGCCTTCGTCGGGGTGCTCTGGATCGCGTTTCCGAAGTAGTTCGCCGCCACCCGCGGCACCACCCGGCCCCGGCAGTTGACCGCCATCCGAAACGTGGTTGTGGCCTCTGCTGGCAGCCGCGTCCGTGCCCGCGTCACCGACCGCCAGACGTGGGCGCACAGCGACTGGAAGGACGAGATCTCCTCCTCTTCGTTCGACGCCACCGTCTTCCGGTCGTGGCTGTTCTCGCCGTAAATCTGCGTATTTGGGAGGTCTCCGGCGGCAACACTTTTGGCGCGGCAGTTGGCTCTCGATTTGAGGTCGACGATGGCCTCCCGGCTGAAGTGGAAAATCCGCTCCCGAAGTGGCGCATCCACGGGAAACGTCACCTCCGGGCCACGGCCGCCCGGAAACTGCAGCACCGCCTTTGAGCCGCCGAAGTAGTTGCGGCGAAAGTCCGGCGGCGCGGGGGAGCCACCGCGGCAGAGCTCCGCCCATGCGTTGAAGAAATTCCAGAAGGACGTCCCATCGACGATGGCGTGGTTGACGGCTGCGCCGAGAAAGAGAGCGCCATCGGCGAGCTCCGTTAGCTGGAAAGCGGCCAGCGGGCGGAAGTGGCCGTGGAAGCTGACGGCGCCGTCGAAGGGGAAGAGCGACTTGACTGCCGACGGCACGTCGGAGGAGGGAGGGAGGAGGTCAGGGAGAGAGAAGGAAGCGGCAGTCGCGTAGGAGAACTCAGCGCCGGCGTCATTGCAGGAGATGAAGATGCGACCGTCAGGGAGGGTGCAGAGACGGCCGGCGAGGGCAGGGAAGAGGGAGAGAGCGCGGGAGAGGGAGGAGGTGAGGAGGGAGACGAGCGAGGCGATGGGCACTGGCGGAGGGAGGAAGAAGAGCCCCTTTTGTATGTAGTGACACGACAGCATGGGGAGGTCGGAAACCGAGAGCGGGAGGTCGCCGAGGTCGGACTCGCGGTCAGGATAGACCGTGCATTTCGATACAATGGCGACAGCTGCTGCAGGAGCAACAGTAGAGGAGGTGGAATTAGGACCAGTAGCGATGAGAGAAGCAGCAAGAGAAGAAATGGAAGAGGAGGAAAGGTTTGGAGACATGGCTAATTCCATCTCTGCTGAAAGCAGCAGCTGCTCTCTTTGCACTCGGGGTGGTGGTGTGGGCTGTGGGAGGGAAGCTGGGACTTGGGGAGACCTTATATAGGGGAAGGAGGGAGATTAGGTGCATGCGTTTCGGCACTAATCTCTCGGTTGCAGAAAGAGAGAGAGCAAGATTGGGGGACTAATATCAGGGAATGATGTTTTCATCTTCCACAACAAGTATTACTACCTTAGGGCCTGAGCATTGCTTGCTATAAACTAATACAATAATCCATCAGGCTTGGTTGGTGGATTATTGTAGCAACCAGACCCAGTTAACGAGCAGTGTCATGTCATGCATGTATAAAGAAATAGGAGTACTGCAACCGACCATCTCTGGGTGTTTACTGAAGAGAAAAAAAATTGGAGACTTCTCATTGACCTTCCTTCCTGAGGAGCCAACCAAATGTTGTGTGTGATAGTTCTCTGTTTTTCCATGTATCTCCCAGTAAGATTATCGGAAACTATCTGAAACCTACTGCAATGTGATTAAGATCCATGCAAAAGAAACCGATTAAACCCAAGAACAACAAATGAATCACTCACCATCGTCTTATTTGGCGACTGCTGAAGTCCACAATGTCATCAAACGCAAAAGAAACGGGAAGAAAAACTACGTTGGTTCATGCAACTCCAGGGACTCGATAGTTAGCTGTGTCCAGGCTGCTGGTTCATGAACTCTGAGATCCTCCTGCCATGTTTACCGCCGCCCAAGAATCTTTGTTGAAGGTGGCGCTCGGTACTCGCCACCGCAGCTCTCCGTGTCCAACTCACTTGTCGTAGAAGGTACATGGATTCATCCTCGACTGAGAAGGGACAACTATGTCGGCTCTTTAATCTATTAGCGAGATGAGCTGGAACGTATTGGTAGATCCCCATGAGACCAAGTAATGATCGAGCACTCGAAGGCTCTTCTCCCATCTGGCCATGAGAGCAGTACCAAGTCAACGTCTCTTGGACGCATTTAACAAGTGCTGCGTACTGGGGAAGATAAAAACTCGAGTGCCTCTCCCCCCACGTGTAAGTGCCGACCTCCCTCCATGCAGGACCAGACGCGACGGGGGATTTGAAGGACTCGTGGACGGCGACGCAAGTGGTCCAGCTTCATCCTGGCCAATCTCACACCCAGGCTTCATAGTTATCTACAGGAATAGGTTATCTCGCGCCGCCTCTGAGTTCACTCGATGACAGTCGATGCATGGCAGTTCCTCTTCCTCGGAACCATCCACTTTGACGTCTATGCAGCAGTCGGCTGTCGGTCGAACGGAGGAGGCAGTGTTTGCACGAGAGAAGCATTGTCCATTGGGACATAGCTGCATGGATGTCTTCTGAAACAACGGTGAGGAAGCTGCTTAAGTAACTGCAAAGGTAAGCACATAGAAGTTCGACAAGCAAGGCTGGATAAAGAAGCAATCGATGGCATCGGTGGTGGTTCGAACAAACACATCAGAGCCGTGCTACAAAAGAATCATAAGACTCACTGTTTCAATCTCTAGGAAGAAATAAGGGATAGGAAGAAAGTTGATGGTGATTGAATACCGTTGACACGCACCGTAAGTACATAATTCACTCTCATTCACCAGTGTTTGGCACAAGTCAAGCGAGCTGAACTCTCTGTCATGCAAAAAAGTTGGACGCAAATTGAGAAATTTTCTGTAAGAACACTATCAAGAGACACCTAAAAACAAGATAGTACACAGTAAAAACCAAAGTGCACAGTAGATTTGCTGACGAAAGAAACACGAGGCAAGATAGAAGCAATGTCCCACTTGGATAATACCTCCGTCACGTCCACAGTCTAGACAAGCCTGTTACTTCCCTAGAATACTCTCACTCGATGTTCTAGGAAACGCCAAAAGAAGGATCAGCGAGAAACGCAATGTTCGACTTTGTGTCCTTGTTCACTTCAGCCATCTTGTCTTCTCAAAAAATGCACTATAAGCAAAAAAACCAACAACATGTGTTCTAGTATTTCTTCTATACAATCAGAAGGAACAGTAGTAGAGATCACGATGAACAGGCTTGCGATGGCCAAAGCAAAATGACAGCCATCACAATCATCAGCTTGCAGAAGGAACCACGGAGACTGTCATTCATGTCTGATGCAAAGCATCACACGTCGAAGTTAAATTCGGCATGGCCTCGTTCAAGGAACCTCATCTCCTACAGGATATGGAACTCTTGACTTATCCACCAAACTAGCTGCTGCACGACACAAATAGGCCTGCGATAGGTCACTTAGATTCTAGAAAGGGCATCCGAGTTCTTTTTTCTCAGTGCCTTTTGATGTGTCACGGTTGACAGGAAAAGAAGGGACACAACAAATCATGCCATGACATGGCACTACCATAGGCTGGCAGGTCATATAATGAAAGAGCGCCTGTTTCTTTCACCAGATACGATGTAACTGAGCGCAAAACATGATGATCCACTCAGAAGCATAGAAAGTATGAATTCCTCCTCGGCATGGCGAAACTTGTTTTCTCTTCTGCTACAGCTCAAGCCGATCGGACGAATTACTGCATGGGTATCAAACGTATCAAGACGACGCAATGCTTTTCATCATAGAGAAGTGGCGAAGTGGTCATCTTCTCCGTGGAAATGTTGAACTGGTTCTATGTAAACGACGGAGAGGGATGGAGAAACAGCGGGCGGAAGCAACTAAGCAAAATTATATATATATATATATATGAATTTGAATGGCTGATTTAAAATACTTAAGTTAGAATTAACAATTATATACGATCAAACCCTTATATGTAACCCGTTGGAATGTGGGATTAATTTGAGATGTTATATCTTCTCTTCTTAAACATCAACGAGAAAGAAAAATACGGTTATAAAATAATATTCTGTATGGTAAAATTATTAGAAAGAGAATAAAAGAAAGAAAAAAACCCTTTTTTTTTTCTTGGGTTAAATCACCTGCTTTTTAAGTTATTTTTATTGAACTTTGTCTGTGGGCTACTAAAGCTAACTTATCGGCCATGGCGCGCGTCTTATTGGGCCCTCAGCATCGCTACTTATTGTTGGCCGCTCATCGGCTCTCGAGCGCGGAACGTGGATCTTGTAGATGACCGCGTCCGGGGCTGCCTTACGCGTGGCCGTCCTCCCCGGTTCTTAGCTCCACGCGTGTCCTCGCTATGGAGGCACCGGAGTTGCATAAGAGCTCACGAAGGAAGGAGATGTCGTTCCCAGCGAAAAGATGGAGGGCTCTGCGAAAGAGAGGAGGGAGGAGGCGGGGAAGGAGGGGCAGCAGCAGGTGCAGCTGCCCACAGAGAGTAGTCCCTACGTGAAGTACGAGGAACTGGAGGACTACAAGATGCAGGGCTACGGCGCGCAGGGGCACCAACCGGTCGTGGACAAGTGTGGCGGCGGCGGGACCGACGCCCCGACCATCTCCGGCAGCGGCCTCTCGGAGAGCCAGGCCCACGCCTCCACCGGCATCGGTCGCCAGGGAGTCCCCTAGTTAGCTAGAGATTTCCGTATGTGGGAACTTGGTGTGCGCTTGCAGCCGTGTGTCATCGTGCATGTCGTCCATGGTTTTCCGTTCACATGCTTCGTGTCTTTGGAGAGAAGAAGATAATGAAAAGGAGGAGAACATGAAACTTTCCCACCGCTTCAATGCTGCTGCAGGTGGCAATAAGAAGCCGAGTGCTGTATGATTATTGTCGTCTCGATTTTGTTTCTCGTTTATTACGCTCGATCCAGGAAATAGTCAACAGCTCAGGTCAACTCTTTGACACCACTAGTAAAAGATCATGAGGATGATATATATATATACATATATAGCAGATGGAGGGGTGATGGAGGTGGTCAAGGGAGTGGGAGAGAGAGTGGTAGAAAGGGGAGAGGGAGAAGGCAACGGTGGAGGTAGGGTGGAAGAAAGAGACGAATATAGAGGAGGAAAGTAAAAGGGAAGATGAGAAAGGAGAAAACCGGGGAGAAACAGAAGATGACATGGGAGGAGTAGTAAGAGTAGAAGAAAGAGGTGGTTGGTAATGAAGGTGGAGGAAAAAAATGATAATTTAGGAAAATTAATGGATACTATAAGTTTTAATTAAATAATTAAGATTTAGTTGAATGGATCTGATTTTATTTAAAAGAATCTTTTCATTTAAAAAAATCAACCCAAACATAATAAAAAAATAATAATCATAATATTTTTAATAATTTAATAAAAGATATTTAGATAAAGTAAAAAAAAAAAAAAAGCCATCTGAAGAGACCTTTTTTTGGGGTAAATTGTCCATTTATATTGGAACAGCAGTAGTAATCCCGAGTACGCACCAAATGTGTGTTGACATATGGCAATCCGACTTCCGGAGCAAAGGCCGCTCGCCTGCTTCGTCCACGGTCGATGAGAACGAGGTGGGTCCGCGTACTAATTGTTAGTGTTGTAGCAGTTCACGTGTATCGAGTCAACACGGGACCACCGAACTTGTTTCCGTGAGAGCGGACGATGTGGTGTCTCTTGCCTCGTCCGAGACAGGTGATCTCCGGGCCTCGTCCGGGTTGGCGCGGCAATCAGGATTCAATGGCCCTTTTTAATCTCAACCGTCTACTGGTCTGAAGATGAGTTGTGATCCTTTTGAGCCCCTCTCTTTACCCGAAGAATTTCCCGTGCCGCTGCCGAACAGAGCTTGTACAGAGCTTGTACTGTTCCTGCATCAATAATGCTTTTTTACTTGGCTGAGGGCTATTGGAACGTCTCGTGTTCGTCCTTTGTTCTGCCTTCTTTTCCCGTGTGTGAATCGTCAACAAGTTGATGTGCACGGCCATGGCTCCATTCGTGCAGGACTTCCAGCAACAGTTGATGTTGCATTTGTCCGATCGTACCAATTGAATAATGCAGAGGCATGAGTAGAGCATCATATTGCATATCACGTTCTTCCCATTCATTACAAGACACAAACAAAAAGCACAACCAAGCCTGCCGCATGCGAAGCTTTGTGCCAGGGTAAGGAGGAGGAGGAGGAAATTAGGTGGCCCTTTTTGAGTAGAAGACGAGGCAGATATCTGGAGGGTCTTATTACAAACACAAAAGAAGAGCTTCTGAATCATTTATTTCATTCTTCCTGCCTGCTATCCATCCTTGCTTTCGATCGAAGCAAACCAACATTTACCCCCACTTCAGAAACCAATATAGGTGTCTTATTGCCAATAGAATAGACACCTGCTGCTCCCACCATTCCGCTCCTTCTTTTTCTACATCAACAACACAACTAGTAAAGACTCAATAGGTCCACTCCTGAGGAAGCCCACTGACAGGGGTCGTCATGGCCGAAGGCCGGGGAGGAAGACTGTGGTGCCTCCCTGGGTTTCTTGGGCCCACGAGTGCATCTGATGTAACAACACTTCGATGAGAACAGAGATCAGAAACGGTGCACAGGTGAGTAGAACCGTCACATAACTTGCCTTGCTCGAGAACAAATCCGCCAGGGCAGCCTGTCTGTGCCTCCAGATTCAAGTTCAACGCCTGAACGACTCTTGCCGGAATGAACACTGTTGAACAAGCTGCAGCTATCACAAAAATCAGACAAAACAAGCAGAAACCTCCCATCTTTAGCCAGATTGTAATCCATCGTTGACTAATCATCGACAAGCAATATGCTGTGATCAAAGCGATAGGCAAAGGAAAAGCAGCGAGCGGCGTTACCTGACTTCTTCTGTGGTTCGGTCTTGCTCCCCGCAGTCCGGGGCAGGAAGACGCCGGTTCCGATGGACTCCTTTCTCGCGCCAGAGCCACGAAGGAAGACGGCTCTCATCCCAGATCCGTGCTGGGGTCGATGCTGCATCTGGAACGGAGGGCATCCGGAAGGAAACGAACCCAAGGAGAGGGCGCATCTGTTCCCTCCATGGCTCGCTCCTCTTCTTGCTTTGATTTGCCTTTCCCATCCCGCCGACAATTGCTGCTGCTTCGGGTGAAAGATCAATTTATTGGAACCAACCAAGTCAGTCGTACAGATCGCAATTTTAACGGGACAGACTTATGGGAGGAATTCTGCGCACGAAGAAGACGCACTCGAGCTGCCTGCAGCTGGTGGCGGGCGAGGAAGGGACTGGTCGACTTGCTCGTGCATGGCTTCCTCGGTTGACTCAGAAGCTCGTGTTCGTAGACTCGCCACCGACCATGCTCGGCATCGGTAAGCTTGGACCACATCGTCTGCTCCGCGGCCTCATGGAGCGGATCCCAAGCATCCCCCTTCGGCGGCTCCAGCGGAGAACACGGAGGAGAAGACCTCGCCGTAAGTCGATGCTTTAACGGTGAAGTACGGCGCAAAATCAGCGGGGCTTTGACCCGAACCAGGCGCGCAAACATCGAGGGCTTCACAGATTCGCTTACCTTCGCGTCGTCGCCCGCCGACAACCCAAGAATCCCCGAGTCGTCGTCCAGGAGGAAGGAGTGAGTCATCTGTCGTGCGAGGCCGGCCAAGTAGTCTCCCTCCTCGTCGCTCTCGCTCTCCGTCGCTGGCTCCACCACTTCGGCGGCCGGTCTTCTCTCCTCTCTCTCCGTAACGAACACGTCGTCGAGAAGCTCCGAAGGAAGCTGCAGACTCCCCACCCCGAACTCCTCCGCCATGTCTCGGAGCACTGCGGCGATGCGTAGCAGAAGAGGAGACGATAAAATAGCAGCAAGCACGGACCGGGGGGTCTTTTTTGCTGGTTGCAGAAGAAACAATAATAGCCGACAGCGGGCAAAGCAAGGCTGGGTTTCGTCTGCCTTCTGTTGCTCCCACTCCCTTCGCTTTGGGCCCCAAATCAAGAAAAAGCAAGCAGTGGAGCCAAGAGAGAGAGAGAGAGAGATCGGTGCGCTCCCTCCCTCTCTATGTTCGAAGTCGGGGAAGAGAAGGATTTATTGGCGCCACTCACAGAAGACGACCCAAACCATCACCTTCCACCATTTGTGCGTACGTTGTGGTGTAGATTAGGCCTCAAAGAAAACAATTCAATTACTTGAACCATTACAGCAGAGAAGCTTTGGCCATGCAGAATACAAAAAAGAACCCTACAAGGAAGGAAACAACAGGACGAAGACAACCCCACAGCACAGTATCAAAACACTGTGTCCAAAACAGATGCCACCATCTTGTCTAATCCAACTTCCACCTGCTTAATCTCGGCAGCAATCAAATGTTAGCTCAACAGATCCAGGAAGAGGCGCGCTCGACGACGTGCTCCCTCCTACCCTTCTCTTTTTGTCTACACGTATTAGAATAAAGGCTGGTGGTGGCAGGTCTCGGTGCGTGGAATCCGAATCCTGGGCATCTGAGTTCGTGGATCACGAGGCATCTTCTCGATACGACAGCCGACCGATCTCTAGTCGCCTGATTCGGGTGGGAAAGCCGGACGGCGAGTTACACGTTCGAGTATGACGAACGAGACACGTCTACACGTTGACCTTTGCATTTTATTTCGTTACGATTTATTAGAAAACATTGTTATGATTACAAAAAATAATCTATCTATGACCGTAGTTGATATGGTTGTAAGGGTGCATCAAATCAAGATAGATGTTCCACGTCAACGAACAAAGAGACCATCACAGCAACGATGGCAGAGCAGGCGAGTTAGGTTGTGAGAGATGAATTGGTTGCGATGATTGATGTGATTTAGCGGGCGAAGCGCCTGAATTGGCTCAAATGATTGAGGAGTCGTCGGATTTGGGATCGCGTGAGGTGGTCCTCAGATTGGTTGTGCCTTTCGATACTAATAGGAAAAACATCGTTTCTCGTTATTCAATATATGATCTTAATAAGATGTTTAAGATAACAAAGAAGATAAAAAATCATCCTCCATGTGAACAATGGTCCAAAATAAATAATTATAAATTATCCTTATCACCGGCATGAATAAAAAAAGCTAACGAGAGATTGTTAAAGCGATTGAAAGTTATCTTCTCGTAGAATATTTTAAGAAATATTTTGACTTTTTTGACTATGTATAAAAGCTCATATTCAATATAACGAAAGAGGGATCATCTTTTTACCATTCTCGTCCACACTAATATATCTCGGATTCCTAACTTAAGCGTCGGAAGGATCATGTTGAAAAACCTCTCCCGATCTCTATCTTCATGCATGTGGTATCTCGAGAGCTCGATGTTTTCACCTCGGATAACCTAATGCATATAGGTCCAGACCACATTGGGCTGATCAAGACATCAACGACTTCTTCCCCTATCATTTTGGCACCAAAAGAATGGCTCGATATTGCATGAACGATAATCTATCGACTCTTTTAATGAACACTTGAGCGAAGAGACTTTGATCCTGACCCATAGTACTTTCACCCAAGAGGGATAGCAACCACTTTTTTCGCATATGGGTGCATCCACCTCAACGTAGAGATCGATGCAATACTGATGTTTATTCAACAACTAGGGCTCTCACCCTCAGGGACGACCCACCTTGAGCTACCTGCTCGTTCCTACCAAGGTGTTCTTAAATCCCACTTAATAAGTATAGACACTAATATGCATGATAAAGGATATTGCTCTACTTTTGCCTCAGTTAACCCAACAGGCGATGCAACCAGCTTAGTTGTCATCATTGGCTCTATCACAATTAGCACCAACACCCGTCAAGGTTCCTTGTGGTGTTGACATCACAAGAGCGCTCGAGACCCGTCGAAACGTTTATCAAGGGGCAATTTAGTCTCCAATCTTGAATTTTATCATATTACACTATCACTCTATCCTACTTGAATTTGAGGCCCAATCGGCAGAGCTGATGGAGGATTCCCTACGAGCCTAACTATAATAGATAGACCAGCATTTGGAGTAGATGCGATGAGAGTTCCAATAATCGAAGGGGAAAGCGTTGATCGATCCCACCTCGAGTCGATCATCGATCATCTATAAAATCTAAGAGAAATCGATTTCAATGAACTTTCTACTAATCATAGGTGTCCTGTAAGCCAATCACATGAGTAATGACATGTATGACATGATATGCATTATTTTTTATTTATTATATTAATTAATATTTTTTATCATATATATATATATATATATATGCAATGATAATCGAATGAGATCACGATAATATGATCGATTCGTCTTTAAACACAAACCCTAAATAATCCCGGTCATAGGTTACTCGAGAGGGATATTGAGATAATTGGATAGACTTGTATGCTGTATACTCGTTCATATGATGGAAGCGACTGGTCTCATAGCTGCTCGTGTGGGGACACTAGGGATACAATGTAGGTGTTCATTGGAGAATGAGTTCACTGATTGATCTGCTCATGGAATGTTCGATTGTTCATGATGTCTTATTGTTAGACATCGATTCCGTCGTCCCAATGATGTATTTCATCTTTAAACTTGAGATGTCAAAGATATTCTGTATGAGTACTCCATTCTTTGATACCGAACTTATTAGCCTGAAAGTTTCATATCTAACACAATCGATCATCGGGAGTGACAACCAATCTTATGAGGGCTATTAAGTATCGATAGAGGATTATTCGCTCTCGGTGTTATGAGAAAAATATTTCATGTGTTCTTGCTCGTACAAATCCCTGGTTAGGGTCATTCGAATTGAGATAAAAAGAGTTTTCCGGGAGAATCTGATTAGAGTGAGACTCGAGTAGAAACTGTATGGGCTTGACAACACCATATTCGGTATACGGTCTATGGAATATTAGATGGATGAGAGACTATATGTACATGGTAATTGAGGATAAACAGCTCTAAAGGATTGAATTCCCTTGTATCATCTAGGGATTGCAACGTAGTGGCCTAATACGTCCGTAGTCGATGAGTCAAGTGAATTATTATAAATATAATAATTTATTAAGCTAGAATGAGTTCTGACAGGTATAACTTACGACCAGCTCAATTTTGGGCCTCGAGAGTCAACACATATGGTAGGTGTTGCCATAAGTAGAGATTCGGATATGAGTTATCTGTTGGAGCTCTTATCTTATTAGATATCCAATAAGCCCATGAATTATTGGATCCTATGAATGAGATTCAATAAGAGCCAATGAGAGATTATTGGGTGGAGACTCACCAATCTAAGAGACTTGGGTAATTGGATGGAGATCCAGTACCAAATATGACCAGATCTATTAGGGTTAAGTTGATAGCGAGCTTCTATAAATAAGAGGAAACCAAATGACCATGAGTTAGACTTTTTGACTGTCACCTTTTATTTTCCTCTCCCCTTCTCCTCCTCAACATACACCCCTATTTGGAGCGTGTAGACAGTAAGAAGGGGTAGCCCATTCTTGATTATATTGTGCGGGTGAAGAGGAGATTTGGGCAGTGATTTGAGGAGCGTCTTCGTAGTCCCAATGGATCACTACTAGAGAGGAGTACAATTGACCTTATTCATTCTCTTTTATATATATATATATATATATATATATATATATATATATATATGAATTCAGAGATATACGATCTTCGTAGTTAATACAATCTCTTTTGTACATATAGTTTTCGGTTTTGTGGATTTTTATACATCAATCTTTACACGATCATAAAATTTTTTTTTTTGTGAAAAAATATAGGATTACATGTTGAGAACTTAGTATTTTTACTCGAAAATACCTTAAGCTATATTGTGCATTACATCCAATTGATCTCGATATCAACCATTTTTTCTCCTATGAATCAAACACGTATAGTGACCTTTACTACCGTCCTTACGTACGCGACAATCATAGTAATCTCAATCCCATAAAATGACAATAACAGGATTGTCCGTTGGTGAGCCGTCTTAGGATTTTGGTCACTCACGACATGACATGTGGAAGCGACGTATGCCAACAACAGCTCCATATGTCTCTGTCTACACGTCCTAAATATCTTACTAATTGACTAGTATTCCTAAGACTATCGTAACACAATATTAATACTGCAAATACAATGTTTATACAAATTGTATACAAAACATAATATTTTTTATACTCCACTATAATATTTTTTGGTATTACTGAAAAACACTGTAATAGTGTAGAGAACAGGTTCCATAGGACAAAGAAAGAAAAAAAATATTCTAAATATCAGGCAAAAAAAGAAAAAAACAGAAAAAGAAGACAAGAGCCCTACCCACCTACCTACACATAAGGGATCTGACTGTTCACACCCCTACCGCTCTTTCTTACCCCTTCCTCCGACACCCCTAAGTTGACATAAAGTTCGTGAGAGGATGGATGAACCACGTACGGACTCGGCTCCCCTACAGCACGACGCAAGCCCGATGAGTGCAGATCACATGCAACAAGGGGGATCTGAGTTCATAGATCATATATATTATTCTATTATACGGATGCAGAATCGATTTTGATCAATCGTCATGGTGAGATAACATGAAGTGGGGAGCAATGGATGGGCGACAAGTCAATGGCAGGTTGGAGAACATGATGTATGGGCACGCACCACAGGAGGCCTCCTCCTCAAGTTGATGCTTCCAACTTACCAACCCATCTCTCGTGCAGTCATGGGCCTCCATTCTCGTGCCGCTTGCAATAATAGAGGAGTCAAAGTCAACCCCGAACTGCACTGCTTTCTTAAGTACCAAAAGTTTCTGATGAAAGTTATGGCATCCTAACATGTTGGGTACTGACACAAGTTTCATGTGCCTCGCGTTTCTTCTCAAGCGTACCTAATCGAACATTGAAGTGCGGTGATGTTCGTTCTATCACAAGAACAGTCATCCAAGTTAGAAAGTTAGGAATGTTGTTGACGAGGTACGCCGAGGCTACCAAAACAAGATGCAAACAGCCACTCCTCCTTCCGACCATTCAATCAAACACCCTGTGACAGCCCCCACGTCAATCCAAGACTTCCTTTGTTCGATTTAAGACAATAAAAGTACCTAATGTTAGGTCGAAATGGAAAGAATATATATATATATATATATATATATATATATATATATATATATATATATATATATATATATATATATATATATATATCAACTAACTTAACTGATAAAAATCTTGATAATTTATCACAACACCCTATATGTATCCATATCCATGATGGTTAACTTTCACTGGATCAAGGGGTAATGGAAGCCACAACATAATATTTCCTTCAAAATATATACCATTAGCATTCTCATTCCATGTGGCTTCTCACTCTACCCAACAGACGTTTCAAGTCTTGCATGAGAACTGGTCTTGACCATTGCTGTCTCTCTCACCAGAAATGGAGAAAGCAATGACCGATACTATAAACACCTACTAACATGGAATTGAAATGAAATATATGCGTGCACACTAAGTGTAGGGAATGGAGGACGGTATGCATAACCCCACAAATCTAAACAATTTTTTTTTTATATTTATTTCATAATACGATAATATTACAGAGCAACCCTGCATCCTCGGTGCAATAAAGTTGGAGGTGAGGGCCTGATACTACTGTATACTAACTACATCAATCTCAGAACACAAAATAGATAAACCACACAAGTCCACATTTATCACAGCCAAATAACTAGACAAGTCTGCTCTTTCACTTGTACGTTAATAGTCTACTAATCTCCAGACTACGGATTATAAAAGAAAAATCAACTTCATGGGCTGAAAGCATACCGTCTCGCCACATTATGCATGACTACTGGGACAATCATCAAGTTTTGTAGCTTCCCGGACACCTACCAGCATCACAAAGGAAGTGTCGAAAGGTAAATTTTAGAAACTGCCTCGCTGAAATTTGGAACAGCCAATGTGATAACAGTATCGGTAAAGAGAAAACAAAGTTGCAGGACAGCAAACGCATTTCACTATTGCTTGAAAGCAAAGAAGATGTTAGGCATAATTATCCAGATTGTGGGACTTGACACCACCACATCAGCTTAATTGCATTGTTTGCCTAGCTTTGGTAGAATACCAAGTGTTTAAATTAATGTTATCGAGGTTATTAACATAGTGACCGACAAAGTTGTCTACAGTTTCAGATAAGGCAGTGCCAAGCAAGCAGATTATATGCCAGAATGACACTTACCAATACATAATTTCTATGTTGAATCAATAGTAAATAAGACCATTATGTAAATACAGTGGTTGCAATAAACAAGAAAATTAGAAATTGAAAATAGAAAAATTCTAAACTAGATCTATCTGACGTAAGTAGTAAATAGAAAATTTGAACTTTGCGACACATAAACAAATGTGATATGTAGCCACATTTGAATGTAATTAAACACTTAAAGAAGCAGCATGAGCTAAACAGAAGTCAAAAAATGCTACTGTATCAGTAACCTAAGATAATTGATAGTTGAATGCAATATGGGGATTAAGTCTAAGCCTACGGCTTTGGCATACCTTCTCTATACAAACAGAGAGCAAACTGATTTTGCCTCTTCAATAGTAAAGTGAACCTGAAAGAGTAAATTTGGATAGTGTATAAAAGAGTTACTTTCCATTTAAAGACATGAAAAATAGATTAAACTCATTCTAGAGTTTGATCTTACCTTGCCACCAGTCACCTCTGTCAGCAGCATGCCTATTGCCCCAGTCAACTCCATCATCAGTTTTATACTGGTAAAATTTCAAACAGGGTGAGTATGAAATCATAACAATGTTTTTTTCTTTTAACTTGGTATTCCAAGGTACATTGAAATAAGATCCTTAATATAACCAAGAGCAAAATCTTCCTATGCAACATGTAAGGAGGTGTCGCATACACTTTCTGAAGTTTCAGTGGTCTGCATGGACAAAGAGCTCATGTAGAAGTCTCTACCACCATAATGCACAGATGATCCGAAACATGGTGACTCTACAGATTCATTGGGATGGACTGATTTCTCATCTTTGTTCTTGGTGACTTGTCTTTTAGTTGGACAGCCTTGCGATTTGCAATCTGAAATTACATACACATATATGATTGACTTCTGATTGTTTTTGAACAAAAATTCAGTTTGAGTCCAAAAAAAGGTCGCCTTATATAGACCATCCACCAAAATCAAGTTCTCTAACAAGAGGCACATCGACTTTTTGGTGACACTAGCAGCAGTGAAACAAGATACAATGAACAAATATAAACACTCTTATTCTCATACAAAGACATCAATTTCCAAAGACAGTTGATTTTTCTTCAAGAAAGAAATGATCGCCGGTGAAGTACTTACAAGTGGAACATGAAGTTTAATCTAACTAGTGAAGACACCCGTGAAAATACCCTTAAGAGTTGTCAAGGAAGAAAATATCACCAGCGAAGCACTAAATCAGTGGCACGTGAACTTCCTCTACTACTCTCAAGTTCACTTTTATTGAGTCTGAATCCTTCTATTCACCACTGAGAACAGGCATCAAATATATTGGTGATATCCGCAGCAATTTGATCCAATAAAGACATACATGCACATCATCACAATAATCTTAGAAGAATATAGTACTACAAAATAAGGCAACTGTTTCAATTCAAGATAAAGACAGTTTTTGTGCTTCTTTACAACCTCTGGCCTGCAATGACCTGGATTTATGTGTGATTGGCCATTCTAATCATCGGTACATGTTCCATTGAATAAGGAACATAAGTATGTAAGTTCATTACCAAAGTACTTATGTATTATTGTATTTATGCTCAATAATTCTCATACTCTACCGGAAATATTATCCGAATATTGGTTGCTACAAGAATGTAATGTTTGAGGAAAACTAAATTTTTACTGGCTCGAAAATAAATCAAGTCTCATCCCTGTAAAACACTGTAGCTAAAAGGTACTGTATAGGGTAATGTAAAACAGGCAGATTTCTCCCCTTTTTTTGTGTGTGTTGGACGAAGAGGAGGAGGAGGAGATTCTTGTGTTTGTATGTGTGTCGAAAGATGAAAAATGCATAGGAGTTAGCATATGAGCTGCAACAGCATTAAGCATTATCAATTACCTGACGTTGCTCTCTGAGCGCCCGCACTGCCACCTTCGTTTCTCTGCTTGTTCAAGGTCCAGCAAAAGTCAGAATGTGATAGATCCTTTGCAATCACCTAGCATCATGGAAAGCGAATAATTAGGTCGTCCTACCATCAGAAACCCATGGAACCAAGCAACAGCAACAACTATGGCGACTAGGAAAACCTTCATCCCAATCCACATTTTGTTTCAAGAACGAAGAGCAGAACCCCTTCAATTCCACAGTCGCACAAGAAGAACAAAAGGAGAGTCGATTTGGGTTGCCACAGATCTAGAATACAAAGGACAAAGGACAGCATGATGACAGACAAGGCGCACTTACCGCGGAAGCAGGAGGGATGACGGTGCTGAAATAGCCGGGGGACGATGACGAGGGATTCGCGCCCTTCCGCCCGGGAACCTCATCCGCTTGCGACGTGAACGAAGGAGAACAGTTGTCGTCTTCCATCGGCCCTTTTACCCTTCGATCTCCTCCTCTCCCAACAACGACTCCTCTGCTCGATCTGCGTGTGCTATGAGAGGGCGAGGGAGGCGGAGATATAAAAAGAGGACGAGAGGGACACACGGGAAGGGCGAAGAGCGCAAACAAGGGTCGCGATCACCAGCTGCTGCTGCTGCTGCTCCCGCGTCGTCTCAGCACCTTCTGGCTCGCATGTGCCGGCATGGAAACGTCTCTTTATCTTCGCTTCTCAGAAAGAAATCTCCAATGATGAATAGAACCTCAGCAGACTCAACGCCTCCCGAATCCAATCAAATACGTGTTTTCTTCTTGGATTCAGAGTCGCCTCCGCCCCCAATTCTCTCTCTATTACCAAATATTTAGCTCCGATCCATCGCCCTCCTTTCTTGCTCTCCTCAAATCGTCGTAGTTTTCGTTGGGCGTGCACTGGAGGACAAGAGACCCTGTGGGGCCCACCGTATCCGTCAAAGTGCACCTGAGACCAGTCGTTGCGTGCCGGATCGACACGTGCGCAAGCCGATAAAGAACGGCCACAACTTCTCAATGCAGCGAAATGCTTTCCCCAACACCCCAAAATATGACGCCCAAAAAGGATCCAAACCGTTACCTTTTTGATCAATACCACTGTGTGTATCAAGCATGATGCAATCCCATGGTGGATTTGTGGGTAGATGCAATGCATTCAAAGGGTCAAAGAAACGTTGTAGAACTTGGTGCAAATGTCGTCCCGGATTGTTCGACTCAACAAGGAGACAAAAAAAAAAGAGTAGTCTCATATGTGAGAAATATGATTCAGAATTACAAAATTATGGCCTCTTTTTTATGATAAGATCATATTTAAAGACTGCCAAATGCCAGATTCATCATGTACGTTAAAAAATGAGGTAACTGCATATGTCACGGCACCTCTTCATGTGATGGTGGGAAGGAAGATATATGCCCTAGGAGTTCCAAGGTCTGTAGGTGAGACTTATCCACTTGAACATGGCCACCAAGACTACAGGAGTTGACTCTTCTGAATCGACCTTATCTTTATCATGCCTAACTCTTATCCACTAGTCTCTTTGTTGATATCCTTAGCTTATCTACTAGAAAGATGAAGAAGAATAACGTACATGTCATGTCACTCTGCGATCTATTGTTCTTAAAAGAGAGTTTACGAACCTGAGCAACATAAAGTACTGACTCTTGTGATGCCACTTGAAAGCACTCCTAGCCATGTCCCAAAGTCGAGTATATGATCATATCTGGCCTCGCGTGTCCTGAGCCTCGCACAGCCGGCCACTGGGATCTGAAACTGCACAACATGTGTCATGGAATTCAATGTTGCGCCACTTGCATTTCTCTTGCATGATAACGAGGAAGAGGATAAGAGATGACCTTTCACGCCACATGCTTTTGGTACCTTTCGCAGACTAAAATACTGGGAGAACTTTATATCCACACCAAAGAGCTTTGCCCCGTCACAAAGATAGAACGTCACCATCGTTGCATACAAACAACAGACTTTTGCAAGAACAATTCACATCGTTCTCGAGCTTTCAATAGAGATTGGTGGTTCGGCATTCAGATGTTTAACTCCTGAAAAGTATGCATAAAGATATAAATAAAAAGCAGCGTAAACAACAAGCACACTAAAATGCAACCGTTTGTTTGTGGTGGTAGAGTAGCAGACCTGATACAAGCAGCAATCCTTCCGAGTCGTTGCCAACGAAGCACATGTACCACCATATAAGAAAAAGAAGGTGACAGACCACTGTTTGAGAATACCTTTGAATTCCTTTTCCCCAATGGACGTGACAAAATATATGCTTTGCTTGTGCTTCACTGAATGGGCAGCAGCCGGAGTTTCTCTGTATCAGAAACAATTTATCATGGATATACATACATATTATTTACAACCTTGTAAACCAGACATTGGATAATTTATATATAAAATATTGTTTGGAACTTAGTATTGCAGCTGCTGCTTTTACTTGAAACATAAAGCAGTATCAACCATGTGGCTCCCCAAGAAAAATTATGGGACTTGTGAGCCAAACCGTGCATGAGCAACTCACTCTTTGCAATAACAACTGCTCACAGCAAGAGAAGTCATTTTCATGTAGGAAAGCTTCGTGTTAAGCGGATATGGTCCAGGGTTCGCGGAAGCCCATATTTATTAACAGCTGCATTGGCAGCTCTGAAACCTTCACCATAGGTTGTTGAAGTGTCATGAGCAATTTGGTACATGAAGAACTGACCAAGCTTCTTCTCAATATCCGACTTCCCTGCTTTCTTTGACAATGGCATCCAGGATGATGACGACGAAGACGAAGAAGAAGATGAGGCATAATTGGATGAGGATGGCATAGTTGTTGACCCTGGCATCACCTCAGATTCAAGCCACATTTGGGAAAGAGCCTGACAGATGCCTTCCTCCACCTCGGCGCTTAAATTACGGTAGCCTAGTAGGAAAAGGAAGAATTGGGAAAACAAATCCAACCAATCAGTCAAGAGGAAACAAAAAATGAGAGCAAACAGTGTTTCTAGAGAAAAGGAGAAAGATAGTTGGATCCGACATCTAGTGATGAAATTGTTTGCAATTTCACATCTAAAGGAGAATCATAAAGGCATCTGTAAAAAAATAAAACTATTTGAAACTTGACACCAAATGATGGAAGAATCGCAACCTAAACAATCGAGAATATACCTTTGAGACGTAACCAACCATGCATTAGCTCATGAGCAAGGATCGAACCTGTTAATAGTCTGCATATAGAAGGAAAGGAAAGATCAGGATACCAGGCATAACTTGATGAATGAAATGCATATTAGCGGTTCAAAGAACAAAATCTTGACAAAGTGACTTCCATGTGCATCCAGTTCAGCTTTCACAAAATCCTACCCTGATATCACAGGAAGCACAGGTTCCTGTATTGCATAAGCATGTTAACATAACATGACACGGTAAAATACCCACATGTCAAATATATTATCATATTGGATAAATAAGTTGATTATAACATAATGATCTCAGCACTTCAGTTAACTATGATCATGTTACTGAATATAAAAAGAAAACTAAATCAGTAATTGCATAAATAAAGTTATCTGACTTCCAACATGATAACAAGATGAGACCAACCTGGGAAGGCCATACAAAACGAGAATTGCAGTAACTTCACATTTACGGGTCAACTTCTGTGGGCAAGTCCGCATGTCCAGAATTCTGTTTCCCCAAATTCTTGGCCTTTTATGTATCTATATATTGGGAACTAGAGAGCTCAGACATCAACAATGTCTATCATAATCAAAATGGAAGGAGATTGCTTACACTGCTAATTGTTCGTTCCTCAGTAAGACATAAGCCTCTTATTTCGGGCTTGTGGTGATGACCCTGATATGAAAATGTTTGAGAAATTAGCAAGTTTCGAGGATATGCATGATAAAACTTGAAACAACCAAAGAAAGCTTACATCTTTCTCTCCTTCTATGGCTTCATTAAGAGCCTGCCTTTCAACCAATAGCATTGGAATTTGTTGATCTATTCTCATGTACAGTCCTTCATAATAATCTCTAATTGAGTGGTACAGGGCTTGACAGTCACCAGCATCCATGATGGCAGAATCAAGACATTCCATGCACAAGCTACGGCCTTCTCCTAGAGAGATATATCTAGTACTTCTTGACTTCAATACAAAGTAAAAGAAGGAAAAAACAGATATTATTTAAGATGGATGTTCTAGATATCATGAGCATTTCTTTTGCTCTTAATGACAATTTTCATACATGAAAGTTCCTCCAATAAAACAATTGTCTTCCATACCTCCATTCTCTCACAACTACAGCATCGAGGTGTGCGGTCATGTTCATGTGAAGGACAATACTTTTGGCCCCAAAAGGGGTGAGCTCTATACTCAATTAAACCAGCCCTGTTTGTTGGTATCTGTTGAGAGAAAAATGAAGAAAATTCATTTACATGCTTGCTTGCTTATATTGTAGCATGTTATTTCTAACTCAACTTTTGTAAGAGAAACAATTAAACCATTTCTAGAGAAACTAAGAGACATATTTTGGAGATCAATTAAGCTACCAGTTAATTCAAAAGTTCCAAATGGAGAAGGAAAAAGACACCACTGATGATATTCATCTTTTTAAGGAAAACATAAGTAGAAGATTCACTTTCTAAGTTCAACAGCAGATTCAAGTTTGGGTCAATAATATCATTGTTACAAAACCATAACTATTTGCAAAGCTTATCTATTTGAGTTTTAGAGGTCTCTAACACACGTGGGATCCCTATCCAATAGTACAACATCTATGAATGTCAGAACAAGAAAGCTTAATTCTCATTGTGATATAGAGGAAAGGATTCAGTATCACTGTATTGAAATAGACATATATGCTGATATCTAGAGAAAACTTCAATGCTGGTTCTCAAATCGACAATCAATGATATCCAGTCAAGTTAAAGCAAATAATAGTCTCTTGATTTGCGCAAGGAGGAGATACAATAAAGCCCAAACAGTCTGTGACTAACATATATAGCATGAAGTACCCACAAACAGGCAACCTAGAACAACATGAACTTCTGCATGGAAAATTATTCTGTAATTTTCTAATGACAGAGTTTGTTAAACACATTTATTCAGTGGTAAATGACAAACTGCAAAGTATCATGACAAAAATTCTTACAAATTCATGGCAGACATCACATTTGGGGTGATGCAACTCCTTATAACACAACTTGTGGTATGGATTACTGCCTGACAAAGAAAACTAAAACAAGCACCATCCTTAAGATCTGCTTCACACAAAAAACAACTCAGAAAAGACAGGTGCCAGTTAATTATTTAACATGCTTTAAATAAGTGAAGCAACACTTTTATCAACACACCTCAGCCTCATGAATAAGCTGACTACAAGCATAACATCGAAAGCACTGTGGGTGCCAAAAGATTCCCATGCAGCTTAAGTAATGTCCACAACCTATTTCATTGTGACAAACACCACAGATTCTGCAGGCCACAATGAACAAGCATAGTTGTTAGGTAATGTGATGTAGGAAGATGGCATATAACTAAGAATTACAAATCAAACCTATATCCTCTTGGCAAAAACTGTACAGGTTGATATGGTTGAGATGAAGGCATGCTCAAACTTTCTTGGATAGCTTTAGCTAGCTCATCATCATCATTTCCCTGGCCCTTGTATCCTGAAGATATCTCAGAAAATTGCCAGACAATAGGTAATCAGCACTTTAACCAACCTCTTCAACATGGAAGGGAAACCATATAATTCAAAATCAAGAAGCTAGACTTATAATTTGAAGAAGACTGAATAACTCGAGTATCAGCTCTCCAAATAGTTAAAACCTACCATTAGGTTTCTTGGCATCCTCTGCAAGAGAAAGGGCAATCGCATGATCCAAATCTTCATTTTCACCCTTCGATTGGTCATCCTGATAGTAGCTTGTGCAAAAAAAAAATCATGCAATGACATATAAGAAGAGCAAATGGACGCCTTAATGAAATTAAGATAAATTTCTGAAAACTATGTGTATATCAATATGTAATGAGGATAAGGCCTATTCTGAGAAATTTGACATCCAATCTGCACAGACAAATGAGATAGAATCTTTACCACTGGTTTGACTGGTTTATGCAATGAGTTCTCTCCCCCAGTTACACTTGAATGGTCTCCATTTGACACTCCAGCATCTGTTCCTTTGAAAAGCTTGCGGAGCCACCTCATGAAGCGAGACCTTCTCTCAATAAATGATGGAGCTGTATGTCCTGATCAAGTGATGAAATTTTATATTACTATAAGATCATGATCAAACATGAAATTCGCTGATAACATGCCCATCATGTTATGTAATTCTTAACAAAAGAAGACATAATGCAAGCTGTGTTATTTACAGCTGTCATCTTGAACATGTGAAGCTCGTGTTTCCTCTCTGAAATGCCATGTTCCCAAAGATATTTCCATTGAAAGTAGAATACTCAACATTCACTAAATAATTTCTCTTAGTGATTAGAATAAGAGTTTGAATAATGTGAGGTGCTGATGCTTAAGGTTTCATGGCATTGCATAGTATGACGATCCCTGCATCAGAAAATAAAAAAGATCTCTGATAAATTTTAGCCACTTGAATAAGAACATATTAAAATGATGTTTATATTTCTGATACAAACATTTTTATCAACTAGATAAGAGTCATTAACATATAGACATCTTTGCTTATTTTTCATCATGCAGGTTTTTATATAGTGGGCTTATAAAGTACTGCAGATTATAAATTTTCATATAATAATCACACATGCTTGAATGCATATATACTAAACAAATATATATGCAGTATGTACCCATGCACTATATACGAGTAATTGTATATACAATATACACAAAACCTATGACATTAATGCAAATACATGTGGATAACATTTATTCCCTATGTGCATCTAAAAAAAAATTGTTCCTGAGTCCTGAAACAAGGGGAACCTTGAATCAGAACAATTAAATGATCAGGTATTCAAACTTCAAAAGTCAACCAGTAGGTTAGTTCATACACAAATTGCACAAGGAGATTTTTCTTCGTAACATAAATATCAATTTCTATGGTCCACTGTTGCAACACAAAATGATTTATTGTTGCAGCAGCCAATATGCGACTAAATGGAACGAGAATTTGTCTTGTTCTGGGGCATGAAAGGACCACAGGAAGTTGGTGATGCCTTTTTCAAGGCATCCAGGGGAGGGTTAGGCTGGCGGTGGCTCTAACGTCTAAGTGAAGGATGGATAAGAAAATTTGTGTGAGAGAGTTGACATCAGTAGCAGAAAGAACTAGAAGATTCCATATGGGATCATTAAATCTTAACAATTTTCGCTATTTACGAAGAATGATCAATATGCGTTTATTGTTGAGACAGATCAACCAGGATAAAAATAAGGATTATTTCAATCCTTAGGATTTTCATCACTCTAGTGTGGAGTTATGTCAATGAATGTCTTCTAATTCTAAATTTGCTCCAATTAAAAAGCAATGCCCCACAATTTCCTCGCTTAGAACTCTCTAAAGCCTAGCTAGAGAAGAGAGAGAGAGAGAGAGAGAGAGAGAGCTTAGGGCTTCTTCTGTTGGTTCACGTATGCTAAGATTTATGTATTTGGAAGCTGAAGCTAGGTGAAGCTAGAAGTGGGAAATTATCAAAAGCCCCTATATTTTGAGGAAGACTAGTCATAGTGAAACTATGGTGCATAAATGAATGCAACTCTATCAGCTTGTGACATATCAAACCAAAGCTATAATTTATGTCCATGTCCTTCATCTAAGGAAAAAGTTGACACTGATAATACATCCTTTTCTGTGATTCAAACATGACAGTGATTTTTCACCTACGACTATCATTCACATGGGACTTCTATCCATGTAAAAAAATGTTTTGATCTGCTCAATTCTTATTCCATTGCAATGTATTATTGACCACTCTCAGCTGCAAACCCAATATGTAAAACTTGAATTGGTTGGGGTTGATTTGATTTTTTTTGTTTTTTATGTATGGTAAGGAAATTATTTGAATGAGACCTTCCTTCTGATACCATGTTAAACAAACTACTGGTCGTTATCACCCCATCTAATATCTCAAGCTCATAGATGAGACATGATCTTTACTTTTATCTTCTTAGCGTATTGAATTGAAAGATTTTTCATCTGTTACTTTATATTTTGCGTATTGAATTCTATTTTTTTCATCTATTACTGTGTGTCACTGTGCATCTGTCGAGTGGATAGTTGACTGAGTGGCCCTGCAAATACTTTTGAAGGAATTTGATGCTCTTGCAAAGTCACACGTCAGCGTCAAGGAATTAATGCGCATTTATCGATTCCTGTTGATATCCACAACTCACCTCAAGAACCTAGACTGTAATTGGCATCGCTATAAACCCTCGCAAATTCTTTCAAGGAAAGGGCGGTTTATCTACATAAAAGGGTTCTACAAGAAGACGAAAAAGGTAGATGATTCCAGAGTTTGTCCTTTCCAAATTGATTATGATTCATCTAAATGTTACGAATACCATCGACCGATAAGTAGCCCTAAAATAAGCTCTTCGATATTCTACAAAGACTTTGCATAAACAGATCTAAGAAACGAGCCATCAAGAAGGAATCCAAAAATAGTAAATAGTTCTCTGTTACCTTGGACGCGAGGCCGGGAGTGGCAGCTGGAGTTGGAAGAGGCCATTGCGGCGGCCGGAACCGGTGCCGCGATTCCACCACCAAGAGGAAGGGGGGAAGAGAATGGACTCTGAGGGAACAGGATGTGAAAAGGAAGGGATGTAAAGGGGAGGTGAGGTTGGAAAGGAAGGGAGTGGGGTGGTGCAGAGGACGGGGGCGGCGGCCCAACGATGAGGCATCTCAAAAAGCTTTCCGCAATTAAGTATGCACATAGATAGAGAGAGAGAGAGAGAGAGAGAGAGAGAGAGAGAGAGAGAGAGGTATATAGATATATAGTGGAGGGAGGAGGAGAATAGCGTGAGAGGGACGGTGGAGGGATGGAAAGAGAGATTCCTTCGTCTCCAAAAGGAATGCGTAGAGCGTAGAAGGAAAGAAAGAAAGAAAGAAAGGGGAACGACAGGGAGAGGGAGAAGGGAGCGGTCGCGCTTCGATATTTCAAACGGGGTCGACGTGGGTCGGATTAACCGACCCATGTTACTCTTTTGAGGGTCTCCCTTCCGTACCACCCACGCAAAATCATATATACATAATATCCCCTCCAAAATAAGTATTATATCATTTCGGCTCTCCTTTTTCCTCGTTCTTCCGAGGTATGACGGCTTCAAACTCGCAGTTTTTATTCTCTTAAAGAATCTTTAGTGTTCTAATGATTTGATTTCGTTGAAACTCATATTATGCTTTATTGTAAGAGCATTTGACGTGTGATGTGTTTTCCAGCAACTGTTTCCTTGCACGGCTTTGGAGTTTAGACTCGCATCAATATTGAATGATCTGATCCATGGATTTCACACCTCTTCGTGAGTGGCCAACTTATACATGCCTGCTATCTTTTCTTCGTGGCTTGCTTTCGTTTCTCTTTCAATATCTTATTTTTAAGAAAATTGCATGTATATATCCTTTCTCAATTAAGTGATTTCTATATCTTTATAATATTTTAAAATTTACATGTTCAAGTTAACGTCTATGATTGCTATTTAGAACCCTAAATACTATTGTAACTTGTTAGAGCAGAATTTGATTATCCGTTTGCTTTAAAGTCATCTTTATTCGAGCTTATGTCTATCATAAACTCGATGTTAGAAGATGAGTAAGTTTAAAAAAAAATCACATCGTAAGCATACTTAAGAAAGCTCATTCGATTCGATGCTTAAGTCAGCATGGGACTAATTACAAATTGTCCCATATAGTTAAATGTTTTTAGCGTCTACGTCTCTATACTTTAAAAAGTTACATTGACATCCCTATACTTATAAAAATAAAATAATTATATCTATTTATTCTAATGATATTAATTTTATCAATAAAAATATAAAAATAAAGGATAAAAGATAATTTTAGTATTCGATGGTAGACATCATCGGTGGCGGACAATAGCGTTTCTTGCATCAGTGGTGGCAGACCCCTCTCCCTTCGCATCTACGTCAGCATCAATGTAGATATTGAGTGGTCGCCGCCGTCTAATCCATGCTCCATCGACAATCTCTGCATTGTGTTAGACCGCCTTCCCAGTGAGTGGTTGCTATTGTTGGACTAAACCATCACCATCACTCATGCCTCCTTGATCATCTGCAACACCTCCCACATTGGCAACTGCCTCTTCGCCTCAATTGCTATGCATACCATCGTGACGTTCAATAGCACCATTAGCTTCTCCTCGAATGTCTCGTTCCCGGATGACCTAAGGTCCTTATTGAAGTTATTCCACTCCTCCTCCCGCATAAAGCGAACCCCCTTCCAGGACCTAATGAAGGAACATGATACTAACATCTCCCATTGGGTCCGCTTTGTGCAAGAGGAGGAGCCGTGCTCCTCCATCGGGGGATGTTCGCTCTGTGCAGTAGAAGGAGCTATGCTGATCCACTAGGGGATGTCGAAGTCCTCGAGTCATCCAAGAACAAGGCATCCGAGAAGAAGCTAACAATGTTGCTAAACATTGCAATGGGTTACATAACGGTCGAGGCGGAGAAGCAACCGCCTATGCAGAAGGTGCTACGGATGATCAAGGAGGCACGACGGAGGTGATGGTCTCATTCAATAGCGACGACCACTCGCTGGGGAGGTGGTTGGACATGATGTAGAGCTTGTTGAGGGAGTATGGATCGGAGGGTGACAATCGCTCGATATCTGTGTTGACATTAACACAAATACAAAGTGAGAGGGGTCTGCCACCACTAGCGGCAATAATGTTATCGTTCGTCACCAAACATTAAAATTATTTTTTTACTTTTTATTTTCGTGTTTCCATCGATAAAATTAACATCGTTAGGGTAAATGAAACTAATTATTTTATTTTTCGTATCCACCAATGTAACCTTTTAAAATTTAGAGATCAATATGTAATTAGCTTCGCTTGAGCATCACTCTATCAACTTAACAAGTTAACAAGTTAATTAGTCCAGGTTGTAATATATGTTGTTTAGGGTCACAAATTTAGTTTATAGAGTGTCAATATGATGATGATGAGGTGTCAGCTTGTGATGGTGGCGTGCAGAGAGTCTTTTAGATGTATCATCGTCAACATATCGTAACTTTTAAAAAATTTACATCAAAAAGGTCAGTTATGTATGGTATATAATTTAAAACAATAAATATTAGCAACAGTCGATCATAATTAACCTAACTTTTCTAGATGAATATTAAGTAAATGGATATATGCTATCCTAATATTTACAAGTGTAAATCTGTAATTTTGAAAAAAAAAATTAAACTTATATAAAAATTTAGACGTTTATATGATACCTAAAAGGTCACATATATTTTATTTTTTTTGTATATTACAAAATATGCACCGAGTTAAACATCTGCCGCACCGAACATTCCCGCTAAAAGATTTTTGATCCCACATGGCTAAAGCTGGACCCACTTGAAAACGTTTCTGAGAACACCACGTAGGATGATACGGACTTAGGTGAGGTCCTTCGGTACGCGTAATCTCACTTGGGAAACACCGTAACGTAACCAAATAGGATATTTTTGACACGGAGTCGATAAAACGCGGCAGTGATCACCGCCTCTGCCGGTTCACCCACCTACCCTCCCTTCCATCGGCACTTTCGCCGCTCCGTCGGCGGCTTCGCAAACCCCGCCCCGGTCACTCCTTCCTCTTCGTCGTTCCCTCCTTCACCCTCTCATTCTTGTCTCTCCCGATCTTCATCGCTGTAATCGTCCGGTCGCAAGAACACACACTTGCGGTTCGTGCCAACAGGGGCGATTAGGAGGAGGTTTTATTTTTGATCGATCGATCGTGGTCGATCTGATGGACCCGGAAGTGCTTGATGGCATCATCGGCCGGCTGCTGGAGGTGCGGACGGCGAGGCCCGGCACGCTGGTCCGGCTCGCGGAGGTGGAGATCCAGCAGCTCTGCACCGTCTCCCGCCAGATCTTCCTCGGCCAGCCCAACCTCCTGGAGCTTGAAGCCCCCATCAAGATCTGCGGTCAGCTTCGACCTGCTACCTTCCCTTCGACTGATTTGCCTTGTTTATTTCTTGGCTTGATCGTGGCCGTGGCTCGTTCTTGGATCCCAGGAATACTGTGCGTGTCCCTTTGTTTGCTGGTTTTGATTCGATAATCTGGAATTCGCTTGGGGAAAGCAGGACAAATTAATTATATCAGATAAAGTATACGAATTAGGGTTTTTTTAGGTGGAAAAGAAGCTGAGTTTGTTTAGGAATCACAGATAAAAAGCATAACGTTCTTTTAGGTGGATGGATATCTAAGGGTGTTTCTTGATTCTTAGAAGTCATGATATTGTAATATCTACGGTGTCTTATGCTTTGTCATTCCTGTTCCCCTCTTTGGTGCTAACTGTCGTTTTAGATACTGTGCCAATTAACCTTTCAAAGTGATCAAGAAAGTTTAAATTACAAATTCCTTGTAAAAATAGTAATTATTAGATCTTTACTTAAAATCTATATAAATATCGTGTATGATATCTATATCTCAAATTGATAGTGCAATATCTGCACCCATTCTTTAATTAATTTCACTCACTTGATTTAAATATGAAGAGGAAAATCTGCGTGTTTGTATGAGGAGAAGCAGGTACTGCTTGTTTGCTTTTGGTGTGTTTATTGCTTTTGCTTCTTGTTGATCACGAGGGTCAAAATGAAATCAAGTTGACAGGCTACTACCAAATCTGTTGAGGCTATGTGCTTTGATCTCTAGTTGGAAAAAGCTGTTCTCACATGCAAGTGGATGATGGAAATAGGTTTTGCAAATCTAAGTGGTTCTCCATTTGTGGTACAAACTTGTGAAAGGTCTCACAAGTTCAACTGATTACTCAACTTGGAATGTTCACTTAGGATAGCTTGCTGAGCTGTTGAGGTGTCCAAGGGTTTATGCAGATCATATCTCTTGTGAAATATGAACTGATTCATCAACTTGGAATATTCAATTATACTAGGTTTACACAGACTACAGCTCAGTTTATCTTGCTGCATCATGACATGAATTAATTGCATGCACCAGATGATATATAAGCTCCAGAAGTAGTGGACTAAGCACCTGAAGGTTCCTGCTTTTCCATAAGTGAAAAGGGGAAATGGAGCTACAGGAAAAATGATTGAACAGGAAGCTTCACAAAAAGTTCACAGAAAACTGATAAATGCAATCATGTATATGATACAGCCGCAATTGGTCATATAGAGTCAATACAAATGTTTACTTGATACATGGAATTTGTCTTTTGATTTGAACAATCCATGTATTTAGTTAACTAAGTTGTCATTCTGATCTTTCTGTGACTGATTAATGAGGATCAAGAAGTAATTTGATAGAAAATCATGATAGAAGTGGCTTTAATTTATAATGCAGCCTATCTACATCCAGCAAGCATCTGTGAGTCATTTGCTACATTTTTTTCATATCCTTTACATGTATTGAGTTGCTGATCTGTGCTCTTGTGATTGCAGTATATTTTTGTCTGTTATCTTAATGCCTGTTTGGGGCAAGGAAAATAGTAGAAGATTTTCCTCTCTTTCTAGAAGTGTTTTTCATATAGAATACACGTAACAGACTCTTTTTTTTCAAAGGGTAATGTGGTGAAGACGGGATTTGAGTCCATGACCATGCAATAATCTATCACTGTATTTACTTAGCTTATCTGACACCTTCAGTTGGCACGTAACTTGCTTGGACCTTGTGATACATGAACTTAGATTGGCACGTAATTTAATTTATTTAGTGCAAGTTGCTTGTTTAATTCCAATTTTAGCTTAACACCACCTATAAATGTAGTGTCTTTGAAAATAAAAATTATATGTATGAACATTTTCTATAAAGTGGGGCCATCTCATTGTTATCATAATAGGAAACAAATTAATGTGATTTCCCATCATATCAACATGTAAAAGAATGATGTTTTGGTACAATAACAATAGGAAGATAATGCATTATATTTCACATTAGCATTAACAATAATGATTTGTAAAACCTCATGCAACAGCATATGTAGAGCCATGCTTCAAGTTCTATAAACCATCAATTTTTTGAATTTTGTAATGTAAGATAGACACCCGAGGAAAACATATTCAGACCTGTAAGTTGAGAGTTCCCACATATACTAGGCATGAAGAAGTAGTACCATAATCTTGGTGGCAATTTCTGGCTCATATGTGTTTGCCAACAAAGAACCTAGTACTCTGATCACCATTGTCAAACTGGGTCTGTTACACAAATGTATCTGATGACAGAAGCTTGCTGAACAACTTCTTACATGTTTGAAGTGGTAATTTAAAGACAAGAAACATGACCAATGTATCACTGAGTAATCCTGCACAAAATGCATTTAAGTTGTTGTTGCATTCAAAATTTTGATAGAATCAGCTATGGTTTTAAAAAGTGGTTTATACTGCCTGGTGGTTCAGTCAGCAGACTGTTTGGTGGCATATATCAGGGCTATCTGCATAATCAGATGGAATGCAACATATGTTGCTGCCTAATGCTGCATGATGGTTAATGATTCAAGATGTAGTTGGATTTTTTATGTTTCTAATGTTTGGACTTCTGCTAAGCTTGCATAGTGCGTTTTCATATGGTCATAGGATCTACTCATGTATATTGGACTAGTTCTGTGATAAATAAACTATAATTTACTTTATTATAATGTCATATATTTGCTGGTAACTTGCCTTATTATGCTTGAGTGTGTTATGATATATTGTTGTCTATATGTTAAATGTGCTGGGTTGAATATATTTCAATAATTATTTTTATATATTATATATTTTTCAATAGAATAATGTTGTGTGTCAGTATGCTGCATGTGCACTTTGTGGTGATATGACTGCTTGGACATTGTTTCCATTTTTTCTAACCTTGTTTGCATATAAACCCCTAGATCAAATTATTGAATTTAGTCTCTGGGAAAGTCTTGTTCAGAGTTGACCAATAAACCCTCATTCATCAAGTTGGTTGAACCTTTCGTTGACAATATTTGCTATAGATAGGCTCGTTCAACTCAAGTCGACTTATCTGGGTATCCTTTGATTAGTATTATGTAGATTCAAATCTGGAATGTCATTGAACTATGTTTGGGTTTTACTTCTGGTGATGGGTTTAAGGTTTGGTTACATGGATAGGAATCAGACTTAACCAATTTTGTAATAAATATTTTTGTATTTTTGGTGTCAAAATGAACTGGCCAAAACAGAAATCTGAACCAGATTGGTGCACTTGGTTCAGTTTGGCTCAGTTTTTCCCCTTCAATTGTGATCGCTTTGTTTTGGAAAGTTGACAACCAAACAACTATCAGTGCAATTTCAGCTTCAGGTCTAAATAATTCTTTAAATGGAACCAAACCATATCTCATATATTTATATATATTGCATATAAAACCATCAAAATAATATGTTTTGACTGTATTTTTTATATAAGCTTTACGCCCGTAAGTTTATCTCAGACATCTTTTTTGAAGCCAAATAAAAAAATGAAAAGAATAAAAAAATTTTGCTTGATTTTGATTCTTTTTTTTACTATGGTTTGGTTTGGTGTAAAGTTCTGCAAATGAAACAAGTTCAGTTTGGTACAAAGTTTTCATAAGACTGAACTGAACCATGTGGCATGTGCAGACCTTATCACTTTTTCTTTTTTAATTCTATCTTTTTTTCCTTCTTCAGCCCAAGCCTTAACACTCTTTTTGTTGCTGCATTTGCAGTGCTGCAATGACCAGAATGTTAGGAAATTGTTCGTCGATGCCTGGCTGCTGTTTTATGCATGATGAGGCACCCATGGTTGATCTCAACATAGACGGGCCATGGCTCTTTGGCCAAGGTAGCTGGTCTGAAGACTGGTTGCCATCCTCAAATGTGTTAGTTGTTGGTGCAATTCCCACCCCCTGGCGCTTTGGATTTCATTGAATATTGGCGCATAAGGTTTTGCAAGATGACACCAACTCTAATTGGCGATGATGAATTGACAACTGGGAAAGATGATGTTAATGTGTTAGTCCTTTGACATCACATGGTTGATAAACCGAAACATATTGTTTACTATTAATTATGATTTATACTATAGGTCTTCACCCTGTCGTTTTCCCGTGAAAACTGGGACATATATCTATTGCTGCTTGCTTGTAGAGCCCAAAACATAGCCACATGTCTAAACTCATAATTACATTCACCTTAGAGCTAACTCTGCTCCTTTGCAGTTATTTAGAATTGCTAGAGCAATATTAACATGCAATATTCACACAAATGCCCTTTGTTTGATGTAAAGAGAGATGATCATCTTGTTAATGTTTATATGCCTTATGGTCATTGTGTTGAAGTCCTTTACTGATTGATTATTCCTTTACTCTTTGTGTTTCAGGTGACATTCATGGCCAGTATAGTGATCTCTTAAGGCTTTTTGAGTATGGAGGTTTTCCTCCAGTTTCCAATTATCTATTTTTAGGTGATTATGTGGATCGGGGAAAGCAAAGCTTAGAAACAATATGCCTTCTTCTTGCATACAAAATTAAGTATCCAGAGAACTTTTTCCTTCTGCGTGGAAATCATGAATGTGCTTCAATAAATAGGATATATGGATTTTATGATGAATGTAAGAGGAGGTTTAGTGTGAGACTCTGGAAGATCTTCAGTGATTGCTTTAACTGCCTTCCTGTAGCTGCCGTTATTGATGACAAGATCTTATGCATGCATGGTGGCCTTTCCCCTGATCTCTCCAAGTTGGATCAAATTAAGAGTTTACCTCGGCCATGTGATGTACCTGAAAGCGGTTTACTATGTGACTTACTTTGGGCAGATCCTGGTAGAGATGTTCAAGGTTGGGGAGAGAATGACAGAGGGGTCTCTTGGACTTTTGGTGCTGATAAAGTTTCCGAGTTCTTATTAAAACAAGATTTAGATCTTGTCTGCAGGGCACATCAGGTAATAGGTCTACTATGTTCTTGTTTATGAACTTTGATTAATGTTCATATGTCTCCAATCCATGCTTTGCAGGTTGTGGAGGATGGCTATGAATTCTTTGCCGACAAACAACTTGTGACGATATTCTCAGCCCCAAATTATTGTGGTGAATTTGATAATGCTGGTGCTATGATGAGTGTTGATGAAACTTTGATGTGCTCTTTCCAAATTCTCCAGCCTGCTGAAAAAAAACCAAAATCTCTGTTGCCAACCAGAATTTAACAACCAAATAATAAACTATGATCAAGGTCAGTCACACCAAAACCACAACTCTTGTCTCCTTACATTTGTTAATTGATCTTCAAAATCAATAATAAAATTTTTGTAGTATTTCTGTAATTAACTCATTCGGCCATCTTCTTAGATTGAGGCTATATTAACTCTATTACGTTGACACTATTGTGATGATTGAATACTGCACTTGCTTAGGCTTGGATTTTCATCTTGTTGGAATTTCAGATTGCAAGCAAGCCTTCAATCAGATATTAGTGGGGAGCGACTCTTTTAGAAGAATGTAACTGACTCATTCAATTGGGGTTTTGACATAGTTATACAGATTTATTGTTCGATGGAACAGGTATTGATGACAAAAGAATTGGATTTTAGGCTCCTCTAGACTTTATGGCAGGATACTTAAATTAGTGTTCAATGAATAAGTTGGGAGAAGAAAAAAAAAAGAATTGCAGGAGCATTTTCCTTCTTTTGGTAAAGGTATCGATTGTCTTCTAGACTTTGCATTGGTAGGAGGCTCATGCACTAGGCCATCCTGTTTTTGGACAAATTAAAAACCTAGCAACCTTGCCGCACTATGTATCTAAGACTTGCAAGGGTTGCAATCTCTTATTTCTTTATGAAACTTCTGAAAGCAGATAAGTCCATGGATCTCTTGAGAGAGTAGGCTCTTTGAATAAATCCATTATCTGTGATAAATTAGGATTTGAGAGATATCTTTTCTGCAAAATCACTGAAATATGCTTCTTGACTAATATTTATGGAAACCACAGTTTTACTTTTATGGCATTTGTTTATCCATGAACTCCGATGTCAGAGGTTTCAGCTTCCTTTTAAGGTCCTCTGTCAATTAAATACACAAATGAAAATAACAATTTTGTCAATGATATTTTAATTTCTCACACAACTTCTGTGAAACTTTAGTCTGACTGTTTCATCTCTAAGCTTAAATGATTTTATAAATGGAGATCTCTGCATGAAACTGTTGGCTTCTGAGATGGTGCCAGATTGGGAAAGGACTTCACCTGCAGAAAAGAAATGCTCAAATGCCCAACTAAAACATGAAATTTGGTTCATCTGGATATTGTGGGCCTAAAAGAAAATGTCATCTCCCTGCACATGAAAAATTTGGAGCTTAAGCAGGTGCACGAACTGGTTCAATAGATATCAAGGTCTAGAAATCTAGAATAGCTTTGGATATCCACTTCATCAAGAATATGTCTTTGGTGAAACAGGCTTGCGCCGCCCTTTCCCTTTCGATATTTGAATTTAAAAAGTTCCTCGGGCTTGCCAAATCTTTTCCCAGAACATTTGAAAGTTAGCTGTGATTGCTATTTCCTAGCATGCCTGAAACTTCTCATTCTGTTCTTTTGTTGCTTGTGCTTCATTCTTGGCTGCTATTTGATTATTTTGTTTCTTGATTGGGTTAGCCGCATAAATTCTGTAGCCAAGAGGGTCTAACGTCCGTGTTAAAAAATTATGTTTGCCAGGTTAAATCGACTGCATCAATTGAAGATAACAAGGCAGCTGATACTCTTAATTATAGTGAATTTGAGATGCAGTTAAAGAGTTGTTGTAATAAGATGCCATTGGCTGCATGGGCGTCTGCTGCAATCAAACTCCCGGACTTCATCGTAAATGTCAAATTCCAGAAATTATTTTTTTGTACTCTGAAACTGTATTGTATGTGCACATATTTCTTTCCATATTTCTCCCATTTGGAACGATGAAGAAGCATAGCTGCAACTCTTTTCTAGAGAAACATAGGGTAACCTCTATCGGGGACTCACATAACTTGAGTAACAAAAGAATCTAACCAATCTTTTTTGATCTACATGAACTAGTTAGCAAGACCAGCTACAGAAAACTTGATGTAGGTCTAATAATTCTTTTTCCATGTAGGTCAAATAGTTTGACTCGTATTGGCTGCTACAACCTATTAGTTAGGGTGAAATAGGAATCTTGTTTTGTTGCTGCTCTTATTTTGTTGACCCAAGTCACATTTTACTGGACTTGTTTGTTGTTGCTTAACAAGCACACGTTGCCTGATTTCCAGTCGTAAGTGATAGGGATTACATATAAAAATCCATCAGCCAGTGCTTGGGAATCACAAAAATATATATTTTAATTATTTATACTTCTTTTTTGAACATTTAGCATTTACGCACGGAATCACTCGATTTATTTCTGAATAAACTTATTTCAAATTCTATCTTCTTTAATAATTATCTCACTATTCTCATTATGACTATAGTAACTATGTATATTTTACTATTTCTTAATCAACTTGCACGCTGAATGATTCTTAATCGTCCGATAGTTATTCCTGTCTTATTCCTTGTCCAAGGTGTTAACGCCGTAGCACATCTGCGTCGGAATTAAAAGCATCTGCCAAGGTATATGCCTCAGTGGTGTTCGTGGAATTTTGACAGCCGAATCTTCGTCGACCAAGGGAGACGAATCCTTGTTATGGAAATCAAACATCGAGAGACGAAGAGTCCCAAATTCTCTCTCAATTTTCGCTTGTGATTCACGGCCCGTGGAGTCAATTCCTCTCCTCAAATCGACTCGGAAACAGTGGGGCAATTCGTGGTAGCGAGTCGCGTGTCCGAGTCATCCCTTCCAACGGATCCTTATCTTGGAAATCACACATCCAGAGACGATTCATCTCTCAATTTTCGCACGTGGTTCACGGGCCGACGGACCGCCCACCGACTCGGAAGCAGCGGCGATTCGTCGTAGCGAGTTGCGTGGTCGAGTCATCGCTTCCCTCGTTCTGGATAAGCTCGCCAGATCTTGATGTGGATGGATGTCGACGGACAAAAAATGGCAGGCGTCGATCACAAGCGCACCCACCTACCCACACCATAAAGCACGCCACTTCCGCCCGTGGATAAACCCAAGGCAGAGCAGCCGAGACTCGGCAAAGAAAGAAGGAAGCGAAAGCGCGGATAGAAGACGCAGATATGAGGTACAACATGGTGGTGTTCAGCCTGGTCCTCATGGTGGCGGCCGCCTTCTTCGCCTCCGCCACCACCACCGCCTCCTCCTCCCACCCGGAGCTCCGCTCTGCGCTGTCAACCAAAGGTCAGCGTGTACTCCCAACTCTTCCCCAGTTCGATCACGAGATCGACGCCTAACTAATCAGCTTCCTTTTTGGTTTCTGGGTCACGCAACAGGGCACGAAGAAGATGGAGAAGGAGTAGGAGAGAGGAGCAGGCAGAGGAGGACATGGCCGTGCTGCGACCGGTGCGGCGGGTGCACCAAATCCACCCCGCCGCAGTGCCAGTGCCAGGACATGGTGAGGTCGTGCCACCCATCGTGCCGGCACTGCGTGCGCTCCCCGCTCAGCGTGTCCCCGCCCTTGTACCAGTGCATGGACCGGATCCCCAACTACTGCCGGCGCCGGTGCACGCCGGAGCCGCTCCTCGCCCAGTAGTATTCGAGCCAATTAGAGGGTCCGGAGGTTTTGCCTTGTTCTGCTTGAGATTTCCGTGGTGGTGTTGTTCTCACCCTATCGTCTCCATTCACCCATCAATAGCGATGTTAATAGTGGAAGGCATTCTCACCCATCGACACTCTGCTTTGTTCTTCATCGGTTAATTTAGTCCCGTTTAGCGCGCCCAATATTTGCAAGGAAACAGTGGATGCGATCCGCTTCCGGGAAATTGTTGTAAGCTAAAGCATCGTTGATATCGGTGGTTGTACACACTTAAATTACAACAAAATGACGATGCTTTCGGCCAGCGATGTCGAATAATACCCTTAAATTTGGACGCTTTCGGTGTATTCTTCTCACCAAGTGGGCATAAAAGAATACTTTGGGTTCATTAAAAATAAATAGCGGTTGTTGACCAGCGATGTCCAGCCTTGTGATTCTGAAGAAAGATAAGGAAGACGCAATAGCAAGGAAATAATCTTCATTGATTACTTGGATTTAGTCTGCTTGTTTGAGACTTGGTGTGCAGTCCAATTTGAGTCAGGTTTCTGTTGAAAGCAACTTGGGGAGTACATGATCCATGAAGGCAACAAACTGCCATCTCCACCATCATCTCTGCTTGCTTTCAGTTGAATTGCCCCTCCGGTCTCCAATCCATTACCTCTCCTCGTTCCCCCATTCTTTCCTTCCGTGCGCGAACCAGGCTCGTCGGTCTGTCGTCGGCTCTCTCTTCCGATCCCAAACTCAGGTTAGCTCTGATAGAATGATGTGTAAAAGCAAAAGTATACTATAATTAGTTTGATACAGTATCTATTTATACACGTAGAAAGAGAAGATATTTATCGATCGAGCAACAAAATTTTCTCGTGCAGTTGGAGAAATCTCATTTGCTATCATGCCCCTACAAGGTTGAGCTCCTATTAAAGATGTCGATCTTGGACCGATACAACGAAAATAGTTTGCGGGAGAGAGACTTCGTGAGTGAGTTTGCTATTTATCAGTCGTATGTACGTGAGAGACATGTTGTTGATGTTTGACAACTTGATCTCGCATGAAGTGATAGTCGATGACAATACGTTTTATGCATGAGTGAAATATTGGATTGACACATAAGTAGGTAGTTCCAACATTATCACAATATATTATAGGAGTAAAGAGTAAAGGTAGAGTTGACATTGAGTTCCTTGAGGAGATTTGTGACCGAATTAAGTTCAGCAGCAACGGTAGTGATTGCATGGTATTCAGCTTCAGTTATAGACCATGCAATTGTCTTTTTCTTCTTAGAACTCCAACTGATTGGATTAGCTCCAAGGAAGATAATATACCATGACGTGGATGTTTTATCATTAAAGTTCCCCGCCCAATCAACATCAACAAAAGCATGAAGATGAAGTGGAGTGTATTTGTGGAGAAAAAGATCATGATTGAGGGTCCCTTTTGTAATCGTTATTATTAAATATCTAATTTAATAATAATATAACTGTTCTCATTAAGATTCATAATTTATTATCATGAATTTCTTCATTTATTATGATTTAAATGATTTTATTTTTTTATTCTTTATACATGAAATCGATATTATTAAATTAAATATTTAATATCATTAAAGTTCTTCATTATAGTCCAAACGTTACAAATTTGAATTAATTCTTGAATATTATGAATTGGTGATGATAAATGTTCTTGATGGGAGAACATCTATATGAGGATTTTGGTCATTGGGCTCAATCATCTCTTTAAAGCAAAAAGACTTTTTTACATCATCTAAAGCGAGAGTTCTGAGCCGAGAAGTGCCAAAGTTAAAGAAGAAACCTCTGCAGAGATTCTTGACAACAATGGCTGGAGGTACACTATTTTATTTCCGTATTAGTTTTTATTGTGTTTCTATTATAATGATTTAGAAATACAAGTTGGCTTCAATGATTTCTTACATTTGGTATCAGAGCCTTTTGACCTCTGCCTTGATACAAAATAGTTTTTACTTTTATACCATGAAAATGATTTGATTTTGGTTTCTTCTTGGAAACTTCTTGATGCATTTTGTTGAAAATCATGAGGAAATATCATTTTCAACATTTTTAGTCGGTAAAATGCTCATATTACGTATGCATATTTAGTTATATAAAATTATGCTTATGAGTCAATTTTTTATGTTTAAAATGTCTAGTGATCCATATAATCTTAATTAATTAAGAATTGGTCACAGCATCCTTAATTAATTAAAATTATATATAAAATTAAAATAAGGATCACATAAGTAATTAGACATCATATTGTGACTGATTATATTTCTTATAATAATTATTATCTCACAGAATCTTTTATTATATTTAATATAATTAATCAGGATAAAATATCAGATTATTTTCATAATTTACCCATAGGGATTATGAATTGGAATATAATTTGATATTTTTACCATAAAGACTATTTGAATCTATTTGAATTAAAAATTTAGCCAACAGAAAATTTTTATGTCATGATTCATATTTTTGACATGTTTCACATTGGTAAAACATGTAATTTAGACGATTAAGCTTCAAATTTTGACACAAGCATGTTTGATTTTATATAGTTTCTCAAACTGTTAATTTCTTTAATATTTGATGTGATATTTCTGAACATAATGGTGATAACTATAAGATATGGAAGGAGAGGGTTCTCCTCCATTTAGGGTGGACGGATATTGATTATGCTATTAGGAAAGATGAACCACCAATAGTCACTAATACCAGCACTCCAACTGAGATCACGTTATATGAGCGATGGGAGCAATCCAATCAGCTCAGCATGATGTTTATCAAAACTAAGATGACTGCTGGCATACGTGGTTCTGTTGACCAGCATGAAAATGTCCGAGACTTGCTAAGAGCTATTGATGAACAATTCGTCACTTCGGATAAGGCACTAGCAAGTACCCTTATAATGAAATTTTCATCCCTTAGACTCACCAACATAAAGGGTGTGCGTGAGCACATAATGCAAATGCGAGATATTGCATCTCAACTTAAGAAACTCAAGGTTAATATGTCAGAATCCTTTCTGGTACACTATATTCTGAACACCCTTCCACCTTAATATGGCTCTTTTAAAATTTCATACAATACACATAAGGACAAATGATCAATCAATGAATTAATGACCATGTGTATTCAAGAAGAAGAGAGGCTAGTGATGGAATTGGGTGAGAGTGCATTGGTAGTAATCACTCGTGGGAAGAACAAAACTGACAAACATCAAACCAATCAGAAAACTCATCAGCAAGGAAAAGGTAAAATACCACCCCAAGCTGATATCAAGAAACAAGCAAGGTGTTTCTTTTGTAAAAGAAAGGGACACATGAAGAAGGAATGTACAAAATTCCAATAGTGGCTTAAAAAGAAAGGTAAACCAACCTCATATGTATGTTATGAATCTAATATAATCAATGTTAATATTAACATATGGTGGATTGACTCTGGATCAACAATCCATATTGCAAACTCTTTGCAAGATATGCAAAACCTAAGGAAGCTAGTGAGAAGTGAGCAAAGCATCTTATCAGGAAATAAGATGGGCTCACATGTGAAGGCAATTGGAACATGCATTTTAACTTTAAGTAGTGGTTTTGTTTTAAAATTGGAAAGAACCTTTTATGTACCAAGTTTCTCATGAAACTTAATTTCTGTTTCCAAACTCGTACCATTTGGGTATTCCTTTAATTTTAAATATACATCATTTCGTTTATTACATAAATCTGATTATGTTGAGAATGGTATTTTGTCTGATGGTCTTTACCGTATTTTATTACAAAATGATAATACTCAAAGTTCAATGCATGTTCACGCTGGTATTAAGAGGTGTAATATTAATGAGAACTCCTCTATATTATGGCATCTGAGATTTGGACATATCTCCATAGAGAGAATTAAAAGATTAGTTAAAGATGTGATACTTAGTACTCTTGAATTTACTAATTTTAAGACTTGTATGGACTGTATTAAGGGAAAGCAGACCAATAAGTCCAAAAATGATGCTAATAGGAGTTTAGACTTATTAGAGATAATTCATACTGATATATGTTGTCCAGACATGGACATACATGGTCAGAAATACTTCATCTTTATGTATATATATTTGCTTCATAACAAAAATGAAGTATTGGATGCCTTCAAAGTCTTTAAGGCTGAAGTTGAGAACCAATGTAGTAAGCAAATTAAAATTGTGAGATCAGATAGGGGTGGAGAATATTATGGTAGATATACTGAAAATGGACAAGCACATGATCCTTTTGCTAAGTTTCTTCAAGAACATGGGATTGTTGCCCAATACACTATGCCTGGTTCTCTAGACCAGAATGGTGTTGTAGAAAGAAGAAATCGAATATTATTAGACATGGTGCAGAGTATGCTTAGCAACTCCAATCTTCCTAAGTTCGTGTGGACTAAAGCACTAAAGACGATTGTATATATATTAAACCGAGTTCCAACCAAGACTGTCCAAAATATACCATTTGAATTATAGAAAGGTTGGAAATCAAGTTTGCAACATATACGCATTTGGGGATGTCCGTCTGAAGTCAGGATATATAATCCACAAGAGAAAAAACTGAACCTGAGGACTATTAGTGGGTATTTCATTGGATATGCCGAAAAGTCCAAAAGTTATAGATTCTATTGTTCAACTCACACAACTAAGATTATGGAATAAAAAAACGCTAAATTTCTTGAGGATGATGTGATTAGTAGGAGCGATCATTTCAGGAACATAGTTTCCGCACATGATCATATAGAATCTCAACCTTCCACATCAAATGATAGATTGATTATAATTCATAGCACTCCTCAAGTACAAACTAGTACTGAACAATCAATCATTGAAATTCCATAAGTTGTTGATAGTATTCTAATAGATTAAGCAGTTCAGGAATTACAACAAGCTCCTGAACAACTAGTTGAACCACAAGTTCCTCAAGGAACCATTGGTACAACATTAAGAAGATCTACTAGAAATAAAAGATCAGCAATTCCTAGTGATTATGTTGTATATCTATAAGAATCTAATTATAATATCGGAGCCAAAAATGATCCTGAAACATTTTCACAAGCTATGAGTTGCAAAGATTCAAATTTATGGCATGATGCTATGAAAGAAGAGATGAATTCCATGGTGAGCAATGGAGCCTGGAATCTTGTAGAGTTGCCTAATGAAGTAAAGGCTATTGGTTGCAAATGAGTCTTTAAAATTAAGAAAGATTCGTTAGGCAACATTGAGAGGTACAAGGTAAGACTTGTTGCAAAGGGATTTACTTAAAAAGAGGGAATCGATTATACGGAGACGTTTTCTCCTGTATCTAAGAAAGATTCTCTATGTATAATTTTAGCATTAGTTGTTCATTTTAACCTTGAATTGCAACAAATGGATGTGAAAACAACATTTCTTAATGGAGATCTAGAGGAAGAGGTTTATATGAAACAATATGAAGGTTTCTCCTCTAGTGTTGGTGAACACTTGGTTTGCAAGCTTAGGAAGTCTATATACGGCTTAAAATAAGCCTCCCGCCAATGATATTTTAAATTTCATGAAGTGATTTCTTCATTCGGATTTGTTGAAATCCCATGGATCAATGCATATACCAGAAGGTTAGTGGGAGTAAAATATGTTTCCTTGTTTTATACGTAGATGATATTTTGCTTGCAACCAACGATAAGGGTTTGCTGCATGAGATGAAACAATTCCTTTCTAAAATTTTTGACATGAAGGATATGGGTGAAGCATCTTATGTCATTGGCATTAAGATCCATAGAGATAGACCTCGAGGCATTTTAGGTCTATCACAAGAAACCTATATTGATAAACTTTTAGAAAGATTTTGGATGAAGGATTGTTCACCAAGTGTTGCTCATATTATGAAAGGTGATAGACTCAATTTGAACCAATGCCCAAAGAATAACTTTGAAAGGGAATCAATGAAAAACATCCCATATGCTTCTACCGTAGGAAGCCTTATATATGCTTTGGTCTGTACTAGACTTGATATTGCATTTATTGTGGGGATGCTAGGTCGATATCAGAGTAATCCAGGTATGGACCACTGAAGAGCTGCAAAGAAAGTGATGAGGTATATACAATGAACCAAAGATTACATGCTTATATATAGACATACAGACAATCTGGATGTGATTGATTACTCAGATTCAGACTTCGCCGGTTGTGTTGATTCTCGTAAATCAATATCATGATATATTTTTATGATGGCCGGTGGAGCTATTTCTTGGAGAAGCGCTAAGCAGACCTTGACTGCTACTTCTACCATGGAAGCTGAGTTTGTCTCTTGTTTTGAGGCTACTTCACATGGTGTATGGCTTAAGAGTTTCATTTCTGGGCTTACAATCATAGATTTTAGTTCTATGCCATTAAGAATTTTCTGTGACAATTCAGCTGCTCTCTTTATGGCTAAAAATAATAAAAGTGAAAGTCGAAGTAAACACATCGACATTAAGTATTTAGCCATAAGAGAATGATGATTGTTGATCCTTTGACTAAAGGCATGCCACCTCTGAAATTCAAGGATCATGTAGAGAAAATGGGACTTGGTTCCACTTTGATATTGAAACTCTTATATATTATGAAATTTTCTCATTCATGTGCACATTATTTTGAGAAAATATATTGTTACTGGACCAAGAATAAATATAAGGTTTATTCATTAAGTAATATTACCATATTAAGATTAAGAAACTAAATACATCGTGATACATGGATGATAATACTCGCTCTTAGATGACTTATCGCTATGATTCATGTATTTATTTCTTAAGAAAGTTGTTCGAGAAAGATTAATTCAAATTATTAAGATGAACGTATGAACCAAGTAGGAGGATATAACCATTATTATTAAATATATAATTTAATAATAATATAACTATTCTCATTAAGATTCATAATTCATTATCATGAATTTCTTCATTTATTATGATTAAATGATTTCAGTTTTTTATTCTTTATACATGAAATCGTTATTATTAAATTAAATATTTAATATCATTAAAGTTCTTCATTATGGTCCAAACGTTATAAATTTGAATTAATTCTTAAACGTTATGAATTGGTGATGATAAATGTTCTTGATGGGAGAACATATATATATATATATATATATATATATGTATATATATATATATATATATATATATATATATGTATATGTATATATATATGTATATGTATATATATATGTATATGTATATATATGTATATGTGTATATATATATATATATATGTATGAGAATTTTGGTCCCAGAGCTCAATCATCTTTTTGAAGCAAAAAGGCTTTCCTACACCATCTAGTTCAAGAAAAAACCTTCGTAGTTCTGAGACGAGAGCTCAATCATCATGAATTTCTTCATTTATTATGATTTAAATGATTTCAGTTTTTTATTCTTTATACATGAAATCATTATTATTAAATTAAATATTTAATATCATTAAAGTTCTTCATTATGGTCCAAACGTTATAAATTTGAATTAATTCTTAAACGTTATGAATTGGTGATGATAAATGTTCTTGATGGGAGAACATATATATATATATATATGTATATATATATATGTATATGTATATATATATATGTATATGTATATATATATATGTATATGTATATATATATATATGTATATGTATATATATATGTATATGTATATGTATATATATATGTATATGTATATATATATGTATATGTATATATATATATGAGAATTTTGGTCCCTGAGCTCAATCATCTTTTCGAAGCAAAAAGGCTTTCCTACACCATCTAAAGCGAGAGTTCTGAGACGAGAAGTGCCAAAGTTCAAGAAAAAACCTTCGTAGAAATTCTTGACAATAATGGCCGGAGGTACGCTATTTTATTTCCGTATTAGTTTTTATTGTGTTTCTATTATAATGATTTAGAAACACAAGTTGACTTCAATGATTTTTTACACCTTTAAGATACTGTAAAATTCATTTGACTGCAGACCAATACGTAGTAGAAGGTTGGTGCATATATTGTGATAATTTATTGACTGCAAATGAGATATATAAATGGGTGAGAGCCAAGTACTTGTCAGTATTGAGTAGGTGAGAGCAAGTACTTGTCAGTATTGAGTAGAGTCCGTAGTAGAGCTTCCATCACATAATTTGAGTGATTCGCTAGTAAAGAGAGGATTTGTAACTTCTTTAGCATTATGCATATTTATCTTTGATAATAAGTCTTGAATATATTTTTTTGTGATAGAAGGAGACCTGAAGGATGTAAATGTTTCTTTTACTCCTAAAAAGTAACTCAAGTGTCCTGGATCTTTGAGGAAGAATCGATTGGCCAATTGCTGTAGTGACAACAGTGATCAAGAAGGAAGAGGTGGGTTGCTAGCAAACAAGTTCTTTGTTGAAGGAGGTATTTAGCTTTGTGTTGGCTGGTTTAGTTGTGCAATATTCAGCAAAGCTGTAGATCTTTGTTTAGCAGTTCCTGCGGCTAGGGATTTGGGCGGTGAAGAATGTGAAGAGTATTGCTACGTGGAATTCTGGCAGGACGGGTGCTTCGTCGGTGACGATCACTGTTGTACTTTTCTTAGCAGTGACACAGTGATGCACAACAAGGGAATGAAGAGTTCCCAACACTCGAGATGGCTCGATATGATATTTGAGAGGCTGAACAACGAGGAGGGAGAACACGTCGCCCGCGATGTCCTAGGCTTCCTTGGTGGTGGGCAGGCTGTCGATCTTAAGGAAGCAGTTGACGAGGAGGTTGGGGTGGCGCTGGAAGTAGCAATTGCCCGTCTTCTCACGCTGATGATGGTGTATTTGATATCCAGGGCGAAGAGTTCTTGGATGAGCTGCTCTACCTTTTTTATGATGCTATTGTTGAATCCGCCATAGAGGTGGCGATCGCTGGAAGTCGTTTGGGCAAGCAGATTTGTTCAGCTGAATGTGTAGCCTGGAGGAGCAAATCTATTGTGAGTAGTGCTGGTGATCTATTAGTTCTTGAAGTCAGTCACCATGAACTGCACCTCTCTGTCAAGTAGTTAGGAAGAGGGAAAACAAGCATATCACTGAAGTCATGGAAGAGGTTACCGACATATCCGCTAGTGATGGCCTAGCATCGTGGTTGATGGTGCATGGAGCCTCACTGCCTGTTTCGACCGCGAGTTCTCTGACACCTTTGAAGCAAAGCCTCGTCCCCCTTGCGAGGATAAGGATGAATCTACTACAGTTCTTTCTGCTCAGTTTTCGATGCTCGCACATGTATAATAGATGAGGCATCTAGGGACTCACCTCAAGAAAATAGAGTCTATTTCTACTAGAGGTGCCTATAAATCTTGATACTTCCATTTTTTTATAATACTTGCATGGACCACCAACCCGATGAGCTACATTGTGCAATGGCCTACCCACCTTGAGTGAAGGAGTCAACATTCGACCTCTCTACTTCAGGTACTCTTTCCTTTATATCTTGATAGATTTACTCTTATATAAGTCAGGTTTTCCCTACTTACTTCCTTGGTATATTTTTTATTTTACTTTTTTTGTCATAGTGTATTTTTTCTTGTGGGGTCAATTTTTTTTTTATTCACGGACCTAACACATTGAGCCTCATGCCTCCCACAATAGTGAGTTTCTTAATATGTGAGTCGGTTTTGCTGACTCACATGTCTTAAGCACATTTTATCTTATGTCTTCCATTGTGATGGGTTTCTTTTTACGTGGGTTGGGTGTTTTCGACTCGTATGGGAGTCACATTTTACCTTGCACCTCCGATTGTTATGATTTTTTTATTACTTGCTCGATTTTTTTTTTATTCATGAGCCTTGGATATATTCAACCTTGTGCCTCATGCTATGGTGGGTTTCTTCTTATGTGGCTCGAGTTTTCTCGAGTTATATGCATCAGATACATCTTGCCTTGTGTCTCATGCTATAGCATGTTTTTTCTTATGTGGGTTAGGTTTTCTCTAATTCATGGGCCCTTGGTACATTCAGCCTTATGCCTCCCACTATAATGGGTTTCTTTTTATTTGGGTTGGGTTTTTCGGACTCATATACCTTTGACACATTTTGCTTTGTGCCTTTGACCATGATGAGTTTTTTCTTATGTGGGTTAGGTTTTTTTGACTCATGCATCTCGGACACATTTTACTTTATACCTCCCATCATGGTGGGTTTTTTCTTACGCAGATTAGGTTTTCTTGGCTTATGCACTTTGGGCATATTTTGCTTTGTACCTCCCTCTATAGTGGGTTTCTTCTTACGCTGGTCAGATTTTTTTAACTCATGCATCTCAGACATATTTTATCTTATGCCTCCCGTTATAATGGGTTTCTTCTTATGTGAGTCAAGTATTCTCGACTCATGCGCCTTAAACGTATTTTGCCTGATACCTCTCGCCTAGCGGGTTTCTTCTTCCAACCTCAACTCAGTAGGTCGAGGTCTCATTTTAGATGTAGAGACCTGATCAAGTTGGTATAGTCTTTTTAAGTAATGAAATTTTCTTTCTACCTTAAAAATATTCTCTTTTTTTTTTACAACTAGCACCAAAGATATGATAGATAAAAGCTTGATGCTTTAGGTATAGTCACCTCGACCTAACCTCAAGTGATGCCTTAAGGGTATAACTTCTTAAAGTTTATAATGCGTCATGCTCTCATCAGCACCATCCTTTCTATTGAGGCAATAGTTTCCATCTCGAATGACCTCAATGACTAAATATGACCCTTCTTGGCTTAGTGTTAGCTTATCTCGGGATCTAGTTGGGATCTAGTTAGGTCACAAAGTTTAGTTTTTCGAAACACTAAGTCCCCCAGTTCATCTTCTCAAGGGTGAACACTTTGGTTGTAAAGCTTGGCTATCATTTGCTTATATTTTTATGCATTTAGATGTGTTTCTGCTTTAATCTCACTAATTAGGTTGAGTTTCACTCGAAGTCCTTTGGAGATTTTCTCATCAAAATTTTCAACTACATGTTTCAGAAATATTATCTTGGGTGGCAGGGTTGCCTTAATGCTAAAGGCTAAGCTGAACGACGATTCATCCGACTCGATCTTAAGTGTCATTTGGGAGGCCCAATCTCATCCACCCAAGTATCTTTTGCTCTAATAACTTGCTTCTTTAACCCTTCAAGTATGGCTTAGTTGGTGACCTCAATGAGACCATTGGTCTTAGGATAATTTATCGAGTTAAACTTTAGTTGAACTCTATAGGATTGATAGAACTTATTGAAATTCACTTTATTTAATTGGGTTCCATTGCTGATGATGATGACTCTCGGAATTCCCAAGTGGGTGATGACATTCTTTCATATGAATTCGTCAACCTGCTTCTTTGTGATTAATGTCAATGGCTCAGCCTTCACGCACTTCATAAAATAGTCAACTCCAATGATAAAAAACATTCGTTAGCTCGAGGTTAGTGGAAAGGGTCTTAGGATGTCCATACCCCACTGACGAAGGGGCATCTGTAATCGATCAGACTCAAATAGACTATCGGTTGATTTGTCTTCATGTAAATCTTTGGCATATATTGTATTTTTTGGGCATAAGCTCTCTCATCCTTATGCAGTATTGGATAATAGAACCCTCGCTAAAGTATGAGGGTTTGTCTACCATTACCCTCATGCACCTCGACCAGTACCTTCTCGACTTTTTATAGTATTAGGTGTCTAAGAAATGATTGATTAAAAGATATGTGATACAAATGATTATTAATTATATAATACTATGCTTGATGATGCTTGACTCTCTAGGCCAATGCGGGGTTCGTCGGAGTGCTATCATTTTTGTAATGTAGGATCTCATTCATTCAACTCAGCTCTTCCCCAACTATAGTCATGTTGTGCTTGTTTATGGTTGGGGCTATCAACATCCTTACTAGTAGCCAACCATCCTTCGTAGGCCGAGTTGATGCTAATCTAGTAAGCGCACCAGCCTAGGTGTTTTCTTCATGAGAAACCTGCAACATATTAAGTTGGGAAAAGCTATGGGTTAATTTTTACACCTCAATAAGGTATTTTGTCATGGTTGTATCTAAAGCCTCGTAGTTCCCCTTCACTTAGTTCGCGGTTAGTTATAAGTTACTGAACACCATAAGTCCTAGACTTGAAACTCTCGGGCGAGCTAAAGTTCCGAGAGAAGTGTCTCATACTCAGCTTCATTTTTGAAGATTTTAAATATAAATCAGTGAGCTTGCTTGTACACTTGTTTGTTCAAGCTTTTAGGATGAGTCTGATACCACCCCATTCAAGGTCAAGGAACTATCCATGAATAGCGTCCATGTAAATGGGATGTGCTTGTCAACCTCGAGCCAAGGAGGAGTTAGTTTTGAGATAAAGTTTGTTAGTGTTTGAGCCTTTATGGTAGTTCTTGGAATATATCGGATGTCAAACTCACCCATCTCTACTAATCACCTTAGTAGCTGACCTGAGACATTGAATCGATAGAGAACTTGTTTGAGTGGTTGGCGGTGACCACCTATACAACATGCACTTAAAAATAGGGGCGGACCTTCCTGGTCATCAAGACTAGCGTAAGTGCGAGCCTCTCGATAAGGGTGGTATCGTTCCTTGAGTTCGCTCAAAATATGATTGACATAGTAGATGTGCTTTTGAACTCCGGCATCAGCCCATACAAATATCGAGCTTATAGTTAGGTCGGTGGCAACGAGATAGAGGCTTAGAGTTCTGCTTAAGATAGAGAAAGTAAGCTACAACAACTGGATGAGGAGGTCCATCAACTTTTCAAATACCTTCTAGAACTCCTTAGTCCACAGGAAAACATTCATTTTCTTTAGTGCTAGAAAGAAGGGTAGACATATATCGTCATATTCGGATAAGAATCAGTTAAGCACTGTAATGTGACCGATTAGCTATTATACTTTTCTTACTAACTAATATGGGTGCATCTCTAATATGGCTTGTACCTTCTCATGGTTTGCGTCTATTCTCCTTCGATGCATAATGAACCCAAGAAATTTTTCTGAGTTGATTTTGAAGATGCACTTGGTTGGATTGAGGTGCACATTGATCTTTTTCAGAACTTAAAATATCTTAGCCAAATCCACCATATGTGCATTGACCATCCTGCTTTTCACTATCATGTCATCCACATAAGCTTCAATATTTCTCCCGATCTGATGCTTAAACATCTTGTTCACCATCCTTTGATATGATGCTCTTGCATTTTTTAACCTAAAGGGCATGATTTTGTAGCAATATATATCTTGATTCATGATAAAAGATGTATGTTCTCGATCCTCTAGTGCTATTTTGATTTGGTTATACCCTGAGAATGCATCTATGAAGATGAGGAGCTAATGACCCGAGGTAGCATCGATCAACAAATCAATCCGAGGAATGAGATAGTTATCATTCGGGCATGTTTTGTTTAGATCGATATAGTCAATACACATCCTCCAATTTTTATTAGATTTTTTAATAAGTATAAGGTTGGTGAGCCATTAAGGGTATTATATCTTAGTAATAAATCTTGTTCTTAATAACTTGTCTATCTCATCATTAATTGCTTGCTTACAGTTAGGAGCAAACTTGCAAAGTCTTTATTTCATTGGTCATGCATTGGAAGAAATATCTAGATGATATTGAGCTATGTTAGAGTTGACTCTTAACATGTCTCTCAATGACCATGCAAACACCTCGACGTTCTCCCAAAGGAAATTGATAAGTTACATTGGTCTTTCTTTATGAAGTGCTTCAATTAGAATCTTTACTGGGTCAAGATATGGAACGGACTTACTGAAGTCTTATGAGTCCATAGGTGGCACTTTGGGTTGAGTTCTCTCTACCATCATGGAGCACTAGTGTGACACCCTTGGGTTGCTTTTTAACTCTCTAATGTCAATCGAAACTTCTATTATGATCATCAGTTCATAGATTCATCAATTAATTTCATCATCAAAATTCAAGATTGAAGAACTTGATCATCATATGATAGGTTGACACCACTGCCCTCAGTCTGTTTAATGTGAGTCGATCTTTGATCACATTGTATACTGAGAAAATATTTGTCATCATGAACTTATCCAGTATTATTTTGGAGCAAAGCTTATCTCCAAATGTGACATATAGGTTCATAATCTCAAGAGGTGAGATAGAGTTGCTAGTAAACCCCTTTAGTGAAGAAGTCATAAGGGTAAGGTCGTTAGTTGATAACTCGAGTTTTTAGAAAACATCAAAGTAGAGAATATTAATAAAGCTACCTACGTTAATTATGACCCTCTTCACTTGAGCGTTGATTATCCTTACTGAAACTACTAAGGCATTATCATGATTTGGGTTAAGGTACTCCATCTCTTTCTCATTGAAAGTTATTTCTGAGTCATCCTTCACCCACAAGCATAAGCCTTACGACCCGAGGAGCTATCCTCACGCCCCGAGGTAGTTCCATCGATGATGACATTAATCTGCCTCCCTATCAGCACTTGAGGTAGGGGTGAGGGTTTTCAGTGCTTTCGAATAAATCGCTCAAGGTGCCCTCACTGTATGAGCTTTTCAATTTGCTCTTTTAAGTTACAATAATCTTTCATGTCGTGACCATAATTCTAATGGAATTAATAATACTTAGACTTATCTCTTTTTGTCAATAGGGTCTTCATAGGGTGAGGGTCTTTTAAGAGTTTTTTTCTTTTATTTATAGAAAAACTTTAATTCTAGTTATATTCAAGGGGGTCAGCTCAGACTTTGGACGAGGTGACTCAATTCATTAATTTCTTCTCCACCATGATGACCTCAAAGTCGAGGCTAATTATGGCCACTCATATTTCGACCTTTTGCACGATTCCTCATGCTTGTGCGAGACCATTGTCTCGACAATAATATATTAATGGACCTTTTAAAATACCTTAGGCACAATCGTCGGTGGTCTCACTATCAACGATAAAAAAAAGGCGAGAGAGCTAGAGCCTCCATCATGAAGGTTTATATTATGAGTGATGAATGAGCATCTACAATGCCTCAAATCTTGCTCGTGAACCAAGCGACAAAATTTTCGAGCATTTTTTTCCTCCCCATGCTTGAGTCCAAGGAGTGTTGCCACTAAAGGTCATGGGCGCACATTCCTCCTCTTTAGTGGTGATCCACAAGGTAGGGGCTATAAAGACACTCATTAAATCACTGTCTAAATCTCTTCCTAGTGTGCACCATGCAATCAAGAAAGGGCTGCCCCTTCTTACAGTCCACACGCCTCAAATAGTGGCTATAGTATGAGAAGAAGAGAGAGAGAGAGGAGATTAGGAGGTGACAATAAAAAAGAACCTAGCCTATAGCTCTTTGGTTCTCTCCTATTTATAGAGGCCCCATATCAACTTACCCTAACAGATCCTTTCATATTTGGTACTGAATCTCCATCCAACTATCTATACCTTTTAGATTAGTGGATCTCTACTAACAAACTCTCATTGGCTCTTATTGGATCTTATCTATAGGATCCAATAATTCAGGGACTTATTGGATATCTAATAAGATATGGGCTCCAACAGATATCTTATATTTGAACCTCTATTCGTCGCAACACCTACCATATGTGTGTGACCCTCTAGGCTCAATATCAAACTGGCCATGAGTCATACATGTCAGAATTCCTTCTGGTTCAATGAATTATTATCTCTATAATAATTCACTCAACTTATCGATTACGGACGTACTAAGCCACTACATCGTAGTCCCCAAATGATATAGGGAAATCCAATTTATTGGATTTGTTTGTCCATACTTATCATGTATCTATAGTTTCTCAACCATATAATACCCCAGAGACCATATACCGGGCATGATGCTATTAGGCACGTACAGTTTCTACTTGAGTCTCGCTCTAATCGGATTCTCCCGGAGAAAAATTTTTCTCTCAATTCGAATGATCCTAACTAGGGATTTGATTAAGCAAGAACACATAAGATATTCTTTTCATAACATGGAGAGCAGATAATCCTCTATTGACACTCAATAGCTCTCGTAAAGTTAGCTACTACTCCCGATGACCGGTTGTGCTATATTTGGAACTTCCAAACCTATAAGTCTTGTATCAAAGAGTGGAGTATTCATACATTACATCCTTGGTGTCTCAAGTCTAAGGTTGAAATACATCATTGGGACTACAGAATCAGTATCTAAAAATAAGGTATCATCAACAATCAAGTATTTCGTGAGCAAATCAATCGGTGAACTCATTCTCCAATAAGCACATGCACTATATCCCTAGTTTCTCTAGACGAGTAGCTTTGAGTCCAACTGCCTCCATCATATAGATAGGTGTATATAGTACTCCAATTTGTCTGGTTATCTCGATGTCCCTCTCGAGTAACCAATGACGGAGATTATTTAGGGTTTGTGTTTAAAGACGAATCAATCTCATTATCATGATCTCATCACGATCCGATTCTCATTAGACAGATCCATGGACATTACTATATATATGTATATATATGTATATATATATATATATATGTATATATGTATGTATATATATACATATATATGTATATATATATATATATGTACATATACATATATATGTACATATACATATATATGTACATGTACATGTATATGTACATATACATGTACATATGTATATATACATACATATATATATATATATATATATATATATATATATATATATATATATATATACATATATATATATATATACATACATACATATATGTATATATATGTATATACATATATATATATATATATGTATATCCATATATATATGTATATACATATATATATTTATATATATATATATACATATGTATATACATATATATATGTATATATATATATGCATATATATATATATATATATATATATATATATATATATATATGCATATATATATATATATATATATATATATATATATATATACATATGTGTATATATATATATATATATATATATATATATATATATGTATATATATATATATATATATATATATATATATATGCATATATATATATATATATATATATATATATATATATGCATGTATATATATATATATATATGTATATATATATATATATATATATGTATATGTATATATATACATATATAAATATATACATATATAAATATATATATATATATGTATATATATATATATATACACATATGTATATATATATATATATATATATATATATATATATATATATACACATATATATATATATATATATATATATATATATATATATATATATATATATATATATATATATATATATATATATATATATATATATATACACATATGTATATATATATATGTAGACATATATACATATATATATATATATATATACATATGGGATGTTGGTACCATGTTGAGTTGGGGAACATCGGTGGGTGTCGGTATTGGTAGCGGTTGGGCTAGGGATCACGATTGAGCTAGGTTGTTTAAGGTGCTTCCGAGGTGAAAACCTCGAGTTTCTAAGGTGCCACATGTATAAAAACTCAAGTTGGAAGGAGTTTCTTGATCTAGTCCCTTTGATGTTCAAGTTAATAATCTGAGATAGATGAGTGTTAATACGAAAGGTTAAAAAGTAATCTCCCATCATTTTATTAAAGATAAACATTTATGCCTTATAGTAAAATGATAAAATATTTTATAAAATATTCTATAGGGAGATAGCTTTTAATCTGTCTCTAACAATCTCCCTTTCATTTTATCCATATGGATGATGAGACGGGTAACTTATAATTTCCTATCTTACGTGGATTGATAAATGGAGGGTGACCTATTGAAAGTTATGTGTCGCTTGCAACCTTAGCTCCCGTCTCTTTGGATCGGCCATGTTGTAACATGGAGGACATGAGCACACTACTATCGATTGCAGAGACAGGCAGATGGCGTTCCCACCACACAGGCCGTGTATCTGGCAGAGCTTGGGAAGAGCTTCCCATGTCACTGATCACAATCCCGTCAAAACTATTTAGGCAGTACAACCTCAGATTTTCCATCATAGTCCCAAGGTTAATCTTCTTAGAATCCCACCACCCATATCGGAGGCTCTCAAAACCAATCTGTCGCTTGCAGTGAATTCCCCCCTTCGCATCCAAGACGCCAAACATGCTGCTTTTGAAGCTCGTTCTACCGTTTGCCCACACGTTGTTATCAGGAATAGGCCAGTATATGCTGGAGATCTCGGGGCCATTATACATCTGCTTCAGCACGTTATCATTGTCGAAGTAAAGGTTGTAGTAGCCTGAAGCCACTGATCCTCTAGCAGCAGCAGACACCAAGCTGGTGGTCTCGGTGATCGGTTGCGCTGGAAGAAGAGTGTCGGTAGGAGAGTCGAAGCTCCGCCAGAGAACGTGCCCTCGGTCCTCCTTCACGGCGAGGTTCCCCGAGTTCAGAAGCTCTGCGCGATCGGCTGGAGTCGAGCTGGTGTTGGTGCTCCACGCGACCGCGTCGTCGGTGTCCGTCACCACCAGGCTTCCATCCTTCCGCAGGGTGAGTGTCGAGACACGGCCATCGACGGGGCGGTCTCGGTTCGCGATCCAAACTGTGGTCTTTGCCGACGAGCCGGAGAAGCAGATGGAGAAGGCGAAGGCGTTGGAGCCGACCTCGTAGAAGCCGCATGTGAAAGCCTCGTCTGCCTCCACCGAAAGAGAAGAACCTCTCGATAGAAAGCTGCGGGAGGCTAGCGATGGCGAGGGAAGGGTCCAAGAAATGAGGGCGAGAACGAAGAGAATCATGGCTTTCTCTGAAGAACAAATCAAATCATACGGTAGCAGAGCTGCTTGACGAATTGCACGCAAGTAATGTCTTCGCGTTGTCCTTTGGCCAACCCTACATCAACTGCTCTGAAAAGATTAGCTTTTGCAATCGACTTGCGAATTGTCCCAATCTTTCCATACCGCATGCAGTATTATGAGCAGCCATTCCTGCAATTTACTGGACCAACGTTTAATAGACACTAGAATTGGGTAGGGGCCGCGCGTACGCGTACCCCCTCTGCCACAAATTATGACGTCCACTCTCCCACTTGGGGAGATGGTAAGCCAGTGCACCTCCCAAGTGCAATGGAGGCCACTGGCCTAGGCCATGAGCCTTTTTGATCGCCCATCGACCCCGTCCAGGTAAGTATGTTTCGAAGGTAGCGAGGATCGCCTTTTAAGCACCTCCACCTGCATTTCCTGTTCCAAACCTACCGATGTGGGACTAAAATGCTACATATCCTCAATAGCTCCAAACGTAAGCATTATTAATAACGGTGTTTGCTTAACCCAAATGAACTCGTAGAACACATCTAAAACGTGAGTCGAATGGTGGTGACATGACAGAAAAGATATTTGTATAAACTGTATCAGCTGATACTTGTTTTCATTGGCCTGTGACCTTCTTCTCCTTCCGCGGAAGTGGGAAGAACGTGCATCTCGATCTTGTTTTCTTCCTGTTTGGATTCCCAGTAATTGCTGCTCGGTGTCAAGTCAGCATTGTTTCAGTCTTTGATTATGCGTTTAACCTCCTCTTCTTTCTGTTCTCCTCGTATCTCTTATGCTGGAAGGAGAACTCCAAGAGGAAAATAGACTGACAGACGTTTGTGCATGCCGGTTGGTAGGTCAGCAGCACACGCAAGATTGTGATCATACCGTGTTGGCTCACCTAAAAAAGGTGCCATGTCCACTGCCCTCCTTGCAATCCCAAATGCCAAATGCCACCAGCACCCACATCTCACCGGTCCCCGGAGAATTTGAGAGTCCTTCCCTGAGCTGAAGGACTTTGTGAAGTAATGCTTGGCATATATAATAAAGGAACATCAATGTAGAGCTGCTGCATTGTTTATAGATGTTCTTATATTTAGTCTACAGCAGCAATGCTGATCTTAGGACTTGGACGACTCTCTTAAACACTAATGATAACAGAGAGAACACAGAAAGAAGATACTTCCAATAACCGCAAGCATTATGCAATCCAATGTAAATTGTGTTTATTATCATCACCTTAGAAGTTGTGTGAATTCCAGTATAAAAAAAAAAAAGTAACAAAATCAAGATTAAAAGAGATGAGAACGAAAATGGCTTCCCATCTGAACCATACAACATTACTTGCAGACAGCACAAACTCCGTTGGGCCTTGGAGTAGCCCATTCAACACGAAGGATAAGGTTGTCGTAGCCATAGCCATTAAGCTTGTTGATAGCTCTCTCGGCATCTTCCCTGTTGAAGAAGTTGACGAAACCAAAGCCTCGACTGACTCCAGTCTTCTGATCCATAGCGACATAGATACGAGCAATGGGGCCAAAAGCATCGACAAGCTCCAACAGGTCAGGCTCTCGAGTGTCCTCTGATAGGTTGGTGATGCGGACAGAGTTCTCGCCGTTGCGGTGCTTCGTCTCAGTCCCACTCCTCACTGCACCTGCTCTCATACTAGGTGGCACATAGGTACTCTTTCCGGTGCCGGGTTGTGAAGCTGCAGTTTCGGCACCTGGGGGGTTGTCGATTAAGCTCTCTGTTGGTCGAGTGAGATCCTTGTAAGGACACTTCGCTGTCCAGTGATCACCCTTCTTACCACAAGTCCGGCAGACCATGAGGACAGCGCCTGCTTTGCTCACAGCAGCTAATGGATCCTCAGCCACCTTTGGCTCCTCTGCTTTGCTGCCTATTAAACATTTGGGACTGGTGGATATTAAGCGATAGCAAGATATAACGAGAAGGAAAACAGGAATGAGAAATTAGATTCAAAAGAAACTTTGATTGTTTGCCTATCAAATAATATGTGTCCATATATATAATACAAAATCAAGTTAACTCTTCTTTTACTAAGGCACAATAAATAAATTTTACTACATTTATTTAATAAGAACTTTTTTTTCCTGAAGTTATCAATTCAGTATCATTTGTTTATGATGATCTCGCAGAGGATGCAGCTCATGAACTTAAATAAGCATAACACCAAAGATAAAGATATATGCTGCTTTGAGAGTCTACAGCATCAACCTCAAATAACAGAAAACTACTGGGATGCAAACATCACCAAGTGACCTATTTTATTCGGGAAAAGGAAAAAGTAAAGAACATTAGTATGATATATGAATGACATTCCCTTTCGATAACAGAGATGGAGATCATATGATACTGAGACACCCTCACACCTTAACATGCATTACCTTGTCGCCTCCAGTAACAAGCCCTACTTGAATTATGAAGAACAAATATACTTTCGATCATCATACATCCCAAAAAATACTCTTCTCCCTGCCTGAGAAAACAACCAATTTGTGCAATCCACTACAAGTGTACACCTCGATTGTGCATGTACTTGCCAAAGATATGCAGCAAAGTTGTGTTATATTTAGTATCAATGAGCTCTCTCATGGCACTGAAAGATAAGGTAACGTTAATAGAATTATCTAAACCATAAATTGCAGCAAGTCAGATCACAGAGAACTGCAGGGCTCTGGTTTCATTGAGACCTTTGCTGAAATATGAATAACTTAAAGAGTATCATGTGTACTTCTCATAATCATAAGAATAACAAACTTCCTTGACACAAGTTATCCCATGTTGTGCTCAATCATTAGAATTTCAAAGGCGCTTCAATAAAATCAACAAGACTACTAATAAAGTGCATTCACCATTCCAAACGTAGCCAACTCTTCAAGCATAATCTATCCCATCTTTATCTTTAATCAGTAAAGGGCAAAGTCCCATAATCAAAGTCAACAGGACTAGTAACAACAACACCAACTTCTCAAAGATAATTTCCTGTCTTGACATTAATACAACAATAATAACAACAAAACCGTAAGTCACAACAACTTGGGACCAGCTACAAGGATCTTTTGCTACCATTGAGATATGTAAAAACTCATATATTTAGTTAAGTTCAGAGTATTTACATCTTTATTTATAGTTTCTATTAAGGTCCTTTTAAGTTTTCCTCTACCTTTTCTCATATCATTAACATTAATTATTTCATTTTTTTTAACTATCGTATCCGGAAATCTCCTCAGGACATGCTCATACCATCTTAAATGATTTTCTCTCATTTTATTCCCTACCGAAGAGATACCTTGTTCATGAATAAAAATATTCATAACAACATTCTCATCTCGACAACACAAACTTTTTGTATATGTTTTTTCTTAACTGCCCAACACTCAAATCTATAAAGTATTGTTGGTCTCACAACTATCTTATATTTTCTTTTTTAATCTCAAAGGTATTCAATAATCATACAAGACTTTTGATGCCACTCGTCATTTTTAACTATCCTGTTTTTTTTTAATAATATCTTCATTGATCTCTTCATCTTATTGAATAATTAATCCAGGATACCTAAAGCTTTTCCTTAAATAGACTTCTTGTCCATCCAATTTAAATATATTCTCTTGTCCATTTCTAAAATCACTAAAATTATTTTTTATATATTCAGTTTTAATCTTACTTAATATGAAACATTTAGAATTCAAGGTTTGCCTCTATAGCTCAAGTTTTTAATTAATTTCACTTAAGTTCTCATCAACTAAGATAATATCATAAGCAAATAATATATACCAGGGAGGAGAGATCTATCATGTAAACGACTAATAAGTTCATTTATTATTTATGTGAAAAGATAGGGAATTAATGTGGATCCTTGATGTAATCATATGCTAATAGGAAACTTATTAGACACATTCTCTCTAGTTCTAATACTAGTAGCTACATTATTATATATATCTTTAATAACATCAATATAATTTGTCTTGACATTAATAAAAGGTGATTTAAACATGTATTCTAGAATAAATCAAAGTTAACAAGATTAGTAATGTCTTCTCGTAATCATAATGTTCACCGACTTTCTCAAGATAATTTGTCCAGTAATTGTGCTCAGTAATCATCTTCCATAACATTAATATAAAGTAATTTAAACATGTACTCTATAATACATGAAGACAAAAACATAAAACTTTCTAGTTATTCAATCGAGTTTTGTAGTGAGACCATCACTCCAAAATTGAATCTAGTTTAGTTAGATTTCTTTAGGGTCGTGCCGAGTTACACTTTTAGATATTCTTGTCCAAGCACACTATATCTAGAGGTTCTTAGGCTTTAGAGGGACTCTCAATTTGATAAGATTTATTAGAATTTAATTTTTTTTCCTTTTTAGTTATCTTAGAAGTTATGTAAACTTCATTATAGATAAGTGTTTTATGCATAAAGTGTTAATTTTAAGTCAATAAAAATATTTGAGTTATCTTTGAGGCTGTGTGGTTTTGGTTATTTCTCTTATCCATCTCGATTATAACCTCTATCTTCCCAATCAAATTTCTTTATGCCGTCTCTCTCTCTTATAGCTGGATGGTAGTTGTAGCCTATCTACTTTATGATAATTGTATTGCTTCGAAGCCCGTCTTCCCTACCAAAGTCTTCTGCCTCCTTCATCCCATTATTCTATACAATAATTCTTTCTGCCATGCTTGCATCAATTTGGTACCAGAGTCGTGCATACATCAATTTGGTATCAAATGGTGCATGCACCAGTTTGGCATCAAAGTTGTGCATGCAATAGTCTGGCATCAAAGATGTACATGCATCAATTTAGTTTGGCATCAAGGTCATGCATGCATCAATTTAGTTCGGCATCAAAGTCATGCATGCATCATCACAGTCGGTAGCCACCATGTTCTACCATGATGGCCAATCCTACACTATCAACTAACATCAATCAAGCAACTAAAGTGATTCTTCATCCAATCTGGAGTGTACATGAATCATTGCGTTTCAGTGTCCATCAGGATTGGTTTGTTGACCTCGTTGAAAAGCACTCAAATCATAGTCTCCAATTTATGAGACTTAGTGAGATAGAACTCGCAACAACAAATCGATCTTGAGATGGGATTTGCACAATGGCAGCTATGGCACTCATCTTCACGCACACAAAAAATATACCTCTCAATGACCCAAATGTGTTTTCTCTTCCAACTCACTATTCCTACTAACCATTTTCTAGGTAGATAACTTATTTCTCCTCATTTACCTTCCATATTGATATCATATCAAATGTTCCCCCACTCAGAGCCGAAAAGATATGGATTTCCACCACGGATCCAGGAAATAGCAAACTCCCTTTGCAGCACAGATATATTCCAACGAAAAAACATATATGGTAGATTGACTCACCACTGATCTTCTTCTCTTCTTCGGTAAGAAAAATTAGGGCAAACAAAACCGATCTGACTCGAAGTGATCGGTTCAAATTAATTAAATCAAAACCCTAAAACGAGGAGTCCCATAGCGATTATAGAGAAGAGAAGAAGGAAGTAAAGGATCGAACCAGCGACTCGGGGGCGCTCGAGGAGGATCTCCTCGGTGGAGACCATGGTGAAGCGAGCGCCGGCGTCCTCGTATTCGGCGTCGCCAAACTTGGGCCAGGACCGGCGCTCGATGGCGCGCTTGCTGAGTCGGGCGCCGGTGAGCTTGCGGACGCGGGTGGTGGTGGTGACGCGCACCTTGTTGCCCTCGTCGTCGAACCGGTACTCGATCACTTTCTTCGCTCCGTTCTCGTCGGGCCCTACGACCACCAGCTGCTGAGGGAGGAAGTCCAGATCCCCCGCGTCGTCCTCCAGCTCCCCCCACCGTATCTTCCCCATGCCGACCGTCACCCTCGACTCCGTGCTCACTCTCGCAACAAAGTGCGTGCACATACATCACATATACATGGATTGCCCATATGGCGTCCCGAATCGCGTTCAAGACCCAGTGTTAGAAATGTTGACTTGGTTGACCATAACTACGTCGAAGTGATGGGCCGAGCCTTTTAAATGGGCTTAACGTCGAACCCAGAGAGGCCCTTTAAAATCTTACCCGTTGTCCGTGAGTTGGGCCTTGAAGCCCACATAACTCAATATGCAATCTGGTCTCATCGGATGCAGTGATTTGAAGGCACTCCACGATAAACTCGAGTAATTGTTATTTTGGATTGAAAGATTTATGAATCCCAAAGACATCAATTTCTTCAGTGAGTAGTGATCTCAAGTTTTCTCTTTGAATATTCAAAACCTGGAGAAAATTAATTTGAACCACCATGGCTTCAATATTAACATAAATCACGAATGTGAGGTTTGGAGAGGATCAATGGATGCAATTTTACCTCTACAAATGTATTAAGCAATCGAGATCGGCTCAGGACCTCAATCATTTAAGCTTGGTGGCTGGGCTGTTGAACCCTCTCACGTTTCATCTTCAACCTGACGCTGCAATGTCAACCTTAGGTTCTGTTCTTTCCACTAAACCATGTTGTAATACGTCGATGTTTTCAGTCAGCAGAAGAAAAGACCCTTCAAAAAACAGTCATTCCATATTGTTTATGATGCACTACAAAGTGAGATCGTGGGAAGAGCAGTAGGATTGTCTTCAACGCAAAGAATTTGAGTTCAATGGAGGTCGTTCTTCACCACTTGAATAAAAATTTTGGTTGCATAGTTACAAGATCCATTAAACTAATCAGATTTATCAGCTTGGAGACTTGTCGAGGATCGTAATGAAAGATTCTTGTCGCATAATCTATATGTTGTGGACCTCCTCGTCTTCTGATTGTTTCTGCACCTGCCCCACAATCCTCATAGCGACAATGACACGGCCGAGTTACGTACGATGCAGTCAACAAAAGACACCCCAAAAAATAATGCACTCGAAAGTGATTGCTACCATTTTGATGGGTAGCTCAATGGGAGTGCAAAGTTAATTTTCGTCAAGTGATGATGTAGAGAAATAAACTGCGGGAGATGTTAAACATACCATGCAGACATATCAATTGACCCCTACAAAGGCAATGGAGTGGATCATTTTCCTTCTTCATTTGATTGCATGGTACTTCAAAAGCTCCAAGATAGTTCAGACAACATAATTTGTCTCCAAGATTTGTCTTTCTAAATCATGAGGAGGAGATCTGGTTCAGAAAGAAATCTCTGAGATGAAAGGATTAAATGGGGTTACATAAAAATGACTTCCTGTTTTAGAGGTTTAGCATCTCAACATGTTCTTAACCTAATATTTTCTTGATTTCTCTCAGGAAATGTGCGAGTGGTCTGAATGGAGAGAACTGTTCTATGGATAAGAAGTAGTGAAGTTTATCCTCGGAGAGTTCAAAGGAAATAGTTTGCTTGAGCACATTATGAGGAACAAGTGGAGAAGAGCCTCAAGAAAAACAAATACTGGATTGTTGATCAACTACTGATCATGATGTAAGATGAACAGTCCGTGAATCCATTATTCAAAATCTTCCCACATGATTTTTTATACCACATGATAAAAACTTGCTTTCCACCACAAAAATCTTACTGCATCAGCACTTTATACCACATGATAAAACCTCTCATGTCAGACAAATTATTGCAGAAATGGTCACTCATTCATCAAGAGTGCATCCAAAATCCAGTAGGGGAAGAATGGAAACACAAGTATCTGGTGTCATCCACCGAGGCACTCAATGCTTTGAGCTGTTCTTGATTCCAGTCCAACTGGATCACAAGAAAAATAAAAATTCCAACCAACAATTATGTACCTTAAATCCTAGTTTTGTAGCCGATCTCTGCCTGTGGGTTCCTTGCAGGACAACCATCGTTACTGGCTGGCTACTCTGCAAAAGAGAAGATTATACGGTCGCCTAACATTCAGTAACGAGTCCCTCGATGAGATCATTATGGATCATTAAGAGTCTCCGCACACAGGAATATCGTTGAGATAAATGAAAGGAAGATCACATATCTCCAGCACACATACATATGCCGAATTCATGCGCCATAAACACGTATCGTAGATCGTTAAACAGTCGAGTTTACAGTCCCATGGTAATTCAATTTTCAAGTTTAATCAGCTCTATTATTTCTGCATTCATATCTTGCACTTGCTCTTAATAATTAGCAGTAGTAACTTTCGTCTCAAAATGCGTTCAGCGAGAAGTGCCAAACCAAGAACAAGGCCATTGTGAACTTTCTTTGAAGAAAATGTCTTAAAAGGAAGAGAGAGAGAGAGAGAGAGAGTCAGGACAAAGGTAACCATCCGTCCCCTTCTGAGGATGAGCTTGCAAGTAGAACGGAGGGCCTCACCATCCTTTGTTAATTCGTCTTCTCAAATGGAATTTGGAGATCGCTCACTTATATTTCATCTGTCTTGCAGAAGCAGCAAACTAAACAGCTTCAGTATCAGCCCTATCACTATCACCAAAGCAATGGTTTCTTAGTGAAATGATGTTTGTTTGGTGAGGCATTTGTCACCTGGTGATACAGTCAAGAAGTAATTGTTTCGCACTGGTTATCACATGCTGACAGAGATATACAGCAATAGAAAATGATGACACTAAGAAGCAGATAACATATTCTCTAACGACAACCTTTCATGATAAACTTAGTTGACCGGTCATTGACCTAATCTGGAAGAAGCAAATGCAGACCCCAACCAACCTCATGCGGTACAAGGAAGCTTTGATCCAAGTAATGGTCCAGAAGCACAAACCGATGCTTGTTAATCGAGGTCATTTGATACGCATTTCTTTTCCGTAATCCAAAAGAGCAGTAAAGTAGAGACTGGACTATTATTGATGTAGTAGCTTTCTGAGAAGATTACGAAGAATAGTTGTTGTTTTTTGAGACTTTAATTGTTGTTGATTTTTGTACGCTTGAATAGGGAGAATTCAACCTTGAATTACAATTACAATTGAGTAAAACACTCGTCGAGTCGCTGGTGATGGTGATGGTGGGGGTGGAGAACAAACTCCACAGATGAAATCAGAAGCGTCTTGACAAAGAAAAGGGCTTAGAACTTACCTTGAGGAGACTTTGTAGGCTTGCATCGCTCCCATAGATTCTCATGCACCTTTCTTACCTACAACCACATTCCACCTTTTGCAAGCTCTTCCATGGAAGCACCCGTGCATAGCCGCTGAGTCGTCGGTGTCTACATAAGCTCTTCATCCAGGAAGAAGAGCGATGGAGCAGGCAAGATATTGGATGCGGATGACGAGGGGGCCTCGCCTCAGCACTCAGATCCCCGGGCTCATCGTTGGATCCGCCTGCAACGAGTCATGGGAGGAGAAGGCCTTCGCTGAAGACACCGCAGGCCACTTAGGAGGCTGCGTATGGCCGCCGAGATCTTATTCGTGTAGCTTCTGCAGACGAGAATTCCGATCGGCCCAAGCTCTCGGCGGGCACATGAACGTGCACCGAAGGGATCGAGCCAAGCTCAGGGAATCTGCGAGCCTCAGCGAGGAAGCCGCAGAAGAACAACGTCAACCGCAGGTTAGCCCCTTAGCACTCGGTGCTGCTGCTAACCCTAACCCTAGTTCTGGTGTTCTAGCATCACCCGTGTCTCCTAGGGTTCCTGCTCCAGTCACCACCAGAAGGATTTGGATCGAGGACACCCTTTTCTCTCCTTCCCTTTCTTCATCTACCACTCGGGAGGACGTAAAGGAGTACTCGCTTCTTTCCACGACTACGCCTCTGGATCTACTACTTGTGCCGGAACTAAAGCTTAGGGCAGAGGATTTGGGGTCCAAGGAGTTTGGTCTCCGGAGATGGAGAGACATACAAGTCTGTGACGAGGAGGCCAACCGTAAGAAGAGAAGGAGATGTGATCATCCAACGCCTGCTTTCTTCTTGAGAGCCTCTTCAGCAGAGCAGCAACAAGATCGATTTGAGGTTCTTAATCCTATCACAGTCGAAGACTTGGATCTTGAACTTAGGCTTGGAGATGCCCCTCTCAAAATTAAGTAGGAATTCAGATCCTTTTGTTGTGTTCTTAAATATCTCAGATCTGAATCATTTTTCTTGTGGAAAATTGCCTGTTCTATCATCAAACCGATGGTTTGATGATTGCTTGCAATGGTCTTAACGATTGTCTGCAAGAAGACACCACCAAAGCGCTCGAAATGATCCTTGAATACCTGATGATAACATCATTTATAATACATAATCCTTTTATTTTTTTCTTGAGAAAGGCCTGCAATAGAAGAATTACAAGAAAATGTCATTGGTTGTTGTTTTGAGAAAGATCTACATTAGCATAATAAGAAATTTATATCCTAGTCTTAATGCAGATTGACTAAATTGTGTACATGCACATATTCGCTATATGTATATACTTGCACACACACATATATATTGCATCAGAGAAGAAAGAAGAACATAGCTTGTGAGTTGTCTACTTGTTTTGAGTGTCTTGTCACCCTAAGCACAGAGGACAATAAAACGAATCCTTATCTCTGCAGGCAATTAAGTGCAGGACAATAAAACGGCTCCTATTTGTTCTTCTTGAGTATTTCTTTCTTCAGACTAGTAAAAGCTCACTGACTGACACAATCCAGCATTGGAAATAAATCTGAGTCTGTGTTAGAATATACAAAGTTGAAATGCATCAGTACACAGATTATTCCCTTTGACGAAGCATTCCAGCGCTCGAATCAGATGTCTCTTCCTCATCAACCCATCTGTTTGCTTCTGTTCTTTTCTTCTTTCCTTTCCAAAGCTCCAAATCCAATAGCGCCATGGAATCACATCATAATTGTGTTAGTCATTGCACGCTGATGATATCACTATCTCCAGATAGTGATATCTCCACTGCTGCAACATAAATGGACTCCAGAAGAGACTGGGGTAGAGAAGGAGCCTTGGGGAAAAGAGTTATATCTACTGATGAATCCGAGTAAAAGAGTCATTAAGGAGACCGGTTTTGTCCTGTTCTTCGTTGGGACATGAAAGGCTAGCTAGTTGAGTAGGGAAGTACAGAGAGAGCGAGAGAGAGAGAGAGAGAGAGTGTGTGTTTGTGAGCACATGGTGGGAAGTTGTTTGTTTGTGAGGACGAGGGCTTATACAACTCGGTGAAGGAATGAGGACTAATTGGGGTGTGTGAAGAGAGTCCTGTTGTATTAATCAAGGGAGATTAGGCAATGCTGTGACACCTTATAGCCTTTGTTTAGGGGATAGAATACTGCAACTGTGGCATATTATACATTGCATGTCAATGTTTTATTAAAGGCCTGAAGAGAATATGGAATCAAGTGTACTGATGAAGCAATTATTAAGACAGACACGTTTTACCAACAGACACTTGTGGCATTAAATCTCACACTTCAGAGTATGTGGTAGATTCTCTGCCCCTCCTTCCCACTTAGAACATGTTGTAAACTGTGTCTTCTTTGACTCACTGGAAGACCACATGGAAGTGCATGCAACGTTCAGGAAATCAAGAAGAGCCCACGCGGAGGCTGTGGCAAAGACGAAGGCAGAGGAGGCGGCTGCTTGGTGGTGATCTCGGCCGACGGCCCCTTAGTCGGCGACCCAGATGGTGACACCACCTTGGTGGCGGGTCCGATGGCCTTGGCAATGGACTCCGCATCCTAGAATGCCGATTCCACCGCGTTCACCCGCTTCGACTCCTCCGGCGAAATGATCTGCGGACATCAAATTACGGCCTTCTCAACGTGCCAAGAACGAACTAGCGGGCTTAGCTTATAGTAATCTTAACGTGCAACCCTTACAAGTTGAGGCGGGCGAGCTCGTGGACGATGAATCCTTGACGAAAGAGTGCTCAAGCAATGCGAGCACCGGCCGAAAAATTCTCTATTCTGTTGAGAGAAATCCTCCCCCCCTAATCTGTATAAATAGGAGAGGAATAGCTTAATACATTTAAGCTAAAGCTTCTTCAATAAAGCTTATCTTCCATTTTCTTATCTTCTATTCTTTCTATCGTGGTATCAAAGCTTTCATCGTAAAACTTCTAAACATCTCGAAGTAGATCTGTCTTCCCGTTGGACTCCATCAAATCTCGGCTCCTTCTCCTACTGCCTCGTGGACCACGACTCTATCTCAAAGTAGTGCAGCGTTTTTCACGGACGTCCTCTAGGATCGTTGTGTCGACCTCCTTCGAAGCTGAACAAGGGCCACCAGGCACGAAATGCCACTACCGTCGTCCTTGTCGCAGTAGCCCTCTCTACCGCAATAGCTGTAGTAGCAATGATCTGCTCTTCTCCCAAGCTACTATCCTCTACTTCTTCTTCTTCTGCTACAGTATTACTATAGCTTTCTCTATTGCTGTAGTTGTCTTCTCTGCTGCAGTCGTCGTCGTCACCGTCGTAGTCACTGCAATAGCAACAGCAGCAATAACGATCTACTATTGCCCTACTCACGAAGCCTCTGCCTTATAAACTGTTTACTTTGCATCGATCCAAGATTAATATCCTTGATAGGAGCACCATCTTGCGGGAGCATGATAGCAAATAAGATTTTCCCAACTACATAAGGAAATCTCTCTATTCTATTGAGGGAAATCTTCTATTCTGTTGAGGGAAATCCATCCTCCCTCCCATATAAATAGGAGAGGGACATGTTAATACATTCACGATCGAAACGAGGGACTTTGCATCCGAGATCTTGCGGAGGTCGATGAAAAAACGATTAGTTTTGTCTGTGGCTCCATCTAATTCCTTCGCTTCCTCCTTCGACGAGCCATCGCCCATTGGCTTCTCGAAGCTGAAGAGGTTCTGCCTGGTTTGGGCGGCGACCGTCGTCGTTGTCGCCCTGTTGGACTTGAGTTCAAGTTTCCCATAGAGGCAGAAGGAGGGGGAGGTGAGTGCCAGAGCCATGAGCGGAGGCGGAGACCCTAGTCCGTCCTACGTGGGATGGTGAGCGTGGCGGTAGCGTGCCAATTGGTGATGTGGCATGAGGATGGATTTAGTGTATAAAGTAACCAATAGAAGGACGCAATGTAATCATTATATGTGATCGGAATTTGGACAGCAGACCTTTGTTTTACGACGCATACCCACACGTTACGAGTAGAATTCGCGGGTCGGATTCCAACTACAAGGATTTGTCGGAACCCGACCCGAATTATCTAACCTATAAATTATGCTGCATAACCCGTATCGATCTGGTTCGATCCGGCTCCATTAGGTTCAATTTGATCCGACGAGATCTGGCGCGCATGCCTTTCCAACGCCGCCCTCGCCTTCGATTTAAATTCTTCGCTTAGTGGCTCGCCCTCCCTCAACGACAGACCATCTTCCCCCTTCCCACCGCTCGCGGAGATCCCAAGAATAACCCCCAACACTGATTCGCAAATCCTCTTCGCGGACGGCCTGCATTCCCCAAATCGTCGCCTCTCATCGGTTCTCTCAGGGATTCTTCCATCGCTGGTGGGGCGATCGGTCACTGGAAATGGCGAACAACCTCGACGCCGGCCGTTCATGGGGTGGAAGACATCATCAGCAAGATCGGCGACGATTTTATCTGTTGGGGATGGAGGACAAGGAAGAAACAGAATACTACGATACGAGTAAAAAGAATCCTTTTGACTCATGAAAACTGATGTAGTATTTAAAAAACAGGAGGATTAATAAGAACACTTACAAGATACCAAATGACTCTCTCTATCTATCTGTTTATGTTTCTATCTCTGTCTCTGTCTCTGTGTACTTTGCTACACGAACTACGGTCATATTTATAGGACCTAATGACAACCACCCTATAACTACTAGATTGAGGTAGTTATCGAAACCACCCTATAACTACTAGATCATGATAACCATTTAGATAGATAACTATGAATCAAATCTCAACACTCCCCCTTGATTCATAGTTGCATACACCAATTTGCGACATAAAATAAACATTCTTTCGAACTGGAAGTGATTTGGTGAGGGTATCCGAATATCCGTAACTTGTTCATCCGTTCCACAATACTTCCTTGTTATGGCTCCACTTGCCTGAAGTACTCTTTCGATCATCTAAAGCTCCTGCACAATCACTATCAGTGAAACTAAATAATTTGCATTTAAATTTTGTTTTGAACACCCATTTTAACCCAATCGCTTTCTTTTCTTTCGGTAGATCCATTAGCTCCCAAGTTTCATTCTTCTCAATTGACTTGATTTCCTCCTTTATTGCTTTTCTCCATTCCTCTTTTTTAACTGCTTCCTCAAAGGTTGTTGGATCTGAAATAAACAAAGCAAATGTTGAGTTATAAATTTCTGTTAGTGATCTGAAATTTCTTGGAGGGGTTTCATATGAGGAATCCGAATTTGAACTGCTATTGGGTGAGGCTGACAATGAACTTGTTGGAGTAGGATCTGTCACTTGATTCTGCGGAGTGTCTAGTTCTACTGGAATCTGCATTTGTGTTTCACCTTTATTGGTCTCCCAATTCCAACTTGCCCTTTCATCAAACATAACATTTCTGTTAATAATAACTTTGCCACTAACATGGTTATATAATCAATACGCTTTCGATTGTAAAGAATAACCAATTAAAATGTATTTCTCTGATTTTTCATCAAGCTTGTGATGATTTTGTGAATTCACTAAAGCATAAGCAATACAACCAAAAATTCTTAGATGTCTAACACTTGGTTTCATACCATACCAAGCCTCAAAATGAGTTCGATTCATAACAGCCTTTGTTGGTGAAATATTCAACAAATAAACTGCTGTTGCAACTGCTTCTGCCCAAAACTGATTTGGAAGATGTTTTCCTTTAAGCAAACTTCTTGCCATTTCAACGACAGTCCGATTCTTACGCTCAGCTACACCATTTTGCTCCGGTGTATATGGTATTGTCAATTCTCTGTGAATATCATTTTCTTCACAAAAAGAACTAAACTCATTAGATAAAAATTCATCACCTCTATCTGTCTGAAGTGTCTTTATATATCTACCACTTTGTCTTTCTACAAGTGCCTTAAACTTTCGAAAATTATCAAATATTTCATATTTCAATTTCAAAAAATATACCCAACTCATGTGACTATAATCATCCGTAAACAATAAAAAATATTGACTTTCACCAAATGATTTTGTATTCATAGGTCCACATAAGTCAGTATGAATTAATTCAAGACAATTAGATGCTCTTCATGCTTTTCCAATAGGAAATGGTTTTCTACTTTGTTTGCCATAAATATATCCTTCACATACATCAAGTGTATTAATCTTAGGCAATCCAAAAACCATTCATTTTTGGCTTAACAACTTTAAACCTTTAATGTTAAGATGTTTATATCTTAAATGTCATAAACAAGACTCATTCTTTTGAGTTGTAATAAGCGCATGTCTTTCAATATTTGACACATCAAGTGGAAACATCTTGTTTTGTGTCATGCAAACATTTACTATAATCAAACCAGATTTCTTATCTCTAATAGTGCATGAACCATCATCAAATATTACTGAATATCCATCATTTACTAATTGTCCAACACTCAACAAGTTATGTGATAAAGTAGGAACAAAGAAAACATTATCAAGGTATTTTACCTTCCCTTGATTTGTCTTCACATCAATTGTTCCTTTCCCTTACACTTGGATTTGCTTGTTATCTCCAAGTCTTACATTCAATGAGTTTTTTGATCATAATTTGATTGCCCTTGTTCTTCAAAGTGTCCCCTTCCTCTTTCATTTCCTCTACCACGAAATCCTCCTCTGCCACGTCATCTTCCTGCTGATTTTTTATCTTCTTTTGAAGTAGAAGACTCTCCCTTAATCTGAAATACTTTTTCTTCACTTTTTTCAAGTGACCTGTTCAACCTTACTTCATGTACTTGCAAGGAACCCATTAGTTCGAATAAGTAGATAAATCTTTTGATTCCTCAATTGCAGCAACAATATGATCAAATTTCAGAGTTAAACTTCTCAAAACTTTTGCAACAATTATATGATTAGGAAGATGTTCACCATAAGATTTCATTTGACTAACAATTTTAGTCACTCGAGAAAGAAAATCTTGCACCGATTCATTACTTTTCATGAACAAAATTTTAAACTCACGACGAAGGGTTTGAAGTTTTACCGTAATTACCCTTGATGAGTCTTGAAATTCATTTTGAAGTATTAACCAAGCTTGCTTTGAGGTTATCGCTGCTGCAATTCTTGAGAAGATCGTCTCATGTACAGCTTGTTGAATGAAGAACAATGCATTTGAGTCCTTTCTATTCTCCCTCAGCCTGATTTCGTCATCTGGATCTGCATATTTATTCTCTATTAAGTCCCAAAGATCTTGAGACTTGAATAGAGTCTTCATCTTGATACTCCAAAATTCATAGCTTTTGCCGTTAAAAGCCATAATACCACTAGACTCTTGATACCATAAATATTGGGGATGGAGCAACAAAGAAAAAACAGAATACTACGATACGAGTAAAAAATAACTACTAGATTGAGATAGTTATTGAAACCAGATCATGATTGAGGTAGTTATTGAAATTATAGTGTAACCACTAAATCATGATAACCATAGATAGATAATGAATCAAATCTCAACATTATCCACTATAGCCCCGGAGAGCGTGCTCAACTACATCCAGGCGGTAATCCGTTCTTTCTCTTCGATTCTGGGACTTCGAAGCTCTTGTGGGCTTATTACAGTTCCCAGGGGAAGATCCGAGATGTGGGAAACAAGGATGGTGCAGGACGACATCATCAGCCACAGCACCATCGAGAGGTTGTCCATCCAGAGGAACGCGGCCCTATCACTGAGATGCTCTTTCCGATGGTGAGCTCGCTGTCCCGTTTCTCTATTCCACTTGATTCCGCACACTCACTTTACCTCTGTAACACACAAAATTCCACAGCTTCAATGGATCTATTTTTTACTAGCAGGTCGACAGCAAAAGGGCATCTGATGCCCGATGCGGCAGCATCACAATATCACAGGCAACGAGAAGGATTAAGAGGAAAAAGTAATATCAAACAAATTCGCCTACAACATCGTCTAAACCTTCAGGGAGGTGCTTGCGTCTTCTAACAAACCAGCTATTGCACATGGTGCACCATGGAGCACTGTAACTCAAAGCTAGTCACCAGGGATGCGGGCTCCATCGCCGCCACGGGCAGAGCCGGGTGATGCCATCCCTCCGGCGGAGACGCCGGCGACGACGTCTGCGAACCGCCGCCGTCACCTTTATCCTCCCCCGCGGAGTTTGATTCTTCGGCGTCCCACAACGGGGAAGGAGACAGAAGGAGCGGGGACAACAAGGGGATGGGAGCGGAAGCAGCGGCGTCATCGGCTCCCATCACGAAGGCCGTGTTGCGCTTCGTGGCGTCGAGCTGCAGCGTCGCCGGTGCTTGCTTCTGGAGCCGGCTGGATGGCTTCTTGCGCTCGTTGCCGGCCTTGGTATCAATTAGTCGCGGGATCTTGACCTCCATGGTTGATCACGAGAGCGGAAGGATGCGAGGGAGAAGATGATGCGTCAGAAGGTCTCGGGTGGCGAGAGGAAGAGGTTATATTTGTCGTCACCCCCCCACATGCCAAGGCTTCGGTTGCGGTATGAGATCGGCGAACGTGAGGTGGATAGAGGAGTCTTTGGTTCGATGGACGCCGCTGTCCTCACATAATATAGCAAGTCCTGCCCAGATCCAAACGGGAGGCCGCCTTGGTCTCGGTCAGACTAACTGTCACTCCTCTTCTGCGTCCATCCATCCCTCCATGGCATGAGTCCACGGTGCAGCAGTTATATCCCAGGAGATGTCCAAGACAGATGCCAGCCGATGGATCGCCCTCATCAACCATTCCTCCCGTCAGGGCCTCCACCGCCGCACCCTCCACCTCTTCCACCAGATGCGCGGGCAAGGCTTCGCCCCGCACCGCTGCATCCTCCCCAGCGTCATTCGAGCCTGCGCCCGCCTTGCCGATCCGGATGCCGGCCGAGCTTCGCACGCCGTCGCCCTCCGTTCCTCGCTGGACCGCGACGCCTTCGTCCGCAGTGCCCTGATCGACATGTACTGCAAGTGCCGGCGAGTTCCCGACGCCCGCCATGTGTTCGACGCAACGCTTGACAAGGATCTGGTCGTCTGGAATTCCGTGGTTTCGGGCTACGCCCACCAAGGCGCGGCAGAGGCCGCCATGGTTCTCTCCATCAAGATGAGGTCTCTGGGGGTAAAACCAGATCTCGTAACGTGGAACGCCCTCATTTTCGGGTTCGCTCACAAGGGCGAAGATGATACAGCTATGGACTTGTTGAGGACGATGCAGTCCGACGGGGTCGATCCCGACACGTTTTCCTGGACCTCGATCGTATCTGGGTTGGTGGTCAATTTCAACTACGGCAAGGCATTCGAGATCTTTAGGCACATGGTGAAGACTGCAGGAATCCGGCCGAGCTCTGTGACGATCAGTAGTCTTCTGCCGGCGTGCGCCGACCTGGTGGATTTGAGACGCGGGAAAGAGATTCACGGCTACGCCCTGGTCGCGGGAGTTGGACGGGACTTGTACGTCGGCAGTGCGCTAATCGACATGTACGCCAAATGCGGCCTCGTGGCTGAAGCGAGCAAGATCTTTCATGACATGAAGGAGAGGAACACGGTGTCATGGAACTCGATGATATTTGGGTACGCGAATCAGGGGCACTGCCACGAGGCCATCCAGCTTTTCGATCAGATGGAGGGTGAGAGAGCGAAACCAGATCATCTGACGTTTACAGCGGTTCTCTCCGCTTGTAGCCATGGCGGAATGGTGGAGCTGGGCAAGAGCTTGTTCCGGTTGATGGAGGAGGCACACGGGATAGAGCCGAGGTTGGAGCATTACGCTTGCATGGTGGACATGCTAGGCAGAGCTGGGGAGTTCGTGGGGGCCTGTCGCTTGATCGCAGAGATGCCCATGGAGCCAGACGCGTTTGTGTGGGGAGCGTTGCTGGCGACGAGTCGGAAGCACGGCAACGTGGAGCTCGCTGAACTGGCAGCTTCGCATTTGTTAGAACTCGAGCCAGAGAGCGCAGGGAGCTGCGTGCTTCTGTCGAGCGCTCTGGCGGATGCTGGGAGGACAGTAGATGCTGCCAAGGTGAAGAAACTAATTAAGCGACGGAAGATGAGGACGTTGATGGGGTGCAGTTGGATGCAAATGTAATAGGGAAAAAACCGGGAACAGGTATTTCTAACTCTGCTTTTATTACATGTTTGCTTTTTCTTTTTCTTTTTTCTTTTTGCAAGAGAAGTATCGTACATTTGATGACGCAACGCAAACCATCGATGATGTACGAACATGAGAGCATTGCATGAGGGCAATTAAACTATCTGTGAAGCATAGTTGGATGAAGGCAAGTTTAAGGAGTCGAGTCTCTCATTCGTCGCTCACAACTCTGTGTAACATATCTCAGAAGGCGTGCTGGCTTTCTCCTCGATTTGAGGTCAGGATTCTTCAACCCACAGTTCTGCATCCGGTTAAGTTGAAATAAGATTCTAACAAGACAAAACAAAGGGGTATACAATGCTACATTTCAGGTTAAGCTTTCTTTCTTTTCTATACCTGAAATCATCATAGAATTTCGTAAGTTAGGAACCTTAACTGACATAAATTTTCTTGCAAGAGAAGGAACATCGGGTGCTTTTGGGAGAAACCTGCGGAATAATTCTTTCCCTCTTTGTGTATCAAAATAGGTTCCTCATCAAAATACCAACTTGATATCCAAATGAAAATATCAATCAGAACAGCATAAACAATAGAGCAATAAATCAATCACACAGTGAGACCAAATCTTTTTAACGTGGAAAACCCAATGTGGGAAAAACCACGGGACCGTAGTTCACCTCAAACTTCCACTATCAATAATGATGATAACAGGTTTACAGTAAGTCTTCTCTAGAATAACTAGAGGATCAGAATAACATCAAGAACATAGATCTTGGCTCAAGAATACCATATCTTCATCACATAGGTGAATCTCCTCCAAAGAGAATTCTAGGTCTCACAGAGTGGATATCGCAGGAAAGTACCTTAGAGAGGGTAAACCGCAGATCAACACCGTTAGGATTGTAGAGTTTGCTGCAAGGATTCTCCACATAAAATTTGGGCTGAAACTGACAACGTTTGGCCACCGATCGTCAAGCAGAAAACTCAGAAACCTTACTTTCTCTCTCTATTTCTCTCTCCTCTTTTCTCTCTGCACGTCGTCGCTGTTCACTGTGCACGTACGCTGCACGCTGCACCCTGCTCTGCATTTTCTCTGCATGCCCTAATTTGCCTTACTTCACCTTAATTAGTGATTTGGGCTCAATAGGCCCAATTTGTCCAAGCCCACATATGGGCTGGACCCAACAATTCTCCCCCTCCAGCTCATATGGTGGGCTGTACCAAGCCCGCTCTTCGCCTACATGCTTCAAGCTTCTCCTTAGGCAAAGACTTTGTCAACATATCTGAACCATTCTCACTGGTATGTACTTTTTCCAACTGTAATTCTTTCATCTCAAGCACATCACGAACCCAGTGATATCTCACATCAATATGCTTGGATCTAGAATGGTATGTTGAATTCTTGGAGAGGTGAATGGCGCTCTGACTGTCACAGTAAACAGTATATACTTCCTGTTTCAAGCCCAATTCCTGTAGAAACTTTTTCATCCATAAAGTTTCCTTACAGGCTTCAGTAACTGCTATGTATTCTGCTTCTGTGGTTGATAGAGCAACACACTTCTGTAACTTAGACTGCCAAGAGACTGCTCCTCCTGCAAATGTCATCAAGAATCCCGAAGTGGACTTCCTGGAATCAGTATCACCTGCCATGTCTGCATCTGTGTACCCTTCTAACACAGGTTCATCACTACCAAAACATAAACACAACCTGGAAGTACCTCTTAGATATCTTAATATCCATTTCACTGCTGCCCAATGTTCCTTTCCAGGATTTGAGAGAAATCGGCTAACAACTCCAACTGCATGAGCTATATCTGGCCTAGTACAAACTATAGCATACATCAAACTGCCTACTGCAGATGAGTAAGGCACTCTGGATATTTCTTCTTTTTCTTTCTCACTTGTAGGACATTGTTTTGAACTCAGCTTGAAATGACCTGCAAGTGGAGAACAAACTGCTTTGACTTTACTCATGTTGAATCTTTCAAGAACCTTTTCAATGTAAGTCTCCTAAGATAGCCAAATCTTCCTTTTCTTCCTATCACGAAGAATCTTCATGCCAAGTATTTGTCTCACCGATCCCAAGTCTTTCATCGCAAAAGACTTACTTAGCTCTCTTTTCAGCTTTTCAATTTTTTCAACATCATGGCCAACAATCAACATATCATCAACATATAGCAGTAAAATAATAAAATCATCATCTGAAAATTTCTTCATGAACACACAATGATCAGATGTGGTTCTATCATACCCTTGGCTCATCATAAAGGAATCAAACTTCTTGTACCACTGTCTAGGTGCCTGTTTGAGTCCATATAAGCTTTTCCTAAGCTTACATACCAGATTTTCTTTTCCCTTGACTTTGAAACCTTCTGGTTGCTCCATGTAAATTTCTTCTTCTAAGTCACCATGAAGAAATGCTGTTTTTACATCAAGTTGCTCAACTTCTAAATTCAAGCGGGCAGCCAAACCAAGAACAACTCGGATAGAGGACATTTTCACAACCGGAGAAAATATTTCTTCAAAGTCAATACCTTTCTTCTGACTGAATCCTTTCACAACTAGTCGTGCCTTGTATCTCTATTGTGAGCTATTGCTTTCAGTCTTCAATTTGTAAACCCACTTATTCTTGAGAGCTTTCTTCTCTTTAGGCAACTTTACCAAGTCATAGGTGTGGTTCTCAAGCAAGGATCTCATCTCTTCTTGCATGGCATTAACCCACTCATTCTTATTCTCATGTAGAATAGCTTCTTGGTAAGTTTCTGGCTCTCCCCCGTCAGTAAGCATAACATACTCATGTGGAGGATATCTGGTAGAGGGTTGTCGCTCTCTAGTGGATCTTCTTAATGGAATCTCAACTGGTGGTAGAGGTGCCTGTTCAGTTGGTTCAGCATCATCAACTGTAGGTGTATCATCACTGGTATTCTCACCACTATCTTCTTGTTCATCTCCCCCATGATCATCATGAACTACAGGTGAAGGAATTGGACCCAAACTCCAAGGAATATAAACAGAGGTTTCTGGCTTCTCAACATTATCACCATCATCAAACAATTGGTCTTCAAGAAACACAACATCTCTGCTTCTAATAATCTTCTTGTTCACTGGATCCCATAATCTGTACCCAAACTCTTCATGACCATATCCCAAGAAGATACATGCTTTTGCCTTATTATCAAGCTTGGACCTCTCATCTTTGGGAATATGAACAAATGCTTTACACCCAAAGACTCTCAAATGATTATAAGATATATCCTTTCCTCTCCATACTCTCTCTGGAACATCACCTAGCAGAGGAACTGATGGAGAAAGATTTATCAGATCAACTGTAGTTCTCATAGCCTCCCCCCAAAATGACTTTGGTAACTTGGCATGGGAAAGCATACACCTAATCCTTTCTTCAATGGTTCTGTTCATCCTTTCTGCCACACCGTTCTGCTGAGGAGTTTTAGGAACTGTTTTCTCAAGCCTGATACCATGGAACCTGCAATAATTCTCAAAAGGACCCCTGTACTCGCCACCATTATCTGATCGAACACACTTTAGCTTTCTGCCAGTTTCCCTTTCAACACTAACATGAAACTCCTTGAAAGCATCGAGTACCTGGTCTTTAGATTTCAAAGCAAAAGCCCAAACTTTTCTAGAATGGTCATCAATAAAAGTAACAAAATAAAGAGCACCTCCAAGAGTTCTAGTTTGCATAGTACAAACATCAGTATGAACTAAATCAATAACATCAGATCTTCTAGATGATGGATATGTCTGAAATGCAACTCTATGTGTTTTTCCAGCTAAGCAATGATCACAAGATTTAAGAGATGTACCTTGCAACTCTGGTAAGAACTGCTTTCTAGCAAGAGTTTGAAGTCCCTTCTCGCTGATATGTCCAAGCCTCTTATGCCAAAGATCTATACTTTCACCTTTTCGAATTGCATTAATCTCTCCTTTGTGTAGCTTAGCTTCCATGACATAAAAAGAGTTAATCTTCTTTCCTTTTGCCACAATTAGAGAACCTTTAGTGAGTTTCCATTTACTTTCACCAAAATAATGTGCAAAGCCCTCATCATCAAGTCTACCTGTAGATATCAAGTTAAGACGAATATCTGGAACATGCCTTACATCTTTGAGTATCAATTTGCTCCCAATACTGGTCTCCAAGCAAATATCTCCAATACCCACAATCTTAGATGTACCATTGTTTCCCATTCTGACATTACCAAAATCACCAGCAGTGTAAGATCTAAAGAAATCACCATGAGAAGTAACATGAAATGAAGCACCAGAGTCAATTACCCAATTACTGTCCTGAGCTACAAGGCTAACACAACCTTCATCACAGACAATAGTGATATTACCTTCAGCGGCAACTGTATTGGTCTCTTTCTCATTTTTCTTCATTTCATTCTGTTCTCGCTTCCAAAACCTACACTCTTTCTTCATGTGACCTGGTCTGTTACAGTGAAAACATTTGATATCTCTTCTAGACTTGGATCTTCCTCTATAACCATATGGATTTCTGCTATGACTTCTTCCACGTCTTTCTTGTTTTTCAGTAACAAATGCACCAGAAGAAGATTCACCCTGTTCTTTCCTTCTTGCATCTTCATTTAGCAAACTGTCTTTAACCATATCTATGGTTAGAGTCCCCTCTGGCGTGGAGTTACAAATAGTCACCACATACGTTTCCCAACTTTCTGGTAAAGAGCTGAGAAGTAATAATCCCTGCATCTCATCATCTATATTCATTTTCATAGCAACCAACTTGTTTGCAAGACTCTGAAATAGGCTTATGTGCTCAATAATGTTACCACCATCTTTATACTTCAAATTTACAAGCCTTCTGAGGAGAGAAATTCTATTTCCCACTGTCTTTTTCGCAAAAAGATTTTCTAACATTTGCCAAACAACATCAGCTCTGGTTTCATCTGAAATATGCTCATGCAAGTTTATATCCATCCATCTTCTAATATAGGCAATAGCTTTTCTATGTTGAACTTCTCATTCTTCATCGTCCATAATAGAAGGTTTATCTTTAACCTTGATAGGCTTATACAAATCTTTGCAATAGAGCAAATCTTCCATCAGACGCCTCCAAGTGGAATAATTTGATGAGTTCAATTTAATCATACCATCTGACTGCTCCATTTCAATCACACAAGAAAACTAGCACCAAACAACCTGATGCTCTGATACCACTTGTTAGGAAGAAACCTGTTAATGCGGAATAATTCTTTCCCTCTTTGTGTATCAAAATAGGTTCCTCATCAAAATACCAACTTGATATCCAAATGAAAATATCAATCAGCACAGCATAAACAATAGAGCAATAAATCAATCACACAGTGAGACCAAATCTTTTTAACGTGGAAAACCCAATGTGGAAAAAACCACGGGACCGTAGTCCACCTCAAACTTCCACTATCAATAATGATGATAACAGGTTTACAGTAAGTCTTCTCTAGAATAACTAGAGGATCAGAATAACATCAAGAACATAGATCTTGGCTCAAGAATACCATATCTTCATCACATAGGTGAATCTCCTCCAAAGAGAATTCTAGGTCTCACAGAGTGGATATCGCAGGAAAGTACCTTAGAGAGGGTAAACCGCAGATCAACACCGTTAGGATTGTAGAGTTTGCTGCAAGGATTCTCCACATAAAATTTGGGCCGAAACTGACAACGTTTGGCCACCGATCGTCAAGCAGAAAACTCAGAAACCTTACTTTCTCTCTCTATTTCTCTCTCTTCTTTTCTCTCTGCACAGCGCACGTACGCTGCACGCTGCTCTGCATTTTCTCTGCATGCCCTAATTTGTCTTACTTCACCTTAATCAGTGATTTGGGCTCAATAGGCCCAATTTGTCCAAGCCCACATATGAGCTGGACCCAACAGATGCTCAATTAAACCTGGAGAACTATGCTTCTGGATGTTTCACGCTTCGATAAGGATCAGTTTTCAGATCGAGGCAACGATTCTCAACAGTAGGAGCTAACAAAAGGCTAGCTATTGACAAAGGATGTTCTGGCACAAGAAGATTTCAAGTGAATTTTAAAAGGAATACCTGGTTAACCTGCTAGTGTCAATGTCAAGAATGAGCATTTTGAGGAGAAATAAACTCTCAAATACTTGGTTTCTTGCTGTGTTTATGAGTGAAGAAGACCACAAAATCAGTTAAGCATTTATCATTTTAATGGTTCAACATGATAACTGAGTCAGACGAATTATGTAACGTTCATTGTTTGTACTCTTGATTTAATTTGCATAATTTCTTCTGCTGGTTTCTCTCAGGGAATCTTGCTGAATGTACTCGGACTGAAGAGAGAGTAACATTTGTTGGTGCTGTGAAACAAAGGCATGCGTGTAAGCTACCATCTGCTCTTGCAGCAGCTTGACAAACATGGTGAGTTAAGTCTGACGTTGTGATGGCTGCTGCTCCATCACCATACAACTACAAGATGAAGACAAAACTAGCCTCCGGATGAAGCACAAGGTGAACTAACTTGCTATATCTCAGACCAATTCCACTAGTATGACTAGTAAAAAATCTTCTAGTTCTAGCTGCTATACTCTAGAACAATCTACCTGCTGAAGCATTTGGCGTTTACATCCTTTCCTATGACCCTAGTCTACAATCAGAAAGTCCTCCCAGTTAATTATGGCTTATCTAAGCCAGGCTCACAACATCACAGTCGTATCACATCTAAGGTTTGTCGTGATTAAACAACCCCCTTGCAATTCATTCTCCCTCCCTCACTAAATCTTATTACCACATTTATGGTTTAACTTCCATTTTTACCATTTGCCTCATCTTGCTCCTATTCTAATTCATTTGGCTACATGCATTCCATCTCTAATGTAGAACTGCAATTCTGGAATCTTGCTCCTTTTTTTTCAGTGACATTTCTATTTAAAGAGGAGACTGTTGACCATCTTCTCTCTTCTATACAATAGTCTAGCATAATTAATATTTAATCCCTCACTTTTGGCAGTTATAAGCTCCATAAATTAATTTGCCCATCAACTCCTTGTTCTGGATGGTGAATTATCTGTACTACGCATGAAGCCAGTTCTTCCTGAATGTAAACCACCATCCCTCTGTTAACAGGGTTGTAAGAATAGTGTTATGGGGCCAACATGCACTTCAGAAAACCATAACAAATATAAGTTTTGTGCTCACCAAAGATTAACTTCAATACTGCTGTAATAGAACAATGCACTTGAATAATGACGAAGAAAACATAGTAATAAACCTCCACTTATTACACAAACGAATGGAGACAGCATATTGTTGAATTACTGAATGTCTTATATTAATTAGATCTTATATTAATGGAGACAGCATATTGTTGAATTACTGAATGTCTTATATGAATTACTGAATTACTGAATGGAGACAGCATATTACAACTAGTTAAAATGTTTAAGCTTAAGTTGATAATAGTACTATACTTATCAAACATTGATATGTCAATCTTAGTCTTAGTCACTTCTAATATGAGACTAATTGGGATGTTATAATTTTTCTCACTCAAATGCTTATGTCCTCGTCAAGGCTCAACATGATTGATGCGGCGTAACATAGTGATGGCTCCATATCATGACAAGTCCCATAACTTCATTTACGGATAGTCTTTTCCTACTCGAATCCTCTCACCATACCCAAATATTAGATTAACTCTTGTTGTTTATCAATAATCAAAATAAAGATGAAGATTACTGATTTAGAGCATGTGTTGACCCAGTGATTAACTTTAGTTCCTATCCATTTTAAATTACACAGGTGGTTTCAACGAAGATTAAGAGATTAATGAGCATATAAAGAAATCAGTAATCTTCATTGGCCCCTATAGCAAATCACTAGACTACGTAATCGTTCCATTGTAATTTGCGATTAGCTCTCTAGTATTTTCACTTTATGCACATCAAAATTTTGTATAACAGTTTGTATTTTAAAAGACAAGTACATGTTCAATAATAATTACTACCTCCAAGGCATTACCTATAATAAATATCCTCTAGCTTGATCCCTTGCGCCTCGAGAGAATCCTATTGAGTCACGAACAAGAGAGATCAAACTTCGTTCGCTAAACCACGTCCATCGTTTTTGCTTGCATCGCTTCCATGAACCATTTCCTATCCTCCTCATCGAGGAACACAAAGTAGAACCACCTACACTAACCCCATTATAGCGATCATCGCAACACTCACAGATCGGAAAGTGGTTACTCGATTTCATTCACTGATTCATACAGCAAAAGAATTTCCTATAACGATTGTTTCTGGACACAGCGACCAAAACCCTAGATTGATGGGGGCATGCCCTTGGAGCATATCGCAGCCATGCAAGAATCAGTCAATTTGAAGAACCAGGAACGGAGAAGCAAAGCGATCAGTAAACTACCTCAAGACTCGAGCAGGGAGAGTCCCATCAGCATGAGAGAGGCTCCATCTCAACAACGCATCCCACTTCGATTCGTCGCCCGCCATCAATTGTTCTTAGAACCCTTCAAATGGAAAATATCACTCCCGCTAATTTATAGACTCACAGTCGTAAGACGATTTCGGCTCGTTTTGGGCTTCTACCGTAATTTATGGAGTGGGCCTAATTGATTGAGCCCATACAATAATTTCTTTTGTCACATTAGAGAAATAATTAATTTTATTAAATTTTAAATCCAGTAAATTTTGTAATTATATATTTATTTTTCACTGAATACTAAAAAAAATATTTTAATTGGGTGTACATGCTTAATATAAAAACTCACCTTAATTTCTATTTATCCAAGCACAAGAAATATATCATCATCTCATTTTAGATCAGATGGGGCAAACAAACTCAAATCTTAAAAAAAAAATATAGATAGCTTAATTGATTGATTTGCAAGTTATTTAATTTTGAAATAAAAAGAAACCAGTATACCGATATCATATTATACTATCTTTTTTTATTGGTATAAATTGCAATCAATTTTAATCATGTTTTGAAGTGATTGTTGAACCACAACTTCATGATTTTTTGACTGAGATATTCAAATTGAAATATGTAATGCAAATAGTTCATTCTAGAGAATATATTCATTTCTTGATCAACTCAAATGTTATATGGCTTGTCCTCCATTTCATTCTGCAGATTATTCTCCCTATTATATTCAAGTTTGTGTGCTACAAGCCAGCATGGTTTCAATTCTCCAAACAGAGCATCAGAGGAAGTTTCTTCAACAATGACCATTGAAAGATCCATGTAGGAAGAATCAGCTAATAGGAGTAAACAATCCACATGTGGTGTGGGTGATAGATTCAGGATTCATGGCACAGTTCTGATACCAACTTGTGATGGAGCCACTTTCTTCAGCAGTATACTGTTCTCATAGTTTGACTTCTAGATACTTCTGCAGAGAAATTTCAGCTCAGGAGAAGTATTCAAAGGGGCATTTATATTGCACTTATCTATTGTTAAGAACAATTATTTTCCACGTTTCTGGACAAAAGAAAAAATCTATTATATTTATCTAATTGTAATTAGAACTTCCCCTTTTCCTTATCTAAACAATGGAGTAGTAAATGTTAGAGAAAAGAACATTCTTTTCATAGGTTTCAGTAATTGCTTGTTTATCTGGAGGGTATTGTTGCTGGATTATTATTGACAGAACCACAAATAATTATCAATGACAACTCCTTTTAATGCCAAGTTCTTATCCATTTGAACAAGTAAATTATAATCTTCAAGCACCACTTATAGTTAGGTTCTTATCCATGTGGAGACAAGACCATCTGCACTATTTCAGTTTGTATGTTTCAGATTGGTTGGTGCTTATCATCGTTTCAGCATGGTCAAACTATGAAAGCTTTGGAATCCATCCGCCAAACCATGGAAATAAATGAAAAACAATGGGCAAGGTCATGAATCATCCCTTGCATAATCCATGACAACATCCATTGTTTGCACCTCTGAAAAAGAAAGCTCATGGAGTTGACTGCCTCTTTTTTCTTTCGGAAGCATCCTACCTTTGAGTGAAGGAAACTGAGATTTAAACTATTGCAATCATTCAGAGCTTGTCCATGTTCCAAGAAAAGGGTGGAATTACCAAAGGATCTAGATCGACAACAACAATTCTCTTGATCAGTCTATATAAACATCAAAGCAGCAAAAGAATGGTCATTGCTATGCAACTGTCAACGTAAGACTTCTTCTGGAATGCACATCCCTCCTTTCTAAGTCAACCCTTATGTGGCTTCAGCAGCTGCGGTTTGTGTCCACACCATTGCATCTTTATTCAGCTGCTGCTGATCAAAGGATTGGTCCCATTACTCTTCTAGATTTTTCATTCTTTCAAATGATGTCAAGCCAAGGTCTATTAAAACCTCTGTTAATGCAGTCTTCAAGTGTTGTCCTCCAATTGGTTGATCACAGGGAAGGTAGATCAGTTATTACTAAACTAGAGCGATCACTCAAATGTAGAAGGCTTGCAAATAAGTCAAGGCTATATTACTTCATAAAGTCAAACACATTATACACTGATATTCCAAATTTGCATTTCTATCCATATAAAATATTCCTATAGATCATTGATGGATGATACAGGAGGCAAATAGAACAAAACTTTTTAAATATAAATGCAAGATCTAAATCCAAATGAATTTGAACTTAGATAACTAAAATATATAACCTTAAGCTGATAGTTACTTATCTGCCTAAAATATATATACCTATAATAATACTCTTTTGCTGTCTTTTGAGATAAAAGTCCTTTAAAAAGTTTGAAATAATCAATATTATGAAAGGCTTTAAGACCAAAACTTGTAGTTTTGTAGAGTATTAATGTTGACAAGAAAGAAACTTAGAAAAGAGATAATCTATACTTGTTCTGCAATCATCTAATATAAATATGAGCACACTATAAGATTACTGATAAATTAGCAGCATGTTCAGAAATATGATGACAGCTATCAAGCCTCAGGTGGCAACAGAGATGTTGTCACTCACAGGCAATCCTAAATTTAAAGCAACTAGTACATCTTTAATTATTTGTTGCTTGGTCACCTCATTTTGGTACAGCTAAGCTCAACTTAACTACAGAACAACTGCAGACAACCAAGAAAAAGTTTTGGGTCACAACTCAAAAGAAAATGCATGAGTTATCAATCAATGAACTTTTTGGATACTGAGACCCCAACAACATGCCCTTTTGGATACTGATACACTCAATTTGATCTAGATTGTCCATGTCAACTGGTCTTCTTACACTGTCCTTCTAAAGCTAATCCACTTGCTAGCAATGGTCCTGGAACTACTCACAGTTGCCACTAAATCTAATGCTACTCATAATATGCAGACCTAATAGAAAGTGTGTTGTGTATGAGATATCCCATTGTGCAATGTTATTCTACCAAACTTGTGTGAGAACAAATGGATGATGGAGGAGAGGACAAAACAAACTCACACTTCCAAGAGAAAAAGATGATCTCTTCCATCGATTTGGTGGTCTAAATCCATCGTATTGCTTGCATCAGCAACAGCAGAGAACATTGCATAGCAGGAAAAGAATGCGGAATGCATGGATTATTTGATTCATCAAAGCATTTGGTGGGTGTATGGGGTCTGTGAGGCACTTCTGTACACGTGCAGTCACCATCCTTTGTCTGAACTCTGTATAGAGAGGAAGACAGAAGTCGCACATCAAAAAGAAGGGGAAAAGGAGGAGAACACAATCTTTCCAAGTTGCTGAGGGAGATCAAAGTTGAAGATTCTTTGCTGCCTCGCCTTTGTTTATCCATGGAGATGCCACCAACAAATCTAACCATAGATTCGATCGACATCAGCTCACAGGAAGGTTGGAGTTTTGACACTCGAACTCTCAATCCACATATTGTGATTTGGACATGCTAAAGTTAGTATAATTAACGAGCTAATGCATGATTTATTATTGGATTTGACATGCTATTAACTATGTCCATATACGTCAATGTAGCCTTATTGTTCTTAATATTGCCATCTTATTCTTGTTCTTGCCATTTAGCCTCGTGAAACAGTCGGGGGGAAGACTCGAGGGAGGCGGAGAAGGACCCAACTTTTCAACGCGTCACCTTGTTCATCAAGATGAAGGTTTTATTTTTCCACGCGTCATCCGTTGCCCAGTTTCTGACCTGCCTGCCGATTGCAGTTCGGCACAGAGACAGCGTCGGACCCACTTAGCGACAGTCAGCTGCTGCATGTAATATGAGGCGTCTCGGGTCCCTGTGCTTCTCCTTTGACTGAGGCCGTCAACTCCACGTTGCTCATCCTGACGGCGTCAATTTCTATCCCAATGTATGATTACCGCGTGGATGTATCAGTAACGCCCGTTACGGCGAAAAGCGCCCCAACGCATGCCACATAGCCGACGCGGTTCCGCTGTTGGTGAGATGCTTCGTCGAGCGCATGATAAAACCCCCCTCTCTGCCTCCCCAGATCCTCCCACCCATTCTCTCCTCCGCTGCCATCTCCACCCAGGTTCTGGCCTTTGCCTAAGCCCTCGAAGGATCTGATCACGAATCGATAAAGGAATTTGGTAGTGTTTGACCTTTTCTTGGGAGAAAGTTCCGTGTTCTCGGAGTTGGAGCTCGGGTTCGAATCGTTTGATTCATTGCTTTCTGGGAGTCGTTCGAAAGATCGAGTTTTTCGGGGTTTTCTTGTCCAGATTCGTTCGTTTTTGAGAGAAAGTTTGGGTCGTTGTTGTTGTTATTCTTCGTCGCTCTGATGCCTTCTTCCATGTCGACGGCGTCGTCGTACTGGTGCTACCGGTGTAGCCGCCTCGTCCGGGTCTGGCCGCAGCACGCTGTCGTCTGCCCCGACTGCGACGGCGGCTTCCTCGAGGAGGTCGGCGACTCCCCTTCCAGCGTTGCTTCCGAGTCCCGCCGCAGCCGGCTCTACTCAACTGCAGCGGCCCGCCCTCGCCAGCCCTCAGAGCCCAGCGTCCGCCCCAACCGCCGCGCTTCCTCCCGCCGATCCCCCTTCAATCCCGTCGTCGTTCTTCGCGGCCCGTCTGATGGTGGCCGTGATGAGGATCACTCCACCACCACCAGCTTCGAGCTCTACTATGATGACGGTACCGCATCCGGCCTCCGCCCCTTGCCGGAAAGCATCTCCGATTTCCTGTTGAGTTCGGGCTTCGACAGCCTCCTCGAGCAGTTCGCCCACATCGAGATCAACGGCATAGCTCACGGCAGAGGACGCGAGCATCCACCGGCCTCGAAGGTTGCCATCGAGTCGATGCCCACCATAGAGATCATGGATGGCCATATCGAGAAAGACTGCCGTTGCGCCGTTTGCACGGATGCCTTCGAGCTCGGAACCGAGGCCCGGGAGATGCCCTGCAAGCACATCTACCATCAAGATTGCATTTTGCCGTGGCTTTCGCTCCACAACTCATGCCCTGTCTGCCGGCACGAAATGCCCACGGATGTGCAAGGCCAGGGTGCAACGGCTGCGGAAGGCGGTGAGCAGGCGGCCCCTGCTGCAGGGGACGAGGAGGAGATGGTGGGACTGACGATATGGAGGCTTCCAGGGGGAGGGTTTGCCGTGGGAAGGTTCTCAGGGAGCAGGAGAGCTGAGGAACAAGAGTTTCCGGTTGTCTACACCGAAATGGATGGTGGATTCAACGACAACGGAGCACCAAGAAGGATCTCGTGGGACTCAAGAGGGAGTAGGTCTAGGGAGAGTGGAAGAATTCGACGGGCTATTCGCAACTTCTTCTCATTCTTTGGGCTGTCGAGATCAACCTCTTCACGGCATGAAAGAGCTTCAGCTTCCAGGAGGCATTCAGAAGTCGGGGCACCAATTTGAATGGCAACACCAATGTGATTGCTTGCTGGCGGTATACATAAGTATAAGTTTGCAATGAGTGATCTCAGGACATGAAATCGCTGTAAATAGATGGGATTCCCAAACATTGTAGCATTTTCTGATCTGTATGCCTTTAGACTTGAATTGATTTGTTGGAAAGAATCAACTGGTTCTTTGTGATAGATGATACATGTTCTTATTATTTTTGAAAGCTCAACGCTTCTAATGATTATTCCAGCCTTTATTTATTTACAAAAGGCTTCACAATTTTCATCTTTTTGTAGCAAACTAAATGACTGAAATGAGTGCTTGTTTTCTTCTTTCAATCTTTATCAATTTTCGATCCAAATCGATGCCCTTTTGGATGTCCACAAATAGTATCAAATGTCAGATTATGCAGACTTGGTATCAGTTTAATAACAGTTATTGCCTTCGATTTGATGTCATTCATGAATCCTCAATTCACATCATATTGCTTTATGTTTTGCAAGAAATCTTGAATGATTTCAGCTAAAGGTTGCATATCTTTCATTCACAGAAAGCTTTGAATATTTTCATTTCATCCTCAAGTTTGTGATAAGCAACTGGAATGTTCATTGGATCAGTAGTAGATTTATGGCCTTTATAACATCTATTTCTTCTTTGGCTCCTACACTGTCTTCAGTTAATTCTAGTTTTTCAAGAAAAAAAAGCATGAGATGGTTTTCTGGCCTCATCGAAACTGATGGGAATTTGCTTTTGGTTATGCTGTTGGATAAAATCTCCAGATTTTGAAGTTCATATTGGCTCAGATCTTTTTCTAAAATCCATCATCAGACTCTTTTGTTGCAATGACAGAATTTTAGCCCATTGTACAATTTAAAATATTTTTCACAGTGACTGAAGAATATGTCATTTGTGATCATGCACATATTATTTCCCTTTCTCTTCCCCTTTCAGCAATACATAAATGGCCTGTTGTAGCCAAGCATGTTTTTAGATACTGTCCTGATTGTATCATGTCAGCACTAACAATTGTAAACTATGTCATAGGTTCTGTCAAGCTAATCTCACCTGCACAGCTTGAAAGTTCTGATGATGGAGATTATATGGGTGTCTTAGTCTGAAGGATCCTTAAATGTTATTTTTGTTCCATCATTGTTCTACAATAGTCTTGTTTTTCTCAACACCCACAGGAGGTTTGTGCACCCCAATTGAAGTTAATTTTCAAAGAGGGCCTTGTTCTAGAAGCCTAAGGATATATTATTTATTGCAAGGCTTTCTCTTTTCTTGGGTGGTTAACCTGCAATAGCTGCAAATCATACTTTATGAAATATATTTTATGTTTGTGTAAGCATAGACTTTTCTAAAGCACTATTTTAGTTCATTTGGCTTAATTATTTGGCAGACATTGGCTGAGAGATGATGGTCGGCCTTCCTAAAATCTGTTGCCTTTTTTGTTGTCTTCCTCATATTGATTGAGGGATTGTCCTATTTCTTTCAAGATTTATCTTCTGTTCCTACTTCCAGCTAATTAGTTGGCATGAATCGATGGTGATGAAGGCTTACTGTTCTTGGCCATGGAATTGGAGTTTCCTATGGAACTGTGTGGAATTCTAGATTTGTAATGCTAAATATATGTTTCAATGGTTCAGATTTGATAATGAAAAACTGTGTGAAACTTGTGTTCCAAGAGAAGTAAATCAAAGGTTTTCTTGTCATCTTTTCCTTGTTAAGATATGCTTTGATTCACTTCTAAATGTAGTATGATCATTTTTATACTAAATATTTTCTTGGTGTCATGAGAATTGTTTTGCTATGTCAGGCACTCACTGACTTTCTAGAGTATCTTTTGCTGCAGTTATACAGGTTGAGAGACAAGTTTCCAAACACATCCAGCAGATTACAGACTATTGCCAGTATCTTGGCAGAAATAGTTGACCATGGAGTTCAAGTTCAGAGTGCTGTAAAACAAATCATATCAGATAGAATTCAGGTCGCTGCCATGGAAATCACATCAAGAACTCCCTGAGGATCACCAATATAGGTTGGGTTGAGACAAGCAGCAGAAACAACATTAGCAGTGAGAGTATTTGTGGGGCCCTACAATATTCCTTCCAGCATCTCTAGGTGTTACAGTTTTCAGAAGTTGGGAGTCAAAGCTTGTGGTCAGCCAACATGAGGGCCATGAGAATCCAAGCAAGTGAAATAACAATTCAAGCGAAGATAGAAAAGTATTGGATCAATTAGCTGCCAACTTGTTCTGTTCATCTTTGAGTTGTCCTTCATTCCATCCTATGTCTCTATGTTGTGTGCAACTTGGTCAAAGTATTCAGTGCATCTTTCTTTAAGCAGCATGGGAGGCCCATCGCTGGTGATCTCTTTATTCTTTCCCACTACTTCCAGCACAGAATTCTTTTCTGATACACTTGTGTTAGAGATTGTGTATTTTATGCTTGTTCTTGATGCTTTCATTATTCCATTGGACTGCTGCACAATTCAGTCAACATTGGGCTAGTCATGGTGATGGTTAATTATGAGCTTTGATTGAATTCATTGCAAAGCATTCATGCCCTCATAGTAGCTTAAATCTACTCATCTATCTTCACTTTGTGCTTACAATCTATGATCAAAGGGATAAATTCTGACTGAAAGATGCAACAAAAATCCTGGATAAATACCTAATAAAATAAGAACAGTAACTTTTCATTCGCCTATTTGGATTGCTTAATTAGTGATATTATTACAAAATTGTTATTGATAACCTCATTTACACTATTGACGACGACCCCTTACTTCAAATGATCATTTAAGAAAATAATAATAATATAATTTTATTAAATATAATTTTTCGATTATCAATCAGATTCTTATTTTTCGCAACTCCTCGATCATCCTTACTTTACTTTGAACAACTTATTTCATTCTATTGTCAATCATACCCACCCAAACTCTTAGGTGTGTCCACTGCGATCAAAATTATAAATACGATTGTAAATAACGAAAAAAGGTTGCCAAAAAAATTCTTGTACTATTATTTGGAAAGTTGGGTTTATGAGTTGAAGAAAAATGTGAATCTTTTGTCGATGATACAGATATCTGCAGCAGTCCTTTTACATGGTTTCTGATAACATATCACGATCGATGGAGATACTGTCATTGGAAATCGATTAAAACCACATCTTTACTTTATTGATCGAAAGCCCAATTCAAGCACAAAACAAATAAACGAGTGCAATTCTGCTGAACTCATCTCAAACACTTTGGTCATCGAAAGGTAGATTGTTGCAGACAAATAAAGCACGCCAAGAACAGAGCTCGAAGCAGAGAGAACAGGGAGTCGGTGGTGTGGTCGATGGTCAACATCTGGGGAGATCGGACGGCGGAGGAACTAGCTTCTGGTTGGGGAGCCACCCATCGTTGACCACCCACGCCATCCTCAACCCCCAGCTCGTGTGCACTTCCAGGTGACAGTGCATGAACCAGACTCCTGCAGCCGGGCATGCACGTTACCTCCAACTCCATACACGGCAACCATATGGATTGTACGAGACGAAAGGCCATGCACTTACCGGGGTTATCGGCGAGGAAGCGGATGGCGACCCAACCACCGACCGGCACGCCGACGGTGTTCCTCTCGATCGGATCGGCGAGATTGAATCGCCTGGGATCCTTCGACGGGTCGTAGTTCCCGAATCCGGTGCCCACCACGAAGAAGTTGAAGCCATGGAGGTGCAGGGGGTGGCTCTCGGCCCCTTGGATGCTGGTGTCCTGCATCACCAGCTCCACGCTGGTGTTGAACGGAAGCACCACCACCTTGGTTGCGTTGGTCACGAAGGTGTCGTTGGGCGGAGTCCCAGTGTAGTTGAACGGGAACGGCGGGGTGTCCGGGAAGTCGGTGTCGTAGACCCCCTTCGTCTGCCCGAAGTAGTGCGCCTGGAGGAGCGCCGCCGACGTCGGGAGCGCGAAGGAGATGTTATTGACGGAAGCGGCGAACTTGGTGCCGTTCGGCCCCTGGCAGGTCTGATTCTTGGCGCACGGACTGGTCCCCAGCCCCACCGTGAAGTAGAACCGCCTCTCGACGGTCTTCGGAACGTTCGCGGGGAACTGCGCGCTCGCCAGGCTGCGAAGCTTGCCGGTGTAGTTCGTGGTGTAGGCCGTGTCGTTTAAAGCCGGGAGGGTCGGCCTGAAGAGTGCAAGGTTCTTAACATGGGAAGAAGAAGACGAAGCGTTCGGCGGAAGGTACACGAGGAGGCCGGCGGTGGTCGTGTTGTCGAAGGTGCCGGACCCGGTGGCGTAAGGCCTCGCCGCCATGAGGAACGTGGCATCAGGAGGACTAGGCTTGGTGTGGAGAAGGACGTTGGTGGTCTGCCCCGGCGCGATGTGGACGATGTCGGCCTCGAAGGGCTTCACGTAGACGGCATCGACGTCGACGACGGTGAGCGTGTGGTTGGCGATGCTGAAGAAGAGCTCGTCGTTGAGTGCAGCGTTGATCATGCGGAGGAGGTACGTCTTCCCGGGCTTCACCTTCAGCTCGAACGTATCTGCTCTATCCACAAACTAAAGTCGATCACTCAAACCCCCTCAGACGAAATCAAACTGGACATCTCTGTTCACCTTTCTTGGAGCAATTGTACAAGGGGCCAGGGAGGCCATTGATGGTGTACGCATCAGAGATATTTGGACCTGCACCAGTCCGAAGAGCTTGAGCAATGATGGCTTCAGGATCCACATTAAACCACTCTCCTGCCACACATCTCATGAATCAATCACCAGAGAAACAGAGTATAATACCTAAGAATGCATTCATGTGTGCATGTAATGGATTACCAAAGATGACAGGGATTTCCTTGTAGGGTTTAGGAAAAGGGTAAGGAACACCTCGCTTGGGGAGGATGACGATGGGCCCGTAGAGCGTGGCCCTCATCCACGAGATGTGTGCATGCCAAAAGAGAGTGCCTCTTTGGCCCACGATGGTGAAGTTGTAGACGAAGCTTTGGCCAGTCCGGATGGGGCACTGTGTCACGTATGCCGGACCGTCGTACCACCCAGTCCGCAGCTGCCGAACTCCATGCCTGCATGCTCTCCATGAACACAATGGCGAGCTCTCATCTTACTACGTGCAGAACATGACCAAGGAAAACATGGTGGCACAGCTCCATTACCAGTGAATGGTGACATTGTTGGTGACATGGTTAACCACCTTGACGACGACGCGATCGCCCTCCCTTGCCATGATCTTAGGGCCGGGAAACTTGCCGTTGACGGTCACGATGCTCCTCGTGCGGCAGAGCCGCGTCACGTTCTGCAGCCGTATCTACAGGAAGAAATCGAAGAGAAACCATCAGCACATCGATTCTAGCATTGCAAGCTTAATCGCATCTACCTGACAAGCTAATTAAACGCCGTACATCAAACTTGTAGCGCCTTGTCGTGCTACCACATGAAAGCTCAGGTAATGCCAAAAGAGTGCTCAAGGCCAAAAGCCAAGCGAGGGAACATATCATCGAGTGCTGAACAGTAGATTCCATCTTCCTCTCTCTCTCTCTCTCTCTCTCTCTCTTATCTCCTGATTGAGAACAGAGTTGAAAGTTATATATAGAGAGAGAGCGAGAGAGGGAGGCGGGAGACCGATGTAACATAGGTCAAGGTTGGGAGGTCTACTACATAGGACTATTGTTGGTTGATTAGGTGGTGATATGATGCTACAGAATGATAATGTACTCATAAAATTAGCATCTGTCTGGTGTTGTTCTGATCACTAGTTTGGTCGAGATGAGTTATAGAGTGCTGATGAAGTAAGAATACCTTTTCTCTGTGTGGACTGTTTCCCCAAGATGCAATACCAACATCACTTTTCATCTGCCGAAATCTTCGAGCTCTTCAATCTCCTTCTTAGATTCACTGTGGCCCCGCGACACCATTTCCTTTGTCGTAGTAATCAAGTAATGGTTTTTGATTTATGAAGCAACTGCATGTGCTTCACCTTCTCCATTGATGATCACCACTGCATTAATATTCCCCTCTTGTATGCTTGTCCTTTTGGAGGTGGTTCGTGTTCTGAGAATAAGAACCGTGCTTCGATGGAACTGTCCCACCTTCGACTTCTTGCAGCATGACAGAACCTTCGACTGCATGAGGAAATCTTATCTGCTATCAGGCAGTGTCCGTGGATCCATCGACAACGACGTCCGATCTGATTCAAAGATTCGAAAACGACAGGGTCTTCTCCCTCACTTTTGTTCTTGCTCTGTAGCCCTCAGGCAGCAGATCAATTCATGCTCGAAGGCAGCACTGCCATCACTGTAACAAAGCAACACCAGTGGCTGTAGCGCGCTATATCAGTTAGGGTTTTTGTTCCCTCGAGTTCTACATGTCAGCAAGGGAAGGAGAAGTAGTGTGGAATCACAAGAAGAAGAAATCGGTCACTATATCAAACAATCTTACCTCTGCATTATGTTGATCCAGTGAGTTCATGGCTTTCCTGTTCTATCGGATGGATGGCGACTCCACGGTAACTACATGACCTAAACACACATGAGAGGATCGAAGCATTAGTTGAATGGTCCATAAATAACATACTTTAGTGGTTGACCACTGCGTTGGTGGAATTGCCACTTTTTGGTCCGCTCAAGCTATCGTGTACATATCCAACAACCCATTCTCATCAGAACCACAATAACTCACTGATGAGGAAAACGTCAAACCGAGGCTCTGCCGGTGAAGAAAGGTGGCAATTCTCATGTTCACTTACAGCAATCTGATTGGTGAGGGTAGAGGAAGTGGTTTATTTCAAGCTATGTAATGCTTTAGAAGTGTGTATCAGAATAAGCTACACGTGTGATGGAAATCATCACAAAAAAATCAAGAGAACCAGGTTGGTGACTTTCAAATTATTGGTTCAGCAGAAGCAACAGAGTATTGTGGATTGACATAATACTTTACGATCATGCTTTCGGTACCATCGCAACCATCAATTTACAAAAGATGTATGCATCAACAGCGGCAGTCAGTTCTCAAAGAAAGCAGATTCATGACCGGTTACATAAGTACCGTGAACTGATATGCCACGCATATTTTGGATTCCAACTATGTCACGATCCACATCACATCATGCCCTTGCCAAGTCAGCATGGGGCGCATCCCCATGTCGAGTTGAGACACGTACAGAGAGGTGCCCCCTCGGCGAGTCCCACTCCGGAAAGCTCGGGACGGCACCACATAGCGTCGTTCCTTGCATACCGGGCGACGGCCGAACGACGGTACCATCTCGCCACTCGAGGATAGATCGTCGTGCCAAATCCGCATATGACCAATCCCCGCGCAACGGTATAAAAGCTCCTGACCGACATCTAGCCAGGAAAAAATAAAAAAGAGAGAAAAAAAAAACTACTAACTTAACCTACAAGGTGTTACGGACGGTCGTCGCGCACCCGCAATAACTCCGTTCAACGAACCGTTCATCGCTCACATCCACATGTACAGTTTCTTGGCAGCATGTTTTGCCTTAGTTTTGAGTCATTTGCTTGTAAAAATGTAAGTTCGAATAAGTTGCAACGTTACCAAGCGACCGCTCACCGAACCGAGCAAAACAGCCCAAAACAGCTCCGTTTTCGTGTGCCATGGGCTGTTTTCTACAGTCCGTCTCTGGTCACCAAAATGTCAGCCATCTTAGCCCCTTTGAACCCCCCGGGTGGCACAGGGCTGGATGCGGCTTCGGTATAGTGTCGGGCGTTGAACAACCTTTCGCAAGTTCGCACGTTACCTTGACGGGAACTTGTTGTCGCACCCGGCACCCGGTGAGCAGCTGTTTGTGGACTTGCAGCTATTCGTTCAACTCTCTAAAGTCCTTGTTTTCCCCCTCTCCCTCTTTTCTCTTGTGCACGCAAGGTGCTCGCTGAATTACTTGTAAAGCTTCCCCTCTTTTCGCGAGACATCGGGACTTGTCCGTCGCTTGTTCTTTCAAACTAATCAACTTTCTCTTTTTACAAGTCCTTCGGGAACTACAAAAAGTTACAAGTGGGCTGATCTTTATGGAGCAATATCGCAAGGGCGAAGTGCGACTTAGGCAACACAAGCTAAGTTCGCGTCTTTATCGTAAGGGTGCCTCTCGACTTAGGCAAGGCAAGCTAAGTTCGCATTTTGACCGCAAGGGTGCCTCACGCCTTAGGCAATTCTAGCTAAGGCCGTGACATTATGGTATCAGAGCGGGCAAGCACTTCGAGTGAGTAGCGAAGGAACTTCACAACTTTGCCATGGCAAAGCATTGTGGCGAATCAAGCAAGACGGGGCAAGCCGGACCCTTGCCCCAAGTAGCCGTAGGTGGGCTGCATGTGCATACTTGCTCTCATGCTGTTAGAGCCACTCAAGAGGAGTGCGGCAGTGAACATGATGAGCGAGAAGTTGGCTACTCTCCGCAAGCAGAGGAGGCATAATCTGGAGCGCCAACCGGGAAAAAGAGTCACAAGGAGAGACTCACAACTGCGGAAACCTGCTTGGATGTTCTTGAAGCGAGCTCTACCATGGCCAATAAAGGCTTATTGGAGTAGAGAGCTCACAAGAAGAAGCGAAGTCCAAGATCGACAAGGTTGAGGCCCTAGTCGACCGACTGTCTGATGACACCAAAGACTCCGTGCAACACTTACAGGATGTTGTGGCGGAACTCACTTCAAAGTTGGCCATGCTCACAAGAGCACTAAATGTGAGAGGAAGCAACACCCGCGTTGCACCACCACAAAACTACTAGTCATAGGTGCCCAACAAGCCAATCACGTGAGTGATGGCACGTGTGACTTGATACAGAATCTTTTTGCTTATTATATTTTGGCATATATTACTTTATAACTATTGCATATATATATATATATATATATATATATATATATATATATATATATATATATATATATATATATATATATATATATATATATATATATATATATATATATATATATATATATATATATTGTGATGTCCTTGGATTTGTACAATGGGAATTGGATCGTGATGAGATCACGAAAATAAGATCGATTCACCTTTAAATACATATTCTAAATAATCTCGGTCATAGGTTACTCGAGAGGGACATCGCGATAACCGAACAGACTGGTGTGCTGTATACCCGTCCATATGATGGATACAACTGGTCTCATAGCTGCTCATGTAAGGACACTATGGATACAGTACAGGTGCTCATTGGAGAATGAGTTCACTGATTGATCCGCTTATGGAATGCTGGATGGTTGATGATGCCTTATTGTCAGACAACAATTCCGTAGTCCTAGTGGTATATCTAGTCTTTAGACTTGAGACACCAAGGATGTCCTGTATGAGTGCTTCCCTCTTTGATACCAGACTTATAGGTTTGGCTGTCCTAGATCTAATACAACTGGTCATTGGGAGTGGTAGTCGACCTTACGAGAGCTATTAAGTGTCGATAGAGGATCATCCACTCTCGGCGTCATGAGAGGAATATCCCATGTGTTCTTGCTCAGACAAATCCCTAGCCAGGGTCATTCGAGTTGAGAGAGAAAGAGTTCTCTGGAAGAATCCGATTAGAGCGAGACTCGAGTAGAAATCGTATGGGTTTGACAGCACCATGCTCGATATACGATCTCTAGGATATTAGATGGATGAGGGACTATAGGTACACAGTAACTAAGGACATACAGGTCCAATGGATTGGATTCCCCTGTATCGTCTAGGGACTACGGCGTAGTGGCCTAGTACATCCGTAGTCGGTGAGTCGAGTGAATTATTACAGAGATAATAATTCACTGAGTTAAAAGGAGTTCTGACATGTATGACTCACGACCAGCTCGATATTAGGCCTAGAGGATCACACACATATGGTAGGCATTACAATGAGTAGAGGTTCGGATATGAGATATCCGACGGAGCCCTTGTCTTATTGGATATCCAATAAGTCCCTGAATTATTGGATCCCATGGACAAGATCCAATAAGAGCCCATGAGAGATTATTGGATAGAGATCCACTAATCTAAAAGGCTTGGGTTATTGGATGTAAATCCAATACCCACTAGGGGAGGATCCATTAGGGTTTGACAAGGGACCTCTATAAATAGGAGGGATTCAGAGCCTCATAGGCTAGAGCCTTTGCTTGCCTCTCCTATTCTCCTTCCCCTCTCCACCTCAGAGCAGGCCTGGAGTTTTGAGGAGCGTCATTACAGCCCTATTGTGTGGATCACCGCTAGAGAGGAGGACGCTTGACCTCCTTCACCCTCTCCTAAGGATTTGCAAGGAAACAAAGATATACGATCTCCCTCGGTAACACAATATACTCTATATGTAGTTTTTCAGTTTCGCGGATTTTACGCACCAATCTTCGCACGATGACGAACATCTCTTTGGGAATCGGGGATTTTTTGTTTTCTTGTTCTTCCGCTGCACATGTGATGTCGCCCCCAAGATTTTCTAACAAAAACTTGAGAGCACCCGAGCCTCATGGTTATGGAGGGGCCAGAGATGCCAAAGAGCTCGAGAATTTTCTGTTCGACATGGAACAATACTTTCGAGCTACGAGGCCCGATTATGAAGATACCAAAGTTTCTATAGTAACAATGTATCTGAACGGAGATGCGAAACTTTGATGGCAAACCCATTGAGATGAGATCTAACAAGGTCGGTGTCAGGTTGACACTTGGGAGGACTTGAAGCAGGAGTTGAGAACTCAGTTCTTTTCGGAGAACACAGAGTTCATCACAAGAAAGAAGTTGAGACAACTCCGCCAGAGTACTTCCATCCAAGACTACGTGAAATAATTATCTGCGCTAATGCTGGACATATAGGACATGTCTGAGAAGGACAAGCTATTCAGCTTCCTTGATGGTTTGAAGCCATGGGCTCAACACGAACTAAATCAAAGGAATGTCACCGATGTGGTCGGGGCAATTGCTGCTGCAGAAAGGCTCACCGACTTTGTTTCCTCTGAAGACTCGAGAAGAAGGAAACAATCTTCAGGCAATCGCCCTCCAAAGTATTCTCGAGGGAAGGAGCTCGGGGGCGAACAAAAGAAAAAGAGTTCCCACAAAGGGCCAAGCCCGAAGGGCAAGGCCTTGAAACCTGGCGGATACTTCTTGTGCAGAGGGCAAAGCTTTAACAGCTTTAACAGCTTTCATCCACCCCCTTGGTCAAACAAGGGCAAAGTTGTTGCTCTTAGTTCGAGTAGTTCTGAATCCAGTAGCGATGACGAGGAGTCACAAAAACCTCGGATGGGAGCGATGCGTTTGTTGAACGCCATGGGGGGTCAAGTGGGGGAGAACACGAAGATAAAGCTACAAAAAGTAAGAAGTGGTGAGCTGATGTATGTAGACATCAAGCTAAATGGCCAAATGACCCGTGTAATGGTGGACATGGGTGCTACCCACAACTTCATAGCCGATCGAGAAGCAAAGCGACTTGGGTTGATCTTGGAGAAGAGCCCAAGTTAAATGAAGGCGGTGAACTCGGAGGCCAAGCGAATCTCCGGGTTGGCAAAGGGAGTTCCCATTAAGATCGAAACATGGAGCGGGAACACCAACATGATAGCAGTGCCATTGGACGACTTCCAAGTTATTCTTGGAATGGAGTTCATGCACGCGGCGAAGTTGGTGCCTATGTCATTCCTAAACTCCTTGTGTATGATGGGAGGTGACGACCCCTGCGTGGTTCCCGTCTCTCGGAGAGGAACCAAGGAAGCCCAATATATATCAGCATTGCAATTGAAGAAAGGGGTGCGAAAAGGTGAATTAACCTTCGTGGCTACTATGAAGCTAGAGCCACTCGACAAGAAGGCTATTCAAGAACCTACTATGGTGGCGAACGTCCTAAAAGAATTCACTGATGTTATGCCACCCGAGTCGCCAAAGACTCTTCCACCATGCAGAGGCATGGATCACAACATCGAGCTAGAGCCAGGAGTGAAGCCTCCAGCGAGACCACCCTACTGCATGCCCCCACTAGAGTTGGCTGAACTCAGAAAGCAGTTAGGTGAACTGCTAAGCGGTGATCTCATCTGCAGCTCTAAAGCACCATTCGGAGCTCCAGTCCTCTTCCATAAGAAACAAGATGGGAGCCTTCGACTATACGTCGATTACCGAGCCCTTAACAAAGTGACAATGAAGAACAAGTATCCCATCCCGCTCATCGCGGACTTGTTCGACCAGTTGGGCAAAGCCAAGTATTTCTCAAAACTCGACCTTCGGTCGAGGTATTGGCAGGTGCGCATTGCTGAAGGCGATGAAGTGAAGACTACCTGTGTGACCAGGTATGGAGCGTTTGAGTTCTTGGTGATGCCTTTCGGCTTAACCAACACTCCGGCCATGTTTTGCACTCTCATGAACCAACTATTCAAGGAGTATTTAGATAAGTTCATAGTCGTCTACTTAGACGATATCGTCGTCTATCGTTAAACGCTCGAGGAGCATGTCCTGCACTTTCGGACAATTTTCAAGGTTCTCAGGGAGAACACTTGTTCGTGAAAAGGGAGAAATACTACTTTTCTTAAACGGAGATCTTATTCTTGGGGCATTAAATCGGTGATGGCTCCATTCGCATGGACAAATCAAAAGTGCAAGCGGTTGCGGAATGGCGAACTCCAAAGAAGGTACCATAGTTGAGATCCTTCCTTGGTTTCGTCAACTACTATCGATGCTTCATAGCGGGGTACTCGAAGCGTGCAACTCCACTGACGGAGTTGTTGAAGAAGGAGCAGCCTTGGAAGTGGTCGGACAAGTGTGAAATAGCATTCCAAGATCTGAAGGCTGTTGTTATGGAAGAACCCGTGCTCAAATTGCCAGACTATGGGGAGCCTTTTGAAGTCCATACAGATGCTTCATATTTCGCTATTGAGGGAGTACTCATGCAAGAGGGTCATCCGGTGGCCTACGAGAGCCACAAGCTCAACGAGACCGAGCGGCGATATCCGGTGCACGAGAAGGAGATGACAGCGGTGATCCATTGTCTACGAATTTGGCGACACTACATTCTCGGATCGCGATTCGTGCTGAGGACAGACAACATCGCCCTAAGCTATTTCCAAACACAGAAGAAACTTTCCCCAAAGCAAGCATGATGGCAGGACTTCTTGGCTGAATTTGATATGGCAATGGAGTATAAGCCTGGAAAGGCAAATATCATGGCCGATGCATTGAGTCAGAAAGTGGAGTGTGTGAATGTTGTACAATTGAAGGACAGAGGCTAAGCAAGTCAGTTGCACTCTAACTTCCTTTTCAGGATCAGGGTTGGACTGTATAGTGACCCCCAAGCAGTTATCCTGATGTAGCTCATCAAAGAAGGTAAGGCACAATGATTTTGGATTCAAGAGGGACTCGTTTACACAAAAGAGAATAGGGTTTATGTTCCCTGAGTGGATAATTTGAGGCGTGAACTCTTAAGAGAGTGTCACGATTCTCTTTGGGCTGGACACCTAGGTATTCACAGAACGTTGGCTCTCGTAGAGAGGGCCTTCTACTGGCCGAAGATGGGGACTGATGTGGAGGAATATGTTCGAACATGTCTCACTTGCCAACAAGACAAGGCGGAGCAGCGAAAGCCGGTGGGACTTTTGGGGTCGTTGCCCATACCAGAAAGACCGTGGGAGAGCATTTCCTTGGACTTCATATCAAGCTTGCCACTTATAGGGAGACTCGAATTGATACTCATGGTGGTCGATCGATTTTCAAAGTATGCAACTTTCATTACTGCTCCTCTACACTGTTCAGCAAAGGAGGCGGCCAAGCTGATGATGAAGGATGTGGTGAAGTATTGGGGAGTCCCGCATAATATCATTAGTGATCGAGACGCTCAATTCCTGGGACGATTCTGGACCGATCTATTCAAATTATTGGGGTCAAAGTTATACTTATTCCACAAGCCTCCACCCCCAGACGGATGGCTAGACTAAAAGGATAAACTCGCTCTTGGAGCAATATCTTCGGCACTACGTGAGTGCCAACCAACGAGATTGGGTGAAGTTGTTGGACATTGCCCAATTCTCCTACAACTTGTAGCGGAGCTCTGCGTCCAACAAGAGCCCCTTCGAGATTATTACAAAACAACAACCGTCAACTCCTCACACCATGGCAATCGGGTATACTGGGAGTAGTCCGTCAGCCTACCACTTCGCAAAGGAGTGGCACCGAAATGCAGATATTACGCGGGCGTACTTGGAGAAGGCGACAAGAAGAATGAAGAAGTGGGCAGACTTGGGAAGGCGACCACAAGAGTTCAAGGTCGATGATTTAGTGTTAGTCAAGCTCCAACCAGCATCACTCCAATTCTTTAGGAATAAAGTCCACAAAGGATTGGTGCGTAAGTATGAAGGGCCCTTCCCAATTATCAGCAGGGTAGGCAATGCTCCTACAAATTGCAACTGCTAGCGTGGTTCAAAGTTCACAATGTTCTTCATGCCAACAACATAAAAGCCTACAACTTAGATCTGCAAGATACTTCCCGAAGTGTTTCAACTCGGCTATCACCCACCACAACCTCTTACGAGAAGCGAGTTGAAACCATTCTGACGGATCACAAGAAAAAACTACCCAATAGAGCTGAGCAGACAGAGTACTTGGTGAAGTGGTAAAAGCTTCCCCGAACTGAAGCTAATTGGGAGTCTGAAGACACCCTACGATATGAAGAAGCAATCATCAACAACTACTAACAAGTGTCGACGAGGGCGTCGACAGTTTAAGTGGGGGAGAATGTTACGGACAATCGTCGCGCACCCCGCAATAACTCCGTTCAACGAACCATTTGTCGCTCACATCCACATGTACAGCTTCTTGGCAACATGTTTTACCTTGGTTTTGAGTCATTTTGCTTGTAAAAATGTAAGCTCGAACAAGTTGCAGCGTTACTAAGCGACTGCTCACCGAACCGAGCAAAACGGCCCTAAAACAGCCCAAAACAGCTCCGTTTTCGTGTGCCACGAGATGTTTTCTACAGTCCGCCTTCGCGTACCAAAACGTCAGCCATCTTAGCCCCTTTGAATCCCCCGAGTGGCACAGGGCTAGATGGAGCTTCGGTATAGTGTCGGGAGTTGAATAATCTTTCGTAAGTTCGCACGTTACCTTGACGGGAACTTGTTGTCACGCCCGGCACCCGGTTAGCAGCTGTTTGTGGACTTGCAGCTGTTCGTTCAACCCTCTAAAGTCCTTGTTTTTCCCCTCTCCCTCTTTTCTCTTGTGCACGCAAGGTGCTGGCTGAATTACTTGTAAAGCTTCCCCTGTTTTCGTGAGACGTCGGGACTTGTCCGTCGCTCGTTCTTTTGAACTAATCAACTTTCTCTTTTTACAGGTCCTTCGGGACCTACGAGAGGTTACAAGTGGGATGATCTTTGCGGAGCAATATCGCAAGGGCGAAGCGCAACTTAGGCAACACAAGCTAAGTTCGCGTCTTTATCGCAACGGTGCCTCGCGACTTAGGCAAAGCAAGCTAAGTTCGCGTTTTGACCGCAAGGGTGCCTCACGCCTTAGGCAATTCCAGCTAAGGCCGTGACAGAGGGGCCAAAGTCAGGAACCCCTCGACACGGGCCTTTGTGCAGGAACTCAACGACCCCTGGAAGCACGACCGTCTCGATCGAGAGGCACCTTCCCAACAGACGGCTTCAGCATCCCGACCTCCTGATCCAGTCAGCTTCAACACATCTCCCGATCAACTGAGAGACGCCTTCCCGTAGACGACATTGACGGCCCGACCACTGATCCAGCCAGCTCCAACACCTCTTCCAAGCGACCGAGAACTCCGAACATCGATCCGAGGACCAAGCCATGCTGACTCTTCGACCGCGACGCATTAGTTCACCAACACTACCAGGATTTGTAGATTGACGTTGCTTCTCTTCCATTCTCTGTGGTTACCGCGAGTCAATGATAGAACGAGTGAAAACATTGGAAATTGATACCAGTAGTTTAGTTGATAGTCGTAGAAATCAATGAACAGTCTGTTCAAATATTTTAGTTAGATGTTCTTGTCACAGTCTACAAATATCAGATTCAGAGACGAATAGTATGCTGCGCCTAAACAAATTCCATACGCCATCCTCCTCTCTTTTCCTCTCGCATACCTCCATGTTAGGTTCACTACTTCACAAAAAAGATGACCCACATCACGACGAGAGTCCCTGTTTCTACTGCAAGCTGATACGATGACGATGCTTGGAAATAGAACAGGTGTGTGGTGATCTCAGCTGATTTAGAAGCAGTAATCCCATGTTTTAATCTTGTCTATGATGGATGAGCAATATAAAGCATTATAGATTGGAAATTGAACAGGTGTTGCTGGTCGCCACCGTTGTTGCAACTCCATCGATGACAAGATATTTGTGTCTGTAGTTGACCTTCTTCGGTTGACTCAGTAGGCAGAAATCCCAAGTGTGAGTTGCAGACAAGAAACAAATGATTCGGAAGCTGCAGACGAGAAGCATTGAAGACAAGACAACCCCACCTTCAGTTTGGAAAAGATCAACAACACATATAATGATGAATCGGAGAGTGCACAACAGGTCGATGACAGCGAGCACCTCCGGGGCCAAAACCGACGCGACAATCCATCCATCAGCTGCTTTCTCTTTAATCCCCGTGGTAACTGTGGTTGAGGTGAATCAGAGAGTGGACGACAGCCGTCGATAAATTCCACTCTGAAGCGTGCTTCCCCCCCCCCCCCCCCCCCCCCCCAAAAAGATTTGCTCAATTCTTCCTCGTGCAATTGATTAATGGTTCAAGAGCTAAGAACAGTCCTTTGGGCGTCAGGGATGACGACGATGTATTTTCTTATGAATAGATCGGAAAAGTACTGTTCTTTTTTCGTATTTTAATATCTATCTATATGATCCTTGGCGGGCACGACACGCCGTTCGATCTCGGCCGAGCACATCGTTTTGGACGGTCCGCGTTCCTCCGACAATGTCGCCGCCGAATTAGATTTGGCATGCGTACTTGTCCGGATATTATAATCAAGAAACCAACCAATGATATGCTGACAGCTGGACGGCTCGGAAGCCCGCCAGCGGCCTTCCTTGTCCCCTTCTCTTTTTTATCTCGGTTAGTATCTGCAACAGTTAGGAGGCCAATTGATGGCTTTTGAATGCTGCCAATAGCAGCCAGAGGAGGCAACGGCTTGCCTGTTCTATTTAAATGGACTCCTTCCGACCTCTCTTCTCCCCTCGCCTCGTCCTCTCCCTTCTCATCGGTGCTGTGTTCTTGCCTCGTTCTCGTCGATCTTTCTTCGATTAGGAACAGGTACTGTTCGACTAAGATTTCTTCACGTTAAATCAACAGAAAACTATAACAGGGTCGCAGTTTCCCCGAAAATTCTACAAAACGGGTGAAGATTTGATCGGCATTGGCTAAATAATTCGCTATACGATGGCTAAAAGTTCGACCTTTTCGTGTTTTGGCTTACTGTAACAGATCAAGATGGAGTACGAGGACCGACACCGACGGGCGCAGCGACGCAAGCACGATTGCCTGCTCTTCGGTACGTTTTCGGATTAGGGTTTCGAAGTTTCGCTGCAAGCTACTCAATGCGCAGGTCTTGTTGTGTTCTCGAACGCAGATCTGGATGACACGCTCTACCCTTTGAGCTCCGGCATCGCAACCGAGTGTCTCAGAAACATCCAGGGTATACATTGACACAGTTCGACTGTATTCTGACAGAGACTCTGTGTTCTAACTCTTTCCTTTCATGTTTCAGATTACATGGCCGAGAAGCTCGGGATCGAGCAGACAAAGATCCCGGACTTGTCGAATCTGCTGTATAAGAGCTACGGGACGACAATGGCGGGCCTACTGGTACGCAGAGTTGCTCCATTTCTTCTTCTTTAGACTCAAATCCGGTACAGTATCATGATGTTGTCTTCGTGCCGTCCGTTGTTCAGGCCATCGGCTACAGATTTGACTACGACGACTACCACAGGTTTCAACTCAACTCTAATCTTGCTCTTTCTACTTCGCTGATGAGGACGATGGATGGTGCCGTTGACTTCAGCTCTATTCGACAGCTTTTGTTCATGGGCGATTACCTTACGAGAATCTGAAGCCTGATCCCGTTCTCAGGCATCTCCTGCAGAGCCTTCCAATTCGTAAAGTTGTAAGCTGTTCGAACTTTACGTCAGAGATCATTGAGAGTTCACTTGGCAGAGGTGCTGAGGTCTTTTCCTGTCCCGAAACAGATATTTACCAATGGCGATAAGGTGCATGCTAAGAAAGTGCTTGCAAGGCTTGGGATGGAAGACTGTTTCCAGGGAATTATATGCTTTGAGACGCTGAATCCACCATCGTCTTCCTCTGAACAGGAAAGCACAGCAGATATATTTGACATTGTTGATCACTTCTCTGACCACAGAACTGGAGCTGAGCTACCAGAGATACCGATACTCTGCAAGCCATCTGCAAACGCCATGGAACGTGCTCTCAGAATCGCTCATATCGATCCTCAAAGAACGGTGAGATGCTCTGTCCTTCACAGACAAACTAAGAGTTGATCTGACCGAACGAGTCTCCTGCAGATCTTCTTCGATGACAGCGTTCGCAATATCCAGTCGGGGAAACGCATTGGCTTGCACACAGTACTGGTAGAGTTCATTTTGCTGAAATCTGCGAATGCTCGTTGAAATGATATGATCCATTGCGACTGATGTCTCACTGTGGATTCAGGTTGGCACTTCACATAGAATTAAAGGTGCAGATCATGCATTGGAGAGCATCCACAACATCAAGGAAGCATTCCCTGAGCTCTGGGAGGAGGGTGATAAAACAGAGGATGTTCATCACCCGAGCAAGATTGCGCTGGAGACATCCGTGATAGCTTAATTCTTCCGTGAAATTACTGTCAGAGGAGGATAGCTAGTCCGCTTCATGAATGTAATCAAGGGGAGGGAAAGAGGACAAGAATAACATGGATGAACTTTTCCTCCAAAAATCCCCTGTTCTGCTGCTACATATGACTTGTACTCCATGCTCAGAAATAAATCATTTGGCTAAACGAACAGACATGTAGAATGAATCATCTGTTCTTGTTTCCTGTTTGAATTCTGGTTTTTGTTGTAGCTCTGTGATGAGAGATCTGTCATTGAGTTGACCCTTTTGCTGTAGTATTTATTATCTCGTACAAATTAATGCCGGGTGAGGTTTGTCTGATGCTAAGAAAAGGTAAGCCATGGCCTCCATTGCTGAATACTAAGAAATTAAACCAGACAAATCAATCTGTAGCTCGTGCACCTTCCATCATGTCTGAATATTCTGCAGGTCAGCGGATTCAGATCCATGCTGGTAGTATCTACTCCAATCCAAGCTTTATCCAACACTGGTTCTTCCACTTTGACTTCTTTCCGCAACTCAATTGTATGTGCTCGAGCTTGTGACCGATCCACCGTGGCCCAACTTGGAGAGAAACAGCGGAGCTCCGAGTGGTATCAGCAGATGGACAGAGATTGAAAAGAGCCGTCACCACAACCTCTGCATTCATAAAAAAGACTAGCCATGCCTCGCACTAATCCTTCCCATCCACTGATTTGACCTGCGGTAGCACTTCTTCTTTTGTTTACGTATCCTTCGTCTGTGATTTGGACTAGTACAAGTCAAGCTCAAACCTTGAGGTAAGGTTTCTATGGCGGCATTCCTCTGATGTACCATCATCTGAAGGCTGTGTTGGTCCTCCACATGCGCAAGTTTAGACCCCGTACACCCATACTCATGGAAGCGACTGGGGAAGAAGAAACGGAGGGGACATGGTAATGGAGCCGTGTTGGTAACTTGCAAGGCTGTGTTGATTGCGATCTCATCTTCCCACACGCACACACCAAACTATTCGTTCATTCTTAAGCGACGGCGGCGTCGTCGTCGTCGCGTGGTCAAACAGCCGATGCAATTGGTGTCGTGTTTTGTATTTGGTGACGACTCAGTCGATTCTGTCATCTTTTACTTACACTATTCATACCTCATTTTGTTCAAACCTAACCAAATGAACATTGTTGTTATTTGTCATGTCAATCTTCACAGCCATCAAATCTTCCTGTTGGATACTTTATAATTAAGAAAATAATTTAATATATTATCTTGAGAAAAGTATAATATTTTATTATACTTTCCATTTCAAAAAACATATAAGTATTAAAAACACAAAGGAAGTTTTGTGAATGAGGGCACAAAAAATGATACTCTCCTCTCCAAAAAGATAAAAATCTAATTATCTTTACATATTGGGCTAATCTAATTATCGATACATGAAAAATTACATAAGAATCAAACGCATTTAAAACATGCCAAATCTCTTCACTTACATTGCATATAGCTCATGAAAAACGAACTTATCTTGTGTAATATCTTAACCATCACCTCAAAATTATATTTCACATGGATCTTTTTGACTTCCTCCTATACAATCGACGGTATCTCTCACTACTATAATCTTGCAGTATAACATATTCGAGCTTTTTATATTACTATAACATATTCTTTAAAAAAAAAATCAATACCACCAAACTCACTATTCAACCATCAATTAATTGTACTCTCTAGTTCTATTTCATTCATTGAGTCTAACTAATTTTACCTTACATCCTTAAGTCAACGTATTCCGTCTTCCTCCTAGCGAGGATTGAAACCTTCCTCCGCATAATTTCATACCAATTCAAAGTCAATTTATCGTATTTGACTACTATTTTGACACATCTCCTTCATAGTTCCATCAAATTGAGACATCAATTTACAATCCGAGACATACACAACAGCCATGTATATATATATATATATATATATATATTAGAGAGAGAGAGAGAGAGAGAGAGAGAGAGAGAGAGTCCATGTGATGGCAATAAATACGTCTTCAACATGGATCTGTTCCCATTACAACAAGACAAGATTACACATTTATTTTCCCGTAATATACACATATATAACCTTGGAAAATATCATGGCAAGACCGTGGCCACATGCACGTGCCAAGTTTACTTGCCGTGTCATCGTCTCACCGAGCGGGCCAAAACGACATCCTACACGTTACGAGATTCCCTCCCATGGCAGCTTGGCTCACCACGCCACGTGGTCCGCATGCACCGCCTCGTTGTCATATCAAATTGAGCTGAATTAACTCGTGCCTTGACCGAATCTTAAAGCACATTAAAGCCGACTAGTACATGCGTTATAAAGTGATCGTTCGCATTGGTTGGATCCGATCAGTTGGGTCCCTCTCAACCACGTCAACATCCCTAATTTTGTTTCATAGCGTGTTTGTGTTAGCTGCTGGGGTGAGAATAATAAAATTAAAATTATTTTAATAATAAAATAAAAATAGAAAAATAGTTTTAAAATTAATAATAAATTAAATTTTTAATAATAAAAAATAAATAATATTAGTATTATTATTATTATTATTATGGAAATTAGTGACAGTTCATGACAGTGACATGCTTAGTCTCCACTTCCTTCCAATTTAATTTATTACAATACAATCGATACCACGTTACATACATTCCTCGCGACGCGTGGAGAACCCAATATATATTACTGGAATTCTGCATTTAATTAGATTAGTTAAATTATAAGAAACGAAATTCCACGTCTGCACGCCGCCACCAATCAAACGATTCCTTTTCGTCTCCCCAACCCCCGTAACTGGATAAGGGGCTTTTGACATCCATCGTTCTCCGTTCGACACGTGTCAGTTGCAGCGTTATGGTCGGGCGAATTTTGACTGGATAACCGTCCCCGCTCCTCTCTCTCGTATGCACACAAACGCGTTCACTGTTATCGTTCCCACAGCCACACGAGCGTAACCCCCTTATCCCCCGGACTAGTAACGCCGTCGAATCCGGTGGCTGTCGCTTCCGCCACGTCACCCTTTCCCTTCACGCCGTCAGTCAACCCCCCTCGAAAGTGACGGTCCATCCTCATGTCCCCCCATGCAATTGCTCCGTAGCTCCACGTGGCCCCCACCCCACTCACAACGGACGGGCCACAATTCATCTCCCCATCCTCAACGAATTGACCATAATGTCCTTCCATTCTCGCACGTGCCCCTAGATCTCGATGGTAGTCTTGTCAAATCGAAACGGCTACATGTGATTGAGCCCTCTGATGGGGGACCCGGAACAGGAAACAGCTACCTCTAATTCTGGCTTCATTTTTTTGCCACGTGCAGCGGAAACTTAGCATCCGGCTTCGCATTATCCCACATACTTCCAACCACAAAAAAAAAATTATATATATATATATATATATATATATATATATATATACATGAACATATTTGAGACAAAAAAAACGTTTTATTTTCACTTCGGTGAAAATTAAAATGATTTCTGCGGTTACCCCAACACCAAAACCCGTCTGGCGTACAGTAAACGGCACGCTTCTGTCACAAATCATCAGACAGGTGTCGTGTCGAGTAGTCGGTAAAGCATTTTTTAACGTACAAAACCGTTGGATGCCTGAACTGAATCCTCGACCGTGCGATCTCGGGAAATGGAAACGTGGACGGTAAGGGAGCGGTTGGTGATGGCAAATGGATCACGCGACGGGAGGTAGTGGCCATGGTTGGCTCCGACAACCGGATACAGGCGGTGACGCCGCGGGGAGCGTTACCGGATGAGCCGGTTGCCGGGTGGGGAGGGGTCAAAGGCATAATAAGAGCGGGGGGGGTTTAAGCCAAAAATGGGATGGTTTAAAGAGAGGTTTTGGCCATCGATAAAAGGGGGGGAGAGGGAGAAAGATGTATATATAAATCGTAGATTTGGAAGAAGTAGAGGAAAAAAATAGAAATTGAGGGGTGGAGAGAAACGATTCGGGAAGAACAAAGGCGTTGATGAGGAGCGACTTGGGTGGGAATTCCCGATTGAGATCTGGAGTCGAGCAAGTTGGAATCCTCCGATCTCGTTTCCGCTTGAATACGGACGGGTGTTCGGCGGACGTCCGGCGTTTTCCCCGCGATCTGATGCGAGTTTGAGATCACATCGTGTTCTTGAAGGTAAGCGGATGGAATTCTGCTCCATTTCAGGTGGTTAATTCTTCTCGTGGACTCGGCAGCTCCGGATTCGGTGCATTTCTCTTTGGTCCTAGCCAATACCGTGAATTGTGCCTCGCTTACGCCTTTCGTGATGAATTTGGCTTGCTCTTCCGTGATCCCGTTGGTTTGTCTATTTGGAGAAGCGATCGGAACTCTTTCGTGTACAAATTTCAGTAATTTTGTTTTAAATTCTGTTGAATTCGTTTGCGATCCGATCTGCGCCTGTGCAATTCATCTCGAGCATAAGGATTTTTCTCTATCTCTCGTTTCTTTTCTTGGGGTTTTGGATCTGGAATCTCAATTTCGTAAGCCTTACGGTTCCTTATGCTTGTGATATTTGTCTTGGTCGCTTCTTTCCAGGGTTTCGTGATCTCTTAAAACTTCTTCCGTCCCCGGTGTAGGAAACTTGTGTTCTTTTCTACTTTAAACCTCTTTTCCCCGCTTGAGCGAAAATTTCGAAGTAACCTGACATGGTAAATCTGCGATTTATCCTGGACGTACAGAAGCTAAATTCCCCATCTCAATGTCTGCTGTAAATCCTCGTTTTTCGTATTAAGCTCTGTTCATGAGGTTTTGGGTTTTTGAGATGGGTTTTGATCATTTTGTTATATTCTTCTGTCCATCGTTGTAGTTTTAAGACCTAAAAGAAGGAATTTTACCTGATAAATGAGACAACATATGTTTAGTTTCCGTAGAATTTGCCCATGAGATTTTTCTTTTCTTTGTTAACTGATTTCTTTGAAACGCATTCTCAACTGGAAGTGGCAAATACCCAAGCAAGCTCACTTATCCAAAGGATTGCATTTGTTTCACAGAAAATGTCTTCTGGCATTGTGGAACTTGGATTGTTATTTTTCTACTCTTTGTAATTTTATTAATCACGTGAAAGTTTAGCAATTCCTTTCGATCTCAATTATGGATATTTCATATATTTTTCTTTCGGAATTCATGACAGATTGTAGATACAGTGATGCTTCTCTTTTGCAGTTGCTGAGTTTCTTCTTCCTATGAGTCTTTGGGATATGGTGTTGCAAAAGAGAGTGGATTGTGGATCCAGTGGCTACCAGGCCCCTGTGATGCCACATTTTCCAAGATCAGCTAAGGTATATTTGTTGTCCCAATTTGCTCTTATCTTTGTTTGGCATCTACGCTCTGCGTAACTCGTCACGGTCCATCTACAGGGGAAGCGTTCTGTAAGAAAGAAGGTTGAGGACAACCAGATGTGTGCATTCGATTTGCTTGCAACTGTAGCAGGCAATTTATTATCGGAAAGGGAGAATTCTTTGACTCCATGTAATGATACTGGAACATCTAACACCGTTGCGGTTAAGGATACTGTTAACCAAGATCAATTGGATAAAGAGAAGCCATGCAAACTTGAAGCTTTTGATTGGTTAAGATGTTCTGAAGATTTATCAGGTCCCGAAAATGACCTCAAAATGCAGATCAAGCATGACATAAGGGAAAACACCTCAAAAGCAACATCGTCTGATCCTGCTTCTCTCTGTGTAAAGTCTGACATATCAGATGAGGATCCTATCAGTGGAGAATCTAAGTTCTTTGGTGCCAGTGGTAAAATTGGACATGCTGTCGATACTGTTGCGGAAAGATATGCCATGGGAAGGCCTTATTCTAGTCCTGCAGGATCACTCGAATGCAAAGAAGATGGGAGCAAGACACCGCAGCAAGCTGAACGACTAGTGGCTGGAAATGCGGTAGATGGAAATGCTCCACATACGTACAGTTTGAATGATGCTATGGATTTGGATGGCAAAACTCCTGCTTTAGTTAGCTCTGACAGCAGTTTTGAAGTTCCCCTATACAGGAAGAACACCCCTTGCAATAGTTCCTTTCCCAAGCAGGATGAGTGCATGGATCTCCCTATAGATAAAGATGGTGATGAAAATTCTTCTGGATGCACTCACCCTACTATTGTTACTAACAAGGCCTCTAGGTTGCAGCGTATAGGTGACCGTAGGATAAGGAAGCTTTTAGCATCAAAGTTCTGGAAAGTATCTCCAACAATGTTGCAGGATGGTGAGGCACCTAATAATGATACTACAAAATTTCTTCCCATCCTTCTGATTGATAACTTGGCAAGCAGAAATTGTCATTAATATTTTTAATTCTATCATTCAAATAGCATATTCATCTTAGTTCCCTTTCCATTTCAGATGTAGACCAGAAGCCTGCTTTACGAGGCAAGAGAATGTGTTATACACGCCAAAGAACGCAGAGGAGCTCCTTCAAGAGAAGGAAATTATTTTATAACTGTTCAGTATCAGCTTCTGATGGGGGGATTTACAGTGAAGGTGTGTCAAATATATGTGAGAAGGGTAGGATCAAGTTAGAAACAAATGATTTGCATGCCACTTGGTTTGGAGGTTGGTTATATATAGGCTATCTACTTGCCTTATCCACCTGCTTGGATGCTTTTGAATTTTGAGTCAAAATCATTTCTTTTTAATTTTTGCAGCAAATAGTGCACCGTCCTCCACAACAGGACAGAAGCCATGCTGTGAATTGCCAGACTACCATGGTAAACAGTCAACTTAGTACATCATATATTCGTCACCATTATATGTCATTGATTATTTTGAGAACCCTGACATGATTAGGTTCTGAGCTGCAATCTTTTCTACCTCTTTGTTTCAGTGAAACTCAGCATTAAGTCTTTCAAGGTGCCAGAACTCTTGATCGAAATTCCTGAGACTGCTACAGTTGGTTCCTTAAAGGTATTTTGCATTTTTGTCAAATTATCAATGCAATTTTCTTTTTCTAAATAGAGGACTGTACCTTGCCACAGGATTTACTTTGCATTTTCAATGTGATACAAGGTGTGAGAACAACAATTCTATGATAATCAAACTTAATAAAAGCCATTTATCTTATGCTCAATTTTAGAGTTGACTTGTTGTCTAGGATGATAAAAACTTGTGCTTTAATCATAAACCAATGACATTTTCCGTGTGTCCAATTTAATTCGTTGTGTCGGAGTACACATCTTATCTAGCTCACTGTTTCTCTTTGCTTAGAATGAGCCTGTCTGATGTTTTTTCTTTACTTGAAAGATTTTTGCTTCCAAACAATGTTCTCAATTTGTAGTTTGATGATTGATGGATTTTCTTTTCTTAAAAAAATATCATTATTTTTCAAAATGATGTTTTTGTTTTTTAATTCTGTGTGTTATTATATCATTGCAATTATGTGCAGAGGACAGTTTCAGAGGCTGTGACTGCTATCCTTGGAGGTGGACTGCGTATCGGTGTTCTTCTTCAAGGAAAGAAGGTTAGACATGACAACAAGACCTTGCGTCAGGCAGGGATTTCCCAAGGTGACAAACTGGATAACTTAGGCTTCACATTGGAGCCAAATCCTGGACAAGCCCCAGCATCGCTAACAGGTTCTGAAGACCCTCATTTCCTTGGCCTTGGTTGTGCCCCTGAACCACTACCACTCGCTAGGTAATTGGATTACAGGAACCTTTCCGTTTTTGTTAGCAGATAATTCTATAAAGGTTCTCTTTTACGGTTGCAAATTCTATTGTCAAGGAGATACCAACTGCCCTATAACATGATTTTGTAATTTTCTTTAAGAAACTAAATGTTTTTTGTTAATGATCATTTTGTACATTTCATAGGATACCACCGACTGCCCCTGCCACTACAGATCAGCGGGTATCTGATGCTTCTCCGCAGCCTATGACGACCTGCCCTGAGAGCGATCACGATTCAGTGTATTCCCCAGCTGATGCATCATCACCGGAGAAGACAACAGCAAACTCACTAGCTCTGGTTGCTGTCCCACCGACGAACGTCGAGGCACTGGCCATGGTTCCACTCCGCAGCAAGCCCAAGCGGCCTGAGGCTGCTCAGCGCCGGGTCAGGAGGCCCTTCTCGGTGGCCGAAGTGGAAGCCCTGGTACAGGCAGTTGAGAAGCTTGGGACCGGAAGGTTTGCTTTCATTTTGCTACACTGATATGTCAATAATAGATCATTGCAGGCAGGATTCCTTACGGCTGCACGTATTCATTCTACAGGTGGCGGGACGTTAAACTTTGCGCCTTTGAGAATGCAAACCACCGTACTTACGTAGATCTTAAGGTAATTACTGTCATGAACCTAGCATCAAGAATACGAGAACCAACCCTTGCATGCTTCGACTTCTTAATCGTCAAATGTATCAATCATGTGCTTTTGACTCGCACATTTTGCTTCCGTTTCAAGTCTTACTAGTTCTTTGATTTAGTAGACCATGTAGGATGGTTAGCAATATCTGTGTGTCCCAGCAAGGAAAAGCTTGTGTTTTTAGCATGCTTGGAGCTGCCTTTACGTATCAAATTTAAATTAAGGACTTCTATCCAGGACGAATCTTCCTGTCATGATTCAAAGCAATGTGTGCCGTGTGCTAATCGTGGTGAATTCTTTTTGTTTGACGCAGGACAAGTGGAAGACCTTGGTGCACACAGCCAGGATCTCCCCACAGCAGAGGAGGGGAGAACCGGTACCTCAGGAGCTCTTGGACCGGGTGCTCGCAGCCCATGCCTACTGGTCCCAGCATCAAGCCAAGCTCCAGCTGAAACCACCACCTTCAGCTGAGATCTGCCAGCTTCTCTAGCTCCACAATCTAAAAGCCAATTGACCCATGTACAAAATCCCAAAAACACACTCACAAAAGAAAGAACAAGGTAAAAGTAGTAGATGAAACTGCATAATAATTAATATTCACTCACACCATTATTCTTGAAGCCAGGGGGTTCTTCTCCTTGTGAAGTAACAAGGGAAGGAGCTCTCATTGGCGCTTGTACATGACGACTGATGATGATCCAGGGAACAATTGGGCATGGGTGGTAAGAAAAAAAAAAAAAAGGAATAAGGCAGCTGCCACTAACAGGATTTGTTCATCTAGTGCACATCCACAGGCTGACTGCAACCAGTGACCTCTCATTCTTTTAACTCATTCTTTGTTGGGGGAATAGGAGATGTCAAGAATGCATTAGCCGCATTAATCAGGTCATCCTGTTGCTTTTCTTTTCATGTTGTAATATTTACTGAATTCATTCTCTCTCAAACATTTATTTGATGTAACATTTAATCCAGATGTTCCTGCAGTACAAGCCATTCAATTCATGCCGTGATTGCTCTGTTACTGGTTCTCATTCAGCATTTATTGCAAATTCTAGCTGTTCCTAGTGCATTAGACGTGGCAGAAACACCATTTTAGGTGGCAACTAATCGACTAATACAATGTGAAAACAAGAGAAACCCATTTGTGCATTGATGCAGCATTTACTTGACTCTGTAGATGTATAAACAGAAAATCTTAGAAAAAATATTTAAAATAATAATAAAACAAGATTCGATCGTTCTTGATTTGACTAGTGAATAAATTTTATTGATAAAAAAAATCATATAATCGATCCAAATAGTTGACATCCTGTAACTAAGTAAACTAGTGGAGATGATAAGTATTGATTACTTTAAGCAATGCAAATGCAACTTGCACTTATTAAAAAAAACTTCTTTTTTTTTTTTGTCTTTTCGATTCTCATTTCTATCTCATCTTTTCTCTTAAAACTTTCATCTAGTTAACATGAGTTACAAAGTATATGAAACTTTCGGTCTTGTCTCTCTCTATGCTAGTAACGAAGATGGATAACTTGATATTATCATAGAAGATCATCTTTTCAAGATCAAATGATAATTGAATCTAAAAGTTAATCTAGACATCAAGAAGGTTTCCTCATAGGATAGGAATGACAGACTAATCTATACGGTAACTTCCTAGGTAGGATTCTTTCTTGAACTTGCTTTAAGACATGGTTGGAAGATTTTTTTTGTTTTTATTTTTATTTTGTGGAGAATATGAATTATATATTATTGGGAGGGTTATGATTTTTTAGAGGGCAACTTTTAACCCTCATTTCAGTTTTTGTTAGAAAAAATTAAGTTCATTCTCATTTGGCTGCAACTCTTTGGTCTTTCCTCCGGAGCTCATTCAATCCAATCTCCTCACACAATTTGTCTCTCAATTAAACATATTCTTAAAAATAGACTAGGGTATCCTCTCTCACACAAGGGGTAAGTATGCTTGTATCTGTGTACTTCTAAATCTTTCTCAACCAAGTCCCTTAGGAAATTTGGATTTAAGTTAGGGTTTTTAATTTTTTTTCACATAATTACATTTGAAAACATTCTCAATATTTACTTCGGCAAAGTGGGCCATAGAACCACCCATCCCCTCGACCTTCCTTGCTATTCCTATCGGAACATAAGGTTTTCCATCAAGACAACGAAGGCTAGGGATGATCTCCTTTACAAACCTTGAGTCCATGTTCAAAGCTATACTAAACCCAAGCCCGTTAAGACCAACCTGCATCTTCAAGACACAGGTAAAAATATCTCTTTCGACCCACCAAGTAACACCCTCCCCTTGATATGGTTCAATCTATTCATACCCATCATGTATCTGTATCCGACCTAAGCCTTGGTCAGGAGGTGACCCAAGTCTCATCACTTATTTCCAATGTAGTGTCCTCTTCGATGAAGGTTCTTAATGCAATAACTCATTTGTTGTCTTGTTTGTCACTCTTTTGCCAATGCTTGTCACTATGTTGTTGGTGAGCTCAAAGGCCATTGAAGGTCAAGCGGGCAAGTTAATGTCATCACTCTCTCAAGCCTCTTAATATGTCATGTGTGCCCAGGAGTAGCACATATTTTGAACTTAGAATCGACTCTAATCGTTCACCTATTTCGACAATAAAATTTTCTAAAACCCATCACTTTTTCTATTATAAAATTTTTTAGATCGAGAATAAAGTCATTCACAATTTGCTTTCCAGATCATTCTCTCTCTCTAACCCTAATTACTTAGACCCAATATTTTACTCTATCAGCACCTGTCCACTCTAAGCTCCTCCCTCTTAGTGGAAGAGATTCTATATCCCTAGCCTTAAATCTGTTATTGAACATACCCTATCGATAACTTAGGAAGAGATCCTAGGATTTTATCTCCTTTATTGCTCCTGAAATATCTTGCCTCATGGCCTTTTAAATAAAACCTTGCTCTCAATAGATAACTCCATTTGAAATAGTGGCCTCAAGCAAGAATATAATAGCTCGAGTAAGAAGAAAATAATATCAAAATTTTTGAGCCTCGGGGGCATCATCCCGTTTCTCTCGTTAGTATATAAATTTTTGAGCCTCTTTTGATTTACTAGGCTAACTAGCCTCCTTGCCCTACATTACTCAAATTATCTTCTTAAAATTGAATTAGCTATTCACAAGATGGGCCTCGATAAAAGCTTAAGTCTTAATGGATTCAATATGAAATTATTTGTAGCGTCTAGAATATTCTCAACAGGAAGGAAGATGAACAAGTAACAGGTAAAGTTTTGAGCATGGTTGCAGTATAAATAGTGACTCAATTAGCAGCATCAGCGTAAGAAAGGAAATGTTGGAAGTTGAAGAGAAGACAACTGAGGGAAGCTGTAAAGAACAGCAAGGGAAGCACTCTAGATGGTTGAACCAAAAAATAGTACTACTCCAGCTATGGCAGAGTCCTCCAACTATTCAAGACAAACAGTGCATCAAAGAGTCGTCCACACTCTCAAAATCAAATGGGAGAGTAGTAGCAACTCTATATTGCCAACCCAGGAAACCGAAAAGTGCGATATAGACAGATTCGAAGCACAATGATAGGAAAGATGTACAACAGGTGACAGAGATCTGATTGTTAAAACAAGACTCGGCCTTTTGTTATCGATGGCGCCTTCAGCTTCTGAGATTTTCTTCAATTGGTACAAAGAGGAGATGCCGGAGGCCTATGATGAGCAACCTTCCCCTTGGCACATTCGTTCGATCTTCTCCGAAGCGACCTGTGTGAGTTGCTACCGATGCTTTGGCCGCTCGACTTCTGTTCACTCTGAGGGCTTCTCTCTGTGTCTTTAGCATCCTGAAGCTGTTCTAGTGCAGCCACCACTTGATCCATGGTTGGTCTGTACCTTGCTTCCGAGGATAAGCACTGGAGCGCGAGGACAGCAGCCTTTTGGGCTCCTACGAGTGAATACTGCCCTCCCAATCTTGGATCCAAGACGCGGAAGATCTTTCGCTTGCTCGTGAGATAAGGCCTTGCCCATTCCACCAGATTATGCTCTCCTGTCGGCCGGTTCTTGTCCACAGCACGTCGGCCAGACAACAACTCTAGAAGAACAACTCCAAAGCTATACACGTCGCTTTTGGCAGTCAAATGGCCTTTTAAAATGAACATGTATGAAATCCAGTGTCAGTACGTTCTCATACTTCAACATCATATATGCATGCATATGCTTGTCCAGAATGAAAGTTGTTTGGCTGCATGCGAACAACTTTCAAATGAAAAGTCAGTTTGAAAAAATATTGGTAAGGAAAATCATGACTATGTGTTGCAAAAATATTGGTAATTGCAAATGCATTATAGGCCAGACAACAACTATCAATTATGCGATCATGGAGAGAAAACATTCGACATGTATAAGAAGATCACCTGTTGCAAGGTACTCGGGAGCTGCATATCCATACGTTCCCATGACCCTTGTAGATACATGACTTTTGTCACCTGTTGGACCATCCTTTGCCAATCCAAAATCAGACAGCTTTGCTTCATGATTCTATAAAACCACAAAAAAAATGTCAGTGATTTTTGTCAATTTTGAAGGAATAATAAATAAAAGCCAGAAGACCACTGACTGAATCTAGAAGCACATTAGAGGCTTTAAAATCACGATATATCACTTTTGCCACATCGCTATGCAAAAAGGCAAGCCCTTTTGCAGCTCCAAGTGCGATCTTCATACGAAGTTTCCAAGATAGTGGTTGAAAATATGAACCCCCTGCGTCAATATCAAATTACAGCGAAGAACGATCAGAAGAGCTGAATGACAATCGACAGTAGTCATTTTCAAAGAAATGCTTCAGCCTATCCAATGGATCGGATGTAGATCATATATACTTACTCCTGAAGAGGTGGTTTTCCAAGCTCCCTCGAGGCATGAATTCATAGACAAGAAGCCGTTGCTCGTCCTCTAGGCAGTATCCAATAAGCTTTACAAGGTGCGGATGAGACAATTGACCAAGATAATTTACCTCTGCCTACAAGAAACCGAAACAATGTCAGATTTGTTGCAGAAAACAGAGCACGCTTGCCGACATACCGTGACATGTTAAAGATAACCTTATACGAAGGCACTGAATAATCAACTCTCCAGATTAAGCTATTGCTAAATAGTTAAATTAAAAGGAATTAAAAAAAAAACTCAATATACGCAGAGTAAAATGATACTCACCAACCATTCCCTGTGACCTTGATGACCTTCCTGGTTCAGCTTCTTCACAGCAATAACCACTCCAGTGCCGGGTTTGGCAGCTGCAAGTGTGTGCTCATCGATCCATCCCTTGAATACCGAACCAAAGCCTCCCTCCCCCACCACACTGTCCGGTCGAAAGTTTCTGGTGGCTATTCTCAGTTCAGTGAAGGTAAAGCTCTTCACATTCACTGACTGCAAGATCTCACCCTCGCTGCGCGGGGTTGGAGGCACAGATGCTGCAGACACCTTGCTACTAGAACCACTTAATTTCTTTCCATCCCTGCTACTGCTTTTAGAGTGAAGTCCTAGGCACGAAAATACGTCTCCTGGTGAATCAGATTCAGGAGAACTGATCAAAAAAACCTACAACTAAGGAGCAAACTGACACATGAAATTCCCATGCGCTCATACCCCCAAGTTGATCATTAACCCAACATGGTTGTCGAAGAAAAGATTAATGCATTGGCCTCTTACAGAATGATTTTAGATTAACATGACCATAAACACAGAGGTAAGAAAAGTCACCACACCCCATCAAAATCATTCAACCAAATGAGCCTATGAAGACCGAAGTCATGATATGCTACTACATTTATGTACTGTTGTCCGGTAAGACTGATTTCTTGGGATAAAATCCTCAAACTCATCTGGAGATACAAAGATAGGGATGCAAAATAAAGACAGGATAACACCTGCATGAACAGTTATTCACCATACCTCACAAAAAATTTCCGGAAAAGGTAGGTTCAACAACATGCAAAAGAAAGCCCCAAGTTGATCTCTCAAAAACGAAGCCAAAAAACTAGGAGATTTAGTCCGGGAAGACAAATATATCTTTGGCTAAAAGTAAACCTAACCAAAACACACCATCGATCTCTGCATTTAGCTAAAAGGGGTGAAAATGTCACAAAACTCCATTTTTGTTGCTGCCAAACACGTTATGAACACCCCAAAGATCAAACTTTCCATTCCTATACTTCTACATGAACTCCACTCGAGCTCAAAACCCGCTCAAAAGATCATCTTGTTGGTACCTGAGGCAAAGAAGCCGTCGGAGGGACTCTCCGCCTTCACCTGAGCACCCCAGCAATTCCCCATCACGATCCCCCAGCAATTACCTCACGAACTATGGCTCGGGACGGCGGCACCAGATCCGTCCAAGAAGCAATCTTTCCTATAAAAAGCCGGTCGAATCGAGTGCTCCTGCGACCTCAAAAGCGAACACCGACCACCACGGCGGTTCCAGCTAGCGAAAAGCGTTTCCCAGCTGCCGAACTCCAGAATGGAAGCTCAGGTTCCACAACGTGGCACATATTCTGGAGCTGCAAAAGCGATGAGGATAGGAGAACCAAAAGGTGGCTGCTTTCATTCTTCCCCGTCTCCCCTGTGTGTGTTCTCACCGTGCCCCTTCCGCCCCGCCAAGGTTGTCTTCACACCGCAAACAGTGAGTGGGGGTCGGGTGGTGCTTTGTTGTAATGTCATCAAACACACACGCAGTATAGACCCGATCAAATTCATCCACGTAGCACTAATAACCACGTGTCTTTATTACAGTCGCCGATTATTTCAAGTGTCTCTGGCTAACACCATAAGCTGGTGCCATTGGATGGAGGTATTAATGGCGGGCCCGCTCCCGGTTACGTAACTCAGTCGGAGCCCATCGAGCATTATATTATGATGCAGTGGGAATCGTTATGTACCGCTTGATGGAGAGCGAGGAGTGGCATGATGACCGTCGGATGGGAATCGGACGGTGCATAGACCTGCAGCCGCCGGTGTAAGTGGACCTTCTTTGTCGGCTCCGGTGGACTCCAACTTGCGTGCTGCTTTTGCCCGTTAAAGAATGTATATATACACACACACACATATATATATATATATATATATATATATATATATATATATATATATATATATATATATATATATATATAAAGAAAATAAAAAAATAAAATTAGATGATGAGTTGGAGATCGAATATTAGGAGCTGACATGTTCATGCAAAATACCCAAATATTGTGTACGTAGTAAAATACTTGTTACAACATGATGGATTTGAAGTAGATGTTTTGAGGAAACTGTGGGTGGCAGCAATGGAAACCAGGACGAGCACGTCAACTCGTTCATCATCTCCAGCTATGATTCTCAAGTTATATATGTGAGATGCTGAGCAGATCTGGGAGACTGCTGATAGCAGCTGGTTGACTTCGCTGCTCTCTGCTAGATAATGAAACAACATTGCTGAAGCAATGTCTCTGACATCTAAATTTAACATCAGAAATATTTTGTTTGGAATGATATAACACTGCTTGAGGCAATGTCTCTGAAGCAACGATATAACATGCATCGCTTATTTTGTTTGGAATGCATTTGCCACTAGAAAACAAGTAATGGAGAGAGAGAGAGAGAGAGAGAGAAGTTGATCGAGGCATTTTGATGCATGGCTGCTCTCTACTAGGAGACGAGGCGATCGGACGAAGACAAGCAATGAAGTCTAATCTACTTGGAAGAAACAAAGTTCCCTTTTTTCTTCTTTTTTGGGAACTTTACACATGTGATCTATCCAATGAGAAAAGTTTCATTGACCTTCAAGCGCCTGCAGTTCATTGGCTAAAATGATCCTTTTGTAGGAGCCGCAGCACAGTAGTAGTAGTAGTAGGAAGGAAGGAACTCCCACCTTCATCTGAGAGCCAAACTTTGAGCTACCATGATAAAGAAGATCACAATAAAAATCATGTGTTTCTGTAGCACTCTGCTCCTTGATACCTTTCAAAGTCTCATCTGTCTTTTGGATCTATACCAGCAGAATTCTCTCGTCCTACCATGTCATTCACATGGACATGGCTAAAGATGAGAGTAGAATATTAAAAGGTGAGCATTTGATGTGGATGTTTGTCCACATTTGGCAGCTCATGAGAACCTTCCAATGGCTTTTATTGGGACCCCGCAATTTATGGTTGCAAGTGGGCAGGTGTGCACTCTTAATCTCTCCATTAAATTATATGGACCACAGGGATTAACTCTGCTTCCATTCATGGTTAGGCAAAGGCAGGCAGCCATCCCTTTGACTCTTCCCCAATCCCTTCATCACGAGACCTCTCTTTCTTCTTTCTTACCCCTTCCTTCCCCCCACAAATAATGACTCTGTTGGGGAGCTCCATGACAAGCACCATGCATCAGTTTCCTGTGCTGTACTGTTAACATTATAGTCACAATCACAGAAAAGATAGGAAATCTAGATGCGTTCGGGGTCAAAGCTAAACAAGAGTCATGATGTTTCCAAAGTGTGTGCTTTGGAAATGTTGAAGGCCTTTCGCTTCACTCAATCAGCAACCAGTTTGACTGAAGGATTAAAAACATGTGCAGACGTGAATACTATAACGTGAAACAGATACTATTGTCATTCTGATGCAATCACTGCATCACCATGCACTATTTATTGGACACTATAGTCAAACATTAAATCAACAACTGCAGTATGAAATTTCATTCATTTTTGGGGCTGAGAATGGCCTGACTTCTGTCTCAGAGTCTACAGTGAGTAAGTTTTTAATAGTTATATATATATGAATATAAATACATTGATTACAGTTATTTATAAAAATATAAATAAATGGAAGGAATGGTGAACAATGGATTTTTTTTCCCCAAAAGAAAAATCTTATTCATTTCACTCCCTAATATTTGATCCAATAAACACATGACTATTAGGAATGAATTGTCATGTTAGCAATTGGGAAACAGTGCAACAGCATTTCCTCTTAGTACTATTTATCATGATATTAAGAGGGCTTATTTTGAAACCACCCCAATCTTTCGTTGTATATGTTCATGCCATGTTGCCCGTTATGATGATCCGTTACAGTTGTTAACGGGTCGGATCTAGTCCGTTGTAAATAAAAGAAAAGAAGGGAATCAATTCCCGCCATTTTGAGGGAGTTACCATATAGACCTTCGAGCGGTAACGGCCTCCGATTAGGAATTAGGGTTTGCTTTCGTCGTCGTCCTCCTCTTCTACCGCACGATCGAATCCCCCATTCCCCATCTCATCCCCGAGGGTTTCCCAACAATCCGAAATTTCTTATCAATGGCGGGCGAATCGGATCCCTACCTCTCCCACTTCTCGGCTCCGGAGGTGCTCAAATCTGGTGGAGTTCATCCCCAACATCAGAACGGAGTCCCTCCACATGATTCATGTAATTTGAGCTCTTTCTTGATCTCTTTATGCCTCTAATTCTATGGATTGATGGCGATTTTGGTGTTATGCGCCTGCCAAGAGGATGTCGGCCTTTCTTTCCGCAAATCGCGAGCGATGGCTCTGAAGAAACGTGAAAAATGCACCATCCGTTCTCCCGAATCGATGTCGGTTGGTGAGGGTTTATTTCTTGGCTGTCATCCAAATTGTTGCTTTCATGAGGACTGATAACATAAGAAACAAAGAAAGAAGACTTCTTGCTAAACTATGTCTCCTTATAATGCCGACTCTCCGTTAAAATCCTTATCGTAAAGTGCTTACCATAATTATAGTAGTCTTTGATTGGTGCATAATACTTCAGCCCTTGTTCCAGGACTCCATGGATTAGCTTCTCAGGGAAGTAAAGAGACAATAAATTTGTCATCTTTCTTCTGTACCTTTCAATTGAAGTCCTGTACATGCTGTTAATATCACACTTAAAGCGAGATCCACCTAATTGCTAAAAGAATCCATAAGCTTTCTTTTCTTTAAGAAAATGCTGGTAATTAAACAGCTTCATGCTATGCAGTTGATCTATTCTTGTGTTTGATGAGCATATGTTGTATCATGACATATATGCTGTTGAAATCTGAAAATTAGTTATTTTAGTTATATGAAAGCTTTTTAGTTGTGTCGGGCCATTTTTCTATCTCATGAAGAATAATTAAACTGCTTAATATTTTACGGCAGTAGGTGCTTCAGTATCTTGATTAATGCCCAGAACATCAGCTGAACTTTTTGATACATGAGAGTCTTGTGATCTAATCTAACCCTTGACATCCATATACATGGATTGTGAATCAGTAGTTCAAGAATTCCATATTTCTTTCGAGAGTCTTATGTATCAAAGTTCCCTTACACTGAGAATTCTACTGCCTTTATAACAATAAGTTGCAGATTCTCAGGTTTCCTTCCCCTCGAAAGCAAGTGACTGATGATGGCAATCAGACATTTGGTATGTCCTTGGTGCTTGCAGCTAGTGAAATGTAATCTATCAGGGAACCCCCATATGCTAAAACTATCTTTTATCTTCATAATGCTCAGTCATATTTTCATGATTTGCAATACACACAACAATGATAAAAAGAACTATAGAAAATTGTTGCACAGTTCATCCTGACAAGATGTTGACACATCATCTTGCTGGTATTATTTGGTTGTTACTGTCAAAGATTTTAATTTCGAATAATACCACCCATATCGGGCGGTACGTACCGGTCCGCTAGCAGACCGGTACGTGGACCGCCCATTACCGGGTGATACCGTCGATTGGGGTTGTTTCTGCCACGTTACCATTCTAAATTGGTCATCATCGTCCGCTACCGGGTGGGTATTAGTCGAGGGAGAAGAACAAAGAGGAGAACTTGGAGATCCGGTGCCGCTCTCTCTCCTCATCTGAGGTGACGAGGGCTCACTATCATCGGTGACTTCTCCTCATCCACGCGGGGAGAAGAATCCTCGGCGATGTCGTGGGGAGAAGAAACCGAACGTCCTCATCCGCGCGGGGAGAAGAATCGTCGGCAACGTCGTGGGGAGAAGAAATTGAGTGTCGTCGAGGCAGCGTTTCTTCTTCCCACACAAGCAGAAGAAACAAGGTGACTTGCACGAGGAGAAGGAAACAGTTTCTTCTCCCCACCTTCTCTCCACGCGAGCAGAAAAGAGGCAACATCGTGGGGAGAAGAATTGGAGATCCGGTGCTGCTCTCTCTCTTCATCTGAGGCGACGAGGCCTCGCCATCATCAGTGACTTCTCCTCATCCACGCGGGGAGAAGAATCCTTGGCGACGTCGTGTTGGGAGAAGAAACCGAGCGTCCTCATCTGCGCGGGGAGAAGAATCGTTGGCAACGTCATGGGGAGAAGAAATCGAGCATCATTGAGACAACGTTTCTTCTCCCCACGCAAGTAGAAAAAACAAGGTGACTTGCGCGGGGAGAAGGAAACGATTTCTTCTCCCCACCTTCTCTCCATGCGGGCAGAAAAGATACGACGTCGCCTTTTTCTTTAACTTGTACGTGTATATGTATGTGTGTGTATATACATATATATACATACATACATACATATATATATATATATATGTATATATATACACATATATGTATGTATATATATATGTATGTATATATATATATATATATATATATATATATATATATATATATTTCTTCTTACGCGTGCCAAAAAGGGCGACGAGACAGTCGATATATAGTACCGTACCATACCATACCGAGCGAATCTCGAAATTCTGGTACGGTACAAAATTTCAATCCTTGGTTACTATATCTATATTCTTAGAGTCTACCATCATGGTGAAGATTCCGTAATAATGACCTTTTCAGAAGTGAAACACTTAGACTTAAATGACATTTGTTCTTGCAGCTAAAATGTCTCCAAGTAAATATATTGAGCCCGTTCATGGGAAGGGCCTGACAAGCTTTCAAGTGTTTCACTTCTTAGGAAGCAAACAGATTAGATCATGGCCCAAGAGTAAGTCGGTCAGTTTTCATTCTTATAGCATCTTATTGGCTTTGCACTTGAATCAAATGGCAAATGCATGTTTATGATCTACAAGTGATTTCTTGAAGCATTAATCTGCTGACTTTATGCTTGCATCGCTCTTGTGTACATGTGACAGTGCTTTTGGCTATCGTTTCTTGACGAAGTTTGTCTACAACTTTATTTTCATGTGACTACTTCTTGAGTATAAATTCTTCTCACTTAGATTTTGTGGTTATCCTATCAGATTCCGTAGCTTCTGCATAATTCTTTGTCCGCTAATGAGAATGCTCGCTCTAATTCACTTTCCTTTTGCAGCTTTCCATTGCAGGGAACAGTTCTGCCTTCCCTTCATGTAGGACTCGTGTGATCCACCGGTCTTCTTCCTCTCCCCTTGTAGCCCACCTCCGTCATCTCTATGCACAGGGCTGTGACGACGATTGCTGCAAGAAAAGCAACGCCCTCGTGCTTCAGAGAGACCGGAACCTTGTGATCTATGGCCCAGCGCTTTGGGCCACCGGCACGAGAGTTCTGGTCTCTGCGGGTGTGGTGGTGACACAGAAGTCAACCAGTGCCGTCGGAAAGCCTAAGAACAAGAGCATCTCCATTCATGGCAAATGAATCAATTAGACCGAACAACGACAAAGGCTAGCTATGTGTATATGAAGCGCTATGCTCAGTGCAACTGTAACAGAAGTGATATCTTGGTATCGTCGAACCCGAGGCAGCAGTAAAGAGACACCTCCTGCTGCTCATTCTACAGTAACATCGCATGCGACGAATTCAGAAGTACGCTTCAGTGATAAATAACGATGAACAGTAGCAACAGCATTTGCAAAAAGCTCGGAGGAGGCAGACCACCAACGGGCATCGGCGTCGCCTCTCGTGTCGCAGACCTTCGTCGGTCTTATCCTTGGATCTTTCGTTTCTCTTGTTGTAAGTAGCACTTCGATTCTTTCGTCCGTCTGTTGCTCGACGAAATGCCAGCAAGACCTTGTTCGCCTTTGCGGACTTCACCACCCGTGTATCCTCCCACAGCCCACGAGACGACCTCAAGTAGCAAGCTGGGACAATTTGAGTCGATTTTTCAGTTCTTTCGTTATGGGACTTGCGCAATGGAGCTCCACCTCTCTGCTCCCTCCGTTGTCCCGTCTCAGTTCCTCTTTCTACGTTCCTCTTTCTCCTCTCCATGCAGCTTGGGCTATGATGGCGACGATTCTCTTGGGCAGATGCTGGAGGCGCTTCCTTGGTCTTTCCACGTCCGCTCTCTCTTTTTACGTCTTCAGTATACTGTACCTGTGGGAATCTGTATCACCATGATTCAACAAGGTAGCCATGCTTCCAGGTGCTGTGTGTGTCTGTTAGTTGCATGCTTGTGACTTGTCTTTGGTTGCAGCCACTCCTTCAATGCTGAATGCCGTCCTCAATACTGAGTGAGCATTGCTTCTATATGGTCTTTTATAGGTGAGAAATCTGTTTCTAGGTGCTATGTGCCTCTGTTAGTTGCACACTTGTGACTTGTCTTTTATTGTAGCCGATCCGTTAGTACTGGATGTCATCCTCAATCAGTGAGCATTGCTTCTATATGTTCTTTTGCAGGTGAGCTTCACATTCCATTCTTTGTTTTTTATATAGCTTGATTCAATTGGTAACTTCTGTGAGATGATTTTATATTTTGAAGCTTATATAGGTAGGATTTGAACTCTTGTCAGTGGTGGGAAAAGACACATGTGGTCATCCTTTGAACATGTCCATATCATTTTAGGTGATTCTCTATCTTATTCTCTATTTGTACTACACATATTTCTTCATGAATGTGTAATATTTCTGTCTTTCCTACTGAGTTTGCATGTCCACTTCAACATAATCATGAACGCTAAAACATGACTTGTCTACCAAATTACAATCTTTTTAGTATAGAAGGCACTCAGTGATCACAAAAGATTATCGACGTCCCCTCTCGTTTTATCATTCAGCTTTTGCACTATGAATTGATTTTACACTTTTTTTGTCATTCCAACAAATAATGTTCCCATTGAGTGATAAGGACCAGTGGCAATTTAACAATCCATTTGTTTTGCTTAGCACTTCCCACGAAGAGGTCCTGCATCATGATGATTTCCAATCTGCTTTCTATCAGATGGGATTTTCCGCAGGTTTTTAATTATGAGCATAGTGGCAAAACCAAGAAAAAAATTCTGGATGTGTGCCTCAGTGTCATCTAAGGGAAGCATTGGTTGACCCCACCTCGCTAGCACAAGGTGGGGTTGATAAAGGCAAGCTCCATCAGCTTCGCCCGACCCTTCGCTAGCACCAACCTCATCTTCACCCTCCTCACCCTCACGGTGAGGTTGCAGTTGCATCAATCTGAGTGGGCAGGGGTCTCGAGGGTTGTCATTGTGGTTGAGTGGAGTAGAGGTCGGCACAGCAACAATGTTATAGTGGGAGCATCACCATCCGGAGCTTTCCGACATTTCGAACGCTCCCGATCTATTTGTGTAGCCGAGCTTGATAGGGAGCACTTAATTGTTATCTAATAATGGTATATAGGATGAAAGGAAAAGATGATGATCACCCTCTATCTATCTTCCCACATGGGAAAGGGTCAAACGCAAATGATTATGGGTTGTCTTCACTTGTTACCCACGTCAACAAGAGATTTAAGGAGAGGTTGTTAGAGGCAGTTAGAGACCGTCTCCTCACATAATATTTCGTTGAATATTTTGTTCATTTATGATTATGTATAAAAGCTCATCTTCAATATAGTGAAGGGGGGCTTACTTTTTTTGACCACTCATATATACACTAATATAACTCATGTTACTAACTTCGGTGTCAAAGAGATCAGGTCAAGAAACCTCTCCTGTCCTCGTGCAGGTGGCACCTTAGAAGTTTAGCATTTTCACTTTGAAGACACATCGGACAACCCTACATATATGAGTTCGAACTACATTGAGCTGATCAGGACACCAATGATTTCTTCCCTTATTGTTTTGGCATTAGAATGAAGGTTCAATATTACAAGAATGTCCACCTGTCAATCCTCTCAATGAACACTCGAGCAAGGAGGCTTTACCCCCAACCCACATTACTTTCACTTAAGGGGAGCAACAGTTAACCTTTTCGCACATGGACATATCCACCTTGGTGCAAATGTCGATGTGGTACTAACGTCTATTCAATGACCTAAGCCTCTCACCCACAACGATGACCCCGAGCCACTTGCTCATCTCCGTTGAGGTGTTCTTGAATCTCACACAACAAGTGTAGGCGCTAATACGCATGATACAGGTCATCCTCCACTTTTGTCCTTGTTAGCTCAATAAGCGACGCCACAGCTTAGCCACAGTCATCGACTCAACCGCCACCTACACTGGCACCCATCGAGGTTCCCCACCTGACATGGTGCTGACATCTCATGAGCACCCGAGACTCATCAAACCGTCGACCAAGGGGGCAGTTCACTCCCCAACTATAGAATTTAGCGAGCCATACCATCACTTTCCCTACCTAAATCCGAGACCCAATCAATAGATTCGATAGAGGATTCTCTACGAATCCAACTATAGTAGATGGATCGACGTTTAGAGGAGATGCAATAAGAGTTCCAACAATCCAAGGGAAGTATTGGTTGACCCCACCTCGGGTCGGTCACCATTCACCTAGAAAATCTAGGAAAAATCGATTCTAGCAAACTTTTGCCTCCCATCGTTGGAGGCATTTGATGGCAATGTCGACCCAATAGAACACATTGTAGTTTTTCATGCCCAAATGTTATTGTATGACACTTCGAACGCTATGATGTGCTGCACCTTCTCGATTATATTAAAAGCCCTAGAACGAGAATATTACACTTGCTTGAAGCTGCTATCCATCAGTTCATTTGCCCGTCTCGTAAAGAAGTTCGAATTTCACTTCCTCGGAAATATGCACCCAAGGCCATTAGCAACAACGCTTCTCAAACTCAAGCAAGAGGAGGAGGAAATGCTTACATACTTCATCGCTTAGTTCACTAATGAAATCCAAGGCATGGTAGATGTCCATCTGTTGCTTATAATGCATACCTTTATAATGAGGCTCAAGCCCTCTCGTCTCTTCTAATCGTTAGTAGAAATGCCATCGACGACAATACCAAGGTACTTCAAAGGGACAATCAATATATTGCCACCGAGGTAATGGTCGCTAGTAAGCATAGGAAGTCAAGCAAGAGGTCGAAGCAAAAACAACCACAATTCACCTTGACCTCGAGATCACTACGGTGAAGGAGGAACGAACGACTTTAGTTACCTCGCCCAAGGTCCGAGCTAACTCCCCTGAATATGTTTAGAACTAAAGTTTTTCTATAGATAAAAGAGAAGGGGCTCTTAAAAGACCCTTACTCAATGATGACTTCGTTGGTGAAAAAAGACGGGTCTAAATACTATTAGTTCATCGACATGAAAGAATAGATTGAAAAACTCATACGTCGAGGACATCTCGAGCAATTCATTCAATAACATAAGGAACTCTCACCCTGACCTGAGGCACTAGTGGAGAACCGAGGCTAAGTAGAGATGGCTCCTAAAGGGGCTTTGGAGGTTCAAATGGAAGAATGAGCCTCACCCCCCACGGTCAAGGGGGATTTATAGTGACGTGATCAATCTCCCTCCTCCAACATTGATGACAAGTGTCCTTTCAAGTTGATTCCAAAGAGACATCAATTGATGAAAGGGCACCTCGGAAAGCGTAAAAGTGATCAATGTGCGAAGTGTTGAATATCGGATTTTGATAATGAAATCAATTGATGAGTTTACGATCTAATCTATATTTTGAGTGACACAAGATTAACTTCGATCAAAAAAGATAAATCGATTAAAGCAGGAGGAATCAGACATTGGACCGGAGTGAAATAGGTCGGGAGATTGGACATCGAGCCGGAGGATCGGTCGACATACCGGCATAAGGTCTTCGTGTCATGAGTTTAGGTATCGGGCCAAATGATCAGAAATTGCACCAAGGAGATCAGAAGTTACGGGAGTCAACATGTTGCTTGGGCAATACGTTAAAGGAGATGACGATGCGTCGAAGGATCGGAGGAAGCGCTAGATGAACCAATGACATGTCGGACAACATAGGATTCATGCTTATAATCAATTATGTCTAGATCAAGTTAGTTTAGGTCTAATTGAGTCGGTATTTGGGTGAAACAATGCCAATTCAATTAGGGGTCAATTGGACCCGAATTAGGGTTGTTTTAGGCTAAGTGAAAGGCTCATTCAGTGACCCATAGCAGGCCCAAGCGGTGGCACCGTCAGACTGGGTAGTGATACCGCCCAGATATAGTCTCTCAGACCGTGTCAGACGATGGAACTGCTAGACTGGGCGGTGGTACCGCCAGATTGAGCGGTGGTACAGCCTAGTGTTAGTGCTGTAGGCGATGGTACGGTCAGGACTCAAGAAACCCGGGATGAGACTATTTTTTACTTTATTTTTGAAGTCATTTGGGATCTATAAATACCCCAGTTATTTTTTCTTGGCAAAGCACGAAACTGAGTAGAAAAGGGAGAAAGAATACTTGAGAAAAAAAGTTAGAAACTCTCTTAGGATTTAGAGTCTCTTCCTTTTAGAGTTAGAAATTTTTCTAAGGGAATAGTGAAGTCTAAAAGAGAGGTGTAAAGGTTCTCTCCTGAGCTTGTGAAAATGAGAAAGAGTTGTAAGAGTAGTTGATTTTTGCCCGTTGAAAGAAGATCGATAGTGAAAGTCGATGGTCTCGAGTGAAGAGTAATCGGGAGTGGATATAGGTCACGACGATCAAACCACTATAAATCTGGTGTACTCGGTTTGTATTTCTATTATGTTTTTCATTCTCATATTTTAAAGCGATTTACTTGCTTACGACTCTTACTACGCATACGAACGTGCTCTCTAAGTTTAAACACCCCCCCTCGCTTAGTGCCGATTTCGGTCCTAACACGAAGATTATCTTGGAAGTACAAAAATGATCGATGTGCATAGAGCACTTCGAAGAGCATAAAAATGACCAATATGTGAAGACCATATTGCAAAATGCAAAAGTGATCGATGAGCAAAAAACTCAACCCAGGTAAGAAGAAATCCGTCACGGTAGGAGATACAAGATAAAATATGCTCGAGACGTATGAATCACAAAAACCCAACGTGCGTTAGAAGGAACCCACCACGATGGGAGGCATAAGGCAAAATGTGAATGAGGTGCGTAAGTAAGGAAAGCCCAACCCGTATAAGAAGAAACACGCTACGACGGGAGACACAAGAGAAAATGTGTCCAAGTCGCATGAGTCAGGAAAACCTGATCAATACCGGAAGAAACCCATCATGACGGGAGGCACAAGAGAATATGTGCTTGAGACACACGAGTCAAAAAACCTAACTTTCGTAAAAAAAAAAAAAAAAAAAAAAAAAAAAACAACGAGAGGCATAAGGAAAAATATGCCCAAGGCATGTCAGTTGGGAAAGCCCGACCTCCACCTCCACCTAAGGTAGAGAGATTGGGAAGTTCAAACCCCGTCTCCACGCAAGGTGTGGAGGTTTGGAAACTTGACCCCCGCCTCCGCTCGAGGTAGGGAGGTCGGGAAGTCCGATCCCACCTCCGCTCGAGGTATGGAAGTCGGGAAGCCCAACCCCACCTCCGTTCGAGGTATGGGGGTTGGGAAGCTCGACCCCCACCTCTGCTCATGGTATGGAGGTCAGGAAGCCTGACCCCCGCCTAAGGCTCGAAGGTCGGAAAACCCGACCTCGTCCGACCAATATGCATCCCTCGATGATACGGGGGCCAGGTCGGTAATTGATCGCAACCAGCAACGCTAGGGGAGACAATCATAAATGGATGTGTCAAATGAACTCATGTTAGACGATATGAGGTGCATGATAGACTAGACGTGCAGGATGAATTTGTGTTGGATAAACTAAACATGCCACTAGGTCGACAATGGATTGAAGATCTATGAGCCCTGAGGCATGCCTTTAGAGGAGGACAAATGATAGGGAGTACAATGTCAACTAATCGTCATCTGACATGTAACAACCACGTGGTGTCTAGGGTGAAAGAAGAAGACGAATATCACCCTCCACCCGTCTACTCACATGAATAAAAGTTTAAAATAGAGGCTAGAGGCTACTCCCTCCCTTGTCACCCACATAGATAAGAGGCCAAGGGGAGGCTATTGGAGGCGGTTATAAAATATTATGTCCCTTTACGATCAGATATAAAAGCTCGTCTTCAACAACACAATGAAGAGGAGCTTATCTTTTTTGACTGCACTCGTATATCTCGGATAACTAACGAGCATCGAACGGATCAGGTCTAGAAATCTCTCCCGAGCTCAGTCTTCATGTAGATAGCACCTCGAGGGCTCAACGTTTCCACCGCATAGGCACCTTAGACAACCCTACACATATGAGTCCAAACAATATCGAGTTGATCAAGACGTTAATAACTTCTTCCCTCATTAGAGTTCGTTCAGCCATGGACTTGAAGATGTCAAGCTCATTCCACCATGGACTTTGCTTGGGTCGAGCCGACAACCCCGAAGATGCCAAGCTCGTTCCGCCATGGACTCCGACTGGGTTGAGCCAGCAACCCCAACTCCCTGCTCCCACCGGTCCAAGTCGATGGCAGCTGCGGAACCTCATTTCCGCTGCCATTGCTACTGCTACCCCGATGATAAGCTTGTTGCTATCATAGAGAGCAAATGACAGAAGTAACAAAGAAAGAAATTAGCAACACTGGTGTGAAGCTGATGAGGGGAAAAGAAATGGACAAAGAGAAAAAGGCAAAGAGAAGGCTCACCTGGTCCAAGTTAGGTGGATGGACATGTACGGGAACAGACAACTGGTTTGGAGACTGCTTGCTTCTCTTTCGGCAAAAGAGAACGGAGTGATGATACGTCTGCTTTCTCGTGGCTTTTATGTTTTTATATTCTTGGGTGAGGTTCTAGCCATGGCGCCAGGGAAGAAAGAGAGAGCGAGAGCGAGAGAGAGAGAGAGAGAGAGAGAGAGAGAGAGAGAGTGATGTGTTGGCTACATAAATCGCATACCCAATGCTAACAATTTTGTATCATTTGACTCGACAATGCCGAAGTGTAATTAGTTTCAGAAAAAGGTATAAGCAGACTTCATGTAAAACTGACGCAACAATAATAGTTCAAAAATAAGAGGGCATGGCCCATGACATACGGCCAATAGCAACCCCAACAGTTCAAATTTGACATTCAATGAAACTAAAGCGAGAACGAGATACCATTGAGACAACATCAAGGACGGCCGAACTTAATCCACCTCCTCAATCTTGGGACCTGCACCACTGGCACCAGCAGAGGGTGCGTCATCATCCATTCCACCACCCATGTCAGCACCGGCACCCTGATACATCTTGGCGATGATGGGGTTGCAAATGCTCTCCAGCTCCTTCATCTTGTCTTCGAACTCGTCAGCTTCTGCCAACTGATTGCCGTCGAGCCACTGGATTGCCTGATCAATGGCATCCTCGATCTTCTTCTTATCGGCAGCTGCAAGCTTGGATGCAATCTTATCATCCTTGATGGTGTTTCTCATGTTGTAAGAGTAGTTCTCCAGAGCATTCTTAGCCTCCACCTTCTTCTTGTGCTCCTCGTCCTCCGACTTGTACTTCTCCGCTTCCTGCACCATCTTCTCGATGTCCTCCTTGCTGAGCCTACCCTTGTCATTGGTAATGGTGATCTTGTTCTTCTGGCCGGTGGTCTTGTCCTCAGCAGAGACGTTCAAGATACCATTGGCATCAATGTCAAAGCAAACGGTGATCTGAGGAACACCCCTAGGAGCAGGTGGAATTCCAGAGAGTTCGAATTTGCCCAGCAGATTGTTGTCTCTGGTCCTCGTCCTCTCACCCTCGTAAACCTGAATCAGGACACCGGGTTGGTTGTCAGAGTAGGTAGAGAAGACTTGCTCCTTCTTTGTGGGGATGGTGGTGTTCCTGGGAATCAAGACAGTCATGACTCCTCCCGCGGTCTCCAGACCAAGAGAGAGAGGCGTGACATCCAACAGAAGCAGGTCCTGAACCTTCTCATTGCCCTCACCGCTAAGAATTGCAGCCTGAACAGCAGCACCATAAGCAACTGCCTCGTCAGGATTAATACTTTTGCATAGCTCCTTACCATTGAAAAAGTCCTGCAGCAGTTGCTGAACCTTTGGAATTCTGGTAGACCCACCAACAAGAACCACATCATCGACACTGCTCTTGTCCATCTTGGCATCCCTCAAACACTTCTCGACAGGATCCATGCACTTCCTGAACAGGTCCATGTTAAGCTCTTCAAACCTGGCTCTGGTGATGGTGGTGTAGAAATCAACACCCTCGTACAAGGAATCAATCTCAATTGTGGTTTGTGCAGTGGAGGAGAGAGTCCTCTTTGCCCTCTCACATGCTGTCCTCAACCTTCTAAGAGCTCTAGGGTTCCCACTTATATCTTTCTTGTGCTTTCTCTTGAACTCTTGGACAAAATGGTTTACCATTCGGTTGTCAAAATCCTCACCACCAAGGTGAGTATCACCAGCAGTAGCCTTGACCTCAAAAATACCTTCTTCGATTGTAAGAAGAGAGACATCAAAGGTGCCACCACCAAGGTCAAAGATGAGGACATTCTTCTCACCAACACTACTAGCCTTCTTGTCAAGACCATAAGCGATAGCAGCAGCAGTGGGCTCATTGATAATCCTCATAACATTAAGACCAGAAATGACACCAGCATCTTTAGTGGCCTGGCGCTGTGAGTCGTTAAAGTAAGCAGGAACAGTGACAACAGCATTCTTGACGACAGATCCCAGGTATGCCTCAGCAATTTCCTTCATCTTCATCAAGACCATGGAAGAAATCTCTTCAGCAGAAAACTGCTTTTCCTCCCCCTTGTACTGGACAGCAATCATAGGCTTGTCACCTGGACCAGAAGTGACCTTGAAAGGCCAGAGCTTGATGTCGCTCTGGACAGATGCATCGGTGAATCGCCTTCCAATCAATCGCTTTGCATCTGGAAGGAGAAGGAACATATGAGCCACTACACTTTCAAAGTAACAACAACTAAAGGTTTCTAAGAAAATAAAATAGGTAAAGCAATCTTTCACATGCCAAAATGGGCAAACTAAGCAATGCAATAGAACGTGCAAATATGAACCATTAAGCATTTAAATGAGTGCCAACAAGCAAAACTCTTTTATCAATATTAATTGGACTGCCAAGCATTTCCTTGTCATTATCAAAGATTCTAGACACTGTTACTGTATTTAGTAACTTGAGAGGAAGATAGCCGCATCTGTTAGAGGTTATCCAATAAAAAAACTTTTTTTTATGAATACAGCATTAGACTGGCCAGAAAGAAGCAGACAAGAGACAACAAGCATTCTAGAGTTTCATGGCTAAATCAATCTTGGCAAAATTGTAGTTGCACATAAGAAGAAACTGACATCACAACCTTACTTGCAGCAACTAATTCATTACCACAGCACATGAAATGAGTTTGTTTCAAAACCATGATAAAAGATATCCTTGAAGAACCACGAATTATATGGTTCTAGCATTAAAGAAAGCATTATATAGCCATGAAGCAAGGAAACATAATAAAAAATTAATTATTGCCTATAGTCAAGACTTCTGCACCAAAGTAAAAGTGAGAACAAATCATACTTGAGCACAAGTGAAAGAAGCAAAAAATAAGATCAACAAGAACATAAGATTACTGGATTATAAAAATAATGAAAGTAAATAAAACATGTGGAGCCATTTGGATGTAAAAAAACAAGAATCCTTGGTTTGGAATCAATTGATCGTGCAGAATTTTCTAAGAAATTCTTTGACTTCTTCAGAGAGAAGATGATATTTTTTTCATTTGCTTCTCGTGTTCTGTGAATAACCAGGACACTGAGGTAGAGGCCTTTGCCTCTCCTCTGCTGTGATCAAACATGAATTCATAAGAGGTTTGTGGGATTGGATGGTAGGGTAGGGATGGCTATATTGTCAAAGGAGAACTCCAGGCTAAAATGAAACACATGGCTACATGTTATGCCTATAAATGAGAGAATTACAAATCTGCTATTTCTACAAACAAGGAAGAGCAGTTGGATGCCAACTGGTGATTGCTTGTGGTTTCATAATTAATTTGGGGTTATCAAGTTAAGTCAGCATATACAGGTTAAATGTTATACAATAGCATCTCGGAAGAGTACACATATGTACCACTGTTTTGTCCTAGAATTAGCACCTCTTGACTAAATTTCTCAGCTCATGAACTCCAAATGGCACTGCCTTGAACATACAATTCAAGCATTAATAACAATTTACAATGGCCTTTACAGTCGTTCACTATATGACCTATTGAATCATTTTAAAACTAGTGCTTGGGAAACTTTCAAATTATGTTTTTCAAATCCTATTGAAATCATTCTGACTATTTATTTTCATAAGCTCGTATTAATACCTAAAAGACCCATACCTATTTTAGCTTTCTGTAAGAAAAAGAACAAAGCAAAGAGAGTTCAGCTATTGATTTCTCTTTGTCATGATTATGACAAGTAGGACCAAGTCAAACCGCCAACTAGCTGATATACAGGAAGTGCGAAAGAGTAATCCAAGCAAACTTTTTGTAATAGTTCTAAAGTATCATGCAGTAGATTAATAAGCTAATATTCACTGGTTCTTCTTCCTTTCATGAATTTTCTGCTATTATCCCAAGCATATCTTTATTTCCTTCCCCACTCTGCTGCAAAAACATCTATTAGATAATACCCTTATCCCAGTTAGCGCTATCGTAAACCAATATAAAAGTGTGCTTTCTTCTCTTGTAAGTAGCATCAAAGACACTATCACAGAGGCCTCAAGTACATGAGCACATTCAAAATCCAGGTAACACAGCAACTCAACCCATATCCAAATCCCTGAAGCTCTGTATAACAAACGGTGCAAGTATCAAAAGGCAAATGATCTGTTGACTCGAAGCTACATAGTCTGCTTTATTTCCTTGGCGAGTTATCTAGTCACAAACCTCATAACTACTACAAAAGATGTACCAGAAAACATTCAAACCAATGAAAGAAGGGTTCTAATAATTTGGTTCTTGCGAGCAAGCATACCCAAAACGTCTCCAAAGAGAAGAACCATACCCAAGCAAACATATCACATAACAGCCAGATCAAACTCACGATTGTAAACGATCACAAAATAATAGCTAATGATTCCAGATCTAGCCAGATCTAGTGCAAGTAAGCCCAATGGAGCAAAATTAATCATAGATCTTTCATCAATAATGAATGATAACGAAAACCTAGTGCTAACATCGTTCAGAATATAAAGCACAGATCCAAATCACCATACGTAAGCCATCTCAAGAATCATCAAGCGATCTCGAGGGGCATACTCACCGAAAACAGTGTTGATAGGGTTCATGGCGACCTGGTTCTTGGCGGCGTCACCGATGAGCCGCTCGGTGTCCGTGAAGGCGACGTAGGAGGGGGTGGTGCGGTTGCCCTGGTCGTTGGCGATGATCTCCACCCGGTCATGCTGCCACACCCCGACGCAGGAGTAGGTGGTGCCGAGGTCGATCCCGATCGCCGGCCCATCACCCTTACCGGCCATTTCTCTAGAGATCTAGGACGAGAGCCGCGGTTGAGGAGGAGGCGTGAGAGGCGCTAGGGTTTGCGTGAGAATGGAGGAGACGATGGAAGCGAGAGGGGAGTGGTTATAAAGAGCATTTCAGGGTTCTAGAATGTTCGGGCGGCTTCGTGGGTGCCACCCGACCAAATTGGAATGGACGGTCGGGATTAGCTGTTTCTTAGACGAGAAGGAATCGGACTCGAAGTCCGTGTGAACGCATCGCCGTCTGCAAAGCGGCGCATAAAACGGTTCGCGTGCGGCAGTGGTAAGACGGATCCTCTTCAAATAGGATTTCAAATAAAAACTTTAACGTCCATATCCTTATCGTTGCTTGATGTGAGATTCTAGAATCGACGGGTAGATCCTGCTCAGGCGGACGACCTTTTGGAGACGATCCAATTAAACACGTGAATTCCCAGTCAACAGGGCGGATTCAACGTTCCAAAGTGAACGCTCACACCGCAGCAGGATACAGCTGTGTGGCTTTCAGTTATAATAATTAAAATAAAAACTTTCTTTCAAAAAAAAACTCTTATAAATTTGATTTTTTAATAAAATAATAACTCGATGACTAAAATAAAAGAAAATTGAGATTAATTTGATTGGCGTTTTATGGAATTTAACAACAAATAGTAACTAAAATAAAATAATAAATACAAGTAAATACATTGAATAATTATTCATATTTTGAATTTTAATTTTCATTCGGGAGCAATTTTGAAGCTTGAGGACGCAGGCCTCCATGGCATCGGAACGTGCTTAAGAAAAATAAATTAAATAGGAAACGCATTATTATGACAAAAAGTAATGCAATGATTCCAACCTGTGCGATGCACTACGAATAAACTAATTTGAATTATAGGCACTTATTGAATTCATTGATGACTTCTTTGGTAAAAACAACTGTCTGAACACTTAATCGTCGCATACCTTGCAGCCAACTACAAAGAGTACTATGAATTTTTCTTTCGTTAGTATCATTTATTTAATCAATAAATATGATAATATATGTGTTCTTGAAATCTGAGAAAAATTTTTTATTCTGTTGAGGAAAATCTTTTCTCCTAATCTGAATAAGCTTAGGAGAAAAGATTTTCCTCAACAGAATAAAGGTATTCAAGCTAAAATACTTAAATAAGCTTCTACAATAATTGTTATTATCTTCTATTATTTTTATTAAGAATAAATAGATATCGGTTTTTGATATACGAGTCCAATACTTAAAAATATTAAAAAGAAGTTCGATATACGTCTTATTCATGAAACATAACACTCAAATATAAATCCCACAAATATATTTATTGAGATCAATAAGATGAGATATTTTTAAACAATATAGTTTTTTCAATTAAAATCTTCCTGTTTTATTATAATTTTGCTTTGAGAATAACATAGGGTCTTTGGGTGCTAATGTCACAAGCTTTCCTTAGCAGACTTACCTAATACATCGACGTGTTTAGCGTAGGTGAGGAGACACGAGCCTCTTCTTTCTTGAGAGGCTAATAAGGTTTAGCGTAGGTGCTAATCTCATTTTTCGAATTTGAAGGTTTGAGACGAATCGAAGGATTAGGATTATCATCCGTGAATAAAATAATAATATGAGAAAGTAATTCTAATTTAAGAAGAGGGGTAAAGAAGGTAACGTCCCACCGAATATTTTTATTATTCAAAATGGTTAAGAATTGAAATATGAAAACAGTTAGCCTCTTCAACTTGATTTGTTCAACCCTTCCGCAACAATATCGCATTCAAATTAGGGGTCGAGAGGTCACCAGAACATTCCAGAAACACCCATACCCCTTCACTATAAATAGTCCTCACATCCCCTTCCCCTTCGCATAATCCGCTGCTCTCGATTTCTCATCTTCTTCTATTTGATTCTTGCGCGCAATCCAATCGGCGAGACAAGATGGCCGGGAAGGGCGAGGGGCCGGCGATCGGGATCGACCTCGGCACCACTTACTCGTGCGTCGGTGTGTGGCAGCACGACCGGGTGGAGATCGTCGCCAACGACCAGGGCAACCGCACCACCCCCTCCTACGTTGCCTTCACCGACAGCGAGCGTCTCATCGGAGACGCCGCCAAGAATCAGGTGGCAATGAACCCCATCAACACCGTCTTCGGTGAGTGCCCCTCATCTATGATGATACATGCTAATCTCCTTGCGATGTTGTTAAAAGGCCTTTCGTTTGAGGCATTACGTTTGGGGAGAGCGGATCTGATGTTGGCTTTTATGAATCGTAGTGCTTCCAAATTGATTAGTTTGTCTTCCTGCTTCGATCGTGGTATCGTCCATGTGATATTTCTTATATCGCGATGGACACGCAATGCTTTGTGGAAGGTTTAATTTTGAGTCTAGAGCTGTATAAATTTGATCTATTAAGCCTTTGAGTCCTTAATGCTGGAAAGTTAGGCATATGGTTGTCTTTTTGTGTTCGATTGGGATGTGCTTCAAGATAGCTAATGGTAGATCAATCAGTGTTGTTATTTCATCGAACACCTTCACTTCCTGATAGGCTTGTGATGCAATTTAGTGTTCTGTAATCCTTGAGAACTAACGTTAGAATCCTGTTGTATTGTGAACATTCAGATGCAAAACGTTTGATTGGAAGGCGGTTCAATGATCCCTCTGTTCAAAGTGACATCAAGCACTGGCCCTTCAAGGTCGTTGCCGGCGCCGCGGACAAGCCCATGATTGTCGTCCAGTACAAGGGTGAGGAGAAGCAATTCGCTGCGGAAGAGATCTCTTCCATGGTGTTGATCAAGATGCGTGAGATCGCAGAGGCTTACCTTGGTTCTACCGTCAAGAACGCTGTGGTTACTGTCCCCGCTTACTTCAACGACTCGCAGCGCCAGGCCACCAAGGATGCCGGCGTCATCGCGGGCCTTAACGTCATGCGCATCATCAATGAGCCCACTGCTGCTGCTATCGCCTACGGCCTCGACAAGAAGGCGAGCAGTGCCGGGGAGAAGAACGTCCTCATCTTCGACCTTGGCGGCGGCACGTTCGACGTCTCGCTCCTTACCATCGAAGAGGGGATCTTTGAGGTGAAAGCTACCGCCGGAGACACCCATCTCGGAGGAGAAGACTTCGACAATCGCATGGTGAACCATTTCGTCCAAGAATTCAAGAGGAAACATAAGAAGGATATAAGTGGGAATCCAAGGGCATTGAGGAGGCTGAGGACAGCCTGCGAGAGGGCGAAGAGGACTCTGTCTTCCACAGCTCAAACCACGATTGAGATCGACTCCCTCTTCGAGGGCGTCGATTTCTACTCCACCATCACGCGAGCCCGATTCGAGGAGCTGAACATGGATCTATTCAGGAAGTGCATGGAACCCGTGGAAAAGTGTTTGAGGGATGCGAAGATGGACAAGAGCACTATCCATGACGTGGTCCTCGTCGGTGGATCCACCCGAATTCCGAGGGTGCAGCAGCTGCTGCAGGACTTCTTCAACGGCAAGGAGCTGTGCAAGAGCATCAACCCCGACGAGGCCGTCGCCTACGGCGCTGCAGTCCAAGCTGCCATCCTGAGTGGCGAGGGCAACGAGAAGGTACAGGACCTGCTCTTGTTGGACGTCACTCCGCTCTCGCTCGGGCTCGAGACGGCGGGAGGAGTCATGACTGTGCTGATTCAGAGAAACACAACCATCCCAACCAAGAAGGAGCAGGTCTTTTCCACCTACTCGGACAACCAGCCCGGAGTCCTTATCCAGGTCTATGAGGGGGAGAGGACCAGGACCAGAGACAACAACTTGCTCGGCAAATTCGAACTCTCCGGCATCCCCCCTGCTCCCAGGGGCGTGCCTCAGATCACCGTGTGCTTCGACATCGACGCCAACGGCATCCTGAACGTGTCAGCGGAAGACAAGACCACCGGGCAGAAGAACAAGATCACCATCACCAACGACAAGGGAAGGCTGAGCAAGGAGGAGATAGAGAGGATGGTGCAGGAGGCGGAGAAGTACAAGTCGGAGGATGAGGAACACAAGAAGAAGGTCGAGGCCAAGAACGCATTGGAGAATTACGCATACAACATGAGGAACACGGTGAAGGACGACAAGATCGCGTCGAAGCTGCCGGCCGCCGACAAGAAGAAGATCGAAGATGCAGTCGACCAAGCGATCCAGTGGCTCGATGCCAACCAGCTGGCCGAAGTCGACGAGTTCGAGGACAAGATGAAGGAGCTGGAGAACTTGTGCAATCCCATCATTGCGAAGATGTACCAAGGTGCCGGCGGCGGTATGGCCGGTGGCATGGACGAAGAAGAGGGTCCATCTAATGGCGGTGGTGGCGCAGGCCCCAAGATCGAGGAAGTTGATTGAGTGAGATTTCTTTTTCGATCGGTGATAAATCCAATTTATTCCTTTCTGATTCTGTCAGTCATTTTTGTTTTAAGGAAATTTTTTTATTATTTCTTAAAGCCCCAATAAGATATCAATATTTGTTGTTCTTATATTATTATATTAATACTGTTCATATAAGTTTATACCTTATAATTGATCATAATCAGTTTGACTATAGTTTGCCTTTTGTCGATACATTTATACTCCTTTAGAAGCTGTGTTATAATAATAAGAATATCAAATGTAAGATACTGGTAAATGCATTTTTCCAAACTAGCTTATGTTATGCTAAAATGCTGGTGAGATTTGGGTTTGAACACGAAATTTGCAAGTCTGATAATGTTTTGATCAAATAGAAATAAAATTAGTTTGATTTTAAGTATGGGGATTGTTTTGGGAGACGTGACATCAGGTCTACCAAATTCTACCAAAATTTAAAATTCAAATAAATTCACATCAGGTCACTAAATTCAACCCCAAATCCCACGTCTAGATTTCCTAATTATGCTTAATTAAACCGCATCAGAACCTCAGCGTAACAACAGCCTACGTATAGCAGTAGTTTTGCAAAAAAAAAAGTAAACTGTGATTTCACCATCGCCATCGTAAAGCATCCAAGGTAAATAATAGCAGATAATGAGTCGTCCTTGATAGGGATGATGAATACTAATGCTGGCCATGCAACAGAGAAAGCAATGCTTATATCTATCTGATAAGGATGATGAGTAGTAGACGATGGCCAATTCTCTCAGACCTCATCAACACATTCAATCCAACAATTTTCACACACACACGCACCCAAAAAGTTCACAATCACCTCGTAAAATTTTAGAGAGTCATTTAAGCTGATTAAACCATACAGATCTTATGTATGATAGAAATAAACATTCAACATAATGACATAAACTGTAGCGGTGTCGAGCGCCGGATACAAGAATTGAGCTCCTGGGATTCCACACAGGCAACCATGAGATCCTTCTGTCTCACACACTTATCGTCATTGTTCTTGTTCAAAGACAAACAACCAAGCAAGGATACCATCTCTTTCATACATGGTTTCCCTACTGCACCAAACCTTTCCTGCCCAGAATCCTATCAGAATCTGATCATCCACACACACACGCGCGCGCGCGCAAAGGAGCTCTTATTAGGTTCTATAAAATCCATTAATGCTAGAGTTGGAAAGAGAAAGCGAGTAGTTAATTGCCTGAAGAATTTCCATGATCTGGAAAAGTTTTTGACAATATGGTGCCTTTGACAATCTTGCAGTGGAATTATATATAAACTCTTCAGTTTCAGAAAAACACAAATATAAACCCAATCGATGCAATACTACGCATGAATATTAACCACTATGATTCCTTCTTTTGGCTCATATGAAACTGCGTCCATGATGCAATTTAGCAAGAGGCATCCCAATCCATAATGCACTTCTCATGAAACTCCTACAAAATTGTAATAGAGCCCTCCAAGTATTAACATCTTCCACATATATCCCTATGGTTGCTAGTTGCAAATAAAAAATAAAAATGTTAAAACACATAAAAAGATTGTTAAAATTCAGACCATCATAACAATGCTTTTAAAGGATATTAAAAGTCAATTACAATCTATACATCTCTGCATATTTCTGCATGTTACATTGACTCAACCTAACTCACATAAATTTCTCCTGAAGGTAAGATGTTTATCCTCCATGAAAAGAACCAGAACAATATATGTGGTTGCCTATTTCATCCCCTACACAATATAAGTTTGTTCACAATCCTTATCACCTCAGAGAATCAGATGTATAAATTTGTAATGGAGGAAGGGAGAAGGAAAATTTTAAATTGAATCCTTTATATTCATCCAATCATTTTTTTTAATTATGATTTTAAATCTTATATTGGTGATTTTCTATTTTATGAAGAAACTTCAATGTGAAATAGAATATTAGAATTTAATATGAATTGTATCATTTTCTTATAGTTTAATTTTTGGGACTAATGGTTGCCCAATTCAGATACATCCCAGTTTTGTAGGTTTCTGTGGATGGCTGGTGATTGGTTTGTGATACTCTTCATCATGATGAAAGCATGATGGAGAAGGCATGCAGCTCAAGGGGCTGATGGCAGAAAGAGAAGCCTGGGCCAGGTGTTGCTCCCCAGCACTGCTTTTATATTGTTTTCTACTGGGTTCCAGTACCTTGATTGATGTCAACAGATTTGACAGGTAATGTTGACTTTATGATATATATATATATTTATATTTATATATATATTGCAGGCAATGTATAAAGGTGATAATTGGATCACTTGAAATTCACAAAAAAAACATATAAGTCTTCACTCATCAAATGTAATAGTTTGAAGGAAGCAAATCAATCTGGTCTTGTGTGGCTATGGAAGCAGAGCAATCTTGTCTTGTCATTGTTTGATTTATTTATGTGTACATCTTCCATGTGAATGAATGGTTGTAAAACAATAGGAAAATGTTGATCAATAATTGTAGATGTTAATCCATAATCCAATTTGAAGATGAGCAAGCTGAAGTATCTTTGTCATCAGTGAGCTAGTTAACAGACTGGGATTTGGCACCTATCAGCTGCTAAAAATCATTTTGTTTTCCCTCCAATGTGTGGAGAAACTGCACCCTGATTTGGTCTAATCCATGTTCCATACAGGATAATATAAATGATTATGAGAACTAGTGTTTTGCCACATGAAAAGACTGTCCCTACTGAAGCACCATGTCTTATCACCAAACAAGAAAAAAAAAAAGGAATAGGATCTCTGCAAGGGTGACCCATGCAGACAAAAGACAATCCATGGCACACTGTAGTTACTGTGTTAGGGTCCTTTACAATCATAAGAAGAAAAGTTGAATTGATACTTTGTTGGTTGCAGCATCAACATTTTGAATCATAAGGATGAGAGCTACATAACAACTGCAGATTTAATGGGTTCAACAAAACTGTAATTTCTGCATATTGTAGCACTCTATTCATCTAGGAAGCCTATACTAAATCTGCTGAAACAATTCATTTTGAATCATAAGGATGAGAGCTACATAACAACTGCAGATTTAATGGGTTCAACAAAACTGTAATTGCTGCATATTGCAGTACTCTATTCATCTAGGAAGCCTATAATAAATCTGCTGAAACAATTCAAGAAACTAACATGATATTGACTTGTGGAGAAGATCGATATCGGAAGGCATTTGGAAGGGCCTAACTCATGGAATCAATCTTTATGGTGTTAACAGTGTAGTTGCCTGCTGCAAACCATAGCCAATCAGTAAGATCAGAGAGCAGATTGCAAGAATGAATGTGAGGCCAAGAATCATGTATTTTATTCTAGCAATTAAGACTCATAACCACTGTTTGATCTCCGCAGATGGAGATCAGATGAGTGGTCACTTAAAAGTCTCACCAATTATCTTCTCATTCTTTTGTTGTTTGCTTTTCTCAAAAAGATTTCATGTCAGTCCTTACAATACTTTCTGATTAGGAAATAATGCAAGGGGGATGTGGTAGTCTGAAAAGAAATGCTTACTAAATCTTAGAAAGGAGAAAGGAATGCAAGACATCCCTCTCATCCTCTCGACGACAATTTCTACATGATTCTTGGCCTCACATGCTAAAAGTAAAACATGCCATGATAAAAGCCTTGAAGACTCTTATCATACCATATGCAACAAGATAGCATTCTCTTGCAGGTTGTTTATGGTGGAGGAAGACTAGTGTCAGATATCAGAGAAGGTGCATTATTATACTTGGAGATGACAAGAAGACACTGGAAAAGAACCAAAGCTACAAGGTGATAGATACCCTGGGCAACATAAGACTCTGTTGTTGTCACAATTTTCCCTTGGTTTCAAATTCTTCCTCTATTTTATGCACCTCTTTTGTACGAATAGGCTGATGCAAGACATATATGAAGCAGGAATCTTCTCGAGAACAGATGCAATGAATGAGCTTTTGCTTTTCTATGTGAGGATATTTTAAGGTCAATGATTCAGTGGCATGGAGCAATTGCCCTTGCTCAGATGGAGTCCCACTTGACAAGAGAAGTAAATTACTGCAATTATGAGCTTGGGTTTCAGGGCATGGGGTCCCACAGGTGGACATCTATTTGAAGAGTAGCTGGCCATGTTCAATCATCCAAGCTATTGCTGCCATTGTGGGCAGTGGGTGGTAACATCTACTGGTTCTGAGGAGCCTGCACATCACAGTCAAAAAATCTCAATTATGGAAAAGGTTCACCAATCATCCATCAAACCTGTTCTAAGATGATGGTGATGATGAGTTGAAGCATTCAGAATTAGTTTGACATACTTCATCACATTTCTAATGCTACATAATTAGTTTCATGTGGATCTGAGTGTGACTCAATTTACCATGCTGAAAATTTCATAGTACAAACACTTCTTCATATTCACAAAGACCCCAATTTATGGAAGTCATTTTCTTGCCAAAGTAAACTATTCTTTTTTTTGGGGGGGGAATTTAGTTCTTACTGGATTCAGATATTCTTCACATAAATTTTGGTAGAATTGATTCTCTGACTTCCTCCCTATTTGACTTACTTGAAATTACTATATAATTGCACATTTGATAAGATAACCCACTTGGGAAAATCTAAATGTAGAATCATGACATATTTGTTTCAGTCAACTTATCTTTTCCCTCTCAAACTTAAATGATCTCATCATCATTCTATCTAGTCATTTTTGCCCCCTGATATACCTAAAAGTCATATTTGCACAATTTGATCCACAAGACTTAGCTCAATTCAAAGACACACATATATATTTATATATAAAAGTAATTTTTTAGGAGTAAATTTCTAAGAAAAAATTTATATTTTAAATATTTCTCAATTAGTACCCATAATTTTATTTTATTTTCTAATAGTATCCCTAATTAAAAAATATCTGAAGTATTCTAATATATATATATATATATATTACAGTGACCTATTATAGTATTTTAGTTTGTTATAATGTTTTAACCATGACAACCAAAGAGTAAAATGTCACTTTCAGTATCTTTCAATAGAGTTCATAGTGTTTTCGACATCTCAATAATTACTATAAATATTATTTAAAATATTATAAATGAGTTAAATAAAAATACTATAACAGTTGAAAACTAATTAGAAAAAGATGAATTTTAAAAAAGATATTTTAAGTTTTTAAAATAGGGATACTGATTAGAAAAAAAATAAAAAAAGGGGTACCCTTTGAAAAATACTCAAAATATAAATACTTTTTTTAAAATTATATATACTATGATCGACTATTTGTTATCTAAAATGAATGAAAATTGGAATTTGATAGTGAACCAAATCTAATAATTTATTTATCGAATCAAATGTGAATCAATTGACTGAGATCAGAATAATACTCGTTGAAAATTCTTCTCTAATTTATTGAAAGAAAGATAAGCTTGTCTTTTTCGTCAACCTTTCCTTGTTGACCATGGAATCGAAATGAACTCGATCGATCACACGCGCAGATGAAAGACAAAAAAAGTCCAATCATAACTCACCACAAAAAGAGAAAAAGAAATTTTAAGCAACACAAATTAAATCATAATTCGCCACACACAAAAAAAAAGAAAAAGAGGATTGCCGTTACCGTCAACTAACGTCGATACCGGGTCTCATCCGGTGGAGGCTGCGACCGCTGCGCCGGTTTCTTAAACGGCCCCGTCACCGTTTCGTGCTCCTCCTTCTCACCGTGTCCGTTATTCCTCGCCGACCCACTCCACGGATGGCGGCTGCGACCCCTGCGGAAGCCTCGAGGCTTGACTTATTTCCCCACGTCTCGAACGCTGCTCTCCTTCTCCTTTGAGCCCCATAAGGTAATCGTCTAAGGGAGATCTCTCCAACCCCTTCGTTCCCAGCGTCAGAACGAGGGTTTTATTCGCTGCGGCCCCTTTTCCTCCCTCCTCTTTGGTTCGCCCCTTCGCCTCTCTTGTTTCTGGTGGGAGAAATTGTTTCGAGTTTGGATCTTTTGGAGGCAAAGGCAAAGAATTTGATTCGGTTTGTTAAGGGATTTGGAGAAATGTGAGGCTTTCTTTATGGGGTGCTTGTATTGGGTCTTGTGGATCTCGATCCCCACCACCAAATAGATAGGATCGGAAGAGGTGAGGAGGTGATCAAGAAGAAGAAGGAAGAGACGGAGAGGGACGAGCGAGATCACGGCATGGGTGAGTCCATCCTCACCACCCTGTCCATGGAGAACCACCACCACCACCCTCCCCAACCATCCACCCTCCTCTCCATGGACCCCGCCGGCCCGCCGGCGGTGGCCGTCTCCGCCCACAATGACTGCGACCACGAGCTCTCCATCATCCAGCAGCGCCGGGAGACCGTCCTCTCCGGTGCGCCCGACATCAATCTCCCGCTCTTGGTCGACCAGTCCCCTCCGCAGCAGCCTTGGGACCATGACCCCATGGACGTATTGGAAGTCGGCCTCGGCCCCCAGATCTACGACCATGATGCCGTCCTCCACCTCCCCAAGGCAGGCGGGTGCGTCGGTGGCGCCGCAGGGGCCCGTAAATGCGCCAAGCGAGGGGACAGCATATGGGGCGCGTGGTTCTTCTTCAATTTCTATTTCAAGCCTGCGCTTGTGGAGAAATCCAAGAGCAAGATCATCCGCGACCCGAATGGTGTCTCAGGTTTCGACAAGTCCGACCTGCGTCTCGATGTGTTCCTTGTCCAGCACGACATGGAGAACATGTACATGTGGGTCTTCAAGGAGCGGCCGGAGAACGCCCTGGGAAAGATGCAGCTGCGGAGCTACATGAACGGGCACTCACGCCAAGGGGAGCCCCAGTTCCCCTTCAGTGTTGATAAGGGATTTATGCGATCTCATCGGATGCAGAGGAAGCAATACAGGGGGCTGTCCAACCCACAGTGCGTCCACGGGATCGAAATAGTGAGGTCACCGAACCTCTCGGTGGTTGCAGAGGCCGATCGGAAGAAATGGATGGAGCTCACCGGCAGGGATCTGAGCTTCTTGATCCCACCAGAGGCCTGTGATTTTGAGTCATGGAGGAATCTTCCGAGCACAGATTTTGAGCTCGAGAGACCTCCACCACCTCTGAAGAGCGCATCACATCCCAATTCGAGGAAATTGCTAAATGGTTCAGGTCTTAATCTTTCAACACAGCCATCAAATCACGCAGGTGTAGATTGTATGGATCTTTCTCCAGTGTACAACAAACGCAGGAAGGATTTCTTTTCCCATGGGGCGAACGAGGATATTTGTATGTCCGGCAATCCTTATTCAGATAGACCTCAAGATATGGAAGTTCATCCAGCCGAGCCATCCTGGGTGAATGAGTTTACTGGTGTAATGAGACACGCATGTGGGCCGGTGACCGCTGCAAAGACAATATATGAGGACGAAGAAGGGTACTTGATCATGGTGAGCTTGCCTTTCTCTGATCAGCAGCGGGTGAAGGTATCCTGGAAAAACACTCTCACACATGGAATAGTAAAGATATCATGTGTCAGTACTGCTCGGATGCCTTATATAAAGCGACACGATAGAACATTCAGGCTCACGGATCCTTCCCCGGAGCATTGCCCTCCAGGAGAATTTGTGAGAGAAATACCACTAGCTACACGAATTCCTGAAGATGCCAAGCTGGAAGCTTACTATGATGAGTCTGGAACTGTTTTAGAGATAATGGTACCTAAACATAGCGCTGGACCAGAAGAACACGAGGTACGGGTATGTAGGCGCCCTCCTCATCTAGGTGCCAATGAGCTTATGTTGACATAATAGGCAGTAATTTAGTATGTATTGGTTGGTTTCCATGGTTAATTTTCCATTGTTTACTAACTCTGTATCATAAAAAGGAAATTATGAAATGAAAGTTTATCTTTGTCATGTGAACTTCTCTTGCAAATTTGTTTTACTAACTTGGTGTTTTGTGATGTTCAATCAGCACATAAACTGGGAAGTTAAGGAAAGATGGCATAGATTCTCTTTACTTCATTTGCCTTCTCAAGTTTATTTTGACATTGGAATTGAGTTAAGAGTTACAAAATTCTTTCTCTCTCTCTTATAGGCATAACCATTTGTCTTTATGGTTCATCTGTGAATTGGCACCTCAGTCCCAGTATGTAGCTCTTTTGGATTAAGAAGCAAAAGAATATTTTAGTATATACCTTCAAATGGTACAACTTGTTGAGATCACTTTACATTAGATATTTTTTTCTCATAATTTGTACATATAATTTTGTATGCTGTGTTCAAATAGATGGGCCTTCTGCATTCGTTTTTGCAAGTCATGGCACTTAATGAATTTGTACTCTATGTTGGATAGATTTCTTAAGCTAAGCATGAGCTCCGAAGTCAACCTTGATTACCCCATAAAAGGACTTCATAAGTCACCCTTCATGTAATCAGCTTCTTACTTTTTGCTAATCATCCCACCTGTACTTCCATCTCTTAGTAGCAGCATTGCTGGATGACATAGATCTTATACTTGATCATGTGGAAATTATTCATTATAGTACAGAAACATGTTGAAGTATGCTTCTTAGATTTAAAGATGGGGCCTTCGCAATGTGTTTATGGAGGAAACAAGTGGTGGAAACCTTGTTCACTGTGAAGTCCCTTCTTCTAGCATGCATAGGTTGATCAGTACAAATTTGTAGTGTTGTTGAACACAGTTGTGGTATGGAAATCCATTTTGAGTGCAAAATTTGAGAAGAGGAGAAACCAGAGGTTATGATATAAGAAGAAGAGAGAAAAGAGAGGAAAAAGAGAAGAGGAGAGAAAGTTGAAGGGAAAAAAAAAAGGAAAAGAAGAAAAAGGAAGAAAATAGAAGCGAGAGAAAGGAAAAAGAGGAGAAGAGAAAGAAAGTTGAAGGAAAAGGAAAAGAAGAAAAAGGAAAGCAGTAAACAAAGAAGAGAGAGAGAGGGAGAGGAAAAGAAAGAGGAATGTCTCTCACCTTCTACTTTCGTTTCTTATTCTTGTGATTGCGTTTCATTCAATAAAATGCATACATGTTGTTGATACATGATTAAAAATCATTTATGATATGCATGTTTTGATTTTCTGATATAGGCTGAGTTAAATTGTATGATCAATTTATGATTATATTATAATTCGAGGCATTGCAGCATATGATTGTAATCATGAAAAATGATATATGGGTTGATGAGTGACATGAAATCTTGTATATATTAAATTTGTAAACTTACTATCTCATTTGAGTATATTTCTAATCATAAAATAGAAAATTAGAGTTGGAAAACAGGACTAATTATATCTCTTATAGTTAGTTATCTTTATTATTTTGATTTTTATAATTTTAAAAATTATATTGATATTTTTATAATTACAGAGATAAAATATTTAATCTTATTTCTTCTCATATCATCGATTTTACTGTTAAAAAGATAGATACAAAAATAATTTTATTATTTTCATCATTCAAAAAATATTAATTTTATAGAAGGATCGTTATCCTGTGAAAGTTTTGTTATATCTATCCAACAACAACGTCGATGATGATTCTTATCTCCTATATTATCTTATTTCTCTTGTTTTGTTATCCTGATTTCGTCTTGCCGATGATGATTCTTATCTCCTATATTATCTTATTTCTCTTGTTTTGTTATCCTGATTTCGTCTTGTCGATGATGATTCTTTATCTCCTATATTATCTTATTTCTCTTGTTTTGTTATCCTGATTTCGTCTTGCCAGTAATGTTACTATTGGGTAGGCATTCCAAAGCATAGGTAAGCTTTTATAGAAATTATCTTTTTAAGAATAATAAAATTATATTTTTAACGATATTTATGTATGTAAAAATAGACGTGATATATTTCATTGAGAGGAGAAATAAGATTAAATATTTTATTTTTATAATGATAGAAAAGTCAAAACGGAAGGAGTTCGTGGACGGAAGCAAACGTGGCAGCCATGCAAGGTCGTCTCAGCTTCCACGTCTGCTGACGAAGAGAGGTTGTGGATCGCTGTCCAGGCCAGACAGGATCCGCGTTCTTCTTGGGACCTGCGTCCGCATTAAAAGGAAGCAAACGTGGTATGTGGAAGTGGGCCTCGGTGGAGGAAAGCTGAACCCTGTTTGAGGACAGGGAGTCAAATCCTGACTCCGTAGTTGATCAAATCGGGCCTGCTTACCCAAGACTAATTAGTTCGGGCTGAACCGAACTCGAGTGAACCCGATCGAGCGATGCGATCAATCTCCATGCTGACGCGCACGATCAGGCTCGCATCTACTCCTTCAAATTGACCGCTTGTTAAATGTGGAGCCCATGTGGGCCCCGACCCCACTATGGGATCCACCGACCTCTCGAAATGCGGTGCACCAACCGATGGAGCGATACCTTTCGCTCACCGCCTTCGTTACCCGGTTGTTTTATTCGCGACGCAGCATAGGGTCACGCTGGATTTAGTTTGCTATTATTTTTATTTGCCTTGCCGTTTTAACTGGAAAAGGGTAAGCCGAAGTATCAACAAGCCCGCACGGCATCAAGCACGAAGCAGGAAAAAAAAAGGTTTTCCATTGGTCAGAATTCGCCGGCCCACAAACTAGACCAATAAGGAAGTGCCATTACCACATCTGATGACTAGGCCGCTTCGTTGAGTCGGTGACTCTTCTCGGCCGTTTCATACGACGGAGCGCCAGCTCAGTTTCGGCTTATTTTGCCGATCCCACTACTCGTTATATACGACGCCCATCTCACGCTCTGCTCTCCGATCTCCGACCTCGAGCGGCTTCATCTTGATCGATCTCTGACCTCGACTAGTCTCGTTTCCTTGACTCGATTCGTACAAGGTACTTCTTCTCGATATCAAAATGACCGGATCTTTTAATCGCTGGGCCGATGGTTTCGAGATCTAGATTTGTGATCCCGGATCCGGTGGCGCTTCGCTCTCGTCAACTTTGCTTATATTCGAAGAATCGATTCTTTGCTTCCAACTGAGTTCCTCTTTTACTGCATCAGTCTTTGATTTGGTGATCTTCGTTCATTTACAACTACGTAAAGATCCCTCTGATCCAAACTGTTTCTTCACCGCTTAGCTTGTTGGTCGAATTGAAAGGAGAAGATTAGGGATTTTTTGCTGTAATTTTCGATTAACGTTCGAATCTATGATTCAAATGTGTTACGATTTACTAAGTTTTGCTAAGATTGTGTGTGAGATCTTGGGGTACTGAGGATTTTTAACCAAATGGTGCAGATCGGTGCTCTCTTGCGAGATCCGAGCAATGGCGAAGGAGACTGCCAATGGCGAGCAGCATACCATCACGAGGCCGCCTCCGACTCCTTCGCCACTCCGGTTTTCCAAATTTTTTCAGGTGAAAGACTGATGTGTATTTTCATGTTTGTGATCATATGGATCCTGCTACCAGAGCTGTGGCTTCTTTCAGTTCATCATCATGTACAGCATATACTGGACTTGGAACTAGTAAAATGTCCGGGTTTGGTAGAAGAGCTACATTTCTTTTCAGTCCACTATCATGGACTGGTGCACATTGTTCAGATCTAGTGATGTACATGAAAAGTCATTATTGCTTATAGTTCAGATCTACTCGTGATCTTTGAATTCTACAATCATTTCATCTCTGTTTCAGAAATTTGTTTGTGGATGTTGTCTGCTTATCATGCTTTTGCTGAAACCTTGTCTTCATTGCAGCCCAATCTGCGAATTCTGGTTACTGGAGGGGCAGGATTCATTGGATCCCATCTTGTTGACAAGTTGATGGAAAATGAGAAGAATGAGGTATGAATCAGAGGATGTGATTATGTTGTACATCTAATATGCCCGATCACTCACTGATAGCTTCGTAGATCAATATTCATTTGCTAAAGTCTACATTTGGCATGATATGCATGCTGCTTTTCTGAAGTAACTAATCTAAATCATCAATATGTTCCATTGCTATTGATAGTAGGATGCATGACGTGAGACATAGACAAAACTGCACAGTTATAAAATCTATTTACTTCTTTGATCCTTTCCAATGATTCTAGAACCAGGCACCTCCCCGACCTGATTGGCTTCCACAAATTGTGGAAGAGATCCGATTATCATTTCTTCATGAAGTTGATTTTTCAATAAAATGTTACCCACAATGTGTGTGTGTGTGTGTGTGTGTGTGTGTGTATGTAATATATATATGTAGTATATATATGTATATATATATATGTATATACATGTACATGTACATGTACATGTATATGTACATGTATTCATATTAAATAAAACAGATATATCGACCATATGAATTAATGTTCATATCTGACAAATAAGTTTCAAGTTATGTGTTCCCTTATATCTGAAATCTCCAGGTTATTGTTGTGGATAACTACTTCACTGGCTCCAAAGACAACCTTAAAAAATGGATTGGGCATCCAAGATTTGAGCTTATTAGACATGGTATCTTCTTTACAATTATCTATGAATGTGTCAGTTATTAATTTCTGTCACTGTTTTATGTCTATGTTGGATTAAAATCTTCAGTTTTCTCTTGATGGAAATTTCAAGGATGATGTACATGATACGACACCTTTAGATTCACCTTTTTCCATTGCACTTGAATATTAGACTGGGTTATTGATTTTTAAAAGACTATACTACAATAGGGCAGTGTTGCGTGATAAAGATTGATTTACCTGCATAGATAATATTTCAACTTAGTTGTTTTTGGTAGTGTTATAAACTCATCACATTTTTGTTCTGATTTTGTACACATAGTAGTTGATAACAAATAGCAAGAAGTGAACATTTGATCTATAAACTTTAATGGTTTAAATATGTATTTTTTTTATTTCTTTGGTCTAATAAATACATAAAGATTAGAGAGACTGACATTGTCAGATGATCTATAAAGCGTTGTCTTAGAACATTGCAGTTCAAGGATCTAAGCTTGATAGGAACTTTAAGTAAACAAAATTTTGGGAGAAAATTATTGATCAATTAGTATGTTTTAGCATCTCTTGGTGGAAAAACTATCTCCAAGTCTATGGGGGAGAACCTCAACATCATGTTAATGTGCAAAACACTCTGATTAGTCACCTCCTTATAAGATTTGTTTATCCTTAATCTTCATAAAAATATTAAGTAAGCTCTTGTTAATCATGTTCTTCACCTGGTTTAACTATAGCTGATACTATCTTTGACATGTTTTCTTCATGTGCTATTCATATGTTTATTATTTGCCTCTGTGCTTCACTTATTTCCAGATGTTACGGAGAAATTGTTGGTCGAGGTTGATCAGATCTATCATCTTGCTTGCCCAGCTTCTCCCATTTTTTACAAGTACAACCCTGTTAAGGTTTGTATCATTACCATGGAATGCGAGGAAAGCTGCTTTTGAGGACAGAACCTCCTCATATCGCTTGTTTTACCGTACCTTACATGATTATTGTATCAGTTTGATTGCTTGTCTATTCATATGTCATACATACTGAACTTTAAGTGATAACATCAGCATTTGATTTTTACCAGACAATAAAGACAAATGTTATTGGCACCTTAAACATGTTGGGGCTTGCCAAAAGGGTTGGAGCAAGGTGGATTTATGCTGTTCGTTATTTCTTTTTCGATGTCATGCTCTTTGTCTGTGGTGACATGTTTTAGTTATCCATGTATCTTTTTATCTTACAGGATCTTGTTGACATCAACCTCAGAGGTATATGGTGATCCTCTGGAGCATCCTCAGAAGGAAGAGTATTGGGGCAATGTTAACCCAATAGGTGTGCCATACACATCTATGGATTTTCTGATCTGATTTCTACTCTCTATGCTTCTATTTATCATCTTTATTTTGTCTGTTTGTCTCCTACAGCAATCATATGCATTACATTCTCCTCTTACACTTGGATTATCCACCAATTTGCTCAAATGAGCATTTGTTTCAGTCAGACTTCTGACACGTTTTAGTGTATCTCAATTCCCAAATATAACTTTGCAACTTGTAGTGGATAAATGCCAGAATAAACTTGATATGTGGGGCACACTTGGACTTCCTAACTTAAGTCCATTATAATTTTCATATAATTATTTTAACATATGGATTGGCCTTGGTTGTTTCTAATTTGCATATGAATTGGAACATACATAATACACATGTATAGTGGTGTTTCTCATATGTGAATTATCATGTGTAGGAGCCGTTGAGCAAACTGTGGTTAAGCATTGTCCTGTACCCTTTGCTTCCATGCTTAAAACAGTACTTTTAACTTCATTTTTCCATGTAGTGTTACTGTATTCTAGCTGTTAAAAGCACTAGAACACGAGTATAGATAAGAGTCCATTTGAGTTATCGATCATTGCAATTGTGTTATAATTGTTATAATTCCTGGCTTTTTTCCCACAGGAGTCAGGAGTTGCTATGACGAGGGGAAACGTGTGGCAGAGACACTGATGTTTGATTATCACAGGCAGCATGGCATAGGTATGCCAAATGTAACTTCTTTTTTTTTTGGCTGGGAGGAGGGGGTTGTTCATTAGATAGGCTAAATAGTGATCCGGTTGAAATAATCCTGGTACTTTCGCTAAAGTATTTTACCTTCTTTTGATGTATACTCTTGTCAGAAATTCGAATCGCTAGAATCTTCAATACATATGGACCACGCATGAACATTGATGATGGCCGTGTAGTTAGTAACTTCATCGCTCAAGCAATTCGGTATTATGCTTGCATTCTTGATGTCTGTTATGCATTCTTTTGAATCAATATATAGTCACTTTTCAGTGTCATTGATTGTCTCGTCTTTAATCATCATTTTGCTAATTCCTTCTACTCTGTTGCCAACAGAGGTGAGCCACTAACGGTTCAATCACCAGGAACACAAACTCGAAGCTTCTGTTATGTTTCTGACATGGTACACATCCTATGTTTAGAATTCATCACCGAAATATTGATCACAACCTGGTTGTTTGATTATATAATCTTTTAAAAAACTGAAGGTTGACGGACTTATCCGGCTGATGGAAGGAGAGAACACCGGTCCTATTAACATAGGGAACCCAGGTAACTCTTAAATTTCCTTTGTTCTATTTCGCATGGTGTTTTGGTCTCCTAATGGAAGCAGCAGTCTGGGGCTTGTTGGTACTAGAGAGTGTGGTATGATGTTTAATTTCCTCTGTCTAATTGCATTGTATATGCTGCAGGTGAATTTACGATGATGGAGCTGGCCGAGGCCGTCAAGGAGGTCAGTAACATTCTTGAAAATGGCAATAGCATGGATCAATAGTTCCATAAAGCCTGCTATCATCCCTGCAGTGACTTTGCCATGACCACTTTGCAGAAATTCCTAATCTTGATGTTGCTCGACAGTGTTTCTATCTCGAACTGTTATCTCATCCCATTTGATTTATTTATCAGCTGATCGACCCAGCAGTGCCTGTGAAGATTGTGGAGAACACACCTGATGACCCCAGACAGAGGAAGCCAAACATCACAAAGGCCAAGGAACTACTTGGATGGGAGCCTAAGATTACTCTTCGGGAAGGCCTACCGCTTATGGAGGATGACTTCCGGCAGCGGCTGGGTGTATCAAAGAAGCATATCAATTAGTCCCAAGTCTATTTCCAAAGAAGTTGCATCTCCACGGCATTTGTGCATCTTATCGGAATAAGCCAATCTGTCGTGTCTATCCAATTACTTGGTAAATATCAAGAACGGTTGAAATACTTATAGTACCTTCAAAGACAAAAATGAACCAAGTATATGATGAATGTTCATGCAAGTATGTATCGAGAACAGTAATACACTGATGTATTTCTTTGGTTATTTCTGCCTTCCTAAGAAGCTAATCTGTTTGATGCATGGCATGTGTCTTGAACCTCTTTAGTACCCATGAATTTTATATACAGGCTGATGAGGTCGCAGATCCTGATCCATGTTTCTAATCCGGGCTAATTATATATTATCTCTTATAATTAATTATTTTTATGCAGGCTAATTATATATTATCTCTTATAATTAATTATTTTTATGATCCTTATGATCAACGACGATGTAGGAAAAATGAAATTAAATATTTTATTTTGTAAGTATAGAAACGAAATATTAAAGATAATTAATTATATAAACTAATATGTAATTAGCCGTTCTAATCCTAGTCTATGTAGTCGTGTTGTACTAGATCAACATTTCTAGAGTTGAGTAGCATTTGGTCCATGTTTGTGTTAGTGAAAGCTAATCCAGCGGAAGGCTGACCGCTGGATCCTTCCACGAGAAAGCCACTGTTTGGCAAGGTTTATTCACTGATGTCAGATTAAGACATCCATTCATTTGGTCTTGAAATAGTTACATGTGGATTTCATGATCAACGCAAGGACCAGAGGAAATCAAATTCAAGGTACTTAGGCTACACGTCATGACATACCAAAGGCTTGCAATTGAATCACCAAATTAAAAGCTCTGTTCAAAGTAAATAGTGTAAGTCTCCATGTAAAAGTCTCTCATTTGAGCCTACAGGTTTAGCCATAATAGTTATTTGACAGGCTCTGTTAGGTTCAGTTTATTCTCACTTCTAGGTCCACCATAACTTGTTAGCTTCCAGATTGATGTAACATAGGTAATAGCTTCAAGAAGGCTTCCCATAATCAAATCAATCCATTTCTTTGCTAGATGACGCACAAAAGTCAAGAGGAAACTGTCGAGTGTGGGAATGGCATGCTGACGACAAGGAAAGTTAAGATTCATGAACCCTCCAAACCTATGAAAAGAAGAAACACGAGACTTGCTTTGAAGGGAAGAGTTCGAATAAGCAAAATATTTGGTAGAGGGGCCCCTTCTAATCTTAGAGGTCAACAGTAGATGGTCTCCAGCTTAAGGAGGGGTAACAGGTAATTTGACACTTGTGAATCAGCACTTTGAGAGAAGCAAGCAAAGAGTGGCATAAAAAAACATCTCCATTAAAAATTAGAAAGAGACATCAACTAGAGACACTTCTAAAAGCTATAAAAAGGATAGCAGTCTTTTTCCGAGTATAAGATTCAGGCTATGCAGTAAGATACATGGACAAAATGTTGATTGTTGGAGCTTCATTTGATATTTGCTTGGGAATTGAAAAAGGCTGGCCAGCAGAATACTTTTCAAGTTAAAGAACAAATAACTGTTAACTTCTACCTTCATGATATATTCTAAGCCCAGTACAGATATACCTTAGATGTGAACCAATCAAGTTAAACTTAGATGCTAATTAAGCAGAAGCAGACTAAACCTGTAAACATGCCTAAAGATCAGGAAAATGTAATAAATCGCATGCTCCAAAAGAAAAAGGTACCACAAAAAAATGTCAAACTGATAGCCCACACTTGTATTCCTCCAAATGATGTTTTGAATCACTCAGAAGATAGATAAGGTTGAAAGGTTAATCGTTTCATTCACTGAAACAACTCAATCTTTTATTAACTCCCTCGTTTATCACACTCATGCATGCGTGGTCGCATAAATGTAATAGTTATTCAAGACTGCAAAGCCACAGTTGGTTGCAGAACAAGTTCTCAATTATAAACCATGTCACAAACAAGCATAATGCACAATCATTATTAGAATATATCCCTTCTAGTGTCAACCCATTAAAGGCTTCATTTGTTATATCTGATCCAGTAAAAGAGCAGACAAGATCCAGTGGCTATCAATTAACTGGTCCTACAACACCACCCTTCAGCATTAAGAGACCAGCTCTACCCTTGAAGGTGCACTCTAATTTGAGTCTTTGACCACAGCAACCAGTTTGGTGGACCAAGATAAACAAAATAGATAAATATAGAGAGTTATAAAGACAGAGACAAGACTGCACATAATTGATACAAACACAAGACAAAGAAATGAACAACTTCAGATGAGGAAGACCAACAACAGATAAAATGCTTAAAGCTTCAGAACCAGATAGAATGGTTGATTTGCCACCAAAAAAGAAAAAATGTTAGCCTGACCAGTTGTTGTAACTCACTCAATTCCATTTCTTCTCCAACTCAGGATCAGTCCATTGTAAAATACAATAGGAGCAAAATCTATCGAAACTCTTGAAGTACAAAATGTAAAATATGAAGGTGAAAGGCATAGTGATGCAAAAAGCTGGTGAACAGAAGGATTCATGAACCTATCAACTCTTTCTCATTACAAACTAATAATGGGCCACATGACAAGAAAACTGCAAGCCTCAAATGGAGAGGAAAACTTTGGTCATGTATCGAAGTCTTTGAAATGGATAAGCCAAGCCCATTCCGTGGGGCAATTTAGCTTGTTAGGAAAAGAGATGAGCTCGAAGAAACCATTGTCGCCGTCATCCCACTAATGAGCGTCCTACAGTCAGAATAAGGACACAAGGCATCCGAAACATTGTAGTACAATGGATGAATGGAAATGCTCGACTGCGGATCGAGCATCCTTACCGCGAGTATCTCTACTAAAGCTTAATCTTGCAAGAATTCGACCTAATACTACATTCCATCTGATGTGAATCTATGTCAAGGTCTGATCTCAACTCACGCATCATTCGCATTAGCTACCGTTCAATCAGATCACATCACAAGTTGGATCGTTTCTAGGCATCTAAGTAAGAAGATCTGCTAACCACTGGATGCATCGGAGAGGAAGGATGGATGAAATTACCTGCGAGGCCGGCCGGCGATAATGGCGAATCCGATGAGGAAGGGCTAGTTGCGGTCTCACCCCCGCCTCAAGAACACCGGCCACCGATCGGACTTCCTCGTCGCTCTCCCCTCCGCCCGTGGCTATTTGCCTCCTCATCCCCCAAGCAACCGCAACGCCCTCCCTTCACGAATGTTAGTTGGTGATGAGCCGAACTGGTCTTCCATGGGTTGGGCCATTCACTGTAGACTCAGCCCAAGAATATGAATGATTACGGGTAGAATACCTGCTATTTTATCCGCATCGGAACCCGAATCCGTACCTCATGAGCAACGATAGTAGATGATCATCAACCCAGCTCTAATATCAAAGATCGTTCCAGCCGTCCATTCATCTTTCGTTCCCGTTTTGTCGGCTTTTGGATGGGTCATGAGTTAGGTTGGCTCTAAATTCCTAAATACGTTTTATTCATGAATATTCGTTCGATATCAGTCGCATATAATCATTTCCAACAATAATGGCCATAACAACAACCAACAAACTATAATACGCTAATTATTTGAGGTTGGCTCTATGATATAGCATCTTCTCATAGAGATCTTATCTCCAATTGCGTGAGTGATGTAAGGGAAAAAAATACCATATGGTGATAGGAAATATATGTGGCTACAATAAGATTAACGCTACATTAAGGGGCTATGATTTCTGCACTTATTAGGAGTATCAATTCTTAGTCGGATCCTAGCTGGATCCGATTGGATAAACGATCCTACATTGTCTTGGTAGAGTGCTCCATGGCTCCCACAAACACTACGTGACACTGAAATCCACGTAAGCTATCGCTCGATGGGCCCCGGATGAGGTCTCGACAGAAACCCGTACCATCACATCATCAGTCGGAGAGCAATCATTAATCGGACGGTAGGGACCAAGCCTTATCGCTTCCCATCAAGATCACATCTGACAACCGTTAAAATATCATCAAACGGCCATCGCTTTCTACCGGAAGCGGCGGCGTCCTGGTCCGCAGTGGGTAGAGGCGCTGCCACCAGGCGCGTGTCGGACGCCGATTACGGAGCACCTATCCCACGGTTGGATGACCGACACGTTTCAAATAGAGTTCACCTGTGTTCGTAGTGACGCGGCGAGTCGAGGACGGTGGGCGGAGTCACGGGACTCGATATATGGAGCACGCCGTGGTAGCGAGGGAGGCGGGCTTCGCTTCGTTGATGGGATCGAGGATCTGAAGGCCACCGGATTAGGATCGAACGGCGAGGATGGGTGTGGCGAGCGACGACGTGGTGGTGATCGAGGTTGCGAAGCGGGCAGGCGAGCCGAGCGTCGTCACCGTCAATTGCCCCGACCAGACCGGCCTCGGCTGCGATATCTGCCGCGTAATCCTCGAGTTCGGCCTCTGCATCACCAGAGGAGGTGAAGGCGGCTCCCTCCTTTTATCGTTATTTCTTTCGCTTCATCTTCTCGTGATCTTATCGTTATTTGCCCTGGTATATGCTTTAGTTTAGGGTTTGTTCATTATTCTTGTAAGCTGTACGAACGAGTTTCGAAGCTTTCTTCATCAGATTGTGTTCAATCTGTTCTACTTCCTGATCTCGTGATGGGATGCTATGGTTGATTTGAGTCTACAAAAGATCGAATCTTGGAGTTGTACATGGGACAATTATGTGGCATCTCTTCGGATCTGTTTCTGCATGATAAATTGGTTGATGTAGTGTCTGCAAAACTTCATTTTGTGCATCAACATCCATGTTTCGGAAGATTACCATGTCGAGCTCCTTATCTCCTGTTTGGTTTCAAATTGGCTGCTTGGTCGATTGGGTTTGCCTTTTCAATCTTTTAGCTGAACTTGTGTGTGTTTTGCCTTACTACGCGAAGATGTCTCAACCGATGGCCGATGGTGCTACGTCGTGTTCTGGGTTGTCAAGCTTTCGGCCTCCATGAACATTCAATGGGAGAATTTGAAGAATCGGCTAATGTCCATCTGCCCCTCTTGCTCCATCCCATTCTACTTTGATCTGGTGAATCCACCCACGTCTGCTCAGGTTTATCTTTTGAAGTTGTTCTCTGTGGATCGGAAGGGGTTATTGCATGGTAATAACATCTTTGAACTGCTTGTTAGCTTCCTCAGTTTGGAGATTGGGTTGCTAATCGCTGCTAAATGTGATGCAGATGTCACTCAAGTTCTTTGTGAGCTCGAGCTTTTGATCCACTGGGTTAAGGTCTCAACAACTCCAGATGGTAGAGTCGTGGACCTTTTCTTTATTACAGATGGCATGTGAGTGTAGAACTACGAGTTTTGGCTTTGCACTATTATCTATAGCTGCAGTTCTTAGCTGTTATCTGATTATAAAATTTGCTGACATTTTTTACACCACTGTCAGTGCTTCTATATGGAAAATCTGTTTCTATGATAACTTTCTTTTGTCTGTTATTGAATTGACATGCTTTATGCTAGCGTTTGATCTAATTCCGGTCAGGGTTGTTCTTACTTGAAGCTTGTATATTTGTCGTGCACTTTTCAGTAAGTTTAAGAGTAGCCCCAGTGACACTTTTCTGCTTGTTTCCTACTGTATTTCTAGATTGTGGGCCTAACAACCTGTAATTTGACCAACTTGCCTTAATACTCTATCATGTGATGTTCTCTTGGCTGATGGGATGACTTGTTTCCGCTAATGCTTTAATGTGAAGGCTTACTCAAGATCAGCTACTAAAGATTCTTGTTAGAATATAGAGTCACCTGCTCTTCTAATATGTCCCATGCACTCTGTTTTTGGAGAGAGATTCTTTTTTTTTTTTCCATAATTTTCTTAACCATGTTATTAGGTCTGTGTACCCCACAAATCCCTCTTTGAACATTTATTTTGCACTTGATATAGTATGCTGACCTGTGTTTCTCTAGGGAGCTCCTACACACTAAAGAACGACAGGATGAGACATGTGAAAGATTAATTGCAGTTTTAGGAGAGTCTGTAAATCGATGCGAGATTCAGTTAGCTGAAGATTTTCAACAAGGTGTCTCTTCTCTGCCGCCGGTAGCTGCTGAAGAATTATTTAGCTTGGAGCTTTGTGATGATGAATTTTGTTCACAGGCACTTAGTCCAGATATGAAGAAACTGAAGAAGGCTAATGTCAACATTGATAATTCATTGAGCCCTTCTCACACTTTGCTACAAATCCATTGTGTAGATCAGAAGGGCCTCCTCTATGATATTATGCGGACCTTGAAGGACTGCGATATTCAGGTAGTCCACATTTCCTTATGTCCTAAGTTATTCTGTAACTTCTTTATAAAATCTGATAGTCCTGCACAAATAGGCATGTGTATCTTACTTGGCTAAGGTAGATAGAAGAGAGGGTATATCTATAAGCAATTGTTGTGCTAGTCAGGATTCCTATAAAAGCTTGGAATCTATGTCGACTTGGTGGACAAAAAAAAGGCACTGTGAGAGTAAGCATAAGTAACTTACAGAACTAATGAAGCTATGAAGGATATTTCCTTGTCAGTCTTCTCTCTTTTTCTCGGACCTAACATGTATCATTTTTCAAGATGTTGCTGATTTGTCCTATAATCTTTGGCTGGGAATTATTAATTTATCCACAGCTTACTGCATGTTGATAGTTCCATTTTTTTTTTCTTGTGTTATTTTTAAAATGGATATTTGAGGTACCATGCAACTGATAGCCATGTTCAGGTACTATGGAGTTTCTGTCCTGAAGTAGTACTTTGTAAGGGTCAGGACAGTACTTCCATGCTATTGTCATAACCTTCCATTATAACAAAAATAAACTCACCATGTGTTAATCTTCCTTTGTACTGCTTTTTTGCTTCCCAAATAGATAGCTTACGGCCGGTTCCTATCAGACATGAAAGGCTCTCGGGAGGTGGATCTTTTCATTCAGCAAACAGATGGAAAGAAGATTGTTGACCCTGTGAAGCAGGATATCCTCTCTCGTAGGTTGAGATTGGAAATGCTCCATCCTATGAGAGTGATGATCGCCAACCGTGGCCCAGATATCGAGCTTCTTGTTGCAAACCCAGTTGAAATGTCCGGGAAAGGGAGGCCTCGAGTCTTTTACCATGTCACACTAGCTCTGAAACTGCTCGGCATCTGCATATTCTCTGTAAGTAAACTGCAGCTGCTTCCTTTGCAGAACAAGTTACTTCAACTCTACTTTGATTGTGGTTATGATTCACATGTTATGTGCAGGCTGAAATTGGCAGACACACAACATCTGAGAGACAATGGGAGGTCTACAGATTTCTGTTGGATGACAGCCTAGAACTTCCACTAGCAAATAGCCAGAGTAGAAGTCAGATTGTGGATACAGTGAGGAGAACACTAATGGGCTTCTGAGCTACTGTAATATTCAAAAGGTTCACCGTGCTTGGTTACTTGTAAGTCCTCTAGTATTCTCTCAATGCATTTGTTTCTGCAATGGTGGTTGTGAACACGCTGTTCTTGTGTTGGACAAGATATATTCTTCATCTAATATTTATGATCAGGTACTAGGCATTTTGTCACCCCCTCAATGTTTTTCCAATGTCATCATTTAATTAGGACTGGTTGGACTTGCTAGCTTTCTTGACATTTTAATCAATCAGATTTTTGTGAGGAACATATATAGAACAATATATATGTAATCAAATATTTCAATTTAAGACATGATTATTTGAATTTTTTTTCATGCTAATATTTTTTTTTTAAATTATTTAATATTTCAAGCTGGTTGATATTATTTTTTTATTAATAAAATTAAAAATAAATATTTATTAAGGCTCGCCTACTCCTATTTAAGGGTAGGATTCTACTACTTCATCCCTTTTCAAGTCAAAGAACGAGGAATTGTATCATGTTAACCTGTGTTTCTTGACAAATAAATATTTTTATTTTTATTTTAAATTTTATATATTTAGATTTAAATTAAAATATATTATAATTATTCATGTTATACGTATTTTTAAATTTTAAAAAATAAATATTTTTTATATATTTGGATTTGGATTAAAATATTTTTCTAAATTTTTTATCTTACATGATGCTGGTTATAATACTCGATTTTTATTATATTTCTAAAATAATTGATTAAAAATATTTTTCCTTATATAATTTGATTTTTTTAATCTATTATTATTTATTATGTTATAATAATTTAATATTAATGATTAGATATTTTAATTATATATTCATGATACTATACTTTGAAATTTAGGAAATTAGTTAGCTTTTGGACTGAAATCAATCAACAGACTAGGCTCAACCAATAGATTAGGTCTAACCCATTAGTTAGATTGCAGCTCGTAACCTAGGCCAAGCCAATAGACTAAGCTTAGCTGATAGACTAGACCCAACTAGCAAGTCATGCTATAGCTCATTAGTTAGCTCGACGTAGCCTAACATGGGCTATTATATATGTAGAGCACATGACTAGTCCATATGTTAAACTAGTAACTTATTCAAGTCTATTTAACTTCAGTTGAACCTAATCTAATCTAAATTAGATTAGTTAAGGGTGATTTTAAATCAGTTAAATAAGGATTAGAGATAGATTCAATTATGTTCTAATTAAATTGAATCAAATTCGATTGATTAAGCTAAGATTTAAGTCTAATAGATATTGGTGATGCTTGAAAAATAAATTAAAATATTTTAATATATTATTTCATCTCAATATAGACGTGATTAGTATGAGATGATTTTATTTCTTTATCGAGGGTAGGTAGGACAATTTCCTTCTAGGATTAACAGGTTATCAAATGTAGCAGTTGGACGATTCTCTATCCATTGTTGGGAGGAGCGTATCTTTATCTTGGTGAGTAAAGGTCATTACTGTATTGATCATAAAGGCACTAAGAGGGGAGGGGGTGAATTAGTACTTTCGAAAAATTTCAGTTTGAAAGTTCGTTAGATAAAACCTATAATGTGAGTAAATATAGTGAGCAACTAAATTAGTTAGTAATAAAAATGAAAAGCATAAAAGAAAATACAAACCAGAGTTATAGTGATTCAGTCGTTCAAACCTACGTCCACTCTCGATTCCTCTTCCCTCAAGGCCATCGGTTTTTACTGTCGATCTTCTTTTCAACGGACGAAGATCAATTACCTTTGTTATTACCCTCTCCCCTTTTCATGGGCTTAGGAGAGAACCTTCACACCTCTCTTTTACAACAAGACCTCACTTCACCCTTAGAAAAACTTTTAAACTCAAGGAGGAAGAGACTCAATACTTTAAGAGAGTTTACACACTTAAAATCACAAGTTTTTTCATACTCTTACAAACAAGCATGAGAAGGGTATTTATAGGCCCTAAATGACTTTAGACATAGAGCCAAAAATTCAAATCCCTGGGTTTTCGAGGTACCGGTGGTACCACCACTTGCACTAGGCAGTACCACCGCCTGACATAGTTTGGGAAACTGTGTTCTAACAATACCATCACTAGTCTGGGCGATACCACTGCCTAACATTGGGTGGTATCATCACTGACCCTAACAGTACCACCATCAGGTTTTTCGGAAAAGTACATTTCGTACTTTCCAACTCACAAGCGGTTCTACCGCTTGGCTAGCGGTGCCACTGCTTGGCCCAATCTCAGGTCATTGAATTGGCCTTCCAATATGCCCATTTCAACCCTTATTTAGGCCCAATTGGCTCCTAATCAAGTTGGCATGGTTGCACCCAAAACTAACTCAATTAAATTCTAAACTACTTCGATCAAGATACAACAAATACAAACCATGAAGCCTACGTTGTTTGACATGTCATTAGTTCATCCGGCATATTGACCTCCCACAACATCCGATCTTAGCGTAATGCTCGATTTTTCCAACCTAATGCCCGATCTCTAACATGATCCACTCCGACCCAACATTTGATTCTCCTACTTCAATAATTCAAGTCCATGATCGAAGTTTCTCCTGTGTCACACATCTTAAACGGTCATTAGTTCATCATCAAAATTTAGGATTCAACAATTACTTCATCTGTTGTTATGAGTGCAATGGGTTTGTCCCCATTTACTGTATCTTTTGATATGTAACTATTTTATAGTTGATTTATGGGAGTTTTTTCTTAGTGTTGCTGAGATATCTTCATTTTATTTTTTAATTTTCAAAACAACGTCCCAAGAACACTAGATTTGATTCTAATAAAATACTGACATTTTACCATTAGGTTGGTAGCCAGTTAGATTTTATTTTAAAGTTAACATCATTATGTTTCTCAATAAAGTTTATGGTTATTTTTTATATTTATTTTGATAAATAAATAAATTATAATAAATATTTATAATTTATGTTTAATAATAAATTAATATTTATTTATTTATTTGACTCTTGATGTACCTATGAAAAGATATTATAATCATGTAAAAAATATTTTAGGATGTGATATCTTTTTATGGTATCATCGCATGGTTTATGGTCAGTAAATGTTTGGGTTATAGTATTGATTTTGACTTGTGATTGTATTTTGATTTATTATAGAAGTGGTGGAGCTACTTCGAGAACAATGGTCTTATCACTCGATATGCTCATGGTCATAATTATAGGGAATTCTGGGGCGACATCACATACGCAACGGAAGAACAAAAATATTAAAATCCTAAATTTCTCATATATTGTGTTCGTCGTCGTGCAAAGATTGGTATGCAAAATCCGTAAAACTGAAAACTGCGTATATGAAAGATTGTGTTGCCTAGGGAAATCGTATATCCTTGAATCCCTGCATATTTGTAGGAGAGCGTGATGGAGGTCAAGCGTCCTCCTCTATAGTGGTGATTCACACAACAGAGCTGTGACGATACTCCTCAAATCTTTAGGTCTGCTATCTGAGGAAAAGAAGGGGGAAGGAGAATAGGAGGTGACAACTGAAAACCTCTAGCCTATGAGCCTTTGGTTCCCTCCTATTTGTAGAGGTCACTGTCAACTTAACCCTAATGGATCATACTCTATTGGGTATTGGATCTTCATCCAACTATCCAAGCCTCTTAGATTAATGGATCTCTATCCAATAATCTCTCATTGGCTCTTATTTGATCTCATAAATAAGATCTAGTAATTTAGGGGCTTATTAGATATCCAATAAGATATAGGTTCCGGTGGATATCTCATATATGAACATCTACTCGTTATAATGCATACAATATGTGTGTGACCCTCTATGCTCAATATCGAGTTGGTCATGAGTCATACCTATCAGAACTTCTTCTGGCTCAATGAATTATTATTTTCATAATAATTCACTCGATTTATCGACTGCGAACGTACTATGTCACTATGCTGTAGTCCTTAAACGATATAAGGGTATTCAATCCATTGGATCTATCTATCCTGAGTTACCGTGTATCTATAGTACCTCATCCATCTAATATATCAGAGATCATATACCGGGCATGGTACTATCAGGCTCATACAGTTTCTACTCGAGTCTCGCTCTAATCGGATTCTTTTGGAGAACTCTTTCTCTCTCAATCTGAATGACCCTAGCCAAGAATTTGTCTAAGCAAGAACACATGAGATATTTTACTCATGACACAGAGAGCGGATGATCCTCTAACAACACTTAATAACCCTCATAATGTTGGCTACTTCTCCCGATGACTGGCTATGCTAGATCTAGAACCTCCAGACCTATAAGTTTGATATCAAAGAGTGTAGTACTCATACAGGACATCCTTGTTGTCTCAAATCTAAGAACCAGATACACCATTGAGACTACGAAATCGTTGTCTGACAATAAGGCACAGTCTAATGTGATCAGGCCCGAGCCAATGGGCCTAATCACTCACATCAAGATCTATATGTGCAATGGTGCATCTTCATGCCCTGTGATCATTTATCTCATGCTCATTAGTTCCATCGGCATCTCGACGCATCTCTATGCATCGTGATCGTCCGTCTCGATCTCGTGAGTCCCGCTATCGCTTCCACGCTCCCACTGTGCCTCCTCATGTTATTACAACTTAATAATAAGCACGCAGGCCCGACAATAGACGAGAAATAAGATGAAGGCTCATAGGCCCCAATAATAATAATAATCATAAGTACACACATCATACGGTCCATGATTATCTGTCCACATCATACATCACATGTAAATATCATTATATAGGACTACTAGATAATAATTAATTAATTAATTAAATTATTTAATTAATTAATATTTTATGAAATTGGGGATACGTAGGGAATTTTTGAATTATGAGGGGTATTTTGATAATTTGGATAGAAATGATAAATACTCAAAATTTTCAAATTCTGAGGGGAATAAAATATCTTTTGTCCAAAAACCCTAGTTCCCCTCACTACCTCCTACGTTGTGGCTGCCCAAAAGCGGTGTACTTGTGAGTGCAGCGCCCCTACGGGCAAGTGTGCCCACGAGCGACACCGCCCCTCGAGCTAGCGCCCTTGCAGGCGGGTGCCTCTACGGGTGTTGTCCCAACAGGCACCTCACCCACGGGCTACCTATAGTCGCCTCACTCGCTAGCTGCCCGTGGGCGGTTGCCCCTTGTAGGTGTCGCCCTAGCGGGAGAGCATCGCCCTTACATGCAGGCGTAGTGCCCGTGCGTAGGCGGCCTGCGCTGCAAGCGACTTGCCTGTGGGCAACCTACCTACAGGCAAACGACCGGCCCTCGCTGGCCGCCTATGGCCCCTGCACGCAGGTGGCCTATTGCAGGTGGTCGAGACCTCCCTTGGGAGCTCTCGGCCAAGGTTGCAAGTAGCCTTTGGCCAACCTGTGAGGGCAGCAACTGTTGTTGCCCTCTCTCGCCTTTTGCGTCAACGATTTTGACGATAAAAGTCTTCCTAAAACATAACACGCAGTTCAAAACCAATCTATCATACGAATAATTTACCTCTAATACCACTGTAGGGAATTCTAGGGGCAACATCACATGCGCAGTGAAAGAACATAAAAATAAAAATCCTAAATTTTCATAAATTGTGTTCGTCGTCGTGCGAAGATTGGTGCGCAAAATCCATAAAACTGAAAACTACATATATGAAAGATTGTGTTACCTAGGGAGATCGTATATCCCTGAATCGCTACATATCCGTAGGAGAGGGGTGAAGGAGGTCAAGCGTTCTACTCTCTAGCGGTGATCCATCCATATAGCAGGGCTACGACGACACTCCTCAAATCTCTAGGCCTGCTATTTGAGGAGGAGAATGGGAGAGAAGAATAGGAGGTTGCAACCAAAAACCTCTAGCCTATGAGCCTTTGGTTCCCTCCAATTTATAAAGGTCCCTTGTCAACTTAACACTATTGGATCCTACCCTATTGGGTATTAGATCTCTATCCAACTTCCTAAGCCTCATAGATTAGTGGTTCTCTATCCAATAATCTCTCATTGGCTCTTATTGAATCTTATCCATAGGATCTAATAATTCATGGGCTTATTGGATATCCAATAAGATAAGGGTTACAACGGATATCTCATATCCGAACCTCTACTTATCGCAATGTCTATCATATATGTGTGACCCTTTAGGCTCAATATCGAGCTAGCCGTGAGCCATACTTGTCAGAACCCTTATCATAAGATAAGGGTTCCAACAGATATAATAATTCACTCAACTCATCGACTACGGACGTACTAGGTCACTACGTCGCTTTCCTCAAACGATTCAGGAGAATATAATCCATTGGACATGTCTGTCCTCAATTACCGTGTATATATAGTCTCTCATCCATCTAATATCCCAAAGACCATATACCGGGTATGGTACCGTCAAGTCCATACAGTTTCTACTCGAGTCTCGCTCTAATCGGATTCTTCCGGAGAACTCTTTCTCTCTTAATCTAAATGATCCTGACCAAGGATTTGTCTAAGCAAGAACACATGAAATATTTCTCTTATGACACCAAGAGCGGATGATCCTCTATCGATACTCAATAGCCCCATGTAATGTTGGCTACCACTCCTGATGATCGATTATGCTAGATCTGGAACCTCCAGACTTGTAAGTCCAGTATCAAAGAGTGGAGTACTCATACAGGACATCCTTAGTGTCTCAAGTCTAAGGACCAGATACACCACTAGGACTACAGAATCGTTGTTTGACAATAAGGCATCATCAACCATCCAACATTCCACGAGCGGATTATTAGGATCGAGTCGGCACTAAGAGGGGGGGTGAATTAATGCAGAGGATAAAAACGTCGGTTTAAAATTTTTTCGTACGATAAAAATCGATCTCGGAAGATAACTTCAAATTGAATGCTTGTTCGTAAGCGTAGTGAAAGCAAAGTAAGGAGGAAGTGAAGCAATTGCAAAGTAAATGACAATAATAGAAATGCACACCGATTTATAGTGGTTCGGTCATCGTGACCTACATCCACTCCCGATTCCTCTTCACTCGAGGCCACCGACTTCCACTACTGATCTTCTTTCAATGGACGAAGTTTAACGAGCTTTTTACACTCGATTCTCCTTTTGACAAGTTCAGGAGAGAACCTTTACACCCTCACTTACTCTTTTCTTAAACCACACTAACACTTGGAGCTTGAGAGGAGTTCTCACAAGATTACAACAGTGTTTTTTTTCTCTCAATTCTTGTTTTTTAATCAGGGATGAGAGGGGTATTTATAAGCCTCAAGTGGATTCAAACTTAGAGCTTAAAAGTGTCTCACCCCCGGTTTTCGAGGTACTAGCGATACCACCGCCTGTGTTGGGCGGTACCACCACTTGCAACACTGACACTGGGCGGTACCACCGCTCAGTTTGGCGATATCACCGTCTGACATAGTCTCGAAGATTGTGCCACTATGGTTCCACATGTTGGGTCATTGTTTGGGCCTTTCACTTGGCCCAAACACAGCCCAAACTTGGGCACAACTAGCCCCTAATTGAGTTGGCCCAATTCCAACCCAAATACGCCTAAAACCTATTTCGATCTAGACAATTATTACAAAGCCAATCAAACGTTGTCCGACATGTCATTGGTTAATCGACGCCTCGTTCGATTCTTCAGTGCATCGTCCACTCTTACGGCCTATTGCCCAATCGACCAGTTGACATCCACAACTCTGATTTCCTTGGCGTAATTTTTATTTTTCTTAGCCTGATGCCTGAACCCATGGCCCGAAGCCTTCTACTGATACGTTGACCGATCCTTCAGCTCGACGTCTAATCTTCTAACATGATTCACTTCGGCCCAACATGATTCTTCCTGCTTTTAATTGTCTCTCCTTGATCGAAGCTTCCTGCGTTACTCAAATGCAGATCAGATCACAAACACATCAATTGATTTCATCATCAAAATCCGAGATTCAACAATCTCTCCCTTTTTTATGATGACAATCAATTAATGACGAAGTTTAAACTAAACTTCCCCTATCAATATGTCATATTGATATAACATTGAATTCAAGTCAAAGCAAATTTAATCATGAATATTTACAACACGTCATCATAAAATCATACATAATTAAAATTTCAACACATCATTTCACGTATAATTGTCATCATAACTTCTCCCCCTTTATCATCAACAAAAAGGAGAGTGCAACTATTAAGTTTTTGATATATACAAGTTTTACAACATACAAGCTAGTAAATTTTTCATCACTTTATAACATGTATAATCACCAAATCATAATTAATTTTAAAGATATGCAAGATTATAAATTTTGCAAGTTTGCACTTTTGCTTCTTAAGATTGCAAGCTAGCAATTCTTGGTGATGTTCAAGATAGCAAGTTCTTTCTTCTTTTTTGAGAAGTGCAAGCTAACAATTTTGTATCATTTTAGAGCATGTAAGCTAACAAATTTTACACATGAAAATTAGCAAAATTTTACATCATTTTATAACATGTAAGCTAGCAACTTTGGCAAGTTTTACATCATTTTCGAATATGTAAGCTACCAAATTTTACTCCTCTTTTGTCATTATCAAATATAAGGGAAGAATACAATGTTGTAATTCTTTTCCCTTTACATCAATTTACAAATCATGATAAAGTTAAAGTATCATTCTTAATTCAATATATTTGTGCATCATTATAGTTTCAAATCAAAACATGCATAATTTCAAAACCTTACATTTCATTCTTACTTCATGTATAATACCAATAATAAATCAATCATCACTATGGGCATATCATACATGATATTCAAGCATTCATAATACATCATTTTGGGCATAACATTTATGATGCTAAGACATTAAAATTTTTAAGCATTTATCACTTAATGCATTAAATCAACATTTTGATCATGATACCAAACATTCATCATTTCTCCCATGCATGAAACAAAAGCATTCATGATACCAAACATTAAATCAATATTTTTAAGCATTTATCTCTTCATGATTATTGGTACCAAATATTCATCATTTTATTTTCTCCCCTTTTGTCATAGGCAAAAAGGAGAATCATTCAACAATGCAAGTGTTTGAAAGCATGTTAAGTAAGTTTTACACCAATTTATCTAAGCTAGCAAAACTATTTCCCTTAATGTGTAAGCTTGTAAGTTTTGCATTTCTTAGCAATATACTTTTCTTGAGATTACACACTAGCAATTCTTTCTCTCCTTTTATCATAGGCAAAAAGAGGTGAATAACACAAAGGTGTAAATATTCAAGTCATCACATGGAAGATATCAAGAAAATTTTGATAATGAGATATACTTCATGAATATAAGGAATTATATAAATCATATCATTAAAAATGAGATCATGTGAATACTAAAAGATATGATTCATTTTGACAAATCTCCTCTTAAATAATCAAAAGGAAATATTAGGAGATCAAATAGTAAAATATCTTCAAAAGAAATTTGAAGTCATGAATTCCGAAAAAGATATTCTCTTTAGTAAATCGTAAAAATAAACATAGGAGAAAAATATTTCAATTCATGCATAAGAAATCTTATGATTTATATAGAAAATCTCATCTTTAGTAAATGGTAAGAAGAAACATAGAAGAAATCTTGATTCACATAAAACACAAGATATCTCAAGAGAAAGTTCATGATTTGATTGGAAAAATCCAATTTAGATTCAAATAATCAAATTATCAAAATCTTTTTTACAGTCCAAGAGATTCATACAAATAGATTCATCAATCTCCTTTTTGAAAACTCGATAAGATAGGGATTGAGAAATTCATAAGAAAAATATTTTCCTCCTTTTTTTTATTTGATTTATTTCTCACAAGCATGCTCAAGTTTTTATGCCAAATCAAAACATGCATCATCGTTTAAGATCGAAAAACAAATTTCATCATCAAAATTATCATGACAAAAAATATAACACATTAAACATAAGGCTTTTTTAAACAAGAGATTTGATTTATCATTTTAATTCTAAGGATAATACATTTTCCTTTTTATGTGTTTTATTTTATGTGATTGATTTCATATAAATATGCTCAAGTTTTTCATACGAAAATCATCCATCTTATTTAAAATCGAAAAGCAATACAAAATCATAAATCATGAAGTATACATAATTGTTTCTTATAACATATAAGGAATTAATCTTATTTGATGTGCAAGCATTATTACAAAACATGTAATTGTCATGATATATATGTATATATATATTTAAAACTAATTATGAAAAGCACTAAGTAATTTCATGGTAAGGAAAAAGAGATTCGATTGAGTCGCCTACCTTGTTGACGAAAGTCGTCAAAGCGCAGTTCGCCACCTTGCCCTTGTTGGTTTGCTCCTCGTCTTCGGATGAGCTCAATTCATCCCAAGCCACCTTGAATACTTTCTTCTTCTTTGGTAACTTCTTTTTAAGTTCACTTTTATTCTTTAATTCTTGTTTTATAAACTTTTTAATTTTTTTAGTGAGAAGTTCAAAGTTATCATCATCACTTGAGTTATCGCTCAAGTGGTATTCTATTGTTCGAAGTGACAAATCCTTCCTATTCTTTAGAAGATTGTTCTCATGTTCGTTTTAGATCATACAACCCATTTCATAGGTCATCAACGACCCAATCAATTCTTCAATGGGAAAATAGTTCAAGTCCTTTGATTCTTGTATTGCCATGATTTTAGGATCGTAACTTTTTGGAAGGGATCTTAATATCTTATTAACAAGTTTAAAATTTGAAAAACATTTGCCAAGGGCTTTTAAACTATTGACGACATCCGTAAAATGGGTGTACATGTCAACAATAGTTTCGCTTGGCTTCATACGAAATAACTTAAAATTATGTATCAAAAAGATTAACTTTAAAATCTTTTACTCTACTAGTGTCTTCGTGTGTGGTTTCAAGAGTGTGTCAAATATCAAAAGCGGTTTCGCAAATAGAAACACGATTAAATTCATTTTGTCTAAGGTGCAAAACAAGGCATTCATAGCCTTGACATTTAAAGAGAAACTCTTCTTCTCCAACTCATTTCAATTGTTCATCGGAAGATAAGACTTTCGAAAACCAAATTCGATTATATTCCATAAATTGAGATTCAACGAAAGCAAAAAAACTCTCATTCGAGTTTTCCAATATGTGTAGTACGTCCCATTGAACATGAGAGGATGAATGATAGAGTGACCCTCTTGAAAGCCAAAAAGAGTCATTTCTCTTGGGTGTTAAAACAAATGAGAAAAATGTGGCTCTGATACCAACTGTTAGGATCGAGTTGGCACTAAGAGGAGGGTTGAATTAATGTAGCGGATAAAAACGTCAGTTTGAAATTTTTTCGTACGATAAAAATCGATCTCGTAAGCGTAGTGAAAGCAAAGTAAAGAGGAAGTGAAGCAATTGCAAAGTAAGTAAATGACAATAATAGAAATGCACACCGATTTATAGTGGTTCGATCGTCATAACTTACATCCACTCTCGATTCCTCTTCACTCGAGGCCACTGGCTTCCGCTACCGATCTTCTTTCAATGGGCGAAGATCAATGACCCTTTTACACTCGATTCTCCTTTCGATAGGTTCAGGAGAGAACCTTTACACCCTCACTTACTCCTCCCTTAAACCACACTAACACTTAGAGCTTGAGAGGAGTTCTTACAACATTACAATAGTGTTTTTTTTTCTCTCAATTCTTGTGTCTTTTAACCAGGGATGAGAGGGGTATTTATAGGTCTCAAGTGGATTCAAACTTAGAGCCTAAAAGTGTCTCATCCTCAATTTTTAGGGTACTGGTGGTATCATCGTCTGTGTTGGCCAGTACCACCGCCTATAGCACTAACACTGGGCGATACCACTACCTGACAATCTCTCGGAGACTGTCTGGGCGGTACCATCGCTTGACATAGTCTTGAAGACTATGCCACAACGATTTCACTTGTTGTGTCGGCCTTTCACTTGGCCCAACACAACCCAAACTTAGGCCCAACTGGCCCCTAATTGAGTTGGCTCAATTCCAACCCAATTATGCCTAAAACCTACTTCGATCTAGACAATTATTACAAAGCCAATCAAATATTGTTCGGCATGTCATTGGTTCATCGACGCCTCATCCGATTCTTCGGCGCATCGTCCTCTCTTGTGGCCTATTGCCCAATCAACTAGTTAACCTATGCAACTCCGATTTCCTTAACGTAATTTTCGCATTTCTTGGCCCGATGCCCGAACCCATGGACCGAAGCCTTCTGTCGATACGTCGACCGATCCTCTGGCTCGACGTCCAATCTTCTGACATATTCCACTCCAGCCCAACATGATTCTTCTTGCTTTTAATTGTATCTCTCTGATCGAAGCTTCCTATGTCACTCAAAACACAGATCAGATCATAAACACATCAATTGATTTCATCATCAAAATCCGAGATTCAACATGGATCAATCAGTGAACTCATTCTCCAATGAGTACCTACACTATATCTCTAGTGTCCCCACATGAGCAACTACCAGTCGCCTTCATCATATATATATGTATACAGTACACCAGTCTGTCTGGTTATCTCAATGTCCCTCTCGAGAAATCTATGATCGGGATTATTTAAGATATGTGTTTCAAGACGAATCGGTCTCATTATCGTGATCTTATCATGATCTGATTCTCATTGCACAGATTCATAAATATCATAATATATTTGTGCAACAGGTAATATAAAATAATAAAATATCAAATAATAATAATAAATAAAAAGATTATGTGTCAAGTCACACGTGTCATCATGTGATTGGCTTGTAGAGTATCTATGACTAACGATAATGCTATTGGTCTACACAGTTGAGGAGGTGTTCAAGTATATCCTAACTTGAAAGTTTCACGTGTTTTGATATAGACTCAATCTTTACATACACATATCACTTATTACGTGACAACTTCTCCAACATCACAGAATGCTCCAGCCAATGCCTTAAATGATGTACATGGAATCTTTAATGCTATTAGATACTATTTTAAGCATCGGGATAAAGCTCGACGAGACGGAAATAACACTTTAGATCCCTTGAGAGTTTGGAACTGCCTGTTTTTTTTATGCAGAATGCATCTCGTACTACAGCACCTACCAATGCCTCAGATGATGTACACAAAGTCTTAATGTTATTAAAGACTACTTTGAGCGTCAAGAGGAGTACCATAGAAATCGATGGGATGAAAATAACATTTTGGATTACTTTAAGAGTTTAAGATTACCCGTTTTTGAGAGCAGGTTAGATCCTTGAATATTGAATCTACCAAATGGAGAAAATATTTGAGGTTATTGAATGGAGAAAAAAAATTTGAAGATGTCTTTTATTTTTTTTATTTTGGAAAGAAAGATAAAGAAGGATATTAGAGAAAAACACAACATGATAACTTGAGATTAATTTAAAAAATATATATATATATATAATAAGCATTTTTTTTCTAATTCAGTTCGTTTCGAAAAGTAACAACAGTTCTTTAGCATCCACGGATTGTAATAAATTGACTAACATAGCTCAATTTTCTTTGCATATTACTTCCAATAAATATCAAATAGCCCGTCAAATTTGAGAAGGGACCTCGTTAGATACTCTTGTATCCAAACTTAAGTGCAAGTGGATTCTTAATAATCTAGCATGCAGAGTAATCTAAGTAATCACAACGACTCTTTGTGCCATTTATTTTGTTCGATGAATGAAGCTGGAATTCTTGTTGGCTTCTACGACTGCTGCTGTATCGTTTACTGTCTTTCAACTTCCATCTTTAATGTCTCATGAAGCTACAGAAGTCACAGATTTACTAGTTTTACATTACATGTATCCAAGCCAAAAATACACAGTCTATCCTAACATAGATCACAGATTAATTGTGTCTTCATGTGTTTTTTCTTGTTCTCACTATGCAATTAAACCTCATAAAACTCACAGAAATCAGATATCCAAAACTCAGTAACAGTGAAGGAAAAAGAATATACAGAAAATTTGTATTTCTTGTCTGTTCTCTTTGCCATGAAAATTATCACATCTCAAATGAGTGCTTTTATTCGAAAAAGAAGTGGTAGATAATTGTAGGCTTTTCTCTGGTAAACATAGGGTTCACATATCATGCTTTAATTTATGTGCATTTGGAGATGTCATAGTTTTGGGAGATCAACTCACAGATTAAAACAGGTCTGTGATAGACCAAATCATCCCAGAAATAATACGTGACTCTTTTTTTACTTCACCTGTCATGTTCTATCCCAACTAAGCATCCACTTAAAAGAGTCTGACCTATCTGAAACTAGATTTCATTATCAGGTATGGGCTTGCAATCACTCCAATCCAACCCCTACTTGGACTGCAATTATATCTGCCGTCTGCCTTCTTATCACTTCAGTGGTCCAGCTGCTGAGAAGCTTCTGCTCATTCAGCCATGGTCACCATTGTTGGTGAGCTTGTGCCAAAGTGAGATGTGTGTGTGTCTGTGGTGAACATGGCAGAGAGTTATGACCTCGAAGCATCCATCTTGGACAATCGTCACAGCAGGTATCAACAGCTTACATGCCAAGTCAAGTCTCAGACATTCAATTAAGGTTCCATTAAATCATGGTGACATCACCGTAAGGCAAATCTTAGACATATTGCACCGGTAAAACACATCATTTCCTTGAAGAAGAAGAAGAAGAAGAAGGAGAGCATATTAAGTTTAGCAGAAAGCCTTGTAACATGCACTCAATCCACATGTTCCAACATGAAGCATCAAGACATTAAAATGTTGGTTGCTACCTATATTTTGGTGTCTGTTATCACCACTTAGCTGCACCCTAATGTTGCATCAGCACACTGTGCATGAAGCACATGCAAAGGCTACGCAACATATCTTTCCTTGCAACCCATCCCCCTCCATCACCGTCACCTTCCAAGCTTCGGAGGTGCACCTCCTCTGGTCCACTGAGTTCTTGCAGTGGAAGTGGAACTGGCAATTCCCGATTGCTTCGCTCGTGCGCCTGTCGTAGTTCTACTGCAGCAGCAGAAGCCCCCACAGCTAACACTGTGTAATGGCGTGTCACTTGCAGGAGGAGTGTTTTTTGGTGCAACCGTGGCTTTAATGGCTAAACCTACAATGTAGATGGCATTAAAGTCTCTCTCTCATCTACTCTAACTGTGAATGGGATTGGAGATGATGGGATGTCCGATTCCTGCAAGGAAACCATGCCTCAACAATAATATCACTGCACATTGGCTGATCCAAACTTGTTTTGACACCATCTCTTATAGACTCCATTAAATATGATCACTAAGATCCATCTTCTCTATCATGTCACATTTTCTATGGACCATCAAATGACAAGATGCTGCCAGAAGAGAATCCCACGATTTGAGTCCTTTGCAGATTGGTGAGCGAGAAGAAGATTGTAAAACCACACTTAGTGACTCGTATTCTGTCACAAAAACTTCGATGATAAAATTGACTATCATAATCAATTATCAATGACGGAATAGCATGCTTCATGTTTGGGATATCGATGACATCTACATTAGTTCCAACATAGTTCTTCCAACACTAAGTTATCAAAAATGAGAATTTCAAGTAAGACGAATAAGTAACATAGATTTGTGTGATTTGATGGGCTTTTATAATTGGTTTAATGGGAAAAAAAATACTTTGAGATATATACGAAATATTCCTTTGGAATCCTATAGATGGGTTCTATCTTTGATCATCGGGTCCTTAGTCATCTCGATCTGAGTATTATAATTTAGTGATGAATGCATTAATTTCATCTATGTGAAAGAAAAAAAAAATTGAATCCCCATTCTATCAATCAATAAAATTTATAATTCAGTAACGAATGCATTAATATTACCACAAATACCTTATCTTATTTATATAATAGAAGGTCAAGGAAATAGAGAAAGTGATTAATAGATTGAAATAATGATATCACACTATAGTAATGAAGCAAAAGATAAAAATAAAAGAAAATTACAAGAGAATCGAATTTTTTTCCCCTTCTCATTTCTTTTGAACTTTGGTGTATTTATGTTTGGCATTAGCATTTTTTGAAAAAAAATAATAATAAATCATATTGTGAATAATTAAAAGGACTGCCCATTGTCAACTTGGAAAATAAATGGTCATGGTAGCTTTCTATTAAATGGTGAACACCTAAGAAGACATAGTCAACTTGCTACTGTCCAATCACCAAATCATTTCCAACCGTAGGGACAATGACAATCCCTATCGTTGGTGTTGCATTGTGTGGTATGGTTTACAAGGAGGGCATCCACCATTCCTGCTTTATTTATGAGATTATGGCCTTCACCTCATAGTACAAATTATGATATGGCATTTATTAATATGGATGGGGAGAAATAATTTTAGGTTTAGGGTATGGCCCATGTTGGTTTCAATTGGCATTATCATGGCCGACCCAAAAGAAATCCTCACCTAATTGCACCACATGTCAGATATCTTTCATCCTATTAACGTGAGAAAATGATATCATAGTTCATCAAAGAGAAATCGAGATAAAAATATCCCATTAAATAAAAGAATGGTAAAATAACATTATATTCTCATAATATAAATGTAATTCCATCTAACGTGACAGTCATTTAATTTGTTAATATGTATTATTACAGTGTAAAAGCAATCATTAGATTCCAAAACCCAATTCGTAAACAACAAGTCATGACATTACTTCTTTACTATTTATATTATATACATATATGTGTTCTAATTAATGGTTAATGTCGATTTAGAATGCTCAGTTTGATTATTCTAAATTATGACTAATATTTAATGCTCATATTGACATAAAATCTCGTCCTTATCAAATTACCATTAGTAAAAATAAAATAAAATAACAAAAACAAAAATGAACGGTACTCCGACGGCGACCCAAGCGTTCCGTATTGGGCGAGGTCCCACATGGGACCCACCCGCCATCGCTGTCGCCCCATCACAGAGCGGGTGGCCGCTGGGGTATATGTATATATATATACAAGGAGTTTTTACACATCCATCCTTGAAGAGTTTCGATATTATATATTTACCATTACAAATCTTCAAGATCCTCCCTGACAAACTTAGAATAACTATCATTAACTAATGATCAATGGCAACTAATTGCGGTTAGTACACGCATAATATATGATTAGTATTCACATCAAGCAAATATAATTTTTAGAAGCATTGATGGAAAGTCTCCATGTTCGGCAGGGGGCTCTTTGGACAATACCGAAGAGAATCTCACCCGTGACCGAAGAGGACGATCGCATCCTCCAATCACGACGGAGGTAGCTGAAGTGGGTAACACACGAACGCAATGCCCGACCCACCGCAGGCCCCACAAGGCCTTCACTCTCCCCGTTCCCCACCGCATCTCCCACCGTTGCGCATTAACTCTCTTCGGTTGACCCGCTTTCTCCACCACGCTTCCCCACGATAAATAACATCACCCCTATGAGCGTTCGATCTCACTCTCTCCTGCCTCTTCCTCCTCTCACCTCCTACCGCCGTTACTTCCTGCAGCAGCATGGGACTCTTCAGGCTCGTCACCGGGCTGCCGGGGCCAAGCGGCTTCGGATCCGCCTCCACCGCCGAGCAGGTCACCGACGGCATCGACGCCTCCCATCTCACCGTCATCATCACCGGTGCGTCCCTCCCTCCCATCTTCTTCATCCGACTCTGCTCTGCTTTGAGCTCAGCAGTTCCATTAATGGCGATGACCTTAAAAAACTAGGATCGGTCAAGTCTTCAACTGGACTTCACCGGGTCAAATTTTGATGGTGGTCTAAGTAATCTTTTAAATAAAGATCTGCCTAAACAAATATTTCAGGGTCATTTTTATGGCTTCTCCCCCAATTTAATCCAATAATTGAACAGTTATTAGCAATGACATCAAAAAATTCACATTGACTTTTGAGTCTACATGCAATCCAGGGGGTGCAAGTGGGATTGGTGAAGAGACTGCAAGAGTCTTTGCCCTCAGAGGAGCCCATGTCATCATTGCTGCAAGGAACATGGCAGCTGCCAATGATGTGCAGCAGCACATCCTGCAGTGTACTCCAATGGCCAAAGTTGATGTCTTAAAGCTTGATCTCAGCTCACTCAAATCTGTGAGAGCCTTTGCAGACAAATTCCTCTCGTTGGACCTACCTCTCAACATCTTAATGTAATCATGTTGCTTCTCGTAATGATACTTGCATGCTATCATGTCTCCGAGTGAGTTTTGTGCCTTGGATTTCTTCTCAGAAACAACGCTGGTGTCATGTTCTGTCCTTACCAACTCTCAGAGGATGGAATAGAGATGCAGTTTGCAACAAATCATCTAGGTAAAACGATATGTTTGTGATCTCCTAGTGAAGTTGCTAGTCCAATCAATTCCAATTTCTTCTACTGGTATGCACTAAAAGCTTAGCTTTGTTCTACTTTCAGGACACTTTTTCTTGACAAATCTTCTTCTTGACAAGATGAAAACCACAGCCGAGAAGACAGGGATTGAGGGTAGAATTGTGAATCTGTCATCTATTGCTCACTTGAATACATATGAAGGAGGAATATGGTTTGACAAGCTTAATCACAAGGAAGTGTAAGTTACCATTGGCTGTTTGGCAAGCAAATACTTTGAGAAAACTCTGCTGCACTGGCAGTATTCTTCACTACAAAAAAAAAAGGTGATTTCTTCAACCTCACCAACTGATCTTTGTTCCTCAGATACTTAGATAAAAAGGCATATGGGCAGTCCAAACTGGCCAACATATTGCATGCGAACGAGCTCTCTAGACGCTTAAAGGTACTCAATTTTGCAATGCATATCTTAGATCAAGATGCATTACATGCATTACCTATACAAAAACAATTATGCAGCAAGAATTGTCATCATGAAATCTCTACCAGCTGTCCATTATAAGTGTCAATCCAAACACATTACACAACTGTCATTTCCTATGTCAATTTCATTTTACTGGCCCATAGGTTGCTTCTACTTTGTACTTGTTTTCTTCTGTATTTGTCTTTTTAGTGTGGATTACTGATATGGAGCATGACATGTCTTGCTGACTCCTTAATTTTCTGCACATTATGGTTCACAGGAAGATGGTGCAAACATTACAGTAAATTCTGTTCATCCTGGACTGATCATGACGAACCTGATGAGACACTCATTCCATCTAATGAGTTTGTTCCTAAACTTCCAAATCAGTAGTGGTTTTAAGAACAGTAACCTATTCTGAAATTGAAAGTTTTGGACTCAGACCCGGACATTGTTGCTTGTTTGCAGGGGTGCTAAAATTATTCACTTACATCTTCTGGAAGAATGTTCCCCAGGTGTGTTACGACGCTTGCTCGATGACATTAAGTTCCCTTATGTATAAGGGTAGCATCTGCTGAATATTTTGGTGGTTTTCATGAACTATTACACTAATTTAGTTGGATCATTGCCTGCTATAATTTAAGCTTGTTCAGTGTTTCACTATAATTTACTATTCATTATTTAGAACCTATAGCAGTAAAAGAAGTACCATTTCTTATTCGTCACATCGTATCAGCAAGAGCAGAAAATTACAAAAATCAATACTTTCCTAGTGCAATTTTCTGAAGAGATGGGGCAAAACAAATGATCACTGAACATGAGTTAGACCCATCCATACTATCTGCATATGAAACAGAAGCAAAAACATTCGTGATATTTCATTGAGACACCGAAATTAAAACCCATGTAATTGAAATGTATGGTAACATGCTTTGCATGCCAAGTAGAACATGGGGAGTGCAGAGAAAAATCTTGATAGGAACTAGAACTCAGCAAGGGGTGAACATCAACATTGTGTACCTTTAAATAAGCGCAGGGTGCAGCAACTACATGCTATGTCGCACTGCATCCAAGTCTCAAGGGTGTGACCGGGAAGTACTTCTTGGACTGCAATGAGGAGAAACCAAGTTACTTGGCCAGAGATGAAACATTGGCAGAAAAGCTGTGGGACTTCAGTGAAAAGCTAGTGGCATCAACCAAGTAAGACCAGAGCAAGCAAAAGGCTAAGAGATCTACAAGATTGTTATACTTCCAACCAAATATACTATTGTTGTGATGAGTTAGTTCTCTAAGTTTGTCTAGTTCAATAAGAGTCAGATAAAGACTTTTTTATATCTATTTATTTATTAAGAGTATGATGGATTTAGAAATGAAACTCTATAAATATAAATGTATCTGTTTCTTTTCATCTATCTATGAAATATTATTCTAGCTTTTAGCAAACAGTAAAAGACTGATCCCCTCGAAGTGATCATCTCTTTTCTTTCTTTCTTATATGATAAAACCATAAGATCTTATCAAAATTACTCATTAGGTCAAAGCTCATTATCCTACTTTTATGTATGTCAAATGTTTCTAAACCCCTTGAATTAAATTTGTTGATCCATGCTTTTGAATGATTCAAATCTCACCACGTATGTAAACAATGCAACATTTGGGTATAACATTTTTCCTAAGCAATTGAGCTGTTGGGCAACACATCTATCTCTCACATTTTTAATATATCGCTAGCCGTTGTCACCATTTCCCAAAATAAATGCAACAATTTAAGGAAGAAATGGGTTAAGTTTCAACATGCATTCCCCATAGTAGAATAAGTAAATTAATGATTCTTAACAATCAACAAAGAGCATAGAGAAGAAGAGAAAAAGCAACCTTTGGTTGAAAGAGATGAAAACACTCACGAGGCTTTTCGTTCCAGTTTTGGTGAAGGGAAGCAGCTGAAAAAGAAAGATTTTTGAGTTCTTCTTCAAAGGAGGTGCTCCTTTTAAGAGAGAATCCGCTTGGTTTGCTGAATTCCACAATGCTTCATTCGGGCGCCAATCCTTTTGCAAAGTGATCTTCGTTCGAGGCACCCCACCAAATCTCCATACGGAAGAGAAGGCACTGAGAAAAGATACAGTGACTTTGCTATGTTCCTGCATCGATGGTAGCAAGCAAAGATAAATTTCGCAGGCAGGAGAACAAACGTAAGATGACAGGAGAGCAGCTATGACTACCTGAGTTAGCAAGTTGGCCCAATGAGCAGAAGTGATATATATGACCTCCTCGCCCGATAAACTAGCAAACAAGAATATTTCCTGTAAATCAATCAGATGAAAGAAGTACACGAAGAAGAAGGCAACAACACACAACAAAGAACACAAATCCAAGCAAACGCAACATCCAAGAACAACACCTCAGGGTCATCAGTTTGGAACCGAAACAAGTACTTTAAGAAATGATCTCAGTTGCTTCCATAAAAGACTCTCTAATGGCAACATCTCAGAGCACGTAGAGGCCAAAATTACTGACAACCATCAGATTAACGAAGATTCAGAATCAAATTGGGGAAAAGAAGAGGCAAAAGGATAAACAAGAACTAGAAAAAGTTACTCCTTTCCTTCCAAATCAGAAGCCAACATGTTACAACAGACATGCTACTTATATTACAATGTAAACCAAGTCACACATGCCAAAACCTAGGGAAAGATAGCTTAAGAGATGAAACCCAGAACAACCATCGTGGATCGATCAAGAGCTGGTGAACTTGGTGACCGCCTTGGTCCCCTCGGACACGGCGTGCTTGGCGAGCTCACCCGGGAGGACCAAGCGGACGGAGGTCTGGATCTCGCGGGACGTGATAGTGGGCTTCTTGTTGTAGCGGGCGAGGCGGGAGGCCTCCTGTGCGAGCTTCTCGAAGATGTCGTTGATGAAGGAGTTCATGATGGACATGGCCTTGCTGGAGATACCGATGTCGGGATGCACCTGCTTGAGCACCTTGAAGATGTAGATCTTGTAGGTCTCAGTCCCCTTCTTGGCCTTCTTCTTCCTCTTCTTGTCGGCGGAGGCGCCGTCCTTGGAGGGGAGGCGCTTCTCAGCCTTGGGCTTCTTCTCCGCGGGGGCCTTCTCCGCCTTCTTCTCCTTCTCCTCCGCCGGCTTCTCGGCGGGCTTCTTCTCCGCTGGTTTCTTCTCGGCCTTGGGCGCCATCGGAATCTCGACCGGGGAAATGGAAAGCAGAGAAAAGGCGCGAGTTCTCTCGAAGCAGTGAAATCGAGTGCCGAGTAAGACCGCGTGGTTTGGCTTTTATAGAGGAAGATGCTGGATTTTGATTGGCTGCTGCATGTTTGTCACGGATCGGTGAGTTGGACGATTTGTTTTTTGTGAAACGTGGCGACTTTTTATTGGTGAACTTTTTTCGCTCGGATCCCTCCCGTGGACTTGTGTTTGCGGAGGAGGGAAATGAGAAGTCACGTGCGGGATTCAAACAGGAGCACGTGCCCGTTAATGTTAATTGAACATATTGAGTCAACTAATTGAAGTCCGAGTTGACTAATCCCTTACATCTTGAAATTAATTGTAAACATAAGCTTGGATAAATTTAGGGGTTCAAGAAACTATAAGAAAAATTGAGCCAATATTAATATTACTATCAACATATGTTCCTAACTTGTTTATAGTCAAAATGGCATAAATATTATTTTAAAATTAGTTATATTTTGATATTTACTCCTTTAAATTTAATTTTAATTTTTAAAATATAATATTTTGAAGTTGAAAAACTTGCACATATATCAGTATAGTTAATTGTTCTCGAACTAACATTAACACCCTCTTCATAATTAAAAAAAATTAAATATTTTTTAACTAAAAAATCAATTAAAGACTAAGCAAAACGACTAAAAAATAATCTCCTGATTATCTTTTCTATATACATGCTCTAATTTATAATTATCAAATCAAATTAATGGATAGTAAATATTTGAGATAGAGTTCAAAAGACTCCATGAAATATTATATTATTTCTTAAGCATCCAAATCAAGCATTCTGAATCAATAATAATTTTTCAGTCAATCATTTTTAATTAATTACAGCAGCTACACAAAAAAAAAAAAATCATATTATCCATTGACCTACAACTACAAAAATACAGATTATCAGTATATATATACATGTCCATCAAGTAGTTTATATGAGCTTATCTAAGATATATAATAGATTTAGATATTTAATATATATACAGAATCACATTATAATTGCAACGCCTACCATATATGTGTGATCCTTTAGGCCCAATATTGAGCTAGTCGTGAGTTATACATGTCAGAACTTCTTTTAACTTAGTAAATTATTATCTCTATAATAATTCGCTCGACTCATCGATTGCGGACGTATTAAGCCACTACACAGTTATAACTGTTTGTCCTCATTTAATGTGTGTCTATAGTCTCTTATCCATCTAATATCCTAGAGACCATATACTGGACATGGTGCTGTCAAACCCATACGGTTTCTACTTGAATCTCGCTCGAATCAGATTCTCCCGAAGAACTCTTTATCTCTCAATCTGAATGACCCTAACCAGGGATTTGTCTGAGCAAGAACATATGAGATATTTCTCTCATGACACCGAGAGTGGATAATCCTATATTGATACTCGATAGTCCTCGTAAGGTTGGCTATCACTCCCAATGACCGGTTCTGCTATATTTGGAACCTCTAGACCTATAAGTCTGGTATCAAAGAATAAAGTACTCATAGAGGACATATTTGGTGTCTTAAGTCTAAGAACTATATACACCACTGGGACTACAGAATCGATGTCTGACAATAAGACATCATCAACCATCCAGCATTCCATAAGCGGATCAATCAGTGAACTCATTTTCCAATAAGCACCTGTACTATATCCTTGGTGTCCCCATATGAGTAATTATGATACCAACTGCATTCATCATATGGACAGGTATATAGCATACTTTATTCAGTTATCTCAATGTCCCTTTCGAGTAACCTATGACCGAGTTATTTATGATTTATGTTTAAAGGCGAATCAGTCTCATTATCGTGATCTTATCACGATATGATTCCCATTGCACAGATCCATGGACATCATAATATATTCAAATAACAAACAATATAAAGTGATAAAATATCAAATAATAATAACAAGTAAAAAAACTATATGTCAAGTCACACATGTCATCACTCGAGTGATTGGCTTGCAAGGAACCTATGACTACCACAGGCTACTTCGACAAACATACATCATTAGAGTATCCCTCAAATCCTATCACATGAACCTCTCATGACACCATCTAGTCGTTTCCCTCATGACCCGCACACAATTGTTACTCCAATTCAATAGCTTCTCATTCCACTCCCTCATAAGTTTTCCCTATTGACGAAACAATACCCTCAGCAACACCACCACTGACTTTATCTTCTCCTAGTTCGAATAACATTAAAGTGCCATATATTGGCCTAGTCCATGCCAGTGACTCACCACTGGCTATACCAACAGCATAACCTACCACTTCCATAGCTCCTAGATATCCAATGACAATATGCTTCAAAAGTGGTATTTTTAAACCATGTCAAGTTCTTGACCTACATGTTATAACAAACCCCTTCCTGAGGCTAGTGAACCCACTATAATCACTTAAGCTCAAAAATCTAATCGCTGGTGTAAAATCATGTATGAAGAATATGATGCTCTCTTCCATAACTCTACGTGGACCCTAATATCATTTCATCACATACAAAATATCATTGGGTATAAATACATCTTTCAAATTAAACGAAATCCAGACAGATCCATTGCAAGATATAAAGTACATCTAGTAGACAAAAGGTTTCAGCAATAATGTGGTGTTAACTTTACAAAGACATTAAATCACATTGTTAAACCTACAAAAAATGACTTATCTTGAGTTTGACCATCTCAAAAGGCTAACACCTACGATAACTAAAAGTTAACAATGCCTTTTTACATGGGTCTCTAATTGAAGATGTCTTCATGTAGTAACCTCTTGGTTTTGTTTATCCTCAGTATCCGAGGCATGTCTACAAACTATAAAAAGCTATTTATGGACATTGTCAAGCTCCAAAAGCTTGATAGATTGAACTTGGCTAATTTCTAACATAAACTGGCTTCATCAATTCTAAGTCTGATATATTGTTTTTCCTATGACAACAAAATAGAGACGCAATACATCTTCTTGTGTATGTGGATGATATTATTATCATGGGCAATGATTCTTTGAAGACTCAGACATTCTTAAAGTAATTAGTCGATCGATTATCCCTCAAAGATCTAAGAACCTTGAGCTATTTTATGGGAGTGGAAGCAATGTTTACATCTTTAGGTCTCTTCCTATCGTAAAGAAAGTATATTCAAAATTTATTATTAAAGACAAATACGAAGGATGCAAAAGAGATTATAACTCCCCTCTCCAGTGAATCACTTAAGTTATATGATAGAAGCCATTCTTCAAATTATACTCAATACTTGAGAAGTATTTGGCTCCTTACAGTACTTAGCTCTCACTTGTCCAAACATCTCATTTGCAATCAATAAATTATCATAATTCATGCATCGATCATCTACTACGCATTGGTCTGTGGTTAAACGAATTTTACGATATCTTAAAGGAACCCTCAATCATGATCTTTTTCTTCGCAAACATGCCCGACTTATCTCCATACCTTTGTTAATACTGATTGGGTAGGAGACTTTGATGATAGAATATTCATGTCAGGATATATTGTTTTCCTTATAACAAATACAATCAATTAGAGTTCTAAAAAGTAAAAGATTATCGCACATCCCAAATGATATTAGTGTGATGATTTGAATAAGCAATAAAGCATAATAGTAGAGCAAAATAGTAACAACAAGAGAGTAACATCATTATAAGACAAGTTATGATCAATCGAATGGACTAAGAAAATAAAATTAAAATTAAAGATGGAGATGGTGGAGGAATCATCAATAACCAAGAGTTAAAGAGTAAAGATCATCCATGGTTAAAAGAAGGAGAAAGCAAAGTTACTAAGAAAAAGATGAAATGCGGTGGATTCAACGATAAAAAGGGATCGATGAACATAACCAAGAAGATAATCATACCTTAGGATAATGAAAAATAAATATAACATTTATAAAATAAAAGGTGCTCCCACATAAAAAACCAAAATCTTTTTTTTAATAAACCATCCAACTAAAGTTAACCATTATTTGAAATTATTGATTTGATTTTTGTGTAACCAGTGTTAATAAATCTTCTATAGAACAACAAGAAGCAATAATGACAATGATGATAATAATAATAATAAATAAAAAATAATAATAATAATAAGAAGCAACAATGATGATAATAATAATAGTAAATAAAATAAAAAATAAATTTTAATAATAATAATAATAATTAATAATAATAATAATAATAATAATTATTATTATTATTGTGGAAGCTGCATATGGCTGCCCACTTTGGGCTCCCTAGAAGCCCAACTCAATCTTGGTTGTGATTATAAAAGGCCTCGGCCCACAGTAGGATTTTTAAGTAATTGATTGGCTTAACAGAAAGCGTCGCACCTGATTCTGTAACGCATCATCCATCCATGGCGGCCGCGATACTACGCGTCTCGCCCTTCCTCCTCTCCCCTCACCTCGCCCGCTTCGCTCGCTTCCGCTTCAAGCCCCGAACCTCATCCAGGCCAATCTCCGTTTCTCCTCTCCTATGCTCTTCCTCCTCCACGCCCTCGACTTCTTCGTCCCCCCTTCAACCTCCTCCGGCTGCGGCGTCGGCGACCGCCGAAACCCTAGGTCCCGATTCCCTCTCGGAGCCTCGGGCCGCGTCCCCCCTTCAGTGGGTTCCGAGAACGGCCCTTTGCGGCGAGCTAGGGCTCGAGGACGTGGGGAAACGAGTCCGGCTCTGCGGCTGGGTCGCCCTCCACCGGGCCCATGGCGGCCTCACCTTTCTCAACCTCAGGGACAGCTCTGGAATCGTTCAGGTATATTTATTTCCTTGTCGTGATAAAGATGTCGATGCTGCTTATTCTTGCGGACGCTTACGTTCTTCTTGGACAGGTCGCGACGCTTCCTGAAGATTATCCGGATGCGTATTCGATTGCGAATAAGTTGAGGCTTGAGTATGTGGTTGCCGTGGAAGGTTTGGTGCGGGCTCGACCGCAGGAATCTGTGAACAAGAAGATGAAGACTGGAGATATAGAGGCGAGAAGGACTCTGCTGGATTCACCTATAAATTGAACTTTTATGTATTTTCTGCTATCGTTTTATTTTGTTAACCTATAGTATAAAGCAATTTCCATAGCTCGGTTACTTCATATCCAGATCAGCTTCTGCTGATATCCATTGTATGCACTTGTTTTGGGCCCAGTTAGGAGCACGAAGATCTCCATGTCCTGAGAGGAATCACATAAGTGTTGGGTTCAATGTCATGTAGATCTATGAGAATAAAAGTTAAAAGGGCAAGTGTTATGCTGTTAGTATGGCTTACATATAAACATTCTGATTGCACGATTAATTTAGACAAAGTATACTTCCCGTTCAATATTTTGTGTGGTATGCAAAGTTTGGTATCTAGGTAGCTAAATTAGCAATAAGTCAACATGAAGACTTAGCCTCCACGTGGTATTTGCAATAATTAATTGCTTTCTGGAATCGGTCATCTTTCTTACCTGGAATAGAGCTTCATAGATTCATGACAATTTCTACCATATCCTGATACTATGGAAAATTATGACCATGGAAATTAGATTCTGCTTAATTATCCTGTTCGTGCTACGATCATATGCATTTAACTTAGCATCTAGCAACAAATGCTGTAGTTTCACAAGTTCGGTCAAGGAGACTTCTTTGGTTCATTAATTTTAGAATGATGGAGGAAATCGGAATGGCCTTCTTTTCCATTTATGAAACTGGAACGCTTTGGATTGCTATGTATAGAACTAGGTTTAGAGCTTAGGAACAGTGTTTTGTAACTAATTTACTTGAGGTATCTAACTTGTTGTGCATTTGCAAAAAGTGGATGGAATAGACTTACAATGATTGGTTAATTATGGAAAGAACAATAGAATGCCCTTTTTAATGTTTCATACATGTGATTAGAATCTTGATTGGATTTTATATGATTGACAATACATAGTGGTTTGGATAATAATTCACACCTTGGCATGTTGTTACATTTGATGTTGCAACACTGTTGACCATGTGGCCATCAATGTGATGGTGAGAATGATGTTTTTGTTCTTTTGTGCTAATATTCTTAGAATCCAAGATGTGTATCTTTGTGAGTTTTTTGTTTTTTGATTAAACCTATCTTGCTCCCATGTTTTATCTGTTAGTAATAATTGCAACTAGCAAGATTGTCTTGGTCCTACATGACAGTGTAAATTTTACACTGGTGAGGAATATGATTTTAGTAACATGAATTTGCCATTGGACTAAAAAAAGTTGCAATGTGCTAACATAAAGTTATTTTGCTTTGGCGTAATAGGTTGTTGCGGAGCATGTCATTGTATTAAATTCTGTAAATCGTGCATTGCCTTTTCCAGTTACCACAGCAGACAGTGTAAAAGATGTCACCACCGAAGAAATTCGTTTAAGGTAGTTCATTTACTATTCGATTTTATAAAAACATGTCAGATCATTTTCATTAAAGTACTTGTTTCTGCATCATCATGTATAATTTTCTTTGTTATTGCCAAGACATTAATCTCAACTTTCAGCTGATTGTGGTAACATAATTACAGTCTTTACTTGCTCCCTCACTTTGATGTGCAATGAGGAGACAGACAATTGTGGGATAATATAACTTTATCATGGATAATACAGTAACAAGTTATAATGTTCTAATATTTAGGGTTGACTTCATAGCCTTTTGCTGTCAGAGTTCTATTTAGGGAAATGTCGCTTGTCAAAATTTTCTCATATATGGTCACATGAAGAGTATCTTTTTATTTGTTTTTGGCTGCTCTACTTGATTGTAAGATAGATAACAAATGCTTATCTGGAGGCCATACTACAGTATACGGATTGAATATAATAAGAAAGTTTTAGCAGAGTCTATCTTTGCGGCATAATCTCGATACTAGAAAATTAACATTGGAAGACATTAATGGCCACATCATAGTTTCTAGTTATGAAACACTCTAAGACTTGAATTAACTGGTTGGGTTTTGGGTTATCATTTTTTTGGAGGTCCAAGCTGGTTCTCACATGAACCTTCCTCAAATCTTAAAAAGATCTTTAGCCCAAAGCAGTTGTATTTTAAATTGCAACAATCAAGCTTCGGTTAGAATTGACTGGTTTACATGCCACCTAGCTGCAGAATGGCATGTGCTGCCTAGTACAGTTGGGAGCTCATGAAGTTCGTACAAATTCCTTGTCTGGTCATATTATCAGGATTAGTTTTTAGCTCTGTAAAAAAATTCGTGATTCGACATGGCACCTTTAGACGTGGGATGAATTACCTTCAAATTAGACCGAAGCTATTTTTTATGCTTTTGGGTTCATCAAGAAAGTAGGTGAGATCAATTTTTGGGATTCTTTTTTATTTATCAGAAGTTGCTTTGCTAATGTAAATAAGACATGCATCAGTGCTAGCCTATGGCTTTGATGGCAAGTTGATGATGCTTTTACTGCTAAACATATATTATGGTATGTTATTTGGTTTGTTGATCACAATAGGTTTAGTAGTAGTGGATGTATGCTTATTTCACCTGAGGATGTTCTTTCTGTTCATGATAGATCTTGCCACATGATTGTTAGTTTCACTTGGTACTTTGGTTTCCCTGTATGCATTTTAGTGCACACAAGTTACCAAAATATCCTTCAGTGCATATATGGAGACATTTGTTAAAATATCGTTCAGGTTACCGCATGAGGTCTTTATAAACATCAATTTTTTATATTTGGTGCCCTGGACATTGACATTACTCTTTGTTGATACTTGTACTGCTTTCTTGAGCAGGTCTGTGAGTATAGTTTCTTGTACTATAGTCCAAGGATTTTAGTACATGTAGTCTATCGCTATTGAATTTATAGATCATGTGTGAGTATCTTCTAACACATACTATTGCGAACTTTTACTAGATTTCGGTTCCTTGATCTACGTCGGGCACAAATGCAGTTTAACCTGAGATTGCGGCATAAGGTTGTAAAGCTCATCCGGAGGTATCTGGAGGATGAACATGAATTTGTGGAGGTATCATATGTTGGAATTATATAACTATTGTTATTGGCTCTTTAATATCATTAACCAACTTTTTGGTACTTAAGTTTATAATGAATATTCAACTCATGAAAGGAAATTCACATGCTTTATGAGATCAAAGCAGTACACATGATTAATGATGTAAACAAAAACTAAGCTTCTTTAGTCAATACTGCCAGTATATTAAAGCTGGAGATTTAGGAAAGTGAAGAAATTCCCTAATTTCATTCTCCCTCTGTTCTTGGAAACCAAATAACTGACTTTTCTAAAATTGTTGATATAAACTAAGTGTAAAGGTGGTCTCTTTTGTCTAATTGGCTTAATTTAACATGAACCAGGAAAAAAATTAGTATGATATTACAATCATTATAGAGAAAGATTTTGGGGACTATCATTTGAATAATATGTAGTGTGATTTTTTTTATACAAAAACAAGAAGGATTTTGAAAGTGAATAAACAAAAAAATTCAAGATAAATATGTGTAACATTCCAGGTTAGCAGTTTTAGGTTTTTTTTCCTTTCGAAAAGGCTCCTGCAGCATTCGACAAATGCTCACCTTAGTAATGCCTATAAGCCTTTGTTGATACAAGTTTTAGAATTTTAGTACCACACTACAAATAACCTTTGCACCTTGATATGCAGTTGATAACATTGTAGCCCTTTTTAGGAAGTCGTGGCCATGTAATTTCGCATTTATTGGAGTTTGATTGCATTTGGATATCTTTGTGCCATTATGACTGTAGCCTTTGAGCATCGGTTCTTAGTTATGGGGTTATCTCTTTTCCCCTTGTGTTTTTATGCAGGCTATGTCATTGGCATTACTTCTGTGCTTTATTTCAAATAAGAATATGCCATTGAAGTGCTTTCATTTTTTTTTTTGTGTTGCTTATCTGTGGTTGATAGTTTTATTTTGGGTCTTAAGGTAGATTGAGACTCCAATATTATCTCGATCCACACCCGAAGGTGCTCGTGATTATCTTGTGCCATCACGTATTCAGGTAATTAAACTTCTTTATTCAATTCTTTTTCTTTGTGACTTCATTTGTATACCAAACTGTTGATTTTTTTCAGTTCTTTTAATTATTTTTTTGCATTGCTATTTATTTTTGCTTAATGCAATTGAATATTTTGCTTGATAATTGCAAAGATGTGCTGTCACTGATTCTTGGGATTGAGAAATTACATCTGTATATATGTGCTGTCCTTGTATGCATCTCTGTATATATGCCATTGATTAGTTTTTTTATACATTGTTTTAATAAGATGGTGATTTTTGGCAATATCCAAATACTTTCTTATTCTATATATTGACTTTTCTGATTTTCTATAATATGGTTTATGAAGACAGGAACTTTTTATGCTTTACCTCAAAGTCCACAATTGTTCAAGCAAATGCTAATGGTATCCGGTTTCGAGAAATATTACCAGATTGCAAGGTATCTTTCAGGAGCTAATCGAATATATATATATATATATATATATATATATATATATATATATATATATATATATATATATATATATATATATATATATCTTATCTTTATGAACATTTTACCTAGGATTTGCATATTGCAGTTGTGTCTGTTATGTGGCCTTTTGTCACTTGGACTCTATGTATGCTCTTTTTTTAATGTGTATGTAGGAAAATCTTAAAGCCTATTTAGTTTCAATTTTTGGAGTAAAAATTGCCTTCTTCCATTTCTAAGTTTCTAGTAGAAAATATATTACTCTTCTTGAACCACTAAACGGAATTGGTTGATAATTTTTGTTATTGTTTTCTTCTACCTAATAGTTCTGGTTTTTAAGGTGCTTTCGTGATGAAGATCTGAGAGCAGATAGGCAACCTGAGTTCACTCAGCTGGATATGGAATTGGCTTTTACACCTTTGGAGGACATGCTGAGACTTAATGAGGACTTAATAAGACATGTCTGTTTTTTGTTGCTTTTCTCCTTCTTTTTCTTAATATGTCTAATTAGCTAGATTCATGATGTTGTTTAAGTACTTTGCTTTTGACTTATTTTCTTTGGAATCTGAATGTAAGCTATATTGTATCAGATCTTTCAAGAAATAGCTGGTATCCAACTTCCAAATCCATTCCCAAGGCTTACCTATGCTGAAGCAATGAGTCGATATGGGTCAGACAAGCCGGATCTTCGCTTTAGTCTGGAACTAAGAGATGTAAGTTTTTCTTGCTGAGATATGATGGGCTGCTTCTCTAGGTTCTTTTTTTTGGAGAGTAATTACTAACATTAGCCAATTAAAGGTGGGCAATCTACAATGTCTTAGCTGATCATCATGGAATTTATAACAAAATGGGTATGAATAAATATGCTTGGTAAATTAGATAACTTGATAATTTGTTGAGTATTCCATCCATTTATCATATATACACCTACAAGCCTCATCACCTCAATTATGTTTAGCTATGATTGCTAATTTTATTGTTGTGGTTTTTGAATCATTATTCATGTAGTCGGATTATGCATTTATGTACAATTACCTGTCGAAATCATGGATGGCGCTATGATCTATATAATGCCGATACGATTCTCGTGCAGTAGGTGGAGTCAAAAATCTGTGAACGTGACTTCTGGTGTCTGCAAATATTAGTACTTGTTTTTTGGCTCTAGAGATGAAAGAATCAATGAATGCCCTCAGGCTGCTTTCTGCGTTTTCTTCTGTCATTACTTCCCCTTAGTCTATCCTTAGAGTTAGCTGAAGTTTATGCCAGCAATGGTTCATTTAACAATTGTGGGAATGTTAACTGAATGATCATATTAAAGCAGAATTTAGAGCCTCCTTCGTCCTTCTGTCACGTAGTAGTAGGCTGAAAGGATTTTTTGCTTTGAAGATTATATGACCCAAAAGGACCTTAGGATTCTAATATTTTGTTACCTCTGCAAGTGATGTGAGTGATCCAATCGGACACTGTACTATGCATGTATGTCATCTCTATGTCAAGAAGCTTGTTAATTTATTTCAGTGAATTTTATGATATTATTGGTTGATCTGCCAGTTGGTAGATATGGGCTGTATGGCTCTTCACATACGTCAATTCTATACTTTTGCAAGATATCTCTACATAAACATTAAATTTTGTTCAATTAAATTGCTTAGAAGGTATATGTTTAGATAGCTTTTATATCATTAGTGCCCCATCTATTAAAATATCTAGGATGGAGTGTTTCTCGCTAAATTTTGTTAGAGATGCATGTTAGCTACTGTAAAATACAAAACATACTGTTCGAGTCGCTTTGTCTCCCTGTTATGGTAGTTACAGATCTATTAACGATCTTTATCAGTTCTCATAAGTCTGGTTTTTTTGATATGTTTGAAATTGCAGGTTAGCTCAGTTTTCTCAGGATGTAATTTCAAGGTTTTTACAGATGCATTAGAAAAGGGTGGCATCGTTAAAGCATTGTGTGTGCCTTCAGGTGCACAAAAATTTTCAAATACAGCACTCAAGAAGGGTGCTATCTTTAGTGAAGCAATTAAAGCAGGAGCAAAGGGTTTACCTTTTGTCAAGGTTTTAGATAATGGTAGTGGATGTGAGCTTGTCTTTGTCTTCTGCTTCTGTAGTTATCTTGAAGCTTTTTATTTAAAGTCAACAAAAAGTTTCTGAAATGTGTAGGTGAGCTTGAAGGCGTTGCTGCTTTAACATCTAATCTAGAACCTGAAAATAGAGAAGAATTGCTGAGACTTTGCTCTGGGAAGGCAGATGATCTTATTTTGTTTGCAGTGGGTCACCATGCAATGGTTAACAAGACACTTGACCGGCTCAGATTATATGTGGCACATGAAATGCAGTTGATTAATTATGTGAGTCTTGAAGCTATTTAAAAATTTTCCTCCATTGGTAATTTTTATGGCTTAGTTATGTATGCAAGTCTTCAAATATTATTACCTTATACCTTGAACATACTGCATAATTTATGAATTTGACTTTCAGCAATAACTTAATTAATTGAACAAGTTTCTTATACTCTTGAAGAATGCATCATCAGGTAGGATTTGTGGTAATGGGTATTCACCATTCAGATGGTAGAATAGCATTGCAATGCAATGGTTAAACAAAGTGATTATGCATAGAGAATTAGAGGAAGATCTAAGAAAACTTTGTTAGGATAACATGTGTCCAACACAAGTAATTGTGACCTTACAGCTTGTTATTATTGTTGTTCAGGGAGATGGTTGCAACTTATGAACTTGACCTTTAAATTATCTATGCTTTTTTGGGGTCTAATCAATTTATAAGTGAGATATTCTCAATAATACAAGACCAGTAATTACAAATTCAATCCTTTAAGTATGAAGTTTTACCCTTTCCCTTGCAAATATTTTCACACTTATGGTCAATGAAAACCAGAACAAAGACGTGCTAGTCAACCGAAATGATGCTCAGTGATAACATGCAGGCAGAATGTTAATAATCTCCTTTCCACTTTTTTTTATGCCTGATAATAGGGCTATTGTTGGAAAGAAAAATAATCTCTATTATTTATGTGGATGAAACACTTATCAATTTGTTAATGGTAGAAGCAATTTACAATTCTATATAAGTTATTTTATTTTAATAAATGCATGCTGACTTGTTGTTCTGGGTTTGTTAGACATCACATTCAATCCTGTGGGTGACAGACTTTCCAATGTTTGAGTGGAATGATTCAGAACAGAGATATGAGGTACCTTTCTTGTCTTTATTGTACTTTGAGAATTAAGACCGGACCTGATGGCTACGTTTAAATTCTCAGTCCTTGATACTTGATCAACAAATTTGCCAAACAGATTTAATTAGTATGGGCTGATTCCTTATACATAGGTTATTCCTGTTTAAAAACATTAATTTCTTTTAAGAACTTTGCCAACCATAAGAAGTATTGAAATTTATACATGTTTACCTTTTCTACCTTCTCTATGGGAACATTTGTCGGAGACTCTTTTTAGTGACATCTATTTTGTTGTAACCATGCTTTCCAGTATGTGATAGTATCTTAATTGATTCTGGCACAATATGTTGTCACACATAAAGGAAATATAAGATTAAGATGAAAAAGTGGACAGGAGAGAAATAAAGGGTTACACTTAACAAGAGCATATTATGGTAGCTTTGATTTTCAACATTTGAGTGTTCCAAGTTAATTTTGGCCAAACTGGGCTGAAATCTAACCTTGATTTGATCATATTTGAGGTGGGTTTAATGATTCCGATGATTTAAATGTTTTGGTGATTTTTATTTTTGTAGGCCCTCCATCATCCTTTCACTGCTCCAAATCCTGAAGACATGAATGACCTTCCCTTGGCCCGTGCTTTGGCTTATGACATGGTCTACAATGGTGTCGAGGTGCTTCTTAAATTCTTAGTTATAGTTGATCCTGACAATATAAAATTCTTATTAGCATTTGTTTCTCACTGGCAAGTGGTATACATCTAACACATCCTATGCTCATTTTCCTGCTCTTGTTTCTAGATATGTAGATTCAATATATATTTATGTGCAACATCATGATGATCTGCTTCTTTAAGCTTTCCTCACATATTACATGCAGACTGTTGCTACTTATGAGCAAAAATTTATCTTGCTTGGCTCAATGACTTCTCACAATCAAGTAGGGTTTCACGCAAGGACATATGAAACATAGGGGAATTACACCTGCATCTATATGATATTTTTAATAGCTTGTAAACATGCCATCTTTTTTTAACTTAGTGAAAAACTTGGATACTCTTTAAATACATGGCTTGTCTGTTAATATGTTAGAAGCACCACTAGTTGAGTATAAAGCAATTAGATTCCCTTGAGAGAAAAAAGGGGACCATAAGGCGAACAACAAGACAAGCAAGGATTCAGAATAGCCTATAAATTGTTTACTTTTAATATATAAGGCAGACAATGATTTAACATAACTCTTGATGCCTCTGGCTCCTATAATCGTTTCTGTTATAATTATTTGAACCATACCTTCATCAGTCTTTTCTTCTTGCTGAATAATAGATCCAAGACATGTAAAACTTTACTTCTAGTGACTTGATGTCTATACTTTCTACTTATTAGATATTTCTAAAGATCTATTTTGTATATTCAGTCTTAGTCCTACTTAGTCTAAAACCTTTGGTTTCATACATTTGTCTCCACAACTCAAGATCACCCAACTGATTTTCTAAAGCTCCAAGTTAGACAGACCATTTTGAACATCGTAACGATCAGTGGAATCAAAGAACTTGTTATATAGGTGATGAGATATGAGGTATCGATGTGGCTCCATTTAGTCGGTGTTATGGTTGAGGCCAAGAGCTGCTCCATTAGTTTCTTAACTAGCTTGTGCATTGTTGATTTTTACGTCGTATTTGTCAGCCAAATCATTTTTATTCAGGATGGATCCTTTTTAATTGATTACTTAACCTTTCATGTCAATGAATAAGCAAATGTGGATATTTGTCTCTGGATGACCATCGTAGAATCATTGCCGCTAGTTTTTGTTTCCTTGGTGTAAAAAGTTAAAAAGTTTGGGTTTTGATTTTTCTTTGTTATCCACAGATTGGTGGTGGGAGTTTGAGAATCTATAAGCGTGAAGTACAAGAAAAGATTTTGGAAATTGTTGGCATTTCTCATATGCAAGTGAGCTTTAATTTTCAATGTTGAAGCAAAGGCTTTACTGTTTTTTACTGTTCATGACTTTATAATCGCTCTTTTGGTTGCATACTCACATGATAAGCATTTTTTAGGTATATGCTGCATTTTCAAGACCTATTGAACGATCAGCATGTTGACCAATAATAACATATACATGCAAACAAAAATGATATGGATTGAACCAGGGTCAAATTGTATGCACCTCAACTCCTTAAAACTCCCAAATTAATCTCATGAGTTCTAATTTCATTATTTTATGGATCAGAGATCAGATCCATGTCTGGAATGTAAAGAGTTGGACTCTGAATTAAGTGATTGACCTAATGTTTATTAACCTGAAAATGCACTTTAAAAGTTCAAAAGGGAAGAACCTCCATGAGAACAAATGCACTTTAAGGAGTTATATTAACCTGAAAATAAATGACTTCCTAGATCAAACTGCAAAGAACTTTAAAAGTTCAACCAGAAAATTTGCGCAGTTGTGGTCTTCGGAAAAGCTATGATGTCCCGGATCAAATTTGAGGGAGCCAAAAGCATCACGAGATGCCAACATAAATGACTTCCTAGATCAACTATGGGTAAGGTGTGCTGATGTAGGCTCGAATGCTATTTTCTTCTGTCATGCATGCTTGGTTTCAGTAACTGGTTTATTGTCAAATTTTCTCCATTGAACTAATTTAATTGATAACCAGAAGACTATTGGGACTGTATGCTTGTTATGTTGGCGTGAATCTATCCTTTGTAATTGTCATTTGTTTATGCAGGCAGAAGAAAAATTTGGTTATTTATTGGAGTGTCTGGATATGGGTGCTCCTCCACATGGTATGTTAATCTTTCAAACTCACGGTATTGTATTATCCTAAACATGCAAGTTCAAATTTATTAGCTTTACCTTGCCATTCTGTTTAAATTACTTTTTTATACCAGTACAGAATTACCGAGAGAATCTGGAGAAAATTTGTGTTCTTACTAGAGAGTCTGTTTAAATTACATTGTTTCTCTAACTGTTATGACTAGAGAATCTGGAGGAATTGTTGTTGGTCCATATTGTGCATATTTGAGTTAGATAACTTTTCTGATGAACAACATCATGCAGGTGGCATTGCTTATGGTTTGGATCGTCTCGTGATGCTTTTGGCTGGCTCAAATTCGATCCGGGACGTCATAGCTTTTCCGAAGACCACAACCGCCCAGTGTGCCCTCACTAAAGCACCATCTTCAGTCGATCCCCAGCAATTGAAGGACCTGTCATTAGCCATTCTGTAGAATATATTTATGATTTATTCACGTATAATTAATGTTTGCACTCAAGCTTGCATGTCATTATTTCATTAGCCAGATCACATTCTTGAAGAGACCATTTATTGATGATAATGGGACGTGTCAGTCAAGGAGCAAATTCTCTTGCTTTTCTATTTGGAAGCTGTCACTCTTTATAAACTATTATTACTCGGTTACCATTACTGGTGATGAATAAGAGTCCAACTTTTTTTGTTTTTTTTGTTTTTTGGTGATTGAGATCAAAGATGTGTTTTCTAGATATTCTTGATAATGGTCATTGCAATACTGTATTGCTGGAGGTATGGCTGAGACTGTGTACAATGCATGTTTCAGATGCTTTCAAAAGAAACTATCTCGAGAACATCTAAAGTCAATGTGGTTTCTATTTGGGTGATTTCTTGAAGTAAAACATTAAAAAAAAAAAAGTGTGTTTGGTAGTAGCCTTTTCTTCCCACCATAGTTTCTGCATTTGTTCTTGAAAGATACGAGGCTTTGTACAAAGCAAGTTCATAGATACATGGTTTCAGAGCAATACTTTCCTACTTCATCCCTCACCATTTAATATCGGAATATAACGCCATTTAATATCGGAATATATCTCATTTGTCGTGATCCAGTCAGATGAAATACTCTATCCACTAATTCGATAGCCATGAACTACTGGCTCAAAAATGGTTAGTCTCAAATTGATAATAGTTGAGGGACCATCTAATCCTATCCTATAAATCGGCTCAATTAGAAATTTAGATCGTCTTTTAATATAGGGATCGATGAAGTTGAGGGATCCTATCATGTCTTCTTTTGCAGTGAATCAAGAGCGAAAACTATCTTGCTAAAAGCACTCCAAAACTCTTGTAAAGAAATACCTCATCAACGTGATGTTGGCCGTACTTACAGCCTTCACAGGCGGAAGTTTCTTTCTTTGATTATTTTTCCCCTATATGAACCGCATACATAATATGGCAAGTTTCCTTGAGAAGACCGCAGCTAAAAAAGATAATTCCTTCCATCTTTTCCTTCCCCTGTAACGTTTCTGCCATTATATGCACAATCACGCAACAAGACACCGACAAGGTCGTCTCGCGCAAACACATACAGATCGGAGATTGCTATGGACGACGGAGGCTTGGCTTCTCTTTGGGGCTACGATGAGGTCCGACACTGTTCATCTTTCTCTTCCGGTTGTGGTGGCTTTTTTGTTTCAATATTTTTAATCTCTTCCTTGTAAGGTGTTAATAAATTGCAAGCATAGTCTTCGTGGAGCTCTCCCCCTTCGAACTGTTTTCTCCATGGTGTGGTTCATACGAAAATATACCTATCAATCTCCTCCTCCTATAATTTCTCCTTCGACCTCGATTCTAACACCCGAACCGTGGCTTCCAAAGTCATGCTTAAAGAGGTCTTGCTCGCTGATTACAAGTCATGTGCAGGAAAGCCTACATACTAAAGAGATCAGCGAATTCGTATGCTTGTCTGCAGTGACTCGTAAAATGTCTGAAGACAACATTCATCTTGTCTCACGTATACCGAATCTTTTGCCAACAGAGCAACGAGGAGCTGAAGCATAAGCTCATCTGTGCCGCCGCCGAACGAGAGGAACTACGGATCAGTACCCGCAACGACCTGCACAAGGCCAACGAAACCATCGGGCGCTTGATGGACCTCCTCGAGGAGAGAACCCATGAAAGAGACGAGGCAAGAAGGAAGCTGCAGCTGCTGCTAAACCTGATGATACAACCCACCACGGTCCAGCTCCCTATTCTTCCTCTGCATCTGCCGCTGGATATTCCACGGATGGGTCAATCAAGAGGCTCATCTCCCGCAGACACCGTCGATTCTCCACAGCTCTCAAGCATCGACATGGGTGATCCCTGCGATGGCATGGGCATCTCACGACAGCTTAAGTATTCAGCGTACGAGGCCATGTCTTCTGCTACGGTTGACAGGCTTGCCATGAAGAGACCTCTCCCGGAGAGAGGAAGGTTTCAGCAAGCTGTCCTCGGAGCAGGTCCATTGCTTCTGAATCTTATATTTCCGGGGCCATTCCCACAATCTCAGGTTGCTTCGGCATCGGTCACAGCTCATGATTCTCCAGGGCCATTGGAATACAATCCAGAAGGCCTGATTCCTTGTCCTCTCAGCTGTCCAAGATAATGAAAACACCGATGGAGGTCGACTCGTGTAGCTCGAACACAACTATGATCTTGCCCTGTTCAAGCGAATACAACCAGTAAGATTGCGGAGGTTTGAGGATTGGCAACCGCTGTGTTTGGTTAACATGTCATCATTAGTCAGCATCGCCAACGGAGTAGAAATTAAATATATTTTTAGGTAAATAAGAAATTAAGAAATTCATTAAGAAAATTGGTTAAATAATCTTAACTCATTTCATTTATAATACAAAATTACTAATTAATTGTTTTTTAAAATATAAATTTAACTATAGTTTGGGATAAGGCCAGAGGGTGACGTGGCACCGCTGCAGTCACCCGCCACGTTGCCTTGGAAGCCCATCTCTCGTGAGCTATCCGACGGAGGACTCTTCTGCTTCCGCGCCCTTCTCTTCGAGCCTTTGCTCTCGTCGCTACCGCAATGGCAGCATCACATGGCTGGCTCACCTCTCTGCCCAACCAAGTGCGCCACCGCCATCTCGTAGCTTCCCCTTCTCTGACCTGACAGCTTTGAAGCCTGCTAACTCGTGCGTTCTCTTTGCTGCTTCCCGTAGTTGGCTGTCGCAAGCTCTGTCGTCAACCATCGATCCGCTGCGGCTGCTTCGTTCGTCGTCAGGGCGAGCTCGACGGATGCATCACTTACGGAGAAGGGTATGTGAGAGGGTTTAGTGTTTAGGTGGTAAGTACTGTCGAAGAGAGTTCTATGAATCGGAGGATGCCTATTTCTCTGTTTGCTGCTGTGCTAATTTAATTCCATGGAATAATGGACTCTATGTTGCTTCACTGAATGAAGTATGCTTTCCTAGCTTTACATTCTCTGTTTACTGTAGTACGTGTAATCTTTTGCTCCTCTCTCCAAAGGATTGGAAGACGATGATGAACATATGTTGCAATGTGATCAGATTGTGTCAAACCATGTCAATGATTAGGAATGCATCATAAGTTTCTTTTGTTGTACTTCATTGATTTCTATTAGATCCAACAATTCCTGAGAATTATTCAACCATCATTATATTTCTGCATCTCAAACATCGTTCTCTTGATTTCTCCATCAGATTGTTTAAGGAGAAGGCAGGTTTTAGTTGGACTCAGTTCCTTGACCGCTGCTTTGTCCTGGGCAAATTTTGCAAGTGCTGAAGGTATCATCATTTGGTTCTTTCAATCTCACTTGTGTTTTCCTGTTTCTTGATAATGCTGTTCCTGCCAAAAGGTGAGCATTGTGTTCCTGTACACTATTCCTACTGAAAGAATAATCTAATACAACAGGCAGAATCTCTCCCTGTCGATTCTGATTTCTCATTACTGACATGTGCAGATGTACCGGAGAATTTTCGAGCTTTCGTGGATTTTACAGATGGATATGCATACTATTATCCTTCCGATTGGAGAGTATGTCACCATGTCGATCTGCAATGTTCAAACATTTAAGTTATGGGAACAAAGAATAATGTATATGATCTCTGACTTTCACATGGTAGAAGAATACCATCTGATCATCTATTAATTTGCCTTCATGTGATAACAGGATTTTGATTACATGGGCCATGATTCAGCATTTAAAGATCGATTTGCAGCATTGCAACATGTCAGAGTCAGTTTCATTCCTACCGAAAAGAAAGATATTCGTGATTTGGGATCCATGGAGGAGGTAATGTTAGTCGGAAAGCTGCATTCAATCCAATTGCAGTCTGCATTTTTCATATGATCATGCAGAAGTAGACTGTGATTGGTAAAAGTATAATCAGCAAAATTATCCTTTCTCAATAGCTTATACGCATTCCAACTTATGTTTTTCGCTAATGTTTCATACGCTTAGCAGGTCATTTTCAACTTGGTAAAAAATATTTATGCTGCACCAAATCAGATTCCGAGCATATATGAGATGCAGGAGGTGTGTAGTTTCTCTGTTTAACCTTGGTTTACAGTGTATGCCTTTTGTATTGATGTCAACACTTGGTTGTCTTCCTGTTTTTCTTGTTTCTTTGCATCTTCAAGTGAATCACAATCGGAAAAACAAATAGAAGCATCTTCTTGGTAAACAACACAAATTGTTGCTTCTTTATGTAGCGGTCTGAGAATACTACTTAATGTGCAACATATGCAAGTGCTTATCTAAAGATCTTCATGTGGCAAAATTCAATAATGTGCTTCTAGGTCAGAATCAATGCGGTGAACTGATTCCTAAGATAGTGAATAAGTACTGACTGATGAATGTAATCCTTTGCTTCTCCATATACTGACAGTTCTTTGTATGATTCTGTGCAGCGAACTGTCGATGGAAAGAACTATTGGACATTCGAATACGAACTTGAATCCCCAGGCTTTTCCCGTACTGCCTTTGCGACAATAGCAATTGGCAATGGTACCATTCCTACCGTTTCATTTCATGTATGCCATGGTTTTAGATCTTCCAAATGTATCCTAAGACTTGCTGTTTCATTCTCATTAAACCATACATCTTATGTTCATTGTTGCATGGATAAGGATCCTAATACTGTGAATTTGGAAAGATCATCACATAGCTGCAGTTTATCGTAAAATCAACCACAATTGAGAAACAAGAATTAGTGCTTCACACTGATTGTGACATATTGATTTGCTTGAAAATGGAATTTAGTGCTGCTGCAAATGCTGAAGTGTGATTGAGGCATTACATTCTGCAAAATAAAAACACAACAAATTTACTGAAACAGCAAAATTTCAGTTACAGATACAAAAAATTATCCAGAGTGAAATTAGAGGCACAGGAAGAGAAAGAAGCTTTTCTTAACTTGTAATTTCAATCTTATGAAGGCACGATGATTGAGTGATCATGTCGTCGGAAGTTGATATATGCATTGCTGGAACAAAGTAACCCTTCAGTTCTGGAGACTAAGACAGTCAAATGATCTAGAACTCGGAAACTTTGTTTCAGATATCAAAGTGATGCTGTGATTTGGATCAATCCGAAATACTTTATAACTTTTCACTATATGTTTCCTAAAATAACTCATAAACAAAAATAACGATAATATGGACCTTGTTTCATCATTGAGCTATGCACAAGGTAATATCTCTAGTTGTATTTCTGCAAAGCATAACTACTGTTCTTGATTTCTTGGAAGGGCGGTACTACACATTAGTTGTTGGTGCAAATGAGAGGCGGTGGACTAGACTTCGGAACAAGCTCAAGGTGGTAGCAGACTCTTTCAAGATTCTTGACATATGAAACTAGAAGTGCTTGCCTGCCGAACCATGTGTCCAATGGTTGTTCAAATTGCTACAAATTTCTTTCATCTTGTGATTATTTTTCACTGTTCAGAGCAACATATTATGGACTTTTTATCCAATTTCTTTCCTATTTGAAATTAGAGTGTCAGTTTCTTTAGCAGTCTCACTCTCATGGTCTCAGCTTTCCAATTAACACATAGTTATGTCCTTTCAAGAAACAAAATGAATCAATATCTTCATTTTTTTCTGTTGTCATTTGAGGAAGTACAAATGAATCTTGACGTATCAGCCCTGTTGATTTTTGTCATCAATCAAGTGAAGTTAGAAATGAAATGCTGCGAGTGTGCCGACAATGTTGTTTCAGAAAACAAGACGTAAATTCTTGTTTCCGCAGCCACAAATACTCTTCTATGATTTCATTTTGTTTGAGAGTGAGTCTCTCAAACTCACTCAATTTGCCCCACTGGGTTATGTTGCCAATAGCATAGCCTCATTCAGAAAAGCATTGGAAGCAGTAGTTTTTAGCTCAATGAGATCTTTCTTGTCAGATCATAAACCAATACCATAGAGAAATTAATGTAGATATATCTTTCATATGAAAAATTCAGTTGATTAACAAAGGAGTTATTAGGGGATTGGTACAAATTAGTTGACCTACAAAGTTGAGATTTTACTTATATGATTGATCATAACACCAGACAAAAATATGATCACACTATTGGCCAATCTTTTCCAGGGAGAGCTAGAAAGGATTATGTGCATTCCAAGTGAAATTTAAGCATGCTAAATGCAAAGTAGTCCATGTAGAATAATCCATTCATATCTTAAAATTCAATACCATAATATATTGTATTCCTAACAATATATCTATTTAAATTTACAAGAAAATAATCATCTGATGTGCAGTAGATAATTTATTCAATTGGAGAAAAATCAAAGAACAACTCTGCATGCGATTAAGAACATTGCGGCACAGAGAAATTCTTACTGCATCTTTCATGCATGCTAAGCAATTCACCAAAAATAAATTAGTTAATAATAATAATAATAATAATAATAATAATAATAATAATAATAAATAATAATAATAATAATAATAATAATAATAATAATAATAATAATAATAATAATACATTGAACTTTTTTTTACTATCGACTCGAATTCTTGATTTGACTGCATTTTGGATCTCATAAACATAGTAGTATTAAGGTTAATTTTAAAGGACAGTGGTTCCAAAATCCAACCTATCCATTTCATATGAAGACTATGCCAACAAATAGAACAGAAACTTTCTTGGATTTAGATTAACTGAAACTATTAGACATCCACATCGGAAACCACTGCTGATCGACCTTCTCTTTCAAGGCTGTACAATTTGATTTGCACTACCACAACTCTGGTTTGATTAAGGCTTTACTGTCAACCAATTCTACTCTGTGGCACATGTGAGGCCTTGTGGGATCCAAGTGGATGCCACATAAGATGATAGTATCAGACCAAGTTAAGATAATTTATACTCAAATTATTCATCTATATATATATATATATATATATATATATAATTTTCTATTTATTTCTTTCCAAAATAAATAACTCCTTTCAGGAGATGTGATATCGTAGATACATGTATCTAAAGAAAATTACTTTTATGAAATAAGAAAAAATGGAATCAGGTGGGCTTCTCCTCATCTGTTTTTATCTTTGCTATGGTCAAAATAAGACTTCTCCTCACATAATTAATTATTTTTATTATATTTTTTAATATTCGTGCTCACATGTAATTGTTGCGGTCGGGAAACGCGCTTTGAGTCGACCAAATTCTCTCTTAGCAAAAGAAGCCGAAGCTCGATGACTTGGCCGACGTCGCGAAACGCGCTTTGGTGGGGCAAATCCTTTCCCCTCGCAAGAAGACGAAGCTAAAACACTTGGCTGAAGATCGGGAAACGCGATTTGGTGGAGCAAATTCTTTCCCCTGGAAATAAGAACTCAAAGACGAGGTCCGGAAACGCGCTTTGGTCGAGTAGATCCTTCCCCTTTGCAACAAAGACGAAGAAAGCCAAAAGAGTTCGGGAAACGCGCTTTGGTCGAGTAGATCCTTCCCCTTTGCAACAAAGACGAAGAAAGCCAAAAGAGTTCGGGAAACGCGCTTTGGTCGAGTAGATCCTTCCCCTTTGCAACAAAGACGAAGAAAGCCAAAAGAGTTCGGGAAACGCGCTTTCGTCGAGTAGATCCTTCCCCTTTGCAACAAAGATGAAGAAAGCCAAAAGAGTTCGGGAAACGCGCTTTGGTCGAGTAGATCCTTCCCCTTTGCAACAAAGACGAAGAAAGCCAAAAGAGTTCGGGAAACGCGCTTTGGTTGAGCAAACCCCCTTCCCTTTGGAAGAAGACGAAACGCAAAGACTTGGGTCTGCCCAATCTCTCTCTCGTGTTCAGAGTCGTTCATTTGAAGTATTTGAAGCTTTCAACACGGGATCGAGGCATCTTCCGCGTCCGGTATCACCCTCAACGTTCCCTTCGCCACCCTTTTCCTTGTCCTCTTCCCTTCTTCTCTCTCTCTCTCTAGGCCGGCGATCTCTCCATCTCTCTTCTCCTCGGATCCCGAGAACTTATTGCCTTGGGCTAAACTCTGTAGGCGAAGGCAAAGAAGAAGGAAAGATGCCTAATTGGGAGCTCAAGAACTGCTGCGACCACGACCAGGTTGCCTTCATCGTCACCATCGGCGTCTTCACCTTCGTCATCCTCGCCGTGAGTTCGTTCTTCGCGACCATGTTTTCCTTTTGCTTCTCCCTGGTCCTTCGAAAAGCAATTCCTTTTCTCCCCGTTAAAAGTAGGAATCGAGTAAAGTTTGTAGCTTCGGTGGTATATTCCGTGGTTTGACGAGCATTCGTCTTGAGTCTGGGCTTGGCCGGACCATGCTGGTTTGCTGCCCTCTGATCTCTTGCTGTCTCTGCTTTTGGTGTCTTGTAGCTGTGGAGGACGGTGCTGCTCACACCTTTCAAGCTCATCACGGTGTTCCTACACGAGACGAGTCATGCCCTCGCCTGCAAGTTAACATGCGGTGATGTAAGCAATTCTGATACGGAGATGAAACAAATGTTTCTAAGCATAACATACGGCTTGTAAATGCATATGAAGTTTTATTCTTATTAAGTTAGATCTATGTTAACTTTTGGCTATTCTTGACTAAAAATTGTAACATTTAACTTGGGAGTGTTTCAATGGATGATTAATCATGGTTGTTCAGCTTCAAGACCTGCTACCAAAATCAAAACACAATTTCTATTGTTTTTTTCGGTATTCTTTGACTGTTTAATACTATATCGAACACCAGTTTTAATGCATAAGATTAGGTTGTTGTTATTCATGATTGATGATTGATTAAGAAGCTACTAAGGTTGTATTATGGTTTAACAAAAATCTGATGTCTACTGGAGGAGTGAAGTATTCACAATTAATATGTTTCCCGCAGGTTGAGGGCATACAAGTGCATGCAAACGAGGGTGGAGTCACACAAACTCGTGGTGGCATCTATTGGATCATTTTGCCAGCTGGATGTAATGAGATTTTTCTTCCTTTGAACTGATCAGTTGCAACCCGATCATTTGAACCAATGATTTAAATCTAATAACTCAGACATGCTTCAATATCGTAGTTGGTTCTTATGGCCTTGTTGATTGTTGTCTTCTCTCATCGCAGATCTTGGCTCATCATTTTGGGGAATGGTCTTCATTCTTGCATCTACGAATCTTATTACGACAAGAATTGCAGCTGGTTGCTTTCTACTTGCATTGGTTGTCGTGCTATTTGTTGCCAAAAATGTAAGCAATTTATATTACTTAACGAAGAATTTTCAAAATTTTCTCGACTTGTATCATCTAGTTGTTTTATTATATGATTTAGATCAAAACGTACATTACAATTTTTGAAGCCAACAATTTTCTTGTATGCTTATATTCCTATTCTGTGTTTGTGGATCATGCAGTGGTTGCTTCGAGGACTCTGTATAGGTGTGCGCTAATAATCTGCTTGTTTGCAAGTAATCACAAGTTGAATGGTAGATCTGAATAAAATTTGCTTAAAGCTCTTTTCTTCTGTAGGTTTCATTATATTTATTGCCATTATTTGGCTTCTGCAAGAAACTACAAAAGTCCATATTCTTCGATATGTCATTCTGTTTATCGGTATGAAAACATCTACCTCAATATATCTGTTTCATATCTGCTAAGAGCTACATAGAAAATGATTGCCCATGATTCTGTGTAAATGCAGGTGTCATGAACAGCTTATTTTCAGTCTATGGTAAGATTGATTTTGGACATCATTGTATTACGAGAAAGCAAAGTAACCAACACACATAAATATAATCATTGTGTTGCAATATCTACTATCTGAGGTATTCTCTGCTACAGATATCTATGATGATTTAATATCTCGAAGAGTTCACTCAAGTGATGCCGAGAAATTTGCTGAAATCTGTCCTTGCCCTTGCAATGGTGTTGCATGGGGGGTTATTTGGTGAGATTTGATATCCATTTTCTTTTCCAGTCGTGCATATTTTCTTGGTTCACTAAATCGATGATTATTCTTGGGTTTGCTTCCAGGGGATTAATATCATTTACATTTCTTTGCGGATCCATTTACCTTGGTCTGGTTATTCTGTCTTGAGGTATATCTTATCATTTAATTGCATTTTTCTCTCCTTTCATCATTTGGTTTAATTAGATTCTCTAAATATATTAGTGTTGACTCATGAATAACTTTTGCAATTATGCTTAGACTACTAACCAGTACTTTGCAAAAGAAAACCTTGCATCCAGGTGAAAAATGAAAGGTGCATGTTCTATAAGATACTTGTTGGTGTTTCACACATAACTGATCTATCCATGAACTTCAAAATTCTTAGGCACAGAAATTAAATATGTACTCTCTTGCTTAGCCTGCAGAGGAACTTATTTTCTATCTTGGTTTGCTCTGCAATAGAATAATATAGGCATAAGAAAGAGGTGAAATGTCTTTCTTCAGAGTTTCATGTGCTATCTGCTGGGTGATCCAGCACGGACACTTTTCGTGTTTAGTATTTGTCTGTATGTGCGGGGAGCTGGTCAGAGCTGACATGTAAGTTGAATCATACTGCATCAATCTATGAATTCAACATTGTCTCAGCAACATCCCTCTCCAGTAGTACAATGAAGTTTCCACATTTTTACCAGTATTTGGCCACAGCAATATCCCTCTTTCTGTATGGTATTCTTAACGAAATAAAGACTATTCTACTCTGGGATACTGCTACTAGTCTTAATCACCTGGTTTTGAAGCATCATGATCTGCAATTTCTTGGTTTTCTTCATGAATCCATTTTAACATAATTAATCACCAGTAAGATAGACACTAGTAGTGAACGAAGATTGCTTTTATTATTTTCTTCTTTTTTCTGTTGAAACTGTTGAACAGACAATTGATTTGTCTTGATCACTACTGATAACAGTTGGTTTTGTATGCTGATTTTTCGTTTTCCAAATCGTGCAGGTTTTGTGGATTTGTGTAGATTCTGATTTGCTCAGGTTGGATTGAACACACTGTTCTTACCAGATTGAAGATTGCTTTTATTTTTCATTTTTTCTTTTAGTTCCTTTTTCAGTTGAAGCTGTCGATCTGACAATTGATTTTTCTTGATCAACTACAGATAAAAGTTGGTTTTGTATGCTGATCTTTAGTATTCCTATTTGTGCAGATTTCCTGGATTCATGTAGATTCTGATTTGCTTAGGTTGGATCAAACACATTGTTCTTATCAGATTGAAGATTGCTTTTATGTTTCACTTTTTCTTCTAGTTCTTTCTTCAGTTGAAGCTGTTGAACCGTCAATTCATTTGTCTTGATCAACTACCGATAAAAGTTGGTTTTGTATGCTGATCTTTTATTTCCAACTTGTGCAGGTTTCATCAATTCATGTCGATTGAACACATTGTTCTTATCAGATGGCCATCAAATTGGAAACAGCCTTAGATTCTTGTGGCATCATCTTTTCTGGAGCTTGGAGTCCCAGCTGCTCTGATGCATGTCCATGTTGTTGCATTGAGAAACTTGCTGATGAGTTTCTTGACAACATAGATGTTTCATTTGTGCAACACAGCAACTCATTGTTTTCAACCTCTGTACCAACATTTAACTAATCTTTCATTTGTTATATTTTTTTGGGCACTTCTTCATGTCAGTTTTCGTGTTGGATTTGACAGATTGGTGACAAATAGATATGCAAAAGATCATCTCACATTGTCCGGAAACTGTGGGGGGTGAGAATATGCTTTCAGAAACACCATAAACATATGTTTCTCAATTTTAACAATATAATCATTCAGAAAATCAAATTATAGTTTCACCTATCATTAAGCCTTATTAATGCAAGAGTGCATGCCATATGTGTTAGAACTTTCCATCATGTATATGTGCATTTTATATAGCATCATCACACTGTCTGGTTGATTCTTACCACAGTAACATATAAAAGAAAGAATTCTGATCACATGTTTCTGAGTTGAGCTCTATAAAAGATAGGGAGAGAAAAAGGGATAAAGGAAGCAGAAGGCTGCCTGCTATTCCTCCAAATCTTAAATCTAATCTTGCAAATGGTCACTTCTTAATGGAGAAAGCATCAAAATAAAGCACTAAAGTTGAAGAAGCTGCTTGCTGTAAAGTTTCTGGCAATGCAAATTTTGCAAGGGAGTAAAAAGAATCAAATCCTCTCAAGTGGGCATTGGGTGTTGGTTGGGTTATCATGAGTATTAGAAACAGGACATCTATGATCCAAAAGTATGAAACACATGTAGATGTTTAAGTCAAGCCATATATCTACATTTTACTCAACAATATACAAGGAAAAGAATGAGACAAGTAGAGGCAAGTGTTGAGAATTATTAGTAGGTCTAGTGCTGCTGTGTCCTTTGACATTTTAATCCCATCACTCTATCTCAAGTGTTGCAGCATTTTGTGCCATTGTGAAGGAATCATTGTTGCCTTTTGAGTCAGTCAGTCTCCTGCATGACTTGTTAATGCACAGTCTCAAGCAGATATGATGGACAAGTGAGTGAGTTCACTAATAGCTGTAATCATTGAGGTTCTTTTAAGATCCACTTTGTTGTTCTTTCTCTCATCAAATTGACATGCCTTTCAGACCTTTTTTGCTCAGTTGAGCTAAAGTTTTCAGACAGCTTAGCAGTTGTGTGGCAGTAAATATGAAGCAGGCAGACTCTCAACAGGTTTTCACTCTGTCTGACCTTTTTTCTTATAACTGGAGTGAGCTTTATACTATTGAAATTTCATCCTCAGATCTGACAGACAAAAAAGTATCAATGAGCATGCCATGGCAACTTGTCTGTATCATTCAGTGAAAGAAATTATCTCTGTCAATGGTCATTTCACGGCCAGAGATCAGCAACTGCAAGACTATGCCCAGAGGTCTTTTTCCCTGCAACATGAGCTTATGTTATTGTTTCACCCTTCCTTGGATCTTTTTGTTGGCCTTTTATGAGCTTTACTGAGCTTGGGCTGCAGCTCATTCATGTTGTTTTGATCTGTCACAGTCCTGCACTTGCAATTGAATGCCCCCTGCTGGTTGCTGAGGCTCTCAAAGTTGCATGGCATTTTGGATCCATCCTTGTTGCTTTCACCCCTCAGGATGGTGTTTGACCCTTCGACATGAACTTACCAGGGCAGGAAACAACCGAGTGTGGAGAAAAGGCTATCGTTGGTTAGCTAGTGGTTGTGAGAGAGACCATTCCTGCTTTCTCAGTTAGGCCACCAACCCAAATGATCCGATGTTTGAGTTGATTTGCGGTGTGACATGCAACAAAGACCTACATTCGAATCTGATGACTCTTCACACACACTATAGGAAATTTGGTCTGTAAGTTTAGCCTTTTGCTAAGTTAGGAGATTCATGTCCTCGAATCATTGCGAACTCACTGTCTCAGACATGGAGGCTTGCGATGAACTGGTAAAAGGAGTACTGAGACTTCCATCAATTCCGCCACGCAGTCTTACCGCCGCAATCGAAGCATCGTTTTGCAACTCGAAATCTTGGTCGCTCGGGTTACAAAAGCGAGCTCGGTGTAAGACCAAATCACCTGAGAAATGAAAAGAAGAGAATGGAGGGGGGTAGATGAACAGCGAGTTTGGCAGAGAGCAGTGCTTCTTGTGCTTATTGCTGGTGCCGATAATGCCAAGATTGGAGTCAACGGAATCAAATGGCAAACCAAAGAGATGCATGTATGACATAACATCTGCGACGGTGGAGATGGAGCTGAAGAATATTTCCAGGGACACACGTTGGTGCCATTTCCAGTAGAACCTAAGGACAGTCAAATGTTTCAGAAGCTAGAGAAGTAGTAGCATGTAGCACAAGTAGGTCGGTCATCATCCCCTGCAAAATCTTGGATTCTCTCGAGCTTGACAAGCTGCAGCAATCCGTGAAGCAGGCAATGGATAAAGCCCGGCATCGCTGGCACTCTTCCGGCCGCCGACCAGCTGCTGAGACTCCTTGCAGTAAGCAATGGCTCCCTGAATTGAGCTCTCCATCTCTGAGTTGACGCTGCTGCTCCTCTTGAGCACCTGCGGCTGGTACACCCCGAGCGAGCTGGAACTCGAGAAGGAGGACGACAAAGAGGACGAGCAGGAAGAGGTCGTCGACGAGGACGAAGGCTTGGTAGTGGAGCTCCAGCTACTGGCACCAGAAAAGGACTTTCTGTGGATCAAGTCCTCTTCCATTAGCTTCTCTCTCTCGGTGCTCCTGAGACTAGCGGCATTGGTGTCTTCAAGTACGTACTTCCCCTGCTGGATTTGGCCAAGCGGGCTCGTCTTTGCTGCCTTCTTGTAGCCATTGGAGCGCTCGTCGCATTGCAGGACCGCGCAGGACTCATCGGAGCACCTGGATCTGATGAACACAGACTTGAGATACGATCGAGAAGCCTTCAGCTTCAGGCCCAGCGATGATTGCTTGATGGACTTGAGCTTTTTGGACCAAGGCGATTGCTTCTGGTCCGACACCGCACTCAGCTCACCGCCGACTGCTGCGGAGACATCCTTCTCTCCGAAGCCGTCTGAATGCTTCGAGCTCTCGAGGAGCTTTTCGACCATCCGAAGGCGAGGAGGGAGGTGCAGGGGGAGGAGCTTCCCCTTGTAGAAAAGCTCGTCGGCGGGGGAGGTGGTGGCCTCCCTCTCCGTCGGGTTGCCACTCATCTGGAATTCGAATTCCTTGGAAAGAGGAGGGGATGCCATGGTGTAGCAGATGAAGCTGGCGGTGCTGCCGCCGCCGCCGCCGCCGCCCAAATCCACGTCCACAGCAGAGCTGACATCCATGTCTATGTAATCCTCCTCTTCCGTAAAGTGATCACAGGGAAGAGAAACCAACTGTTGCATCTGCAATAGCTCTCTTGCTTGCCTCTCCTCCATCACCCGTCGAAGCATACGGAGCGACCGACCACTGCTAGTTGTTGATGTGGAGTGGATTGTAGCGACCTTGGGAAGGAGTGGGAGAGGGAGGGCATCCTTCTTTAAGGTAGTGATGAGGCCAAATGAGAAAGAATTATGGAGGAGGCTGTCAGGGATTTGGAAGTGCAGAAAGCATCCAAGATAACAAATGAAGAGAGAGATGGGAGGGGATAGACAGTCCACCGAATGGGTCCTCAGCCTAATCATCTCACCATACTTTCTCCCTGTCCTAAATTTGTCTCTCTTCACCAGATGTTGTGTTCCTTGTTAATTGCTCATAGTACACTTGTTTGTTAGGTAACCTTTTCTTTTCCTTGTCTATGCTCAGTGTTCCTCAAGCTCATCTTCCTCCACAAAACACAAATGTCTGAACATTGAACATGTTGTTGAGCAGCTTGTAGAATTTCCACAGGCAATCTAATCAATGTCCAAGTAGCAGGTTAGGAATGTTGACTATGAAGAGAGAGAGAGAGAGAGAGAGAGAGAGTTATCCATTAATGACCATCAAATTCAATGGCCCCTTTTTGATTTGGAAAAATAGGCACACATGATGGCATCAATGCAACTGTTAACGCTTAATCATCTCAACAAAACACAGCACAGACGATCATTTGGCCACCAAGATGTAATGGCAGAGTCAAGACAGTGTATCCTTTCGAGGCACAAACTGGCCAGTGGAATTGAAAGCTTTTCAACATCTGCATTCAGCTTTTAGCTTCACAAAATCCACCACCACCACCACCACCGGAGCAGAACTTGTTTCTGCAGTAAAACCAGCAAGTGCTGGAATGCTGATGCCTGCACACACTGCTTTACCAAAAGTTCTGAAGTGAATGCAACTTTTAATCTCTCCTGCAAGCTCTGATCAAAAAGCCTTTCACTGCTGCGCACTGTGCTCGTAGGCATCCCTCACAGCCTCCAACATCTTTTAAAGGCAGCAATTGTAGCTCATTAGAAGAAAGGCTCTGCGAGAATCTGTGTGCCCCCTTGTCCTATTTTGTGACACCATTATAAGGTCACATTCGCCTCCTCCCTACCAAATCTGAAGCACCTGCAATTTGAGAGGCTGCTGTGGGGTGGGGGTTTCTCTCCTTCCATCGATAGGATTGCTGCTCTCCTCCATGTGAGGGGTGCCTCTCATGAGAATCCAGTAGGGTCCTTGTGGTGCATCAGCCTGCTGGTGCAAGGCCATGGAATGGGCTGTGCCATGTGATGCCATTCTCCGTCTTTCTGACCATAGCTTTTCGAGCCATGATGTTTATGGAAAGAGAGGACTGTTGCTCGTAGCAAGGAGGAGCTTCCCCACAAAACCCAATGCTTCAGTTGGCTGCTTTACCAGTGAGGAAAGCATGTGAGATCCACTGGCACAACTCAATCTTGGAGCATCTACTGGGCCACCCATCTTCATGCTATTCTAACTCCAGCCATGGACAAAGTGGGGCTTGTGCTTGGTGGTTTATCACACAGTTAGAGTGAGATCACCCCTGGGCTTCTGTTGTTTTGATCAGAGATTGACTCACTTGTCCTTCTAATGTTCTAATGTGGAACAAATAGAAAAGAATAATTTTTAAAGAGTATAAAGTTATCTATATATATATATATATATATATATATATATATATATATTATTAATTAATTAATTAATTTTTAAGATCTAAAATTAGTATAAATAAAAGTCCGAATCCTCGAGAAATAATATATTCAAGTATTGTTAAAGTCTTCTATATTATAAAAAAATAATTTTTTTCATCATTCCTTTTACTGTTAGTTTGTTAGAATAATTTTTAATAATATTTTTTTAATTTTATTTTCGTTTTACGTCAATTGGTATCAAAGTCTTGCTCTTTGTGTTAGTTTCTGGTTAGAAAATTAAGAAGTATACTTTACACTTGTCATTTACAATAGATCTTATATATCAGAAATTTAATTTGCTAGGTACAATCCTATAACCCATCAAGATGAGGTCTAGTGATAATAATGATGGTAATGATGATGATGTTATCGATAATGACAATGACAATTTTGACTATAACAATCTTTGTGATAGAGGCAATGATAATAACTTCAACAATAATAATCGAGGAATGTTAACTCTATCGATGATATTAGAAGCACAAGAAATGAGAATAACCTGGGAATTCTGAGAGGTTTGCGATATACTCACTAACTTAAGTTTAGGCACCAACATAATTCATGATGATGATAGGATCAACTATGTCGGAGTTGATGCCAACTGTGTCAGAATTGATGCTAATGGTCAGTTTAATCATCAATACGAGTTTGCAATCTAATGTACGCAATCAGTCTATAAAAATAAGTCAGACGAATAGGAAGGAAGTGTGGATTATCACAGAATCAACCAAAGAAGAGGTGCATGTGCAGCTCAACCTCAACACCTCAACCAACATGGTACTATTCGCCCACAACAATAAATAATATATGATGATGACTAAGAAGATGTCATATACGAAAGACATCAAGCGCTACCTAAATAAAATAGGCTATTTGAGGATTATCGCCTTAAAGTAGACTTTCCTAATTTTAATGGCCAACTCAGCAATGAAGCTTTTCTTGATTCGAGTTATGAAGTAGAGAACTTTTTGAGGTGATGAATGTTCTTGATTACAAACAAATCAAGCTTGTTGTATACAAGTTGAAAGGATGTATTACAACTTGGTGGGATACATTACAGAATAACAAAAGAAGATAAGGAAGGGTACCGATATAGACATGGCAAAAGATGAAGCAACTTCTTAAAGAAAGATTCCTACCCCCAGACTATAAATAACTATTATTTCAATAATATCAAAACTATATCCAAAGTGCTCAATCTATGACTGATGAGTTCTTATGCCCTTCAGACATATGTAACTTATCAAAGTTAGAAGACCAACAAACAACAATGTATGCTAATAGATTGAAATTTATAATTAAAAATAAAATATCTTTAACTCTGATATGAACAGTAGATAAAGCTCGTAATATGACATTAAAGGCCGAAATATTGTTGACTCATCCTCCAATTGCTACTCGACAATATTCTATTTCGATAACACGACCTACTATTAATAAAGAGAAATAAGTTATAACTAAGTGAATATAACCTACAAATTAAGACAAAAATATAGGAGAAGAAATAAGACAAGTTAAGCATATCTCGACTATCATAAATAATTTATATGCTTGAACCCTAATTGAAAAATATTTCATATATGAGGAGCCTATCATCGTGTTAATAAAAATGTTCGTGCATTGATCACGGAAGTTATAACAATATTATATCCAAATCATGATGATACACTTAAAATTATATATGGAAGCTCATCCAATATTATATAAGCTAAGGTGGATTAAAGAAAACCCAATTATCACCATAATTGAGATATAGAGTTCATCTCTCAATTGGGAAAAGCTAGTTGGAAGGTCATTATATAAGGTAGTTGACATATATTCGTGCCAAGTGCTACTTGGAAGGTCATGATAGAATGATGTGAATGCAACCCATCTTGGAAGAAGAATGTCTATGTATTCTAGTGGAAAGAAAGAAGATAACCATTCTACTAACTAACAAAAAGAGAGATGAATCTTACACTTCTAAAGTGGAGGGAAAGTCTTTCTTATCTATTTTTAACTCTGAGCAGGAATTCTTTGCTAGTTATAAAAAAATAAGAGTATGATATACTCTTATTATGAAAGGAAAAAAGCCACATGAAGCAAAGATTCCAAATGAATTGAAGATTGCTATTAAAATTTTTTTAAGAGATCACTTATAAAGAATTATCAGATAGACTTCCACCAATCAGAGATATTCAACACCAAACTGATTTGGCTCCTAGAGCAAGTCTATTAAATTTACCTCATTACTGAATGAACCCAAAAGAGAATAAGAAACTATAAGAGAAGGTAGAGGAGATGATACGAAAGAGATATTTAAAAAAGCATAAACTCATGTGCAGTCTTAACTTTGTTAATACTTAAGAAAGATAAAAGATGAAAGATACGTGTAGATAATAGAGCCATCCATAAAATCATGATCAATTATCGCTTTCCCATATCTTGACTAAAAGATATATTAAGTCAACTACAAGACTTCAAGATATCCTCAAAGATTGATCTCCATAGCGAATATTATCAAATTAGCATAAGATCTCGAGATGAATAGAAAACTACATTAAAGATAAAAAAATACTTATATGAATGATTAATTATACTATTTGAGTTATCCAATACACTAAGTACATTCATGAGGCTTATGAATAAGGTATGTAAATTATTTATTAAAAAACTTATAATAATCTACCTTGATGACATTCTAATCTACAATTATAGTAGAGAAGAACATATTGACTATTTATGATAAGTCCTAACTATTTTACAATAAAATAAGTTATATATCAATTTGAAAAAGTGTAACTTCATGATAAATTGACTAATCTTCCTATGGTTTATTGTGAGTATTGATGGGATTTATATAGACGAAAAAAATATTTATGCTATTCGAGAATGGCCTACCCCAAACACTGTCACAAAAGTGAGGAGCTTTTATGGTCTTGTTATAATCTATAGGAGATTAATTAGAAACTTCAACAATATTATCGCTCATATTATTAATTATTAAAAAAAAAAAGTTTCTATAAACTAAGGCTATTGAGAAATGCATTGTTGAGATTAAGAAAATGTTAGCTACTGTACAAATGTTTTGTATTACTAAACTTTGAAAAGTCTTTTGAAGTAGAACGTGATGTAAGTGAAATTGAGATTGAAGCAGTACTTTCACAGGAAGGAAGATCAATTGTAATTTTTCGATGAGAAGCTCAAGTGTAGTATGCCAAAAGTAGTCTACTTATGAACAAGAGTTGTATGTTGTGGTATAAGTTTTATAAAATTGAGAATGTTGCTTGATCCAACGTGAGTTTATAATATATTAAAATCACGAAGCCATAAAGTATTTCAAGAACCAAAAGCATTTAAATAAGATGGATGTAAGATGGTTTCCTACATAGAGCAATTTGCCTATGTATTCAAACACAAGTACAGTACTTCTAATCGTATTACTGATACTTTGAATAGAAAAACAATTTTACTAGTTTCTTTAAGTAATGAAGTTGTAGGATTTGAATACAAGGATCTATGTGCTAAAGATAATGACTTTAAAGATGATTGGGAGAAGCATTTGACAAGGTAACTTGTGGGTGATTTCTATATCCATAATGGTTATTTTATTTAAAGGTAATAAATTATACATTATGAGAATGTCCTTACGAAAAATGATTATTTGATATTTTTATAGAGGAAGACTCTTGAGGGGGACAAAATAATAAAGGAGAGGTGCTTTTAGCCAGGTATGCTGATAATTTTATAAAAAAATATTTGACTTGTTAAACTATAAAGAGCTAGTCATAAAGCACTAGTTTATATGTCATTATCAGTTTCCGAAGATATTTGGGAGGATTTATTCATAGATTTTATATAAGGATTGCCAAAAACTAGTTTTTCAAGATGATTCATTTCATATCATATTGGAAGACTTCGGATGTAGTACATATTGTCAAGCCATTCTTTCAAGAAGTCATGCGCCTACGTGGAGTACTAAAATCAATTACTTTTGATAGAGATTCTAAATTTTTATCTTATTTTTGGTTGACTTTGTAGAAAATATTCGATACAAGTTTGAAGTTTAACAACACAGCTCATCCACAAACTAATGTTCAAACAAAAATTACTAATAAAACTTTAGGATATTTGATTCATTGTATTTGTGGTGACAAACTAAAACAATGAGATTTCACACTCAAGCTGAATTTGTCTAAAATAGTATAATTCATAGTTTTATTAGAGCATCACAAGCTAACAACAAGGTTGAACAAGTACAATCAATCCAAGCTGAAGTGAGGAAGTCGGAAGTTACCAATACTAGGTACAAGGAAACAATTGATAAGCATAAGAGAAAAAAGGTATTCAAGGAAGAAAATATGATTATGATATATTTGTAAAAAAAGAGATATCTCATAGGCACTTACAACAAATTGAAGATGAAGAAATATGATCGCTACAAGGTCTTAAAGAAAATCAATAATAATACATATACGATTGATTTATCATATGATTTGAGGGATCTCAAACACATTCAATGTTGCAGACTTATATGATTATTTTCTAAATGAGAATCTATTGTACCCAAACATACGTAAAAGATTATTTTCCTTACGTAGAGGGGATTAACATGGAATAAGTAGAAAAAGATTATTTTCAAAGTATATAAAATTATTTATTTATTATTTTTATATTTTTTTATCCCACGTTTTTGCTAGTTAACTAATTTTTCATACGTAAAATTTATATAAATAAAGATCCACTCTAAGTCTATAAAATTATCAAGAAATAATATCTTCAAGTATTATAAAACTCTTCTTGATTTCTCTCCTTCTTCGTTAATAGTATTTTTTTTTTTAAATTTTATTTTCGTTGTACGTCACCTTCAGATTGAGAGTCTCATTCTCCGGTGTTTCTTTACTTAATTCATATAATTCCTTTACCTCAGGAGATCACCAACACTCTCAGTGTTGGAGAATAACGAGTTAAGGAGAAAAGTGGACTGTTGAAATTTGCATAAAGCCAGCCACATCAAATACAGTTTCAGTGTCATTTCAGATACACACATCAAATACTGTGAGGCAGGCAATGTTTCATTCTCCTAAGATAGATTGATATGAAATATCTAATCAGTAGATCGATTCCACTCACCTCAAAAGAGTCAATATACGTAATCTTATCCCAACAAACGTACAAATTATTTTCATTATTCGAACTCTGATCTCCCATTTTATCTTTGTTAATAGTCATTGGACTCTCAATTGTGTTTTGTGGGTTTTGTGAACATTGAATGAAGGTTACGGCTTCCATATATTGATTGACATGGAAGTCATGGTAGGAAAAAGAATTGTTCATAAATATCATTCTTTGTTTTTTTTTGTATACTTATCTAAATTTCAGCATACATATTTCTCATTAAAGACCTTAAAACTTGCATACACATTATTTTAGCTATTTTTGTTAAAATTTTAATTTATATTAGTATTCTTTAAAAAAGTTTGCTATGGTGCTAAACACATAGGAGCAATATTTATATAAATAAACTAATGTTAACCATGGTTAGAAGATTTTAGATGGATATTGATAGCAATAGCGTCAATGGAGGACTCAGATAATTAAAGGGATATATATTATATTATAATGTATTATAATGTCCAAATCTTCCACTGTTGTAGTGATACTATGGTAGCAGCCAGAAGTCATCACCAGGGGTTATAAAGTTTATGAGCAGCCACACAATTAATTTGCGGACCCGGAAGTCTCCTTCCTCTTCTTCCTTGTATTCAATGCTCAACCATGAGCTGAACAAGAATAGAATGATGTTCCACGGTACTAACCACAACTCCACATGAAATGGAAGAGACACAGTTTATACAACTTTGAGATATGCATTAATGTTGTTGGAATTACATTGATGTAACCATGGCCTCTATGCTTGCAAGAAGGTTTAAGGAAGAAGATGACTGTTGGATTCTGCTCTTCAGGCCTTGACACCACCGAACTTGGACACACACACACACACACACACACACAGAGAAGCCGACTACTTCCTGCACAGGTCGCCCTCAATCCACCACGTCGACGCTGGCGGTGCAGAACAGGAGGCGATGGAAGACGGCGTGCAGCGCGGAGTGCGTCATCTCCCTCAGCTTCCTCGTATTCGCGCAATTCTCCTTTTCCTCCTTCCTCCTCCTCCGCTTGCTACCCATGTCGACGCTGCCACCTTTCTCGGTGTTCCTGGTGCTGAAGAGGGGCACGGCGGCGGCCGTCTCCTTGACCTTTCTCAAGCACCGCTTCGTCTTCTCCGGGACCGACTCCTCCTTGGTGAAGGTGTAGCTCCTCAAGTACAGCTGCCGGCAGGAGTAGCTATCCACCACGCTGGGACCTGCGCTCCGCTTCCGCCTCTCGTCAAGGCCGGGGTGGCCGTCGAGGCCACCTGTCTCGCCTCGTCTTCCCGACGCCATCGACTTCACGAACTCGACGTCGGACTCCGGCCACTTGTAAAGGATCTTGTAGTTGGCCCTCACCGGCTCGCGCGCGTCCACGCAGCCGAGGGAAGACTTGCACCCCGATCTCATGGCTCCTCTCTTCCTCGGACTCTGCAGTGGTGGTCTCTGAAAACCTCAATCGCATGCATATAACGTTACGGGTCCAAAATCGCGTGCACAAATTTGGACTCGCACTGTTGTTTGTTAAATGCGATGGTGTGTGAAGGAATGATGTGCTATGATGAGCTATCAAAGGGATGACGTGTTGGCTCTTCTCGTTTGACATCGGAGATGAAACCTTACCTCTTTTCCCAAAGTTGCATGCCTTGCCACCCTCAAATGATTTGAAGGCTTTAAATGCTGGCTTGGCATCCTTCATCATCCACCGGTTTGATGATGATGTTGAAAGACTGCGTGGCGTGGGTAGGTAGATATCAACGTCGGCAAGTATTATTATACTGGCCGAGAGGATTACTCGCAGCCAGTATTATGAGAAGCCATTTCAACCAAGTAATAGGACTTCATCATTGTTCATGGAGTTACTGGCACAAGCAACAAGAGGATGGGAAGAAAGTTGAGTACCTGGGCGATAGATCTTGATGCATCAGAAACCATATCAGCATTTGAGACAAGAGCAGCTATGGATATATAAACATATGCTCTGGTGGTCCTTTCCTTGATGATTACCAGGCTGCATACAACCGTAGTCCACACTGCAAGTTTAGGAGACATCAGACACCATGCATCATGTGAAGCAATATAAAAGTGGAGTGCCTGCATTCACTACTGAAAGATGTAGTATTATGTCAAGAGATCTAAAATTGCGTTGTCCTGTTGATGTTAAACTTCATGGCGAAAGATAATAACTTGGAGGGGTGAAGGCACAAGATTTACCAACTAGAAAAAAAGCTGTGACACCAGTACACAACCAGTTTCTTCCTCACCTGCATTCTGGCAAGAGAGGCTGTTGTTGCAGCTGAAAATGATCCTGCTAGAGAAACAACTGCAACCAAAATTGTGTTTGAGCTGGGAACATTTGAATTAGACTATATAAAGACTAATTGTTCCATACAAAGAAGCAAGTTCATTTCCAAGTATGACTTCTAGTATCAAACTCAAGTCTGTTTCCTGTAGGTTCCCCTAGTGTTGTGTGTCTCTGGTTTAGTATGATCAATATATAAATTGACAGATCTCTTCCAACTGCACTATACCACTAATATGAAGAGAACTGTTTATTTGACACCTACATCTTTACTGCTAGTGATAAATGAATAGAAAGGGTCAGATCACTCGGTCTAAGAATCGGATATATCAGGCCACAATAATCAGAATGAGAAAGAAAAGCTCTAAGATTAGGATATAACAGATGAAACTTCAACATCACCAGTGGCCACATGCTATCATTAACCTGCTTGCAGTGAAGAACAAAGTAACATAGAAGAGATGCTACTGATACCAAAAGCATTAGACTACATGGCTCCCACTGATCTGTTCACGCGCAGGTTCTTTGAGTCATCAAAGGACAGCAACAGCCATCCAATTAACTGGCATACATATCACATGCAATCATGCAATAAAACCCATATTTAGCGCCAGGAAGAAAGAATTCTTCAAATACTGTACCATATTGACCATATCGACCGCCATATCACAAGTTAACACTGTACCAAAAACGAAAGAATTCTTCAAATATGAGCTATTAACAGTTTTGACCTGCCATAATAGTTACTGAAAGAAAAAAAAGAATAATAACAGACCTAGAATGCAAGAGTCATATGAAAGCAGTTTGGTTGAGCTTTCCATGATGATGTAGCCATATGTGAACCACATTGTTGATATTAGTAGCAAAGATTCTGATTGAAGATAACTCTCAAAGAGTCCCAGTAGTCATTTTACCAAGAAACCACTAGTGTCAAATTCATAATCAACATATCCAATTCGAACAATACAGAGATCTCCTGGAGCTTCATCATTCACCAATCGAGAACATATGCTTCTTTTTATAATCGTGTGCCCGTATTGCCTGTGAGCATGAGAAGTTGGATAAGTGATAAGGGTAATGTTATGAACTTTCGCAGGACTAACCAGTATGGCAATGGCATGTACAGAAGTCAGGCACCCAACCATCCAAAGCACATGAGAGAGTAGCAAATCATAAAACCATGGAAAGTTGAAATTTTAGATAAGTTGACAGCACCACCTCTTGCGATGCTTGCAGATGCTGTTCATTAGAAAAAAATGTCCTGAACACAGAAGAACCACATAGTACAAAATCTACAAGCATTAATAACAACAACATGATAGTTATATGATCCGAAGGAATGGTATTAGGTCAAGAAGGCATCCAAATAAAAAATGTCAGCTGATTGGACTAGCTGATCATCCACCACCATCACAAGATCATATTTGCCAATGGTTTACCTCAAACTCTTCTGTGCTCAAAACAAGGGACCTTATGAGCATATGAGGTTTTATCTCTAAGATAAGTGCTGTTCGGAATCTCTTCAGCTTCACAATAATGCCATGACCTAAATTAAACAGGCATTTAGAGCACAAAAGTGACTTATCCTGAGCTTCTATTTTCATTGATGTTCAGTATCATACCTCACGAATCCACTACCACATTCTTCAGGTGGTTCTGGTTTCACCACTCTTCTTGATGCTTATATCCAGTCACTCCCACCAGCCAGTTAGGAATTGTTCCTTCATCCTCTTTGATAGAATCTGGTCCTTTAGCTCCTTAATCCTTTTAACTCTTTTCCATTCTCTGCACAAAAAAGTTCATGTTGCTTCCAGCCTTCATCTCCCTACCATACTCCCTCATGCTCGGAATTTCTTGTGTTAATCTAAATGTCAAGTATGAGTATAACAAAACAAATAAAATGCTGCAACTCAAGTAGGTAGATAAGAATTCAAACATTCAACAGGCAAGGAGGACATGTGTACAATATCTAGAATATACTAGTTATGGATGTGATATAGCTAGCCAGAACCAAAAATGGACACGCAATTATCATGTAGGAAATCAATAGTTACATTGAGACTATAGGAACTTTATCTGTGTTAAACCACTAGATACATTTGATAAATGCTCATCCTAGTGACAGCCATCCTTTGGATATCTGCAGCACCATACACTCTCACCATTCTGCACTAAGTTCAGGTATCAGAAATTAAAAGCTCATTAGCATTAGAGGGCACAGATTCATGAAACTAATTAGAACACAAGCATGCAATTTCACACAGTAGTCAGAACTTCTTTACCTCGACATACTAGGATAAGAATTCCACAAAGAGAGCTTCCGGAATTGCTACTCCAAGTACGCGAATGTATCACACTAAACGATATAGGGATTACTCCAGATAAAAATTCCACATTGATCCAAAAGGACACTACAAGACCAACAGATCAAACCTCACGACAACAGCAAACTACAGATTGCCAGTTCATGTCTCTCTTCTTCTATTAGTCTTTAAAAAACCCCTTCTTTTTTCTCCGTCACAGCAACAGTGCGTCTAAGAAAGAAGCAGCTCTAACCACCGAAGCCATAGAGAGTGCGGCCCTGCCTCTTGAGCGCATACACGACGTCCATGGCAGTGACAGTCTTGCGGCGGGCGTGCTCGGTGTAGGTGACGGCGTCACGGATGACGTTCTCGAGGAAGATCTTGAGGACGCCGCGGGTCTCCTCGTAGATGAGGCCGCTGATGCGCTTGACGCCGCCGCGCCTCGCCAATCGCCGGATGGCAGGCTTGGTGATGCCCTGGATGTTATCGCGCAGCACCTTGCGGTGACGCTTCGCCCCGCCCTTTCCTAACCCCTTCCCTCCCTTCCCTCGCCCCGACATTGTCGCCCGGCTACCAGAAACCTAGAATTCAATCGCCGCAGTGAAGGAATCGAGCATCCGTAAGCTCGAATCTCGAGATCCGAGAACGCGGAGGATTAAGTGGAGTAGGAAATGGATCGATCCACTTCTCACCTGAGGACGGAGAGCTTTAAGAAGTGGCGAACAAGTTGGACTTAGGAAAGCGGGGTAAGATTAGACGGTTATTTATGGTCTGATGAGAGCCCCCTTGGAGGATGTAGAGACGTTAATCACCGTAGATTGAAATAGATCAACGGTTAGATTGTGCTTAAGCTGGTGCACTTGGATCAATGACGTGGCAGGTATCCGGGTGCCACGTAATTCAGTGATGCTTTGTTGATGGGTTTGATTTGGGCCACGCACGCATCCATCACCAGCCAGCTCGGATGTTGGCGACGGTACCGTCGCCGCCGTAGAGGGCGGCAATCACGGGCGGCCAAGGCGATGGATCGTCGTGGAAGAAGAAGAAGAAGAAGAAGAGGAAAGAAGCCCTTTTCCGTGGAGATAAGAAGACCAGATGTGCAGTGCACGCCCACCCGTTGTTGTCATGCCGACTTCTCTCTCTCTCTCTCTCTCTCTCTCTCTCTCCTCCCTTTTCTTTCTTTAACCAGGGGAGGCAGCGAGGGCAATGCAAGGATGGAAGGCCGCGATGGCTTCTCCTCTTCACACCGATACCCTCCTTTTGTTGCGGAGTTGCACCCCCCCTATTCTGCATCCAGCCCCTCACCTTTTTTTAGCCTTGTAGCTGGGAAAGCACGGTTCTTTGCGCGCCCCCTCTCCTCTCCCTCTCTCTTCTCGTCAGGTTCATATTTCTCTCGGAGGAGGAGAGGGATCGAGAGGCGGAGAGGCAGGAACCGGGGAACGAGATGCTGCAGAGGGCCGCGAGCAATGCGTACTCGTGGTGGTGGGCGAGCCACATCAGGACGAAGCAGTCGAAATGGCTCGACGGCAACCTCCAAGGTCGGTCTTTGATCCTTCCCCTCTGTATCCCGTCTCCTTTTGCTCTTTTGCAACACAAGTGCTTTCTTTTTCAGCCGAATCGAATAGGATTAGACCTGCTTTTAATTTGATCTGCACAAACCAAATGCAAATGCATCTATATGTACTCGCAATTGCAAGAACAGAATCTTCAGTCTTTTTCTTGGCAAGGTTCCAAATAACATTTGCTTGAGAGATGAACACAGAAAAACACACAGATGATAGAAAGAATTTTAGTGACTACTTGATCAAGGCAATAGTTTCCTAAGTAGTGTTCTTTGTGCAAACTGTAGATTGACGAATGAACAATCGGAAAATGTACAATATATCTACACTTTTTCATCCTTCTGAATACCTTCAGATTGAAAGAAAATGTCGATGTGTGTTCTCTTTTGAGGAACAAAATACATTAATGAAAAGTTATAATTCAACTATACCGAACAATCATTTATTGTAACAGATAACAAACAGGATGGAATCATTTATTGCACGAGCAGTTCCACACCAATTACCTACTGAATCTCCAACCCTTGTTTCTATTTATGAGATTGAATTATAGCGCTTTGATATTGTACTAATCTAGAAAATTAGTTTGCTTTAAATAGTCGGACGATACATGCTAGCCTTTAAGTTGCTCTGTTTTTCTGTCAAACTTTTTTTTTTTGCGTGCATAAATTAAGCAAATTGTGTGCCTCTACCAAGTTTCTGCCGTTGTTGAGGCTCTTCGTGTGTTTCCAGATGTATAATTGAAAAGAGTTGCAAGATTCTGTGTTCTTACCTGACGACATTTAGAATGTCAAAGGCCTGAGGAACTTGGCCTTTTGATCTATGTTAACCAGTGTATGTATCGAGGATTATTTTCTGGTAATGAAGGATCAAGACGGACATGGTAACTTATGTCCACCGACAATATGTTATGTAGAATTCATAATTTTGACGTGTACTAAGTCAAATGAAACTAAAATTTACTGTTTTTATAATGCCCTCTACTTGATGGAAAAGAAATATATATATTGTGTGTTACCAGCCATTGTGCTTTACTTTCTAGCTTTCTTACAAATAGGATTTACTTTGATTTCAGAGATGGAAGACATAGTGAAAAAAATGCTGAAGCTTATCGAGACCAATGCTGATTCCTTTGCTAAGAGGGCAGAGTTGTATTTTAAAAGGAGACCAGAGTTGATAAGCTTTGTGGAAGATGCTTACAAGGCTTATCGATCATTGGCTGATAGATATGACCACATTTCGGGAGAATTACACAAGGCCAACCACACCATAGCGACTGCTTTTCCTGAACGTGTCCAGTATGCAATGCTAGATGAGGAGGAGGATACCATTCCAAAAGCAATAACTCCAATTGATCCGAGTAAAATTAACAGGCGAACAGTTGAGGGATTAATGAACAAGAAAAAGGAAAGTGAGTCATCGACAAGAAAAGCACGTAAAAAGAGTAGTCCGTCTCCGATTGATAAAGAAAAGGCACAAGAAGATATAAGTAAGCTTCAGAAAGGAATTCTGGTTCTGCAGACCGAAAAAGAATTTATCAAGAGCTCGTACGAGTCTGGGATAGCTAAGTATTGGGAGATTGAGAAGCAAATCATGGAGATGCAAGAAGAAGTTTGTTGCTTGCAAGATGAGTTTAGTACAAGTGCAGTCATTGAAGATGAGGAGGCACGTGCCATAATGACATCAACAGTTCTTAAATCTTGTGATGATACCATAGTTAACATGCAGGAACAGCGGAAGAAATCATTGGAACAAGCAAAAGTAGAGTCCGAAAGAACTAAGATTGCTAAAGCAAAGGTGAAGGCTCTCAGAGGTGAGTATTGCCAATCTGAGGTGGAAAGTACAGAGATGTCTGATGAAAACACAGAAATGACCTTCGCTGCTGAAAACATGGAGGAAGACTATTCTCTAAATAAGATGAGGACCGAGTTACAGTCCGTATGTGAGAAAATAAAGGAACATTTCAAAATGAACCCTGAAAGTTCTGTGATTGAGATTGCAGAAAAGATAGAAGAGCTTGCAAACAAAGTTATCACATTGGAACTCACAGTTTCATCACATGCTGTGCAAATAAATCGATTGACTTCAGAAAACGATGAACTTGAAAAATGCATACAGTCGTTTAAAGAGGACAAAAGTATATTGATCGATGACCCAAATGAGTTGTCTAAAAGAATCAAAGAAGCTGAAGATGAAATAGGCAGAGTTCAGGCAATTAAGAAAATTGTCCATGATGAAGAAGCAAATTTCTGTGAAAATTATGTGGAGGCCCAGCATAGCCTCAATGGTGTTTTAGAGAAACTGCAACCTCCTAAACCTCTGGAAAATGCTTGCGTTGGAGATGCATCCCCAGAGGAAGAGGTTTCCGGCAAAATCCATGACATGAAGGGAGATTTGGTAGAGGAGATTCATACATCTCAGGAACTTGGTTCTTGCCTAGAACATCCTTCCCAGGTTGAGGCTGGTTCTCAACTCGAAAGTGCTTCGGAGGACCCAAAGAAGGGAAATGCATTGGAGGAAAAAGAATTGTCAAAAGTAGATCTTACCAACTGTCTAACTAGCACCAAAGAGATCATGCTTGATGGAGAAGAGGATACTCTTAACTTGCAGCAACTAATTTTAAGTGGTTTAGAAGGCAAAGAGAATATTTTATTATCTGAGTGCACATCAATCCTGCGAAATTACAAAGAGACAAAGAGAAGGCTCTCTGAGGTAGAGAAGAAGAATGAAGACTATCTTCAAGAAACAATGGCTCTGATAGGGAAACTGAAGAACGACATTGCTATGAAAGATGAGGAAATACGATTGCTGAGACAGACATCAGCCTCTGCAAAGATAAGTCGGAATTGTTCTGTGAACACTCCTGTTGAAGAATCTTGGCACGGTCAACGAAGACCTGAAATCACACGTAGCTCTGCGATGGTCACAGAGCACTCGAAGCATCAAGCTTTTGAGGTTTCCGAAGATCTAAATATTGAATCGGCTGCTGCAAGAGCTTCGTCTGTTGTGTTTAGAGAAACACGAAATCCCCTTTCAATTGACGTTGATGCACAGTGCATCAATGAGCCAAAGAGCATTTCTCCTGTCGAAGAAAAGTTCAGGAGGGATATCAATTCACTGCTTGATGAAAGTTTAGAATTTTGGCTAAAGTTCAGCACATCATTCCATCTGATACGCGAGTTCAAAGCCAAATACGAAGACCTACAAGCGGATATTAGTAAGCTGAAGGGCAACAAAATTAAAGAATGCACTGATAATGTTAGTGATGATCAAGCTAGCAAACCTGAATCAGCACGAATTACCACAAGACTTAGAGAATTGAAGACTGAACTCCATGTCTGGTTGGAACAAGGTGCATTACTAAGTGGGGAGCTTCAAGGTAGGTTGTCATCTCTTTGTGACTTGCAAGAAGAGATATCCAGTGTTGTCAACATGAAACCAGAATCTGGAGAAGCCCTGTTCACTCCTTTTCAGGCGGGAAGTTTTCAAGGTGAGGTGATGAACATGAAACAGGAGAACGGTAAGGTTGCAAGTGAATTACAGGTGGGAATAGATCAACTGAGGGAGCTTCAAGCAGAAATTGAGGAACAGTTGTCTGATCTATACGAGAACTTTCAACCATTTATGTTAAAAAGCAGCAGTAATGATGACTTGGAACTTGCTCTGAGTAGGAACACGGTACCATTACGAAATTTCCTTTTTGGTGTGAAGCCTAAAAAACCATCTCTATTATCACGCATCCAACACAGTAAGCTTAGAGCTGGGCGCCGGAAAGTTGATGACAGGTATGTCATATATCAATAACTCCTAATGCTGGTCAGGTTCTACTGTATAAACTTGTGGAGTTATTTTGAACAGGTCTAAATCTTCTCACTGCTGAGTAGCTCATTTATGGTTGGAAGGCAGCGACATTAATCTCATCTCCACGACACATAAGGCTCTTCAGAGGCACAAATTCTGATCATGTTATCCTCGTATGCATCGGCTCAAGAACAGCAACAACAGCTTTTCTTAACTTTCTTATATTGGTGCACCTTGGAACGAGTGTTATTCCATCATAATCTGGATGATAATGATTCTTCGAAGAGGAACAAAGAAAAATAAATCCTAATATGCAAATTCTTGTTAAAAGCCTGGATATGCTCCCATCTTACATGTAAAGGTAGTTAGAAGTTGATAAGTTAATTCTTTTTTTCCTTTCCATTTTGTCACTCTTCCATGAGGCTTATACCAGATATAATCATGCATACTGTGAACACCGAAATGCTCTTAAATGTTTTAAGATTCTCGATAGTATTCATTGATACATTTTCCAGATGCAATAAGAATTCTTGCTCATCTTGATCAGTTTGGATTTGACTACTTATATGCTTCATGTGTAATTGTTCATCAAGGTAATCATCTCTGAATTAGAATGACATATCATTAAATGTAGCTTCGACTATTTCTGAGTGTGCTGCAAATGCTTTGCTGAAATGAGGAAACACAAATTTTGCATCAGGTCGTGTAACACAATCTTAAAGCAGTTGTTAAACAACACTGGCTGGCACTAATTCTCAGTGCATAGAGATAACATATCTTTCATTTGTATGGTGTATTAGCAATGTTTGGTGTCATATGTTCTTCTTGATGTGCCCTCTTTCTTGGAACCGATTGAGATCGATGAGATTAATTTGATCAACTCGATGATTTCATAATCTAATCAAAATCAGAAACAAGAAGTGAACAATATGCATCAATCTGTTGTAGTCTAGTTGGTTAGGATAGTCGGCTCTCACCTGAGAGACCTGACAATGGAATATTTTATTTTATTAATAATATATGTTATGATTTTTTGTAATATAATTAGAATTGTATATGCATTTTCTATATATTATTTTTAAAATCAAATTTAGTAACTAACCACCAACGTAAAAGGAGATAACCAAAAAGAGACATAAACTTCACAATTTTTTTTTTCAATCAACATTTGTTGTGCATTTGTTATCAAGAAATTCATAATATATATTATAATCTATTAATAATATATGTTATAATACCTTTAAATTTTGTAATATAATTAGAATTGTAAATGCATTTTCTATATATTATTTTAAAAATCAAATTTAGTACTTAACCACCAACTTAAAAGGAAATAACCAAAAAGAGACATAAACTTCATAATTTTGTTTTCAATTGGCATTTGTTCTATATTTGTTATCAAGAAACTCATACTAAAAATGCTATATATATATATATATGTATATGTATGTATATATATGTATATATATGTATGTATATGTATATATATGTATATATATGTATACATATATATATACATATATGTATATATATATATACACACACACACACTTTGTGTATACAATTTAGTAACTGAACACCAACTAAAAAAAGGCAGCCTTTGATCCCTTCTCAATAATTTCCAACTAGAAATCAGCACTAATACCCTTGAAATTTGTCTTATAATTGGAACTGTAAGTGCATTTTCTATAATATTACTTCTAAAGTTCACTTTAGTAGTTACCCTCCAACTCAAAAGGACATTAAAGTATAAACCTTACTATTACTAAACAAACAGTTCACTACACACGGCAGACATCATCACTTACACAAACTATTTATTATGTGTTGCTAACAGTATAAAGGCAGGATAGATGACTTTAGCTGCAGAAATGGCCAAGGTTGTCTTCTACTTCTGTTTCCAACTCTGAAGCAAAGATTAATCTCTCAGAAAAAGCTCCCAGTATATCTTATATTCTATATCAGATTCGAGCCACCTGCAATATTTACATATCACAATTATGAATTAGAGACATCGAGGAGTCAAAATAGATTGCAATGCTGTAGGTTTGGGACTAAAGGCATCTAGATACAGACACTTCTTTTGGGGAGAAAAAAACCCAGAAACACCAATGAGTATATCTCCTTAATTAATAGGAGAAAGATGTAAACGACTTCTGCATTAACATGATCTTTTGCACTTTGTTAGTTCACATCCTAGTGAAAGAACAAAGAAAATTCAGACCAACATTTTTTTTTGTCCTTTTTCATATGAACATAGAAGAACATGTAACAGGTGAGATCAGAACCTGTAAAACAAAAGAGCATAGAGGACTCTTCACTCAATCTGGAAAAACAGAAAAAAGGAAGAACACGTAAATATCATCTAGCTTTTGAACAATGAACACCAATGTATGAAGCTAAATTCAAACTGAGAAACAATAATGATATTTTACCCCCAAGCGCTTCTTAGTCCTGGCCAACAGCACTTGAGGATCCTGCTTGGTATGTGTGTAGGCGTCAATCTTGCCCAATTCCTCATAACAACATAAGTTTGAGTCAGAATATCTACAACTACAAGTAGGTGGTCTAGAAGTGACAAGCTTGATAGGTAAGTGTAGCAAAGAAACGAGAGGTTATACAAATAAAAACAAATTTAATTATGTAAAAGAAATCAGAAACCACACCGTAATTGCTTGCAAGTGTAGCAGTTTCCTCAAAATGAATATGGATTTAATACTAATGCAATTCAATGTAATTTGGCAGAGATGACTAGTATTAGTTCTCTTTTCCAAAACCAACTAAATTAGAATTTTTGATTGAACAGTGAAAGGAGATAATCTTCCAATTTCATGCTAATTTGATCAGAAGTTCAATAAATTTCACATAAAAATCAATTTTCTTTCACAGAATTGCAAAATGAAGCAGATGTACAGCTGCAGGAGAATGTCACACCACCATGAACAGCTTGGCATGATAAGAAAGATCAGAATATAGAGAATTCAATGTTCCCCATAGGCAAGGAACTACCTCAATCCACAATATTAGGTTAGGCCTGCCTTCAGTGATGTCATAGTTCTTCACCTCCTTCAAGAAAGTCTGGAGTCTTTCAACAAATGGAGCATATGCTATGTCAACCTAAATTACATCAGGAATTAAAAAAAGTTCAGAGCAGCAATAATAACATTATTAAAAAATGATAGGACTTGGTCATCATTTACTACATGTCTTCATACAAAAATATCATCTCTACAACACAAGGAAAAAAAAGAAATGAAGTAACAAACAATTGCTTCCTAAATAACTATCACCATATTACCAAACAAAATAGTTGAAGCACCATAACATAAATATCATGTCTACTCATAGAAATCAATTACCAAGACTAAGATGTAAAACTCACCAGTATATCCAGCAATGTGTAAATTATGAAATTCGGTAAGGACCAATTGGCGATCGGCAAAGTCATTAAAATTTCATAGTAATAGAATAAAGTGATCTAAAAATTCATGACTTGCATCCATTCTGATGACCAGAAACAATGGTGAAAGCAAAACAATATGGACATGTAGATGAAAGGTCTCGAACCACATGTAAGTACTTACCAAACTAAAATGGCCGAGGAAAAATGGTCCATCATCAAATTTCAAAAGGGCATCCTCCAACTTGTCGAGGGCAGCACCTAAACAGGTTTACACAGATGAGTGCCTAATTGTTTAATTTTATGTTCCATAAGTATATCACAGAAGCTAAGAACATGTTGTCTTCTCTGACCAACATAATCACCGACATCTCCCTTGGAAGTCATTGCAGTGTACATAACCTTGTTGAAAGAATCAGTATAAGACAATAGCTCCTCTGCAAATTGCTGCTTTGCAGGATCCTGTAATTTTCATTACGAGATGTAAACAAACTTATAGAATGAAGTAGCGTTCCTATCAGGACAAATACTAGGAAATTACTTACATCAGGCAGTAACTCTGGCCCTTCAAAATTTTTGTTGATGTACTTTATCAGATCAAGACTCTCTCCTTTCACCTCATTATTATGCTCCAGAGATGGTACCTATTCAACCAATGTTCAAATCGATACTAGCACCACAAGGTAATGGTCATATAGAGGACATCAAGGTGCATCAAACCTTATTTGCGGGATAAACCTCCTTATACCAGGCTGGCTTGTTATCCAGATCAATAGGAACCAATTTGATCTTTTCCTGCAATCCCTGCTCCCCAAGGGTGCAGATTGAATAAAATTTATCATGTACACCTCCTTTTAAAATACATTTGTGTATACACTTCAAAATCCAATCTTTCCAAATAATAATGCAAAAGGATTGTCTAATTGACCCTGCTAAACTTCTTGCCTTATAATTCCTAGTGATCCAGGTGCGCTGCGCATATGGGCATACGTAAGAGATATACAACCTTCGAAAAGCAAATAAGAAAGGATCAAATCAATAAGCTGCGATCCAAATAGCATCGTCATAGAGAAAACCGGATGGATCGATCGATTGACTACCTGGTGGTGCCATCGAAGAGTTCCGGTGGTTCCGATGTCGGGTCGAGGGTCGGAGGCAACACCTCCTTCGTCAAACTGCACCAACATCACACCTCCATGATCAGCAACACTTAATCGAATCAAGGAGGGCTTCGAGAAATGAACACGATCCCGCGAATTACCTGGCGGTCGCTGCTGCTGCCATTGGCGAAAGCTATAAGATCGACCACAAGAACTCGTTCTGAAAGCTCGACCTCGACCACTCACTCTCTATATAGTGGAAGCGTGCCACGAAGACGTTTCAAGAAATAAAGTGAAGGATGGGGGCAAATTAGACTTTTCATGATTAATCTAATCAAGGAGGACTTATAGAGTTGATTCCGAGAGAACGTCAGCGGTGACGACATTCTTGCCGATAGGTGATCCGCTACGGCGTCGCGAAGCAATGTATTCGAACGACATAACGTCCAGATTCGATCATAATTAGTGGGCGCAAAATATTACAGTGAAATGTCGGGTCAATAGTAAAACGGATCGTCGATAGGAACCTTCCACGTAAAACCGCAACAATAAAGACTCTTGAGCCGGACTAACTGAACCGGACCGGTCTGGGCCGTGGGCTGCAAACCGCACATGGCCTTTAGCTCTGTTGAAACCGCGCCCCGAAATCCCGTTAGCCTCCTCTTCCGCCTCTCGGCCTCCCTCACCTCCGATTCGAGATTCCCATGGCGTCCCAAAACCCCAAGGGTTCCTCACAGTCGGGCAAGAAGGCCATGGATGTACCTCCCTCGGCGGAGGTTGTGGCCCCTCCTGCTGCGGCGGTGCCGGATAACAGGCCTTCTCCTCCGACGGTTCGCCTCCCAAACCCTAGTTCTGCCCCACAGAAGCCCGAGATCCATGGGAACGCGGAGGGACCAACCGGCGTGGTAGGGCTGAAGGAGACCGCGCCGACCGCCGTTGAAGCCGCTGCCGCTGCTGCTGGTCAATCCAACTCGGGTTCTTCGGAGGCAGCCCCTGTCACCGATCTCCAGAAGAAGCTCCGGCGAGCCGAGCGATTTGGGACGCCCGTGATGCTTTCGGAACAGGAGAAACGCAATTCTCGAGCTGAGAGGTACAGGGTTTGAACTTTGAACTAGCTCTTCTGATTTCCCTTCCCTCGTTTGGATTATGTGAAAAGATGCGATTTCACATCTTAATGATGAAAATTTTCCTAAAAAATAAGAAGAATTTTTTAGGATTTTATCTTAGGTTGGTGGTGGACAGATATGTATGCAGGTGGCAAAAGGGAATCGTGGCGAATTGGCGACTAAAGTTAATAAGAATCATTTAGAGAGAACATTAAAACAAAGGAATTGTAATATTCTTGTATGTTGGCTCGTGATAGTCACCTCTTTTCTTTGAAAGTAGTCAAGATTACCAAAGTTCAACTGAGTAAATATGTCGAGGTTCTAGAGGTTGGTGATGGTTTTATTCAGATAGAAAGGTGTGTCAGATCTATAATATGAATTATGAGTCAAATGAGGAGATAAAGCGTTTTTAAGGATTGTACCTGTAGTTTGTGCTTCTCTAATTCAAGGAAAAGAAGTCTCCCAAAAATAACTAAAAAGGAAAAGAAGTATTCCTTTTGGAAATTTTGGAAAACTAGCCAATCAATCTTTTAAGATGAATAGAATTGTTGGATATAGTTTTCTTATATAATAAATCCTTTTCCCACAAACGCTAGGAAAAAAGAACTATGGAAATAATAGACTGCTACTATTCTTTATGGTTTATAGCTCAACCGTTGCTCTTCTGTGTTATTATACTTGATCTTCCCTGGATTCTCTGACTCTGGTTCAGGACAGGGGCAGGAGCGAGGCAACTCCTGTTTAGGAGTCCAGGAGCTTCAAGAGCCCCCTGCTGTCCTGCTCCCGTCCAAGGCTCAATTGGGCTATGGTTGCTGTTGGCCCATTTAGTGTCCTTGCTGTCGCTATGTTGCTGTCGTACTTCTTTTATGGCTGTGGTTGCCACTTCTATGCTTGATTCTTGTTATGTTCAGAAGAGAGAGAAGAGGAGACAGAAAGGGAAGCTTGCACTTGCATTGTATGCCACTGTTAAGCTGTCTTGCAATTTGAATGTAAGAAGCACAGACACAGGACACGGGACATAGTCACGACATGACATGAATACAGCGACATGTTATTTTTCAAAAATATTAGCACACTAGAGGTGGAGGAAGACCTAAGAAAGCTTCATTAAAAACAATAAATGGATATTTGATGTTTTTTTATTGAAGTAGTGATATTGTCCTTAATAAAATTCAATGACAGGAAAAAAAATTAGTTAAGCAATTCTTCATAGATGGGACCTTATTTGTTCTTCTTCTGTTCTGTTTTGGTTGAAAAAACTAAACTGGTGCATTAATTGCACTCTTGGGAACCTATGTTACTTTCTCAAAAATATCGGATTTCTCCATAGAACTTAAGGTGCTTTTCAGAAGATGGCTTTTCTCCACTCTTTGAAGAGACAACATTTGTAGGGATTAAGGATTTTCATTTCCTTGTGTGCTTCAAGTTGGTACTGTGCCTGCATGTGAACATGGTTTTGTACAGCTAATAGAAACATGACATATAAAAGATATAAAGGCTTCAACACACCCTTGGCATGCCATCAATTCCCATACTTTGCCAGGTAGGCAGTATGACATAATCACTGAAACTTGCAGAAAGTCAAGGTATTGTAGGGTCAAAGCCTTTACATGAATGCACCATCAACTATTTCTCGTGTCTTTTTCTCCATTTTGTTTTATTGCAAACTATATCTCAAGGTGACTTTTGTTAATTGCTATCTTTGAATGTTCAATGCTAATCCTTAATTTAGTAGTCACTTTTTCTTATGAGGTGTGGTCTGAGCAGCTTCTCATTTAAGTTGAAGAGGCACTGATGCCTGAGTTATGACCTGCGTGTATCATCACTCTAAATGTTTACATGATCTCCTGATTCTGTTTTGCTCATCGCCTTGTTCCAGTGAATGCAGGAGCTAAAATATTCAAGATTTATTCTGTGAACTTCTTTCGGCAAGGAAATGGATGCCTTCTTATTTATATGACGTCAGAGTTGTTTATGGACTAAATCCATTGCCTTTTAACTTGCCAGCTTTTACTACTTGAAGATGCTTTTTGTGCTTTCATTGATCTGTTGTCGGTTTAATCTATTGAACTTACTGTAAAGTTAGCATATTTAAATTGCATGTGGTTGGGGTGCAATACTGCAGTGAGCTTTTTTTTTATTTGGGTGATATTACTGCTATTATGACCCAAATGATCTCCTTATTGGTGGTTGCTGTGCAATTGAAGTAGGTAACAAATGCATTTTAATTTAGCAGTTTCATCTTTTGCGCAGGATGATGCTTTTGTTAGTGTGGAAGAGTGCATTTAACTAGCATCTGTTTCCATAATGTGGTGCTGGTCTCTTTTAGATTTTTGGTTGTTCACTCAATGGAGTGTACCTCTTGCATATTTTTTGGTCATCATACTTTTCAGGCCTTACTATAAGGGAATGATCTTCCTTGTTTCTAGTATTGTTCTGCAAACCATTATTGTTCTATCGTCTTACCGTTTTAGCCGAGAATCAATTTTTTTTTTAATGTAGATATTGTTACCTTTACTTCCCTTTACATTGCAGGTTTGGAACTGTATCAACCTTGGATGGAGGGAAGATTGTAGGACCACTAGAGGAGCAGAAAAGAAAGGCCCGGGCTGAGAGGTGCTTACTTTTGTTGACACGACAGATATGTATTAGCTAAAGGTACAAGCTCTAAGTCCGACTCTTTCTTTGCCATACTTTTAGGTTTGGGCTTAAGGCTGAAACTGATGAGGAGGCAAAGAAGAAGGCTCGGTTGGAACGATTTGCACCATACTCAAAGTTGGATACTTCAGAAGAGGAGAAAAGAAAGGCACGAGCAATCAGGTGATGATTATTTTGTTTGGATTTTGGTGAATTTATTTTTAATGCTTTCAGATATAGGTAAAATAGTTTGTTTCTTCATGATTTATTTTTACCAAGTTTGGCTGTCACACCATGACTTATAATCTAGAACCTGATGTTACGGCTCTCTGGTTTTCGATTTAGAAACTTCTGAAGATTGAAAGTTCTTTTTCAGAAACAATCTAATAGAGACAACATAATCATAGATTTGTATTGCCTTGATTACCAAGATTGATTCTTTAAACATAGACAACACCTGAGGCTCCTAATATTTTCACTTCTGGAGCACTTTTTCCCTTTCATGTGGCATAAACTTCCCATTTTAACTTGTTTGCACCTAGAGGGAGGCAAAATTCATATTCATAAAAGATTGGTCTACTTAGCATTATACCTTATCAGCCCAATTAATCAGTAGCCTTCATGCTCTTCAGACACAAACCTCATCTGATACTATTTCTCATTGTGTATTCTTCTCAGGTTTTCACAAGCTTCACCTAAAGTTAGCGGCCAATCCAACTCTGACCTGGTAGGTCTATGCAACTAAGAAAGTTTCAGGATGTGGGAGAATAATGGTTGTTTTGGTCAGTCTTTACAATTTTCTTAATTCCTTTTTGTTTAATCTTGTTTTTTTTTTTTTTTTTTTTCTGAATCCAGAAGGCAACAGCTTTGTAGCTCACACCTGATGAGGAGTTGTCATGATCAAGGGTTTGCATGGTAAGGTACGATGACATCCCCTCCTCTAATTAGCATCACCCAGATTGGCCAACTTCGAAGTAAAGCTGTTGCCTCTTCTAAAATTGTTTCCTTGCAGGTCTCCAATATGTTCCTGTATCTTCTTAGCCTTTGGTGGTGGTCACAGGGACTGCAGCATATGCAGTTACCACGTTACATTATGTAAAACAAGATTTTGATGACACTGGTGCGGCTTTCTCAATGTATGAAGTAGATCATGGTGGTTAATGTGGTTAGTATATATCCCATTTGGTAGACAAGTTGCAATGGTGGTTCTGATTTCACTAGCGAAGAAAGGTTATTTTAGTAATTGACTTGCTGATTACATTATGGTTCTTGTTCTTTAGAATCTAGTATTTGTTATTCCCTAATGCCCCATGACTTGAACAATTGTTTTAGTTTTGCTTCTTGATAAAGAAATAAAAATTCTTCAGTTCAGGTGTTTTTGTAGGTAATTTTGAAAAGGTGAGATATTCAAAAAAAACAAATTAATTCTTTCTATGGCATTTTGTCGAGCACCTCTCGCCCTTTCTGTTTGTCCGCCCACGATGGGTTCAACAAGTGAATGATCGGCTTCTGGTTTTTCCTCTCTCATGATCGTATCTCTATTCTTTCCTCATGACCCATGTTGTGGCGTTTCATTGGGCACCTCTAGCCCTTCTATTGTCGCCCACGATGGGTTCAAGAAGTCATCGGTTGAGTTCTACTCATTTATATTCTGAATAAATTAATGGTCGAGTTCTGTTTTTTTCTATCCTATAGTCACACCTGTATTGTTTTCTCATGATTCACGTTGTGGCATTTTGTCGAGCACCTCTCGCCCTTTTGTTTGTCGCCCACGATGGGTTCAAGAAGTGAATAATCGACTGCTGGGTTTTTCTCTCCCATGATCGTATCTTTATTCTTTCCTCATGATCCATGTTATGGAATTTTGTTGAGCACCTCTCGCCCTTCTGTTGTCGCCCACGATGGGTTCAAGAAGTGATCGGTTGAATTCTGTTTCTTTATTATCCTGTCCGTCGTGATCGCGCCTGGTCCACGCACTCGCGGCCGCTTCTCCCCGAGAAGCTAAGCTGCCTGCCCCATTATAGGGTCTACAAAGTGTCGATGAGCCGGAACATAAAAAAGTTTCGAAATAAGCCTAAAACATGGTTAAAAAACAAAAATATACTGGCGATACCAAAACCTGTACAAGGTGGTACCAACCCATGTAAAAAATGAACTTACAATATTGCTATTCGAGTAATCATATGTAAAAAAAATGAACTTACAATAAAAGAAGAGTAATTGTTTTTTCTCCACTAATCCATCAACCATTAAATCTACAAAGTTATAGCTTTTATATAATAGGCTAAAATCTCGTTCTACAATGAACTTCTCGAACACGGTATAATCTAAAATCCCGTGCAGCCCACATAAAAAAGCCATGAAGGGCAAATGAGGTTGTTATTCTAATGGAATTCAAGCTCTCCTAAGTTACCCCAATGCGGGACATGATTCTACCCATATAAGATCAGTCAAAAGAAAATAAAAACAACTGGAAATGTATGGTAAAGCAAACCAACATACATAATTGGACATAATATCTTTCAAACTGCAAAAACACTTTTTATGATGATGGAAGAAGAAAATGAGAACCAAAAGTTCAACACAACTATAGTAGAGTTCTGACAGAGCACCATCTTCCATGATAGTTAAGAAAATTGAAAAAGAGAGCGGAGTTAAAGCAGCTACTACACAAACAAGAAGCTAAATCAACACCAGGTGAAAACCTAGAACTAAACTAAAACCAGCAAAGAAACAAACGTACAGCGACTCGAGAACTTCTAGGGTTAGAGGACACAAGCACCGTTCATTATCTCGCGAGAGAGAGAGAGAGAGAGAGAGAGAGAGAGAGAGAATAATGACACATTATCCGGTCGCCAACCGATCAAGAAGGACAGAGAATAAAATCCATAAGAACATCGAAGCAAGCCATAAGAAGGCAACAGAAATCAAGAAAACAGAGACATAAAGAGTCCAACAAACAAATATGTGCGGCGTCTGCGCTTCAGATGACTCCGAAAGATAAACAGGGAATCGAGCATTCTGGAACAAGTTAGAACACGGTAGAAAGAGGGTTTCACCGGCGAAGAATCCAAGAAAAAAAAAGGAAACCCGGAAGATTCCGACAAGAAACGAGCACGGAGTGAGGCACGTACGGCCAGAAACCCTAGTCGTAGAACAGCATAATATCCTAAGACAGACGAAAGAAAGAAAGGGTTCATCCGCAAAGAATCCAAGAAACACCAACGGATCATAACCAAGAAAAGGATAAATCCACGAAGGAAATCGGAAGAGGAGGATCAAGACTTCGTCCCAGATCGAAATGGCGGACGAGAGCAACAGCCCGAGAATCAAACGCGGGCGACGCGAGAGGCTACGAGCTCCGGATCAAGGAACGGGGGGCGACGAGAAAACGGACACGAAGAGACGGGGAAAGAGGACAGCAAGAAGAATACGGGTTCCGCCGGGTGTTAGGTCGGGCTGAAGGCGGAGCTCATGGAGCGGCGGGGAGCTGCCACTGCTACGGGAGGGAAGACTGGGAGGGGGGAGGAGGCCTTCAGTCGGAAGGGAATTAAAAAGGGGCGGTTCACCGGAAAAAGCCCGCGGCGAAGGACTCATTTTGAACTATTAACTAACTAATCTTAAAATACCTAAAATACCCCCCAGTTTTTATTCATATTATTTATAATTGTTTTTGTCACTCTTAACCAACCAATTATTTACTATATTTTTCCCATAGAATTTGGCAAACAAAATATAAATAATTTTTATTGTTGTTAGGTGTATTTTTATTGTAAGATATGGCAAAAGGGGATTCTTTTTTTGTTTTAATCAATCTCTCTCTCTCTCTCTCTCTCTCTCTCTCTCACACACACACACACACACACACAAAATAGTGTATATAAGTCATTTAGAATAATTTAGAACAAAATATTATGAGAATTAACTTAAATCTACATCAATGCATTGTTTATGGTACACTATGTAGAAGAAACATATAGCATTCAAGTAAAAAGAGGAATAATAAATAACGTGTCTTCATTAATAAATATATATCTATAGATGCCGCGTCGCTTTCGAAGCATAGTACAACGCAAAGATCCACGCTCTCCCACTTAACCCGTCTCATGGACCAGCCTCGTGCCCGTGGGGCCCGCTTCGGCTCATCGAAGAAGAGGTAACGTTTTAAGGAAGCTTTTCTTAATGAAAAAATTAAAAGTTTCTGTTTTTTAAATTTCAGAACAAAAAACAAAAAACGAAAAACAAAAAGACAGTGCAAGTACCTCTTTGCGCGGCACAGGAAATGGGATAGAAGCTGTCGTTGGCCCAAATCATCAAACACTAAAAGCGCATGAAGGAGGCCTCCCTCCGACATCCACTTGTTGTGCGCGGCGGAGGCGTAAGCTGTTGATCATGGTGCTATGCCCGCTCTTACACTGCCGGCCAATAGCAAGTGTCCTCGAAAGCAACTCTCGTGCGCTTGTTGTGATGCTTAAGCCCGGGCGGGCTCGGTTGTAGTTGCATCGTGAAGTTGATACGAGGACGCTTCCTACCGACTCACACTTGCCGATGTTGCACTGTTCAAAGAACTTTTTGGTGCACTAAATTATCCTGAATCAATTGGATCCGTAGGAAGCTCGGAAGATGTCAACATCCTCAGTAATGGCATGATTGGGCTTGATAATTAATGATTGGCTGCTACGTGTTGCCATGGCAGCTTCGACAAGTACTGACCGTTGTATTCTGTCGTGGCAGCATGAGAAACTTTATTAAAGAAAAATTATATTTGATGAAAATAATAGAAGATAAGAATAATTATTAAAGAAGTTTTATTGAAGGCTTCATCTCCTTAAGTCCACCGACTTTTGGTAGATCAGTGAAAGCAGAGAAATGTGGCTGCAGCGGCGTTGGTCGCTGGCCGAAGACAAGCTTCATTTTTTTCAACGACATTAGTGAAAAAATGAAAATGCTTTAATACATTAACATGTTCCTCTCCTATTTATACAAATTAGGAGAAAGAATTTCCCTCAACAGAATAAAGGATTTATCTTATCTTCTATCAATATTGACAGTTAAAATAAGAATGGTACATATTTGAAGGTATCTTCTGCATGCTAGCTAGCTTACTCATCACCACTTCAGTAATTGCTAATCCATCTGAATGCTGATAGAAATCTTCAAAGAGCAACTCTTGCACATGTAGAAGAACCGACTAGTAGTGAGACACAGCAATTTTACTTGAGTTTCATTGAGTAATCAGTTCACACCACAATATAATCACAACTTTTACAAGGGTAAAAGGACTGCTGTCAAAGGACCAAATTAGGACTTGGGAGGGGGGGAGCACACAGGTGAAGAAAGAAGGCATGAACAAGTCCATTTCATCTGGTTCTGGCACAGAGTCTCAAATCCTGTTCCCAGAACCAAAAAAGGAAGAAAAGAACAAGGATCAGATTCAAAATCCTGAGCATTCACCTCAATGTCAATCCCAGATCTGCTAGACACATGTGAAAAATTGCAGCAACATGGATGTTAGAACAGTCAGATGACCATCCAGCATGACTCCCTCCTTGCATATGAAAAAAGATGTGGCAAATATAGAGTCTTGCACAGATGAAATTTCACATTCCAAGCAAGAATTATCATGGTAACTTCTGCAGTGGCAATCAGATATGACTGGTAGAAGGAAATGGAGATGATGTTGAAGCCGGTGGTTTCGGGGGAGGAATGGCAGCAGTTATGATGGCAGTTGGGAATCCTGATGATGCTGCACAGGAGAACAGCGGCAAAGGAGTTGAGCCATGCATCTGCCATGTCCAGTTTGGGAGAGCTTGCAATCCCACCATGGGCTTCTTCTTTCTGTCTCTTTCCTGTATTTAGCAGGCAGCAGTCGCAGATCAGATTGTATGGAACTGAGAACAGAATACAGAAGTTCTCAGGCAAGCAACTTCTGTAATCATTTGCGAGAGCTGAGCCAAAGCTGAGTATTTTGATGCTGTTTAACAACAAGTAAATTGTTGGGTAAATTGTTAGAGCTGCGTGATTCTTCTACTAAGACAAGCAATATATATTTTTTATTCAGACGATAATATCTAATTAGAATGCTTAAGCTTGATCATGTTGTCCCTGTCGACATTTGCACTGCTGCAGCACGTCAAGCATGAAGAAAAAATGATTCCAACATGAAGAGGCAGGCCCATGACAGGTTGTCAGTGACATTATATGTCGACAATTTGTCCGATTTTGAGAGTACTTACCTACAGCTGATGCAAAGTTCCGAGATTATCCAAGAGTAATTTCTCATAAACCACAAGTCATGGTAGGAACATAGGTTAGCAGGTTCACCCTACGTTCAGATGACATCTCAATAATGTACACATACTATAAATGGCTAGACTAATGCTCCCTAAGGCATAGATCATCCAGCTAAGCCGGCATCGGGAGCGGATTTTTGCCTCTAACAAAGCATCATTGACTAGTTCAAAAATGTCAGCTACTATGATCTTACCTAATACGTTTAAAGCCATGTCATTGTGTTCTCTGCATTGTCCACAGTATCAAGACAAGAACAACTACAATCCATGAGGGAAGACAGAAATAACATTCAAAATGTTACCTCAGTGGTGGAATAAAAAGGAGGATTTTGAGCAGTCCAAGCATGAGATTTATCAGGGAGCATATCCATGTGATACGGAGTAGAGGTTGGTTGCAGAGGAGGGCTGCTAATCTGTAGCAGTAAACAAGATAGCTGCCAGTCAGCATTTACAGATAGCGATTTGCTACTAAAGGATCCCTTGTTTTTCAATGTTAAACAAATATAAAATAATTACAATTATTCATCGAATGGTGCTAATTGTGGGGCACAAAGAACCGAAACAGGATTGAGACATGTTATAAAATGACAAAACCCATAACCTTCTTGAGCATAATTTCTGACAAGAAAAAGCTAAGCTAAGCTTGCAAGAGCATTTTCTTCTGTGAGATGGTATGTTGGCATCCTAAGAATGCTACGGCTTTTAAGGGTATCACTTGTGGAAGAGGAAACAATCTGCTAAAAGTCTCTGACAAACGTGCTTTGGATTCTAATTATGAGAAGTAACAGCTAGAAGTAACAAGGATTGCAATGGTAACAATTCACCTACCTGTACCCTTTTTGTAGCAGAAGCTTCAGATGGGCTATAGGAATACAGGATTTCTGGTGGGTTTTGATCCCTCTTTGGACTATGAACATCAGGTTGAGAAATTTTCAAGTTCAAATCGACGCTTTGGCCTGAGTGAATGACAAAATCATTCAAACAATATATATGATGACATTAAGGGATTTATTGAACTTCATGTAGCCATTTCTATCCATGAGAAAGACAAGGAAACAGACTGCAATTTGTGATTGTACCTTCCGAATCAGCCTCGGTCGATAGATGTCCCTCATATGAACTCGGATCGAAATTGGTGACTGCCTCCCTTCCATTGCATTTTAAAGCTGCTTTGTCATAAGCCCTGATGTTGAAGAACAACAAATAGCAAAACCGATATTGGTATTTGAATGGAACTCTACAAAGTTAAGATTTGTCAGCAATAAGAAAAATCCATGCTTAGACTGACATTGCTGCCTCTTCTTCGCTGTCGAATAGCCCCAGATATATGTACCTGCACATCCAAGCATGGTAAAGAGTGGGTTTCCATTATTATCTCTAGGACTTCCGGTATCAATGACTTTCATATCGATAGAACTGTGAACACAAGCTGATCCAAAGCAAAAACTACAACAACAACAATCGAGTAGTGAGCACACAATTCTTACTTCTTGCCAAGCAACTGCCCCATGCGAGCTTCCCATCGGCCACACTTGTGAAGAGTCACCCCTCTGTATTTGGAGCTTCCTCTCGAAAAGCCAGTGCTTTGTCGGCGAAGTATATGCACAAACTCTTCTTTTGTCAAATTCTTCATCTGACAAGGTAGAAGGGGACGGATGAATTGTGCTTGTCCATCTACCAGAACCACTACACAACATATTCCAATGCATTCCATTACCTGTTTCATGTCTTCCTCATAGTCACTGAGATTGAAATTGATATCAGCATCAATTCCCCTGAACTTGATTGCCGCTCGATCATATGCCCTGTGATGAGAATCTTAGACCAGTATGAATTCTCCCGAAACATGGAAACAGAGAGAAACAAGTGCAGATGAGAGAAGAAGATGATTCCAACCTCGCAGCCACATGAGCAGTGTTAAAGCCTCCTGTTAGCATCAGGGAGAACCAGAAAAAGAAGATATGAGCATGAGAGAATTACCAAGAACAATCAAGAACACAATTACTGCCGGAGAATTCTTACCCAAATAGACCTGCTTCCCGCAATCCCTGTCGACAAGAAAATTCTAGTCAATTGATTGCAAGACTAGGGGAAAGAGATAGACTCAAGAAAGAAGATGCCAACCATATGTGGGATTCCCATCTTCCTGTCCTCCGGTAGAACGTGACTCCCCTGTACTGAGAGCTCCGGGAGCGAGGCCCCCTCCTACTCTTCTTCACCTGTTGTTGTTGTTGTTGTTGCTGCTGTGGCTGTGGCTGTGGCTGTGGCTGTGGTTGTGGCTGCCACTGCCGAGGAAGTGGGACTGTCGCCTGCGGCGCAATATCGGCCTGGTAGAAGCTAGGATCCATCCACTGCAGTTTCGATGATGACGGCGAGGACGCCGCCGGGAACGATTCGAGCGGCGGCTCAGGCGGAAAGAGCTGCCTGGTAATCAACGCAGGCTCCTGCGAAACAACGTTTCTGACCTCCTCGTTCTCCTCGTCGACATCATTCTCGCCTTCTTCCGACGCGGAGCTCCTCAAGATGCCAAACTCGATGGCAGGGGCGGTGACCGGCCGGGTCGAGCACGAGTTCTCATCGGCCGCCGCGTCAGCGGAGGCCTCGGCGTTGAGGACGGATGATTCGGAGGTATCGGAGCCAATCGCCAGCCCTCCGCCGCCGGTGCCTCTACCAATGGTCTCCTCCTCAACGGCCGTCGACTCTCCCGACGACGCCACGTTGAGGTCCAACATCCTTGCGAAAATTATAAAAAAGATTCCACCTTTTGATCTGATTCAGTGTACGCTTGATCTGAAACTACTCTTCTACACTTTGGGATCGAGTTCTGGATTATTTCCGGAAAAAGAGCCACAGCAAGTACAGGTAGAAACAGGACAAGGCGGAATCGTTCTCACGGAACATCTGCCTTGGACCCTCGATGATTGTAACGACTACGGTGGATTCCCCAAGCTCCTATATAAGATCAAGACCTGAAGGAATGGAAGATCACAAAGTTCCCAAGAATCAGATGCGATCAGGAGTAGATGATCAAGAACGAAGTAGGAACACGGATCAAAAGAGACAAGACAGAACATAAGCCCACCAAGACGAGAGCAAAGACCGACGACGAACCGAGGGTCACTGAGGTGAGGTGAGGCGAGGGCGGCAGAGAATTCCGGCAGCGCTGGTCGGCGTCGGCGGCGGCGAAAGGGAGGAGGAGAGACGTGGAGGAGGGAGGGGCGCAAATAATAGAATATATAGAGGTGCGGGGCGACCGGGAGAAGCCGGTGTCCCGGTTTCCGTGGGGGCGGAGCGCAAGAGGACAAAATATCCGCGATTGGGCAAATCTGGTCCGTCGGACGAAATCGGACGGAGAGGATCGCATTCGACGGCTGGAGATTAACTGATTGGTCGTCGCCGCGTATGAACGAAGGGACAGGAGCCGTACACGTACCGAAGCAAGATTCTTAATACACGAATACTTGTCTTACCCGGAGACGCGCTACTCTCCCGATCACCTGCTCTGCGCTTGGCTGAAGAGCGGACCCCGAAGGAGCGCCCAACCAAAAGACGAGTGAGATAGGTGTTGCCTTGCTCGTTAATCGGGGTCTTACGTTGAGTAATTAGCGGCAAGTGAGTTAGGATTAGGTGCGTTTCTTCGATCCATTTTGGAGGATCATAGGAAAGGGACATCAGAAAATTAATTTGTAGTGGGACCCGAAAGGGATATTTTATGTGTACAAAAAAATGAATAATGGAAGGTAAAATCAAGTAGTCGATCCAAGAAAGATAAATATATTTAGTTGACTTAACATTGCACGTCTTCCTTAGATTATTCAGTACGTTTGCTTATTACTTACTTGTAATAATAAGAAATCCTATTTTCGTGCGCTGATTCAAATTATTATCATAAGTATTCTAGAGTTGTGATTGCGAAAGAAATTGGATAACTTGCAAGTGAGTAAAATGAATTACCTATAATGAGTTTATAGAAAGTCAAGGCCTCGGTGGGACTTCACAACAACAATACAAATATGACAATTAAGTCTTACCTCGTCAAAATTGCCCTACCCACCAAATCATATAGGAAACCAATGTCAAAACTACAATCTTTCATCTTCTAGGAAGCAATCGAATGTGGTTCTTGGTATCGTTATCTTCTCAAGCAACTTATATGGTCAATCTAACATTAAAATAGATTGTTTACTGAATGGATTGGGTCTCACTGTTGTCATGCACGAGGATTTGGACAAAATATGTTGTCAAAACGAACACAGGTGTCAAAGTCTAACAAGTACCACTTGTTTCCTCCGAAAACTGAGTTCAGTTTGGTCCCCAACACACGCATCAATCAATCCATCAACTTGCCAACCCAGAAGACACTAACCCATGAAATCTTGACCGTCCATTCGGCAGGCTAATTATAATCGTATATGTTTTAATTATCTAATCGATGATTAACCCCGAGGGCATATTATGAAGAAGTAATGTTATATTAAAAGTTATAAGGGGCAAATATGGTGTTTTAATTACTAGAAATCCAGAGAAAATAATAATAAATAAATAAATAAATGGGAAAGGAACCCAGCGTTCCCCGACCCCACCGCAGGCCAATTGCCTCGGACCACCACAAAAATGGCGGGCCCCGCCTCTCCCTGCTCTCGGATCCTTTCCTCTTACGGTAACGCTCCCGGAACCTTAAATTCTACCTCTTTATCTCTCTCTCTCCTTTCCGGTTATGGCATAGAGTCACGGGCAGTAGCCGGTCGGCCAGGGATAAAGAGGGCGTCGCCGTCGGTGACACCGCCAGCCAAGGACCACACCGGGTCAGGACCAACCAGCAGGCGCCGCGTGTAACCTAAGGCACCGGGGATAATTTCATGTTTGCCCTCTCCCTAATCCTCGCTCCTAAAGTTGTGGACACGGTTTGTCGTGTTGTCCCTCCACAAGAAATAATCGTTTTTATTCTTCCTTCGTTCCCCACGAAAATACTGTTTGCGGTGTGTGTCTCACGCACGAGATGTGTGGTTTTCTGGTGAGATTTTGTGTCTACTTGGATGGTCGTGACAAATGCAAGTGATTCTAGGTTCGTCCGACTTGAATGCCACATCGTATTTACTCCAACCTTAGATTATGTTGGAATCCTTTGTTGGTCAGCTCCAAAGGGATCAAACATAACACGCCTATGGGAGTAACACATCTTTGCCGGAGACGAGACACGCCATCTTTGATACTTGGAGTGCCCGTTACATGCACCATCTCATGCTTCTTTGTATATTGTTCATGGACTAGTATGATTTGATCCCAAAATCTTGCTATCGCTATCAAATGGTCAATGTGTTTAACAGCTAGATTAGAATTTAGCGGAAATAAAAGAATACTATCGTGCATTCTGGGGCCCATGAAGAACCGATCAACGTTGGGCCCCAATCGAATACTTTGTGGTCACGGGACCCAGTGACGCAACGGGTGGGTCCGAGTTCCCTGCCAATCAGCGATAGACAAGCCATCTGGGTGTTTCAAGTCAGAGGAAAAAGATGGGTGCCTAATTACCAAGAAACAATCGGTCGAACGCGAAAGGAATCTGACAAGTTCATATTATTTAATTATTATTATTATCGAAAATTTCTAATGTAGTCTTGTGATTAAAAAGGTGAGACTCACGCATGTCTTATGCATGGGATGAGGAGGCACAGAGTGGGGGGGTTGAAGTATAGCCAAAACCTAGGAAAGCAACTGAATTGATTAGGCCAAGTTGACACGCTTGCACCGCGTTCTTGTCCTTTGCCGTGGGCTATACCCTTTCTTTGCACGTAAGGTCAAAGAGCATGGCGGATGGTGGAGCCATCGCGTTGGTGTTCTCATCACCACAGCCCCACTGTCACGTGATGATACATCACTGCCATCGAACACCGGAAAATGCACTTGCGTGCATTCCTATTGATTGGTCTAATTGGGCAATTAAACAAGGAAAGGGATGCCCGCTTAGCAGAGGAACCCAAGTGGTATTATTATTTGCACACACAGATCAAAGAGTAGGAGTTGATGAAGCGCACCTTAAACAATCGTTTTCTCCCTGAAGCCCTCGATCGATCGGTTGAATTGAAGGATCTCCATGTGCCCTTGATTTGGTAACCCAAAGATCGAGGCGACCTGTGAGGCCATTATTATTTCCATCCAGTCGGGTCAACCGGTTCAGGTTTGACCGACCTCGATCAGTTACTAAACAAAATAAAACATATATATATATATATATAATTAATTAAAGCATATGACGACATATTAATTACATTCTAAGAAGTAAAGATCATTAAAAAAAAACAGCATCAATGCCAAACATCATTAGACTCTTGCTTAAAATAGAAGATGAATAGTTTGTTTATGATGGAATGGCAAATGGATTGGCCTTTAGGTGGGTGGAGGGGATACGAGGTTTTTGGTGTTCTGGGGGGTCGAGAGACGTGGGCGCAGTGCGTCCGTTCATGGAAAGTCTACGCCGACAAATCCCTCATTTCCTATCTAACCAAACCTTATGATACGATTCTTTTTCTTCTCAACTTGAAGTCACCAAACTACTTAAAACAATACATGCTCAGCGACCTGCAATACATATACGATCGAGATACTTAGCCATGCAAGATCTCGAGGCAGATGCTATTGCAAGCATACTCATGTGCACATTGTTCGAGAAACCCTAGATGCTATTGGATAACAATTAAAATCGTGTATTACTACTGCACGGTGATGTTGCAATTGAAAAGATTCTATCAACCTGAGACGAAGAAAACACTCTTTTATCTGTTTTCTTCTGTATATATATCTACGTAGTGTTACAGTTTTCCTACTCAACAATTTCTTGGAGGAAACTCTAACAAATGCTTCATAATAGCAAAGCAATATATGCTGTGAAACCACACACGAAAACAAAAATCCCAGCCACCCATTCTTCTGCTTAATTGGCACTACAAATTCTACACATTTCTACTTGTTCAGAACTCTAACTCATTCCCGTGTCTTGTGAAAAAAAAAAAAAAAAAACTTTAAGGCCAATCAGATCCCATACAAGTTATAAAATAAAAACTCAATATAAATTGCCAGCCAATCAACTTGTTCATGGTTTGCTAGCTCCCAATATCTGTTCTGTTCTCCCCACCCATAATAAAGCTTATGATTCACTAATTTCACCTTAAGAACCTTAGATAAATTAATTTTAATAAAAAAGTTAAAAGCTCGAGGTTTGTCTGTTATTTGATCTCTCTTCAGCAGCCCATGCAAACTGACATCTACAAACTCAGGTGAAACAACATTGTAGGATTTCCTTTTGCTGGTCAAAAGAATCCTTGTCGGCAGCCCTGCCCCATAACCACAAGGCTCTGCCAATGTGTCAGGCATCACTATAGAGACATACCAGATCCCTACTCTATTGCCTACAAGAAAACTAAAACAATAGGAGAGATGAAAGGTTCCTATCTGTGCAAGATTAGTACTCTATGTACTGTTATTATTTAAGCTGCTAAGGCCCAGCATGACAGCTCAAAGACGAGGACACTCCCAAGTGTTACTCTCCACGGTGGTTAATCTGATCCTGACTGATCCAATCCTCCATGTGGAACTTCTTGCTATCCTCTCAACTTGTCCATCCACACCATTAAACAAACCAACACACCCATCATTACAATATTGAAAATGGTTAATCTAAGAGGTGAGAAGGTAACCTGGAGGGGCAGCAAGAATTTATGAAGCCAAATGCATAGTGCTTGATCAATTTCACATTTGAAACACGAATGATAAGTCAACAGTAAATCAAGGAAGATTGAAGCTGGCGAAGTTTCAATCCTTGAAAACTGTCAAGCCTTCAGCTGAAAAAGTAGCAGTTGACTGATTGGTGCCATTGAGCAAAGCAAGGCCATGCCGATTTTAAGATCATCTGCACAAAAAGTAAATTGTTTAACAAAAATACTCACACATATTATATTGTTCTTTTACTTTAATAAGCAGTAACGGAAGTACCTAGAGAATAGTTTAAATATTGTAACTAGATGCAATAAGTTAATCAGAAAATTGCACTGGGTTCCCCAAGAAATTCCCAAATTTGTTGATGACTCAGCATGTAAGAGAAGCACAGTTATCAAAAATCTTTTTTAAGATGGATGGAAAAATTGCTACCTTGCCCTCCTCTCACACTGGGAACTTATTTGTGATGAAAGCTCAACATAAAAAGTACATGGGTTTTAAATGACCATGTGTTGCTATAAACTTCAGTCTGAAATCACTAATGACTGATTTCACCATATATGCCATGGTCAAGACATTTATGCAGATATTGCCTAATAACCAGCAGTCTGTCCAAGATCAGACCCAATAAAAGTTGACATAGAACGCTATAAGACACAGGATTTGGTTCTCCACCGCCCATGCAGCCATTTCTTGATATCTTAGTCTGAACCACTATTCAGCTAGCATTAAGATGTTTCACTTCCAAACCACGTCAGTGTGATACATTAATGATATGGGACATTGCTACTTTTAGGGATAGAGAAACACAAAGAATTTCCCATTATATATCTACAGAATCAACACATGTCATGGATCTTAACTTGGGTAGTCAACAATTTAACCATGGAACTTCCAAGACTTTACAAACAATATTACTTTCCTAAATTTGACTATATTACAAAACACTGTAAATCTGTACGACGCTATAATATGATCTCATCGCTGAATTATACGACCAAAGTACACCAAGCAAACTTTTTAATTGAAGATAATTTTATTCAAGATCTTTGAAAAACAAGAATAATGTATGATGAAGCACATAAGTCTCATGCAGATATTAATTATTGTCATGTCTGACAGGCTGACAGCCTACCTCCTGATTCCGGTCTACTATCGGGCAGTGTAGTCTATAGCAAACTGAACTGAGTGAAATCACCTGGTCGACGTCCCGGTTGGCTGTCAGAGTGATACCGATGATGTTTCAAATCTTGCTCTAGAGATTTTTAATTGTGGTGAAAATGGCAACAGAAAGGTATGATACATTACCGGTATTATCTAACCAAGAAACTGTTGGAGACTAGCATTGAATACGAGAGTATGACTTGGTCCCCTGGTCAAGAATGTTGTGTCCTGATCTTTGCATAAAGACAAAATCATAACAATAAAGAAGGTAAGAAGCCTTAAGTAGTTGAAATAAGATGACAAATTCATTTTGAAATGTGAACCTTGACAATGAATGGTGCATATCTCTGCGCCCATAACTTCAAGGCCATCATGACTTAACAATGAAATCCCTGATGACTCGACAACAAATGGAAATGCTACTGCTGGAGATGTGGGAGACTTTGACACCTTAATAAACCTCTGACCTGTAATCAAGTTATTTTGTTAAAATGTTTCTAAATCTGATGCTTGTTAAAAATCATGCTTTTACATTGTAGTCACAGCTTTTGTAGGTGACAATTGCCAACATAAACACATTCACAAGAGTACAGAAAACACAACTGAAACATGATTAAAGACATTAATAAAAGGTATTGTTGAAGGTAATTTTCAAATTGTCTTTCTTTCTCAAAATAAAACACCAAGCGAGAAGTTTATGTAAGCATGTTTTTTCACTCTAATCAAAGAGGTGCAGGCATCTACTAACCTGAATGAGCCTCAAATATAAGACGAATAGTCACAGCATGAGCCCACTGAATCCCCAAAGCAGCAGTTAAATGAGATTCGAGTCTTTCAGAGGTTTTGCCAGTATCATTCTTTTGAGCTGTACAATATTCAACATACAGGTTTAATTGTTCAAGTTAGTCTGCCACGACCAACCAAAAAACCACTTCACATGAATATATGTATCCACACCTTGGAAAGAATAATGAAAAACTTCATCATTATTCTGACTACGCACTTGGTTTGTCACCACAATAGGAATCTGTGAAAACTCAGCAAGGGACCTATAGATTTCACAGCAGCTATTTTAAGCGAAACTTCTAAATAGGTAAAAGCCCTAAACTGTATAGCTCCAGAATTAGAAGTTAAATAGTTCCATTCTCCATCTTCATTAAGTGAAACAACTTGATAATAGCAGAAAAAAAATCTTACTTAAGAAATGATAGAGGCCAGCGCCATGAGTGTTGCTTCTGAACAGTTGTACTTCTTTCATTCTCCCTAGAACCAAATCATGTAAAGGCTTGAGTATATGACTGTGAAACTTGTGAGTAAAAATTATTATGATATAATCATGCATGTAAATGCAGCTCATTTCTGCAAAAACAAATGCAATTCCCTTTTACATAATCTAGGAGTCCAAATAAGGACATTAAAAAGTCATTCAGACATCTCTGTCCATCATCAAAAGGCCAACCAACCTTCATCAAAAGAAGAGAATATGTCAACTGTATTTGACAAGTTAAGCATCTCAATAGAAATTTTTTCTTCACAATAATTATTAAGAGCACATGCATGTATATGAAGAATGTAATGAGATCATAATGAGTATTCGAACTTATGTCTAATCCACTGATAGGTTTCCCAAAAAGTGACTTGGACATGTAAGTTTTGTATAGTTCAAAGTAAAATTTTGGCCTTAAGAATAAGGAAAATATTACACTTGAATTTTTGCCTTATGAATATCTTGCCAACATGATAAACTCTTTATATAGTGAGCTTTAAACCATAAAAGAGTTGGCTATATGATCATCTCCTGCTTTTGTAAAGGACATAAAAGCACTGCTGCGAGCTTTTGAAGCAAGAAAAACATGTTTGCCTCCATTGTGTAAACCAAAACTTGAGCTGCTTGAAGGGTTCAGAAAAAGAACAACACAATTCATAACCTAATATGACCAGATTCTCAATGTAAAACAACTTTAACTGCAATGCTTAAAATACAAAGTTAAGTGTCATTGTAGATTAAAAAAAATTCCAATTACACATACATTCAACTGACAACAATTAAGGGAACAACTATGATACTATCCACACAGATCTGATAACCATAATCACAAGTATAAAGAGCTGAAAAAGAATGGAGAGCACCCCAGAAGAATTGCAGCCATGCTATCGACAATGAGCAACTTCACATCATGCTGGAGAATCATCAGCTTTATCTGTTGCAAGCTGCAATGAAAATTTTAGATAAAGATATCACTTCTGGATGTCAAGAGTACTGAAGTTAAGAACATAAAAGTTGCACTATATATGTAAAACATTTTTTTTTAGTAATTAGTATAAAATAACTAATGAAATTTGGGGCGATTTCCCCAGAAAATACCCCATTTTTCAGTTTTTCCCAAAGGCACCCCCATTTTGTTTTCCCAAACTGTCCCTCTACTTCCCCGCCACTGCCTCTGCCGTCCATCCTTCCCCTTTCCCCTCCCTTCTTCCTCTTCCTCCTCCTCCCTCCTCTCCCGCCACCTCCTCCCTCCCCCCTCCCTCCCCCGCCATCCCCCTCTCCTCCTCCTCCTCCTCCTCCCCTCTCCACTAGTGGTGGGGCCTCACGGTGGGAGCAAGGGGCAGAGGCAGCAGACGTAACGGGCAACAGGAGGTAGAGGTGATGCCGGCGGAGGCGATGAGGAAGTAGAGGGCAATTTTGGTATTTTTGAATTATAGGATACTGTTTGGGAAAAACCAAAATGGGGGGTGTCTTTTGAGAAAAATTAAAAACTGGGGCCTTTTCTGGGGAAATCTCCCATGAAGTTTCCTCTGTTATTTAAAAAAGAACAAGACTGAAGTTATCATGCCGATACCTTTCAGTGAATTCAGATAGCGATGAAGGTCGTAGAACTACAATCCTACCAGCCATCTGAAGAACGAAAACATGGGAAAAATTTAAGCCCTTCAAACACCACCTCTTAAATCACCACCGGAGTTACATGCACTAGGTGGCATCATCTTGGCAAATGGATATTGCCAAAACAGAAGTGACAGCAAGTACACACAACATTTGCAATGAGTAGTTCAGTTTAGCTTAGTTTCATCATATCACGGCTTGTTATTCCATAATAATTTTGAAAGAAATAAATAGGAAGGAACATCAAGTATCATTCCAAGACAAAGACCACTCAATAACAAGAACTATGCTTCTAGTAAACCTCTTGAGCCATTCCTTCTGACTGAAATATGTGAGGAAAACTACTCTTGCCAATCTCTATCAACCTGTCATACGATGTTCACATCAGATGGGAAAAAAAACAGCTCCTGATGCAAATAGATGATAATGCTTAGACATCTGAAGTACCTGCTAGAACTAAATTTAGATTCAGTATCCATATATATTATGCGGCCATTTAGTCCTCCATAGCAAGTAGGCAAGGCCGCTAACAGTGCCAACTTTAGACAAAACTGCATTGAGAATAACAGGAAAGTTATCAATTCAATACAAGAACAGAATTTGTGCACTTACTCTTGCATAATAATTCCAAAATATAGCAATAAGGGTTACTGCAAATTTGACCCTACTTTTAATGGCAAAGATCAATCTTCTGCTTTAAGCTCCCTAGAATAGCCACAAAAGCCAATTATACTTTATAGCTATACAGAGGTTTTAAGCCTGATGTACGAATAAATATGAATGGAGAACTTCCTGGTCCTGCTTAATGAGTACACCCTCGTTAAAAAGAAGATTTGTACCTACTTATTGTAGAAACATAAGTATAGATATTTGTAAGGGTATTAGTATCTAATTTTGCTTTTTGTCTTGTAGCAGTGATACAAAGGTCGTTTTCCAGATCTGCCATCATGTACCCACTGGCAGCATCTTTCTTTGCAAGTTCACACTCAGATGCTCTAGTCGGAAAGCTCATTAAATTGTCCATTTCATCATTTATATTCTCTCAATGCATTTTTCAAAAAGAACCCAAAGGTAACAAATCAAAGAAACTATTGGCATATACAAATTGTAATAGTCAGCCTATGCTAGGCACTAAATATATCAAGAGTAATCAATATCACTCATATAGAATACTTTTAGACATACACAACCATGTATTGACACCAAAATCATCACAATCAAACTAGAAGACAATATATCCAGCTTTTCCTTTCAAATAGTCAGAAAAGCACAGAACCAAGACAACCCAGAGCAAAAGGTTGGCCTTAGAATGCGCATTGAAGTTTATTGAGCACTATTATGCAAATGTCATAGTTCATTGTCAGACTAACACGACAAACATAAATAAGAACAGAAACCGATGCCCTACCTGGGTTTTGCCGATTCCTGATGGACCAACCAACTCCGTGAGAGCGCCAAACGGAATTCCTCCGCACAATGCGTCATCGAGGCCACGAAGGCAGGTGGGGAGGTGGCATGCGGATCGCGCACGATCCTCCAAGAGCGATAGCGCCTGCGGAACCACCGGATCTACATCAAATGCTAGCAACAGAGAAAATATTTAATCGCATCGAAGAGGTTGAACCCCGTGAAGCACCGTTCGGCAGGGAGGGCAGGCGATCTCGCTGATGCGCGCGACGGCCGACCTGACCTGGTCGAGATCCAATCCCAGAAGGGCCACGAGATCGAACTCCGGCAACGAGAGAGCATCCTGAGGAAGAGGAAGAAGGCCGCAGTAGCAGCGTGAGAAACCCTAAATGTCCACGGGGAAAGAAAGCGGATAAAGGAGGAGGGATTGGCGGTGAAGGAAGAGAGAAAGGCGGAGGTATTTATAGCCTTGGCGGTTAAGACGTTGCGGGCGGCGAAGACGTTAGCGATGGAGGCGGGGAGGCCCATTTCGCTGATGAGCTTGTTCGACATCGCTGCCGCCGTCGCCGCAGCAGGCGGTCTCTTCGTCTTTACGTCGCTGGAAACAGTGGCGCCTTTAATGGTGTTTTTACACATTAATCCGTCTCCAGTTTCAAAATAACATATTTATCCTTATAAATTAAAATATAACAAATAATAAGATTATGTGCTCATATTACTTTCATAGAAGTCCATGGAAAATATAGTACAATTTTTTTTCGAAAAACCTCAAACTTTCACTTTTTCCCGTAAAGTGTCCATATTTTTTTAAAAGATAATATTATTCTTGAAAATCGCTTGATTTCATGTAAAATTAAATCAGATAAAAAATTAATTTAATTTGAATCGATATTTTTATCATATACTGTATATCCCTATTTCACATTTTTACCATATACTATTCGACTTGAGTATACTGCTATAATTCCAACTTAAACATTTTGACAAGTGATTTAGACAAAACCCAAGATTATGTGTCAGAAAGGTTCTAGGATTTGAGCATTTCTTATTTCTAAGATTCCAAAACTACAACAACAATCAACATTGCTTGAGATAAAGTATGTTTTCATTTTTATAAAAATATTTACTAAGAAATTTAAATTTTGATTTATTGTGTAGATTGATGTTTATCTTATCATGTGTTGATTCAATTTTTATTTTTATTTTTATTTTTTCACAAACCTATACTATGTTTCTTGATGATTATACGATATTATATTCTCATCATATCTAATATTATTTGCTTCTCGTAAAAAAATATTATATTATTATAAATTTTCTTATAGGTGTCAACTCTATAATAATCTTACAATTTGAATTATCATTCCTACACTCAATGGCATGAGAATATAAAAAATTTAAAATAATAACCCTATAGCATGAGAATATAAAAATTTTAAAATAATAAAACATCAACACAAACAACTTTTTTCTTTGAATCTACTATAACTATTTTAGAGAATTAGTGCTTTCCAAAAAATCATCGATTTTAGAAAAAAAATCGTATTGTGCTTGACTTGAAGTAAGTGAACTAAGCAATTAACTTAGAGAATAATAGCAATGAAAAACAGAATGTAAATGCAAATCGAGTTTATAGTGGTTCGATCGTCGTGATCTATGTTCACTCCCGAGTAATAGCACTTTTTCAAAACTTTTACAACTCAAATCTCAAGACTTTGGTTTAGCTCTGTAAGCAAGAAAGATTGGGGTATTTATAGGCCCCAGATGGCTTCAAAAATGAAGCAAAAAAGTGTCTTATCTCATATTTCGGAGGTACTAGCGGTACCACCATTTGTCAGATTGATAATTAACGATACCATTGCTTGTCAGTCTAACACTGGACGGTACCATTGCCCAATCTGACATTAATACTGGGCGATACCACCATCTAGTCTAACGGTACCATTGCTTGACAAGGTCTCAGAGATTCGACTCTGATAGTACTATTGCTAGTCTAGGCGATACCCCGCCCAAACAACCTAAGAGGTCGAGCCTTAAGAGGTGCCACCGCTAGCCCTGACGACGCCATCACCTGGGCCAACAAGGGTCACTGGGCCTTCCACTTGACCCAAAACAACCTCAACTCAGGCCCAATTGACCCCTAATTGAGTTAGTAGGGTTACACCGAAACCCAACTCAAATTAAGACTTAACTTCGATAATAAGGACTTAAACAATTATAAGACAGTAATTCTAAGTTTTCCGGCTTATCATTTGTTCATTTGAACTCCTGGCGAACTTCCGACGAACTTCCAATGCATCGTCCGAACCTTCGATATATCCCCCGATCCATCGACAAGTTGACTCCCACAACTTCCGATCTTGGCGCAACGTCCGATTCTTTGGGGTCGATGCCCATTTTTGAACTCCGGCCTAACGTCTGATTCTTTTTGCTTCAATCATTTTACCTTTTCTGATAGAAGTTAGTCTTGCATCGTTTTTCTTAAACAACACATTAGATCATAAACTCATCGATTGATTTCATCATTAAAATCCGGGATTCAACACAACCTTGATATTAGTAATTTAAATCATAAGCTAATAGATAAGCTACAAACATCCTACGAATTTGTACTTTCCAATGCATTTTTTATGAGAATTGAATAACAGCGGCATATTTTCTTTATCTCAATTTTAGATATTAATATGAAACTTTCTTTATGATGTTTTTCTCAACTTTTGCATATATTCATTAAGTTTGTACATAGCTCAAAATAATTTTGTAACATGTTTGTCTCGCACATCCCTCGTAAGAGTTTTAGATAGATACATTATGCAATAATCATGATATACTACTGAGATTTTATAATTGAAAGAATTCATAAATTTCAATTACTGATAATAGTCGAATTTTCATATCATATAATAATTTTTTCTTAATTGATGCAAGAGCTACTCTTATAAATGTCTACAATCCATCTCCATCACAACAAATGCAATTGGAAATAATCTAATTAGCCATCATCAAAGTTCCAAGATATTTGCCTGATAGATGTGCGATTACATATATTATTTAAAACTTCTAAGATAAGCTCCAAAACCATAAAATATTCTTTAAAAATAATTTTTTGATGAAATTATTATTTGGTTGAGTCTTATAATCATACGATTTTAACACCCTTAAAAATAAAATTATGATCCTCCAAAATCACCACAAACTCATTAAATGCAATCTCATGTGTAAATCTTTTTTTGAATATCAACAATAATCATCTTCGGAGTATAATCAACATTTGTCATAATTTAATTTTTGATTTGATCTATAATGAAAGAATTATTGTATTTCTTACTATCCCTATTCAATCTTGGCAAATTCCAATAATACTCTTATTGAAATTTGGTGATTCAAAAACTATTAATTCAACCATGAGTTATTATCATCCATTGACAATCGAAAACCTTACAGTTTGATTTTATGTTCTAACTTCTAGTTACAATATGTTTGAAATTTAGCCCTATCTCTAAACACATGTACAAAGACATTATTTGAGTTACAAAATTATATATATATATATATATATATATATATATATATATATATATATATATATAATACAATAACTTGAATATTATTCAAATATAAACAGATCAATATATGAATAATCATATATATCCTCACTTAAGATAACTCACTAACCAACAACATCTAATACATCATAAATATTAAGGTTTAGGTCACTTTCAATTTTTTCTTATAATCTTTATTCAGATAATTTATTTTCAAACTCATCAAGTCTATAAAGAAAATCACAAAACATGAGCTATGCAGCAAATAATTTTTACTTGTCTATCTATCAATATCATTAAAAATTAAAAACACTTCACGGGAGTAAGATCCTCCATATAATGATATCATTAGAATTAAAAAATTATTTTTTAAAATCAATGAACGAATGTAACAGTAAAATAAGTTATAACATTGGCTTCTATGAAAGTACAACATGAAACATATGTTTTTCTTAAGAAGAAAAGAAAAAAACAAAGAACAAGAAGATAAATAAGAAGAACAACAGCAATCTAGGTATGAAAGAAAGGAGAAGACAAAAAAAAAGAAAAAGGACATGAACAAGAAGAAAAGTGATAAAAGAGAAGTTTTTTTATTTTTTTTATCGAAATCAACACCCATCGTACGATAGTACCTTACGTACATTTTACCAACCACTTTACAGGTCTCATACAGATTAGTCAACAAAGCTTTACTGAACCGACGATCCAAAAATCATTGGTTTTGACGAAAATATAATAACCTAATTGTCCAAGGATAAATGGGAAAAATAGCTCACCAAGAGGTGTTGTTTAGGTATTTTTCAAAGTAAAAGTGCTCTCCCAAAGAAAATCCATATTAGGGGATTTTTTCGAATATTTACCCAAAAAATAATCACTTGAAATTATGATAGAAAAGATAAATTACAATTAACAAAGCTTTAGAACTTACATACATGGCATATAACCATAGTTGATTGTCAGCATAATAATGTTAAAACTAATTTATACTAATACTCTCTTGAAAACATATCAGAAGTATTAATAAATTGTGTAGGATCAAATAATTGGTGAAAGTAATACAAAATTAGGCAATTAGAAGGGTAAATATGCAATTTCCAATACTAAAATGATATGTGTGTGTGTGTAAAAATGCAAAAATATATAAATATAAAACACCTAAAATAAAATCATAAGGGTTATTAAAAGACATTACTATCAATTATAGTTCTAACTATAAACTCGATATAAGATTTATGAGAAAATATATCAAGATTTTACTTGATGATTCACTGAAAGATGTGTTGGCAATATGTGATACCATTTAATTACCTATATGAACCAAAATGTAGTCTAAAGCTGTCATTGTTTTTAGAAACAGAGCTTGTAGTGTTAGAACTCGATAGTAGTTTGCAGTCCACAATATTAAAGCTAGTAGTACTCAAGCTTTACTGAACATCCATTTCCAACTGGAAGAGTCAACTTTAGGAGATTAAAATGCATAAGAGAAGGTCATTTACCTCGGTTCCAAGCTTCCTGCCTCCTCAAGAACTTTGCTTAGGATCATGGTAAGCAGAGTTGCATGGACATGGTCATCAAATTAGGGTTTGGAAATGTACCTGCATATCTGGTTCAGAAACCCACAGAAACCAAAACAATGAATCCATTTTATAAGATATTACACTGCTAAAAACGCTAAGCAAGATAGATTCGTTAGCCATTAGGCTTGTCATCACAAAATCTTATTATGACATAAATTGCTAGTCAAACCAACCAAACCACTAATGAAACTCTTGTAACCTACCTACAGAGAGACAGTGCCAATTCAAAATTCAATGATTCTGATCTCCAGAGGCTAGGCTACTGACCATATCACGCAGCTCCAGCGTCAACTGACAACATGCGCAAGCCAGCCCTTCTCAATAACCTACTCAGACAACAGACAAAAAATAATAATAGAAATGAGTCAGTCAATTACTCCAACTTGCCAGGTATAAAATGCTTACTCCTTGGTGGCACCAACAAAATAGAGGGGATCCTGCCAGAATGACTATGGTCAGTAAGTTAATAATGGTTGATGAAAATTTGATGGAAGAGTCTTAAATGTATAAAGAACTCTAGATACTAAATATTTTGTAGGATGCAATGCATGAGAAAATCATGTTGGTGCACTGTGAGAACATTCCACTATCAGCCTATGTTTTTTGAGGAAAAAGAATAATCAAATGACATTTATGGTTTATTGGACTAAGCCTCAGCTAGCAACAGGATCTACAGCATGAGCATAATCATATTAACCAAGGCTCCTGCTTCATCACATTCATCTTCATAGTAAAGGAGAGGGGAGCATATATCATGTGTGCTATAAATAAAATATAGTTTGAAGTAGAAAAAACACAAATAAATAGGTACTATTGACCGTTCAAAGTTTCTGTAAGAAGATACATGACTTTAAGTGAGACAGCAGGGAACGGAATACAAAACCACAAATACTTATTTTTTGCAGATTCATGCAATGACAATGGAACAAACAAGAACCATAAACAGCAGAAAAAGGAATAGAATATCCAATTAATCAAGCATGTGCATGTCACAACCCGACTTGATGAGATAATTGATCTATCAAATTCGTTTATTCTAAATCACTAGCCAAAATACTTAAGCTAAGATTAATAATAATACTCTCACAAGACCCTTATAAGTCTATCTTAGTCTTGATCACTTTCGATGTGAGACTAATCGAGATATTACAAACTCCTTCACTCAAGGGCTTAACATCCTCGTTAAGACCCAACATTACCCAGATTAAACCATAGCATAATGCATATAAAGCATAGCCTAGTGGTGAGATAACTGACCTATCAACTTCATTTAATCTAAACCACTGGTCAAAATACTTAGACTTTAATTGATAATAGTACATCCATCAGACTCTTATAAATCTATCTTAATCTTGTCCATTTATAATGTGAAACTAATCGGGGTGTTATAGTATAAGCACTGGTTTGTTTCACGGTGAGGAAAAAAATGTTGTATGTTCACAAGAAATGCTAGGTTGAGTTGAACTGCAATAACCAAATATGTGATTGTAGTCACACTCCAAGTTAAAATTAATATATGAAGTATATTTCAGGTATTGAAGCCATATTTAAGAGGAGATTTACATGGTTTAGCTTTTCCCTGGAAATAAATTACATGAATGAATATGACTAAATAAGACATGCCATGCAACACTTCTACAGTTCTACCTGATTTCCAGTTTGTAGTCGTTCAAACTTGTTGTCAACAAACATCCCCAAAAAAGCTCCTTCAAACTTGTTGTCAACAAACATCCCCAAAAAAGCTCCTAAGAAGTATATATTTCCTAAGTATATATTTCAGTTGTCTCTATTGAAACATCCGACTGGTTAGTGCATTGTTGCACAGTTTTCAGGTTCAAGTCCACTGTGTTAAAATTAACAAATAACACAATTTAACTTGTCAAATGAGAATGAGAAGAACAAACACTTTCTATATCAGAATTTCCATCAACATGGATGCACAAATTAACTAAGCATCTTGCAAAATTGTTAGATAATTGTTCCGACTTTAGACATCAAGTCGATTGCTGTTGACTATACAAACAGCTGAAAATGTCATTTTAAAACTCAGCAAGGGCAGGTTTTCATCATGAAATATCAGGGCACAAATGTACAGCTCTGGAGTATATAACATCCAAAAATAAAGTCAAACTGCAGTTGAAATTAACAAATATAAAGCAAAAAGATAGATAAACTTGCTGACCAAACCAACAGCTCATTCAGATATCCATTAGGATCAGTATGCATGTTATCTTACATATCACCCACATCTTGTTAAACAATTAAACTAAACAGATAACAATTAGATGCACATTTAATTCATACAGCAACTAAGATAGTTACTTGAATGAAGTAGAGACAGCAAAAACCTTATAGCTATTGCTATATCCAAAATCTAAAGCATATTCATTGCTGTCATGTGCTATTTGGATCTTGATACTATCTCCGACTACCTAAACCTATAGCTACCGCTTGCTGCCCAAAGATGTTATGTTTCCCTTCAGTATTGGAAAACAATTTCTCCATCAGCATCCCTTTTAAAGATACAATGTCTTCTTTCTCCTAATAAGGTCCATGTCTACCCAAATCTATACTGCTGACCGCTGGGCAATGGTCATATGTCATAAACAGAAATACAATCATAGGCATCCTCTTCTAAATTATCTTGGGGACTTTCAGCCTCCAATTCATGTACAGTGCTAACACTAGCAGAACCAATCTACAGATATTGTTCAGCCTTTGGCATAGAGACTGATGAAAAGAATAATTTTGGTTGCTCTTTGCGCTTCTTCCTCTTCTTCTTCTTCGGTCTCTTTGCCCGCGATCGTCCATTTCTTTTTCGACCCTCAGATCCATGTTCTTCATCAAAGTTGTTGCAAATAATAATATCGGACCAATATGAGTCTTGAATGTAGTCAGGTGTAGCCAAATCCGAAGAGACTTTCTTAATTCTTGACAACCTTCTCCTACTCTGTTTACCACCAATGACATCTGGCAATCTCTTATTCTCGGAAGAACTAGAAACCAGCCAATCAATGAATTTAGTGAAGAACCTGACAGTTGTATCCAGGAAACTATATGTTTCAAGAGGATTCCTTGCAGCTAAGCACAGATGTGAGAGCATTTCACAAGAGGAGGAGTCCGTTAAGTCACCTTCTTTTACTCTTGGGCTCCTCACTTGCACATTAGGATAATCAGGAACAGCACTTCTATGTTTCCAGTCGGCTAGACTCTTTTTTATCATAGTGGGTGATTGAAGTCTCTCTCCTCTGACCCATCCATTGCGTCCTCGAACCTTGAGCTGTTTAGTTTGATTTGAAGACTGTGTTGTCAGATCCCTAAGAGAGTTGAGCTTTTTCATCTTACCCTTTCCTGAGACAGCAGGACAAGAATTATCAACCTTTTGTCTCCTACCTGATGAGCCCAAAGACTCTCTTGTTCCAGACCCACTTCTAAAACCATCTGCATTACAAGTAAAGCTTTTCACACCCATTAGCTCAGACAAGCTCCTCTTTTTCCTACGGTCCTCCAAAACAAATTTCTTCCTAGATTTTCCCCAACTGTCCCATGGCTTCTGCTTCCAAGAACCAGAATCTGGTGAATCTAAAGCGGACAAATCAACATTGTCCTCACCATGATTTCTTGCCATAGCTGGTGAACTCACATCATCATTCTCTAGCCCTTGACCCAGGACAAATACACAAGGTTCCAGATGCCCATTTGATCGACGAAACGCTTTCAGATGAGCTTTTGCTATAACCAGATCCAAGCGATCAGCTCCACTACATGGGGACATAGCTAAAATCCGCACATAGTCAATTAATTTCTTGGGTTCAAAAGAGTTCATGATCCAAGATTTGTCAACAGAAGAACCATATGTCCCTTCCCGAACCCCAGCATTCTGAAACTTTCTGTCCTTAAGCATAGCATAAGCTTCGTCACTTAAACAACCGCATGTCATTCCCAGCTCTATAATCCTAGAAACCTCTCCTAGTGCATCATTTACCGCAGTACCAAATGCATCTGGGCTACCCTTCTTCTCCAAATGTGTGAAGCATGTCTGGAAGGGCTTCAAGTGGGACTTATCGCACCAAGCAAAAGTTTTCTCGCCAAAGTAGACTACCAGAAAGCGGCCCTCCTTCTGAGCATTCAACGCCGTTGCCGATGCATCCGCCTCATCAAATATCTGCCCGGGCCACCAAGGGTGGTTCCTCACCTTACCCCACACCAAGTCCGAGACCGTGAATCCATCCTTCTTCTCATCTTGAAAGGGATGCAAATACCTAGCATGTAGACCATCCTCTATGGTAGCAAGCCGCGGCCGCCCTCTCTTCCTCCTTTCGGGTGGTTCTTGTTCCTGCACATGTACATCGTGGTCTCCGACACCACCTACATCTGCATCGGACTCCGCACCACACTCAGCAGTAAGAACGTGACCTTTATCCGCCACCTTTTCATCGAGCAGCTCGACCTCTGCATCCTCTGCTCCGACTTCCATGACAACCTTCGCCTCGCCCACATCGGTCATATCGACATTCTCTTCCGTTACCATCTCTCGTGCTCCCACCTTTGCAGCAACTTCCGCATCAACGTCAACTGCACGACCCGAGCCTCCAATTCCATTTCGCGCTCCTGTAACCTCGATCGCCAAGCTCTGCGCCGCATCTTTGTCTGCTGCGCCTTCTCCATTTGTTGATTCCGCTTCCAGATCGATGGCCACCTCAAAGGCTGTCGCGACGGCTTCCGGCGTAGGCTTCTCGGGCGCGGTCGCAGCAACTGGGGCGGAGACGGCGGAGGAGGGATCAGGCATGCTGCCAGCGTCGTCCTCCGATCGATTTGGGGGCGTGCGAGGAGGAAACCCTAGAAATTTCTCTCGCGGATCCCTACGAGGGATCGGTTCGAGCCAGCACGAGAAGGAAACCCCCAAAGATCAGTCGGGGAAGAAGAAAACCATTATTTCGGACACCGAAGCAAGCGGAGTCGGCGAGGAGGAATGAAACGAAGCTCTATGGAAGGGTGCCTCCCGAGGGAGAGGCGGAGGACGCGTACGAACAAATGGTGGTGAGATTACCGCTCAAGCTTTCGCTTTCAGAACCCCTTCGGATGCACCGAACAGTCCTCGTCAGAGTGACGACCGCGAGTGGAAGTGGGCCCTCAAAATGAACGGTCCAGATGAGAAAATAAGATTGTAAATAAACCGAAATTGTATAGGATCTCCGCCATCTGTGGATCCGTTTGCGGTGATCGGGAGGTGTTCCGAAGTGACGGTATCTGTAACACACGTTCGAAACTTGTCTGCAACGCCCGCGGTGAGATTATGGTGAACGACAATAATAATGACAAAGTAAAATTAATTTTCATAAATTATCGTCCTCCTTTGATAATATCTTTTTAAAAGTATTTTTATATATTATTTTAAATAAAAATAGAACTAACAATAGCGATGACGATTAATAATAATTATCAATATTATCATTTTAATAGCTAAAACGTAATATGCATAGTTGCATCACTCAGAAGTTTTTCTTTTCATATAATTAAATATCTTTTTATTTGATACTATTGGATAAACAGCCTATCATATTCTCACATTGTTCGATTTGAATCATATTGAAATTAGAATCGAATCGACCTATCAATTCATAAATTCTAAACCAGACTATATGTGATATATGTGATTCATCAATTAGAATTGAAATTAAACCTCAAGAATAAGAACTCGAATTTGATATATACAGGCTATAAATAATAAATATAATTCTGAAGTTATTATCGTAGCTAATAATCGATAACATGAATATATATACGTATACACACAAATATAATTTTTTACTGATGTTTCACTCACATAGTAATATTTTAATAATAATCAAGTGTATAGGATGTTAATCACAATACTCAAAGCCCTGATCACTATTTCTATATATATACAACACATTGCTAAGGGAATGTTTCCTTACAATACTTACATTAAACGACATAACTTGAGGTTGGAGATAATATAAAAACACTGTTATTTCTGGCAGTGTTTCTTATTAGATATATATCTATCCACAGGCAACGTGACATCAGAATAATTTCTTTGGTATGCTTTCAAGGATGATTGCTTCGTGGCTGTCATAAACGGTAGCATGAGAACTTTGTGCACTTTGTTCCGTAAGGAAATAAAGAAGGATACAACAAAGTGCTCCTTATGTTGGGCTTGAATAGCCTATAACCCATCTCCTCTCTTAACTTAACCATAATTCATATTATGAGGGTGTGGGGGCAGAAAAATAAAAGAAAAAAAAGAAAAAAAGATAAGATAACTCAAAGAGACTATTCTCAATCATCTAGCAGTGTTTTTATCTCATATTAGATCAGATTTACAATATATTCTTACTATGATTATTTGAGGAGAATTTAGATAATGTGCACAATGACGTGATCATTATATCCTAATTATTTTTTTGTGATTGTTATTAGGATTTTGGGCAGAGATTTATATATTCATTATTCTTATAATAGATTATCTCTAGTTTACCTCATGATTTTTATCCTTCACATTGGAGGGATTTTTCACGTAAATCTTGGTATTCTATTTGATTGTGATTTCATTTAATTCTACTATGTATTATTTTTTGCTAGTATTTATTCATATATAAAAATTTATTTCTCTTTATATCCCATCAATTGGTATCAGAGCAGAGTTGTGGTGATTTAATTTTTGTATTTGAACATGGAGGCTAGTAGTATTTCTCGTATGATTAATTTGAATAAAAATAATTAGATGATATAGAACCCAAGAAAAGAATATCTCTTGTATTGTAAAGATTTGTATAGACATTTGCAGGAGGATAGTGCAAAACCCATAATTATGACAGATAATGAGTGGAAGAGGTTAGATCGAAAAACAATTTGGTTTATTCGATAATGGCTTGATGATAGTGTCTTTCACCATGTTTCTGCTGAAATTTCTACATATTCTCTTTGGAAAATATTAGAAAGTCTATATGAAAGAAAAACAACTGGCAACAAAGCTTTTTTATCAGAAAACTTGTGAACCTAAAATATAGAGAGGGTGTTTCTATTGCTGAGTATATGAATGAAATGCAGAGTATCACTAATCAGTTATCCTCTATGAAAATGTCTCTTGATGATGAATTGCATGCATTGTTACTTCTCAGTTCATTATCAAAAAGTTGGGAGACACTGGTAGTTTCCCTCAGTAATTTTGCGCCAGATGGTGTTGTCACCATGAGTTAAGTAACAAGCAGTTTGTTGAATGAGGAGTTGAGAAGAAAGAATTCAACAACAACTCAGAATGATTCACAAACACTTATTTCAGAGAATAGAGGAAGGTCAAAGTCTAGAAGCAGTCCAATGGAAGTAAGTCAAGATCAAGAAAAAATATTGTTTGCTATAACTATAGTGAGAAATGACATTACAAGAATCAATGTAAGCAACCTAAGAAGTGCAAGAAAAAGAGAAAAGAAATTGAGCCTACAGAGTCAAAAGATAATATTATAGTTATAAGTGGTGATTATTTGATTTTGTCTCATTCTGATGATATTTTTTCTTGTATGTCAGGATCTTAAGTGGGTGATTGACATAGGTGCTTCTTATCATGCTACACTGCGGAGAGAGTTTTTTGCTACATACAAGTCTGAAAATTTTGGTGTTGTTAAGATGGGCAACTATGGCACGACAGACATCATTGGCATGGGTGATATACAAATAAAGACCAACCTTGGCTGCAAGTTAGTACTTAAGGATGTGAGGTATGTGGTTAACTTGAGACTGAATTTAATTTCAGTTGGAAGGCTAGATGATGAAGACTATGATAGCAGATTTCACAGAGGGCAATGGAAGCTCAGTAAGGGTTCTCTTATTATAGCCAGTAGAAAGAAATGTCATACGTTGTATATGTTGCAGGCTAAAGCTTATGGTGAGCAGTTAAATGCTACATAAAAAGACTTCAGCATTGAGTTGTGGCATAAGCGACTGGGACACATGAGCGAGAAGGGGTTGCAAGCTCTTTCCAAGAGAGAGGTATTACCAGACCTCGGAGATACACATTTGAACCATTGTATTGATTGTTTGGCTAGTAAACATTACATGGTTTCATTTGCTAGTCCTACTTTATCAAGAAAAATACATGCTTTAGACCGTGTTTATACAGATGTATATGGTCCTTTGAGGATAAATACTCTTGGTGAATCCGTTGATGTTCTTGGTATAAGTGGTGTACTTTATTTTATCACTTTTATAGATGATTTTTCTATAAAAGTTTGTGCCTATGCTTTGAAGACTAAAGATCATGTTATTAATGTCTTCAAAGAGTTTCATGCCAAGGTTAAAAGGGAGACAGAAAGACAATTGAAATGCATAAGATCAGATAATGATGGTGAGTACGCATGATTATTTAATGATTATTGCATGTCACATAGGATCCAACATGAGATGACAGTTCTTGGTATACCTCAGCATAATGCTATTATAGGGAGGATGAACCGTACCATCATGGAAAAGATTAGATGCATACAGGCAAAGTTACCCAAAAGGTTTTGGGATGAGGCTTTGAGGACTACAGTTGATGTGATCAACTTGTCACCGTGTACAACCCTAGATGGTGATGTTGCAGAGCATGTATGGTCAAGGAAAAATATTTTCTATAGACATTTGAGAGTGTTGGGTTATCATACATTTGCACATATTCCAAACAATAAGAGGTCCAAGTTGGATGGTAAGACTAAATAATGTATTTTTCTTGGCTACTCGCATGATCAATTTGGTTACAGGCTTTGGGATCCAGAAAAGCAGAAGGTGTTTAGAAGCAGAGATGTGATCTTCTTTGAGGATCAAACCTTGAGGATTTGAAGAAGAAGTCAGCGACCAAGACTTCTGCAGAAGGATTAGTAGATTATGACTCAATTACTCCTCTAGTATATTAGGGTGATGGGGAGATATGCAGGAAGGTGGTGTAGAGCCTGATGTTGATCTACTTGCAAGACATGTTGAGCAAGAAGAAGTTGGAGAGCAACTTCCCACAGAACCTCAGTTAAGAAGATCTTCTAGACAACATCAACCTTCCAGAAGATACTTTATAAATGAGTATGTGATGCTTACTGATGTAGGTGAACCAGAGAGTTACTAGGAAGCAGTTGAAAGTGAGCAGAAAAAGAAATGGTTAGTTGACATTCAAGAAGAGATGGATGCTTTTTAGAAGAATCACACTTATGATTTAGTGTTACTAAATGAAATGAAGGCTTTGAAGAACAAGTGGGTTTTCAGGTTGAAGACTCAAGAATATTGTTCTCAACCAAAGTACAAAACTAGATTGGTTATAAAAGGCTTGGTCAAAAGAAATGTATTGACTTTGAAGAGATTTTTTCTCATGTTGTTAAAATGTCTTTTATTCGTGTTTGTCTTTATATTGCTGCTAGCCAGGATTTGGAGGTTGAGCAGTTAGATGTGAATATAGCTTTCCTTCATGGTGATTTGGAGGAGAAAATTTATATGGAGCAACTAGAAGACTTCAAAGTCAAAGGTAAAAAGAACTTTGTCTACAAGTTGAAGAAGAGCTTGTATGGGCTGAAACAAGCTCCTGGTACAGAAAGTTTGATTCATTTATGATAAAAAATGAATACAAAAGAACGGCTTCAGATCATTATGTGTACATCAAATGGTTTCGTAAGAATTTTATTATTCTCTTACTTTATGTTGATGATATGCTTATTATTGGGAAAGATATGTCTAAAATTGATAAGTTAAAGAAGGAACTGAGTGAGTTTTTTGAAATGAAGGACATGAGGCCAGCAAAGCAAATATTGGGTATACAGATTTTCCGTGACAAAAATCAAGACGATTTGGTTGTCACAGGAGAAATATATCGAGAAGGTATTGGAAAGATTCAGTATGAGCAATACAAATCCAGTTGGTTCTCCTCTTGCAAGTCACTACAAGTTGTGCTCAGAACAGAGCCCATCAAGTGATGAGGAGAAGGAGAAAATGCAAAAGGTTCCTTATGCTTCAGCAATTGAAAGTTTAATGTATGTAATGGTATGTACGAGGCCGGACATAACATATCCAGTGGGTGTTACTAGCAGATTTCTTACAAATTTAAACAAAAAACACTAGGCGATAGTGAAGTGAATTTTTAGATATCTCGGGAGGGAGCTCTAAGGTTTGTTTAAATTTTGGAGGTGAACCGCTTATATTGACAGGTTACACAAATGCAGATCTGATAAGAGATATAGATACGAGAAAGTCCACTTCAGGTTATGTACTTACTTTTGTAGGGGGAGTCGTGTCATGACAATCTAGATTGTAAAGATGTATTGCTCTCTCCACCACAGAGGCAGAATATATTGCTGCTATAGAGGTTTGCAAAGAAATGTTATGGATGAAAGAATTCTTATAAGAATTGAGGTTGAAACAAGAAAATTATATTATGCATTGTGACAGCCAGAGTGTCATCCATTTGTGTAAGAATCTAATGTTTCATTCCAAGTTAAAGCATATAGATGTCAGATATAATTGGATTCGAAATGTACTTGAAGAGAAGTAGTTACAACTTCAGAAAATTCACACAAATGATAATGGAGTAGACATATTGATAAATACCTTACCAAAAGAAAGATAGGAGATATGCCGATAGCTGATCGGTATGACTTCACGTTGAGGAGTCATAGGACAACCTCCCTTATGGGCTGACAGCCCATAGTGGGCTTGAACAGCCCACAGCCTACATCCTCTCTTAACCTAACCCTAATTCATATTAGGGGGGTGTGGAGGCTACGAAAAGAGGAGAAAAAAAGGCATCAGTAAGGGCGAAAATTACAGCCACATGATTCCAGAGAAAATGAGGAGAACAAGGCAGAAAACTAAGAAAAATAAAGGGAAGAAGGCAAGGACAATGCAGAGAGACTGTTCTCAATCATCTAATAATGTTTTCATCTCAGGTTAGATCAGATCTATAGTAGATTCTTACTGGAATTACTTGGGGAGAATTTAGATATTGTGCATAGTGACGTGATCCTTGTATCCCAGTTATTCTCTTGTGATTGTTGCTAGGGTTTTGGGCAAGAGATTGAGATTTGTATATTCATTATTCTTATAGTGGATTATCTCTAGTTTGTTTCATGGTTTTTAACTTTCAAATTAGAGGAATTTTTCACATAAATCTTGATGTTCTATTTGATTGTGATTTCATTTATTTTTCCTATGTATTATGATCTACTAGTATTTGATCCTTAATTAGAGGAAAAGTCTTCCATCCATTTCTATGAAATTAGATTATGAGAGGGACAAAATCAAATTATGAAGTAAAAATTAGTAATATAATTTACAATTAGAGAAAACTAAAGAGTAGTATATGAGCCTCATGACATGCAAACATAAATTATTTTTATTACATAATACAAAGAATTTAATGGTAACTAATATTATCAACAAAGGTACCGAAAAAGGAATACAATAATTTAGGTGACTTATTTATTCTATTTATAAGTGATAACATTAGAATCCATAGTGTGAGGTTAGATAAAACCATAAAGATTTATTTACAAGATATCCAAATCTATAAAATTTTCTATACTAATACTTGTATAGAAAATAACAGAAATGTGTGGTCTTGAAATTTAATGAATTTAGAGATTATAAAATAAATATTTCCCAATAACTAAGAAGAAGGCATTTGGTCATTCATTTATTTTTAGGAGAGGAATATTATCAAAAAAAAAATAAATCAAGGTGTGTCAACAACAATAAGACAAAAAAAAAAAAGTAGTTCAGTGCATCCCTAACTACAAACTCACTAATAATAATGGTTGCAATCTTAATCTCAATTATAAAACATAATTAAGAGTGAGTGGGTCCCACAACATGTGGCACATATACAAAAATTGAGCTTGGTCCAAGACTGAAGGGAGTGTCTTAGCCTTCCTCATTCAAGCAATTGATGGGGTACATGTTAGGTGATGCATCCCATCCCACCACCAAATCCTACTCCTTCCCCTTCACCTTCCTTCAGCTCCAAGGGATGACTTGTGACATCAAAAGAAAGCGAAGGCATAGCTTTTCTTTTGAGAGCAAAAGAGACTTTGAAATTATTTGGTGTCCAACAATGAGAGCCCAACACAAAGCCAACAAAAAGGAGACCTCGTCACCCCACCTAATGCTTCCGACAATTCTACCGTTGCCCTCCCGCCTCTTTAAACTGTTCTCCCACCCTCTCCCCCCCCCCTTGTCCTTTGTCTTCCTTCTCCTCAATGGGCTCCTCGGATCGATCCAAGAAGAGAACCCACCTATGGAAGAAGGCGCTCCTCCACTTCGCCTTGTGCTTCGTGACCGGCTTCTTCACCGGCTTCGCCCCGACCAGCACCGCCTCCCTCTTCTCCCGCCACGACGCCTCCATTCGGCCTGCGACCGCTGACTCCTTCAACCGGAGCCTGATGGCCGAGATACCCGCCGAGACGCCTGCCGCGAGCGAGCGGCTCGGACCTGCGACCGCTCACTCCTCTGTCAACCGGAGCCTGATGGTCGAGACACCCGCCGAGACGCCGGCCGCGAGCGAGCGGCTCGAGCGAGGGTCCGAGAGGCAGCTGATCGTGGTCACCACGACCCAGTCCGGCGACCGCCTGCAGGGGCCGCTCCTGAGGAGGCTGGCCGACACGTTGAAGCTGGTGCCGCCACCGCTGCTCTGGGTCGTCGTCCAGGCCCGCGCCGCCGCGCCCGAGACCGCCGAGGTGCTGAGGAGGACCGGCGTCGTGTACAGGCACTTGACCTTCGACGCGAACTTCACCGACCCGGCGGCGGAGGCCGACCACCAGAGGAACGTGGCCCTGAACCACATTGAGTATCACCGGCTCACCGGGATCGTCCACTTCGCAGGCGCCTCCAACGTCTACGATCTCCGGTTCTTCCAGGAGATGAGACAGATCGAGTACGAGTTCTCTGCCTTCTCTTCTTCATCTCGACTCCAACTACCAACCTCTACAGTCACGATCGTTTCCCGTTCTTCCAAGAAAACGCATCGAGGATAAGAGAAGAAGCTTTTTTGCTTGGCTCTCCTGAAATTAGCATTACAATTCTGCCTGTTCTCGCTAAAAGATCTGCATCCAAACAAAATGCAGGGGATTTGGGGCATGGCCAGTGGCGCTGGTATCAGCAAACAGGAAGAGAGTGGTGGTGGAGGGGCCGATCTGCAACTCCTCCAAGGTCGTGGGGTGGCTCTTCAGGGACTTGGCTAGTGACAAGATTGGTCTCGGTAGTCTCCTGACTGATGCTGACATGAAAGCGAAGCCTCCAAGGATCAACATCTCAGGCTTTGCCTTCAACAGCTCCATACTGTGGGATCCTGAGAGATGGGGCCGAGCCACCTCTGTGCCGGACACATCCCAGGTTTGTCAATCTGTGCAGAGACTTTCCAACCTTGATCTCAAAGGTTTGAGGTGTCATTTGCTCAATCATTAGTTTCATCTACTCTGTTCTTCTTCTCCACATTACCAAGCCGCACAAGATTCTGCAGCAGCGTCTTCCAGGATGAGCTTAGTATAATCCTTAATTCTTTTGCAGACAGAATGGAAGCCTTCTAACGTTTGTCTGACGACTGTTATTGTAGGACTCGATCAAATTCGTCCGAGAGGTGCTACTAGAAGATGAGACCAAGTTGAAGGGCATTCCTGCTGATTGCTCCAAGATCATGCTGTGGCATCTCTACATTCCAAGAGCCACCAATCTGCCCTCCCACCACCAAATCCAGAATGCAAGCAGATGAGGAGAAGAAAGATAAGTCATGTAAATGGAGAGAGAGATTCATTGTTACTTTTGCCAATTTTGGAGGAGGAAATTAGCCATCTTCCAAACTACTATTATTTATTGTTAGTTCTCAATATTCTTTAGCTGGTGTTGGTCACCATACTCAGTTTAAGGAACACTTAAAGTATAAGACAGGAATGATCAGAGGAAGGCAACTCATCGTTCATCTCCAAGTCTTATTCCATGTACAAGCAGCTGCTGGCATTTTAAAGGCCCCAAGAACTCAACAGGAATGATCATGGCATGTGCAGGGGAAGAGCATCTGAGTTGGTGAGCTTGGAATCCAACCATGTGTGCTGCAGCCACCGACTGATCATCTCCATGCAATAGAATGCGATTGAAGAAAGCTGTGTGTTGGAAGTAGAAACAATGTCATGTTGGCCTCCACTCGACCACTTCTTTGGCTCTCTGTGATGATTGATCAATGGACACGAGGAAGAAGAGTTGCTTTCACTCACAAAGCAACCGCATGCCATGCCTTCCTTCACATGCACACAACTTCATCATCACCATGCATATACCTTCAATTATTATTCCAAATTCAGCTGAAATAAATATGATGAAAACTATAGATTATGCACAAATATCGGAAAACATTCTTGGATTAGCTGAAGCTAAACTCATGTTTGTATGTAATGACAAGAAAAGAGTCTCTTTGATGGTGATCCAGTATAAGTTCTTAAAATTTTCGATATTTTTTTACGATGATTAATAATAATAATAATAATAATGTTATACATGACATTAATACTATTATAGATTGGGAAGGATCTTCTTTAGCAAATGATTGCTTTGAGGTTTTACTCCTTGCAAAAAATAGCACCCCTTCAACAGATGCCATGAATGTGCTTTTACTTTCTCTCTAATTTCATAAGATGCATATAATATGATCATCTTATATCCCTTACCAGGCATCATGAACAAGGAAAAGGAAGCCATGAACATTCATGTGGTCATTGGCCATGTTGACTCTGGCAAATCAACCTCTACTGGTCATAAGGAATCAGCTGAGAGGAACAAGAGATCATTCAACATGAGATGCTCAACTCATGCAACAAGCTGGAATGTTCTTTCCAATCAAGAACATTTCAAATATCTTTTTCATTCTTTTTTTTTCTGCCACATAAATTGATATGCTACTTCTATTGTTAATGAAGATGCTTTCTATTTTGTACCTTCGTGTTGTGGCCAAGGTATTAACACGGCTTGGTCCGTCCCGAGTGTGCAAGATCACCAGCATGACCATTAAGCTAGAGCGTGTCGACCCGAGGTCTAGTTGAGGGGGTGTAAGTCTTGTACTCCAGGTGAAGGCTGAAAATCGCTCCTTCAGTTGTTCGTCAGGTGCCTATACACAAGTCGGAATTAGAAGAGGGATTCTTAATTTGACTTCTCCGATGCTTAGATTAGCAAGAGTTAAAGATAGGAGAGTTGGAGTATATGTGTATGAGGTCCGACCCTAGTGTTATTCCCGGGAATGGCTTTTATACCTGTTGTCGTGTGTTGACGTACTTAATTGTTAATAGTCGCTAGCGTCTTTATAGGCAAATGTTTAAAGGTGTCGTCGCCATGGGTGGTCAGCTCGTATGTTGCGATGCAGGCGCAGTCAGGATGGGGCTGCACCACTCTATACAACCTCAAGCGGTGTTGGTGCAGTGTGCTAGCGGCGTGCATGGCAGGCAGGTGCCTCATTCATATCTGGGGTGTTGAGTTGGCTCGATACACCATTTTAGCCTTGGAACACCGTGATAGGTCTGCCGTGGCAGCCGACATGTCCGTGGAGTGGATGCCATACCACTTCCTTCACCTTTGCGATAGGCACCTTTGAGCAGCTTCTATCCTCTGTTTTCTCATCTCTGATGAGGCTGGATGGATCTTCTCCACTTCCTTTGCTTGGGAAAGGAAGAAGCTTTTATGCTATTTCAGATTCATCACCGAACTATTAATTTGTTATCGAGCTCCAGGATTCATGGTGGACTAAGGAAGCCACCTTTCTTGCCCAGAACCGGAGGTGCTTCTTCATGTCAGCTACCTGAGGAGATCTGCTCAGCTTTTGTAGATTGAACGGTGGAGAACCGTGACTGCTGATTTGCCATGCCTCAGAGAGATGCGGCCTCTTTACGCATTCCTCATTGCTGTGTCGTCTCCCTTCGCCTTCCTCTGCCAGCCTCTGCAGGGCTGGCACCGTGGTCATCAGCTGCGGGCTCAGCTTCTCCCTGGGGAAGGTGAAACCCAGATCCATGAACCCTTTCAGCTCGTAATTCTCTAGCTCGGACAAGCTTCTGTGGCTCCTCACATTCTTCTTTGGCGTTCTCCTCCTCGATTTGGCCTGAGAACACGTGCTCATATCAGGTGATGAGGAGTGTGAATGGATCTTTTGCCTCGGTGGTGGCTGCAGCTAAAAGAGCGGCCGGCCGGGGCATCAGCCGCCATGAACAGGACGGAGAGAAGAAAGAAGCAGAAGAAGCTGTTTCTGCAACTCTTGAATGCATCATTACCTCTTGTGTTTTCATCTTCTCCATCGAGGATGGCAAGCTGTCGCCAGGTGGTTCGAGGTAGAGAATGCTCTTCTGAAACCAGGGCTTGTCCATGGCTTCATGGAAGCAGAGTGGACAGTCCTCAGCCATGATTGAGCGAGTAGCCGGTGAAGAAAACAGTACTACTTAGAAGATGGGCAGCAAAGCCGTGCCAAGAGACAGTGGTCATTACTGGTGCATGCAGATGATTGGCCAGATGAGCTTTTTTTTTTGTTTTCAAAAGGAAAAAAAAAGATAAATTCTTCTGTCAATTATAATTAGGAATTAAATTATCACAAACTATATCCTATATCCGTGGAATTACCATTATTTATAAATTAATATCATGTATTTGATTGAGGTTGATGTGAAGTTTGATTAATTTTTTTGTTGTGAAATTATGAATATTTAGGTCAGTTGGAAAAATAATAATAATTATTTTAATCTATCAATTAGATAAGTAATTTTTATTTATGTAATATTTCTTTGAAGTATTTGTCATGTTGAATTCCATTAGATTTGGAGTACGATAAGTTAATGGATCATAAGGACCAACAGAGCCTTGGACCGGAGATGGACCGGCGCCCATTGCAAGGGTTAAATTTGAACCGGAGCCGTCGGGTTTAAGCGGCAAAGAAGGGGCCGGGAGCAGATAGCACGAGCGGCGGCGGCAGAAACAGCGTCGGGCGACCGCGCGCCATCCTTGCGGGAAGAGATCTCGGTGGCCGAAGGCAATGGAAAGCGCAAGGATGCCTCCTGCTTCATCGGAACAACGGTCCTCGCCCAAGGCTAAGTTCTTGGCTTACCAGAACCCCACCCTCTCGGCCGCCCTCACCGCCCACAGCCTCCGCCCCTCCCCCTCCGCCCTCCTCCTCCTCTTCTTCGCTTCCCTTGCTTCCGCCACCTTCTTAATCTCCGTCTCCTCCATGTATGCTTCTCTTCTCTATCCTCCCTTGCTTTCGGACATTTAGTCTTTGCTCAAAGTTGTGATCTTTGCGTTTTGCGTCCGGTTGTTGGATCTCACCTGCTTACCGCCCCTGTTGCTTTGTCTCTTAGGGAAGACGATCTCATCAAAAAAATAGGTCGGATCCGTGTTTCCGTCAGCACAGCCCGTAAGCTTTTCGTCTCTCCACCTCGATCTGTATCTGTTATGTTTGTTGATCGCTAGCTGTTTGTAAAAATTACTCCTCGGTGCATCGCAGAGTTGCTCGTCAAGTTATTGGAAGCAGTGATCGGACTGGTTTTTATCTCATCCTTATCAGCCCTCATTCGAGCCTTGTCGCTCCGCAACCCAACGAATGCTCTGGGAAATGTTTCCGCCGCTTCTCCTTCTCAGAAACATAAAGAGGTGAAAAATGTACTCACCCAGCGCCAACTTGCTCTTCTAGGCTTGAAGCCGAAGGCAGCCGAGAGGATCACTGATGCTCAGCCTATCAAGAAGCCACCCCGGTCGAGGCCTGTCCCGTCTTCTGAGCCTCTAGTTCCTATCCGCAGGTCGTCATTCAGTTATACACCTTCTCATTCATCAAGAGTTGGGCCTGATCAACTGTGTTCCAGCGGTGGAAAGAAGGCTGCTTTGTCCCCAATGTCTCCGCCTTCTTCTCATTCTCATGTAGCGTCTCCTTCGACTCCGTGGTCGAGGCACAGCGCAGGGAGTGCCAAGGGGATTCAGTCAGAGGCAATGTTGGAACAATACTTGGCCGAAGTAGATGAGAAGATTATGGAATCAGCTGCTGTAGCGGTTACACCCCCACCACCTGTTCGGGGCATTGTCATCTCGAGCCCCAGTTCAGTTGCTACCCAGAGTACTCCTTCAGGTGCTGCTAGAAGTACACCACTGAGGCCTGCCAGGATGTCTCCTGGTTCTCACCAGGGGTACAACACACCGCCAAAGAAGGGAGAGGGTGAGCTCCCTGCCCCCATGTCGATGGAACAGGCCGTTGAGGCATTCGAGTACTTGGGCATCTACCCGCAAATTGAGCTGTGGCGGGACCGCCTCAGACAGTGGTTCTCTGCCATTTTGATCAACCCCCTCCGTGAGAAGATCGATACAAGTCACATTCAGGTTTTGCAGTTAATTTCATTTTGATTTAGGATCCATAGTGTCTGCTTATTACTTTCTGTTGATTTGTGCCCTTGTTCTGATGATCCTTGTAGGTTATGCAAGCAGCAGCCAAGGTTGGTACTTCAATCACGGTCAGCCAAGTCGGAAGTGACTCACCGAGTACCTCACCACCATTCATGTTATCTCCAGTTGGTGGAGCAAAGGAGTGGCTGCCCACTGTCACTGTGGATGAGGATGGGCTACTTCATCAGTTACGTGCTTCCCTCTTGCAAGCACGTGATGGATCAATGTGTCAGTTACATTCTCTTCTCATATATCTGCCTTGCCCATTTTGGTTCTAAAGATCCACTTTTGGTCTTAGCAAGTCATCTGTTTCTTTTGGTTGTAATGTCTGGCATGTATACATGGTGATGTCTGTGCATTTCATGTGTCTATGTTTTTTCCTATGTGCAGCACAGACATCCTTTGCTGGTATGCAACAACCACAGCCGAGTCCGCTCCTCCCTGTCATACAGGCATGCGTTGATGCCATCACTGAACACCAGAGGCTCAACACACTGATGAAAGGAGAGCTGATTAAAGGTTTGCTGCCACAAAGTAGTGTTCGTGCTGATTATACAGTTAAAAGGGTCCGAGGTATGATTAAACCTGTCAATTCATCCAACTTCTTTCCGTTGAGTGGGAATGTGTCCCCAGGGAATATCACGGCTGTCATTAGCTCTTGATGGTATATCTCTTTAAGAAATTTTGTTCATCAACAAACGTCAATAAAATTTTTTGCAGAGCTTGCTGAAGGATCATGTGTCAAGAATTATGACTATATGGGGAGTGGAGGTGGTTTTGACAAAGGAGACAAAAAATGGACGAGCGAGCTTCCAACTGACTCTCACCTGTTATTGTACTTACTCTGTGCTTTCTTGGAGCATCCAAAATGGATGTTACATGTTGACCCCACATCTTATTCTGGTGCACAATCTAGCAAGAATCCTTTGTTCCTGGGACTTCTTCCTCCAGTAGAAAGGTTTCCTGAGAAGTATGTTGCTGTCATATCCGGTGTGCCATCCGTCCTTCACCCAGGAGCTTGTATCCTAGCTGTTGGAAAACAAAGTCCTCCAATATTTGCATTATACTGGGACAAGAAACTGCAATTCTCTCTTCAGGTGACTACTATTCAGATAGTCTCCGTTGTCTACTTTCATCTAATTGTCTTTACAAGACTCTCAGATAAACTAATGCTTTGTTTTTCTCTTCCCGTATTGGTAATATGCTTTTCACCATGTCAAGATCAAATTTACCCTTTTCCACCTTCATATGTGAAAGTACTTATAATTTTAACCATATCAACGGTGTAAGATTATATGCTAAAAATTAGAAAGAACATGGGAAAGCTACACTTAAGAGATCGAATGAGATATAGTTGATAAGGCCAAACAGATTAAAGGTTTTAAATTTTGCAGTGTTTCTTAGGGTTCAAAATTTTGCTTGACATTGCTCCATGATGCCAATGCCATACTTAATGTTTGCATATGTTGCATAACAGTGAATCCAGCAGTCTAAACACTGCCTACTTCAATCCTATTTCCACTTCTTCTTCTTTTTTTTGCTTTTATTTTGTAATATTTTTCTGTAATGGGAGATGAGGAACTTATATGGTATAGCATGTTTTTCATTTATTCAGCTCACCTAACTTTCTCATGCCGAAGATGCTCAATGTATCACATATTTCATTTGGTTCCTCAAATTTCCTTCGTAAAAGAAAAAATTATAAGTTTTTATGTTATATTTAGTCTGAACCCAAGTGACATAGTATCAGATACTTGAGATCTTAAGGTTTTATGGAAGATGCGACTAAATTGATGTAGGACATTTATAAGGGAATGCTTAATATAATGAGAGAATTGGGTGGAGATGGATAATAAATAAAAAAGCTAAAATGAAGAGAGAAAATGAGAAAATCTGATTTGTTGAATTATTAATTTAAATAATAAAAAACAAGATGATTCAAGGAGGGTTTCAGGACATCCTTCTAACTTATGTTATTGTGAGGTCGTTCCACGAATCTTCATTGTGAGCTGGCTTTGGGAGAGGAGAGGGGAGGAAGACAGGGGACAGTGTTGGACTTGCTCCAATTCCTCCCACTCATATCAGAGGAAAATTGTAGCCTTGTATCACTCACACATTATGTGGGGAATAGCACACATATTCAGTCAAAGATCGATGATCCATTATAATTCTAGGCCTCAAATAAAAAAAGTAATTAAAAAAGAAAAAAAAGAAATTGTATCAAAGTGATTTAGTATATTGTATATGGTCATTTTCAATTTTGCAAGATAAGGATTCTTTCCTTCTCTATTTTATTTGTTCTCTACTTTTTCTTTATTGTTAATCTAGGAAATAAGATCATGATTGCATAGGATGTTGTCATGTGGCAACTTAAATATGTTAATTGAACCTGAACCCGAGTTCACCATTAATCGAAAGTGATTTGAATCGGTCCTTTTTTTCCCATGTCTGCAAAATGTGGCTTGATTTTCATCATAAATGTATAGTAAATGTATGGTTCAGCTTTCTACTAATGTGTCACAAACAAAGGAATTTGGCACTGTATCGACCTTCTGTTATGGTAGCAATCGACCAACCTGGGTAATCTCACAATATAAAAGCTTTGGACCCAAAGGATTTGGTTTTGTATAACTTGTTTCAACATTTACTGACATCCAACTTTGGTTGGCTTTCTTCAGGGAAGGACAGCATTATGGGACTCTATTTTGCTTCTCTGTCACAGAATAAAGACAAGCTATGGAGGCATAGTTAGGGGAGTCCATCTTGGTTCCTCGGCTTTCAACATCCTTCCAGTGCTTGATTCAGATACTGAGAACTGAAGGACCGGTTGGCAGCAAATCTGTAAAAGAAGTGCTCTTTCAGCTCTTCTTTTTCGCTGTAGGCTGTTTGAGAGGACTCGAACCATTTCTCTGAAGGTCTGATGTGCTAGCAGGCAGCCAGTCTGTGAAGTATGTGTTCTGTTTCAGCTCCTTTGTTTCACTACATGGATGTTTGAGAAGATTGAACCATGTCTAGCAGGGTCTGATGTGCTAATCATGTTGTACTAATAGTTGTACCATGAACAGATCTTAATGCTCTTACACTAACCAAACTCGGTGCTTAACAATTGACATATCTGTATCTGGCAGGTACTTGGATTTTAATTTTGGGACTGCCTAATTTTGTGGCTTGCCTCACTAGTAATTTGTTAGGATATTTAGATAGTTCTCCATCTGTTAGCACCACTGATTGCTTGTGCTTCAGAAAATGTTCCACTGGGCTTAGGGTTTGCTGTTGTCCTATAATTTTTGCACATTTTTCTTGGGATGAGTCCCAACAAGCTCAACATAACCAGTGCTTTAGATTACTCTTAATATCTGTTTCATGGAGCATTTGTATCTTCCTGGAATCACTGGATGCTTTTTCTAGAGAAAATATCAGCATGCTTTTCAAGACTTGAGTCTTTGTCCATCATGATGTCAAAATTTAGAGCTACTAATCACAATTTTAACTCATGATTCACTCCAACAAACTAATTGTAAAACACACTGTTGCACAATAAAAGGAAGCAATCAACCATACAAGGCACAGTAAATAGTTACAAGCCTTTCTTAATAGACAATGAGTGACCAAAGGAGTCAGCAAAAACACTCCTTTGGTGTTTGGTAAATCTTATGGGGCAGTTCAGAATTCTGGAGGAGAAAAAATGTCCTCAAACTCTACATGCCTGACAGCATATTCTCACCCAATAAGAAAAGAATTTGTAAGGTAAAATCAATACTCAATAGATTTTGTGCAGGTGGTGAGAGGAATGAATCAACGACGAATTCTTAACCAGCCTTGCCTTTCTGACGAGTCTCTGATGCAAACAGGACAGCAAAATTTTGAGGTTAAAAGGTTTAAATCATGGGACAGAAAGAAACTAGTAAACAGTCACTGGGCTTTCCAGGCTTCATTTTGGTGGGCAACGAGTTCATTATCCTGGTGCAGTGATCTTCAACTTCTTTTTGGACACAGGCTTCTTCTTCCTCGGTGGAAGTGTCTTTTGAGCATAAGAGCGCATAGTTGCCAACAAGGAACAACAGCACAAGCCCACCGATAACTTAGTTGCCTTCTCCCTGTTGAAGTTTCCCTGCTGTCAAAACACACACTCATACAAGGAAAGGGCATGATAGTTGAGAAACAGTAATATGATTCTGAGATCAGATGATAAGCAAGTTTAGTTGAAGTCAAGAACAGCACTTAAGACACTGAGATGGAAGATCAGAACAAGATAACGAAAAAGAAAGGCCAAATTCTAAGTCAATTAGTGCTATCATTCACCATATGAACACCATAAATATATAAGCAAGAAATGATATGGCATCGATGATGGCAAGTAATAAATGATTGTCACTATTATTTTAGAAAAGAAAAGAAAAAAGAATCGTAAGTTCAATCTGCTTAAACCCTCTGAAGCATGGAGATGGACGCGACATATGAACTCCAATAGAAGACAGACACCTTGTGAATCTCAAATCTTGCAGCTAGACTACTGGTTGAAGCACAAACAGGGCACAGGCAACAAATCATAATCGATGCAGGATAGAAATTTCCACTAACAATGATTACTTTATGGAACACTACGAACTTGCTTTGCAAGTATCTCACAGATCCCGCTTGAAATAGGGTACTGGCATTCACAATCTTTACTCGTCCAAACACCATTTCGGGCGTTCAGCACATCGATCTCATTATCGTGCTCTATGAGCTAAATCGTTTAAAAGGACAAGAATAATTGTAAGCATTCAGTGTGGAACATCAACTGAGGGAGCAGTGATTGATGCAATAACGGTACCAATCAACATCAGATCCGCACCGATCTCACACAACCGCAGCGCGATACATGCGGCGATAACACATCAAAAGCGAAGATCAGAAGATGAGGCCTTACGGAAGTTTCGGAGAACTGTTCATCCATGGCGACAGATCCCACCAAAAGCCGCCCCGCACCCTCTTCTGCGTGCGTCACGCGTCCGGTTGATAGTAGAAATCGATGGCTCTAAAGGAGGTGGAAACCCACCGGAGAAAGAGGACATCGAAGGGACGAATCAAGATGGCTGCCTCTTACCTTCCAGCGATTCCAGAATCGGAAGGATTCGCTGGATTCGACAAGACGAGGTGAAAGAATAAACGGAGATGCGACGGGACGGATAGAGCACGGGTTAAAATATTAGGTGTAGACATCGGACGGGTCAATTGCTTATCTTATTTCTGATTGAGTCTTACTTGGAAGTCAATTGTGAGCTTTATAATTTGATTGATATAGAATCCATAATATTATTATTCATATATTAAATATATTTTTATATTTAAATATTATGATAAACTTTATAAATATTATTATTATTATTCATAAAATTTAGTATTATTATCGATCTTGATAGTAATTTTTAATTTTTAAAATAAAATTAGTTAATTAATTAAAAATATAAATAACTCATGAATTTCTCGTCCTATGCGGAGATTCTCCATTCCTGCCCCCTATGAGATAAGACAAGGATAAAGTTGAGGACGAGAGAAGCACTCTTAGTCCCTTTGATATTTAAGCATACCAAGATGTATGTGATCATGTGCGATAAGTAATGATATATCGATAACTATATCAATTTAATTTTAAATAAATTAAATCAAACAAATCTAAATCAATTGAACCGAACCTACAACAAAGAATTGAATTGATTTTATTTTGTTAATTTCCTATACATATTTATAAAAATTATATTTATTATTATTTTTATTTTATAAAATTTTAATATTATTAATTAGTTTTGATAATACTTTTATTTTTTAAAATAAAATTAATTAATTAGAATAATATGAAGGATACATAAATTCCTCAACCCATATGGGGATTTTTCATTCCCACCCTCCGAAATAGAATATGAGATAGTGATAGAAACATGGACGAAAATAGAATATGAGATAATAATAAAAACAAGGATAGAGAAACACTTTTGGACCTATTAATATTTTTAGAGTTAAGACACATCAAGACCTATTAATATTTTTATATGTATTATACATCAAGACATGTTACAATCGATTGCTATTACTGTTCTATTGTTGCATCGATTCTTAATTTCACAAAAAAAAATTAGACATCACCTCTTAGTCTCATAATTTGAGCCTTACAAATGATAAATATCAATGCACTCTTTGATCATCAATTCATGTGAAACCGAGGGAAGCTGCTATCCCTACACGACGCTTATGGTCCTCTTTAGACGGAAGAGAGGACTATTTTGGAAGATGGTGACAACACAGGCCAAAGATTGAGACAACGGAGTTGCATCTTAATAATCAATCGGTGGGGACTATTTCTAGTACAGCCACCATAATGGAGGCCAATGATATTGGAACGAAGGAGAAATGATATCCTTCTCATGATAAGCTTCGAGTAAGGCCAATGATCCTTTATTCTTTTTGTTTGTTTGCAAGGAGGCGTTTCCATCACTGGACTCGGTGTTCATCTACCAAACATGGCATATTCTCTATAATAAACCTAAGCAAGTTGTTCTTCCGAAAGAACAAATGGAGATTTCTTGGTAAACAAATGGAGTTGTTCTTCAATCCACTTCAAAACTGACATTACAAAGCCTCCAACTTTGTTGTTATTCCCAACTCCTCCTCCTCCTCCTCCTGTTCTCCATCCCCCCCAATTGTTCCTTTGTTTGATGGTTACCTTCTTTATCCTCATCATAAGCTCCATCGTAAAGCATGCGACGAGTTATCCATAAACCATGGAATAATCTATGTTTGGTGGACTCAGAAAGTTTGCGGGAGACTTGACCATAATAATAATAAGAAGCTAAGTTGGATGAGGACTTCAACATTGTTATATTTAGCTGATGTAACGCTAATGTAGTAAAGTAGCATAACGTATGCGATACATGTGGATCCATGTGACTCCAATCACCGCGGATGGCTTGCTTTTGATGGGTTGAGATCGAATGGAGGAGCAGACAATATATAATATTCGAATTCGATTTTTAGGTGCAAGAACACATTGATGCGCCTATATAATTTTGGGTGAAAATTTATTGACTCCCACATAGAATCTAATATAGTAATCATAATTTTGTTTTTTGTTTTGGTTAGAGATAGTTATTGGGGAGCAAAAGAAATAATTTCAAACGATGAATGAATAAATAAAGCGAGGATGGAGTTGGTGTCTGTTAGTTTTGATGAGGAACTCTGAAGTCAATGAATCATTCTGCCACTCCAAATCTCTCAGAGTTGTTTATAGAGATTAATCTTCCTAACTGCTGATTCGAATCTCTCTCTCTCTCTCTCTCTCTATAAATACTCTCCATCATTCTCATTAATTTCAGCATATACTCTCTCTATAGTTCTCTAATTCTGTATCTCTGAGTGAGCCAGAGGCATCAAGAAGAGAGAGAGAGAGAGAGAGAGAGAGAGAGGCAAACAAGCCAATGGGGTTCTGCACCCTGTGCTTGTTGCCTACCTCCTTGTGCTCCTCCTCCTCCTCCTCCTCCTCCTCCTTTTGTATGTGTCTGCTGTTGCTGGTGGGGAGCCTCGCAGCGGCGGCGGCTTGCACGCCGGCGGAGCAGCAGGAGCTGGACAGGATCGCCCGCCTCCCTGGCCAGCCTCCCGTTGACTTCGCGCAGTACTCTGGATACGTCACCGTCGACGCCCGGGCCGGCCGAGCCCTCTTTTACTGGCTCGTCGAGGCGGCACCGGCCGCGCAGCCCGCCCCTCTCGTCCTCTGGCTCAACGGCGGCCCCGGGTGCTCCTCCGTTGCCTACGGCGCCTCCGAGGAGCTTGGCCCCTTCCGGATCAGGTCCGACGGGAAGACCCTCTACCTGAATCCTTACGCCTGGAACACCGGTGGTTTCTCCCTCCAAGATTCGATTTTTATGCGTTTTCGCCGTGCGTGTTACCGTAAAAACCCTTCCTTTATGAGCTTTGCTCATTAGTTTTTGGCGTTGGTAGTGGCGAATGTGCTGTTCTTGGAGTCGCCGGCAGGCGTTGGGTTCTCGTACTCTAATACCTCATCGGATCTCTACACTGCTGGAGACAACAGGACAGGTTAGTTTACTGTCTTCAAGAAAAGAAAAGAAAAACTCATCTTTTTTCGATCATTACAAATTTATGTTCTTTTCTGCTTCATTTATCCTCGTTAGCTGCGGATGCCTACAAATTCCTCGTGAATTGGTTCGAGAGGTTTCCTCAGTACAAACACCGGGAGTTCTATATAGCCGGAGAGAGTTACGCAGGTACCATGTGACTCATAAATGTCCAACCTTTTTGTCAAACATTTCTGTGTTTGAAGCCAATCCATCGGATCTCCAAATTGGTTCGTCTCTCACCTCCCAGGGCATTACGTTCCACAGTTATCTCAGCTTGTCCACAGGAAAAACATCGGTACTCAAGATCCCACCATTAATTTCAAGGGATTTCTGGTAAATCCTTCAACCTCTTTGCTGCTTTCCCGTTTTTTCTGGTTCTTCTTGAGGTTAGATTTGATGCTTGGAGTCTCATTTAAACTCAGGTTGGTAATGGGGTCACTGATGATTACCATGATTATGTTGGGACCTTCGAGTACTGGTGGACTCATGGCCTGATCTCAGATGCCACCTACCGAATTCTGCGGGTTCACTGTGACCACGAAGTCTCTGAACACCCTTCTGATGCATGCATAAAGGCCCTTGATGATGCCGATACAGAGATGGGGAACATAGACCCCTACAGCATATACACTCTTCCATGTAATGATACTGGATCTCTTAGGCGCAACCTAAGGGGTCACTATGTGAGCACTCTGCACTATTCTTCTTCTTCTTCTTCTATCATCATCATCATTATTTTGCTCAATGTTTATGTTTTGTCGTATTAGCTTAATTTTACTTTAGTTGAAATTGTATGAGTTGGATTAATTCTTCATCTGCATCTTGTGTTCTTGCTGTTAAAATGCAGCCTTGGATGTCCAGAGCTTACGATCCATGCACCGAGAGGTACTCCATGGTATACTACAATCATCCTGAGGTCCAAAAAGCACTGCACGCGAACGTTACTGGAATACCATACAGTTGGGAGACATGCAGGTTTATTTTAAAATTATTATGATTTGTTTATGCACTATAATGGGAATCTGCAGTATGTTTTGATGGGTTGAAATGACATTAATTGCTTTGTTTCAAATTCTCAACAGTGATACTATCGGAGACAACTGGGGAGATTCACCAAAGTCTGTGCTTCCTATTTACCATGAACTTATTGCTGCTGGCCTAAGGATATGGGTTTTCAGGTACATTTCAAACATTTGAGAAAGAACTTTTTCTGTGTGTGTTTTTTGTACTTAACTTTATGAACTTATATATGGGTAAATTTGCATCAAAATTGCTGGAATTAATGTATCTGTACTCTGTATTCTGAAAGAAACAGAAGTATTAACTCGATGGCAGCTAATTGAAATGAAGCAAATGTTTTTTATTAATGTTTTTAGTGAACTTTCACCAAAGATAAAAAAGACACTTGTCTTCATGTTCCTTTAACAGGTCTCCTCTAAGGTTAAGAGAATCCTAGTATGCTTTTTTATTCATTCTCTACTAATTTTATTTTTATTCGACTCCTTCGCAGCTAGTTATTCAACAAATGGCATCCCTTCTTTTACGACTAAATTTATGCTAGTTTCTTAATTATTCAGTATGTTTTGGTTGTGCTTGTGAAGCTCAATGGTTTGTAATCCTAAACCTTTGAACAAATACTCCAATAATGAAATATCCAAGAAACAACTAATATCAAATTGACTGAAAGATTTCACAACATAAGTAATACTTATTCATCCGTAACGAGAACTTAGTAGGATAAGTCTTCATTTGGTGAATTTTTTCTTCTCTTTAAATTATTAGAGCTTTGAATCAGATGTGTGTTACTGAACCATTAAATTGTATTTAACCTATGAAAGAAGTGAGTTCCAAATGAACAAACCTTTTGTCTTGTTTTCTTACCATATGGCAGCATCCCATAGAAATCACAAATTCATTTTGGCTTGAGGTTAAGCATAATTACTGTCCATTGCATATAATCATTCATTAATGCAGTTCTCTGTTTTCCTTCTTAAACTGCACTTTTTTGACAGTGGTGATACAGATTCTGTAGTCCCCTTGACTGCAACAAGATACTCCATTGATGCTCTCAAACTAAAAACTCTCAAGAATTGGTATCCATGGTATTACGATGGAAAGGTCAGACACAAGAACCCTTTCTATTGTGCCACTACTTGTTCATGTACATTATCGAGATGTTTCGGAACCATTTCATGCTCTTTACATGTTTAATGTTATAGGTCGGTGGATGGAGTCAAATCTATGAAGGCCTAACCTTTGTGACTGTTACTGGGGCCGGACATGAAGTCCCTCTTCATCGTCCCCGACAAGCTTTGATACTCTTCAAGCGTTTCTTGAAGAATAAGCCCATGCCCTCTTAAAAACCATGAGAAGGAAGCTCAATGGAACCTTGGGTTGCTGCTACAGAGAATAAAAGATGGAGAGCCGTTATCTTCTCCTTTTGATTTGATTCTTGGTGGATATAATCTTCTCTTTGTTCCAACTTTCATTTTTCGATGTGTAATTTGATATCGTTTTTGCTGTTTTTTTTTATTTATTTTTTTTAGCAGCCAGCAACTATACCATATCATTCGATGTCGCCTTGAATAAAATGCAAGGGTTATGATCAAGCTGTTTATTTATGTATTTATTAGCTAGAGAGTAATTAGCATATGTCATTGGTCATTATACTGTCCCCTCTATTGCTAGCACTGTATGTTTCTGTGCCTTCCAAGGATAACATAATCCATTAGGTCTCAAATAGCTAATCATGTTCTTTCATCTCTTTATCTACTAATCTGTATAATAGGTTTGCTTTTAAACCTAATAATTGTACTTCGATTCAAAGAAATGAGTAAACAAGGATTTGAATTCACATCTTTCATCATGAGTTGATGTAAGAACATCTTTTCCAGCTTGTTGGCTTTCCTGCCTGCACCAGGAGAGACCAAGGCACTGTCTCAAGTGCAGTTTGAAGCTTGTTGTGAAATGTTAATATGACTTGCAAATAAGGAGTTGATGTGCTGACAACAATTAGGCTCCTTGGATTCGGACTGCAGGCTGCTTTATGTGCACATCAAACCAGAAGATTTCACCAATCCAAGACTGTGTTCAGAAAAGGTTTTCAATGGCAAGAGCAAAACAATCTTGCTTATGAGAAGTGCTATTGCATTATATCATTTTGATGCTTGTCAAGGGAGGGAGAACAAGTCTTCATGGATGGCTAAAGCAAAATGGCTCCTTTTATCATTCACAAAGTCATTCCAGCAAAATAATGGCTCTCTTACTTTAAGGGTCTTCAGCCCTTTTGAAGTCTAGCAAATGATGATTCTCTCACCGGAAGGGTCTTCAACACTAGTGAAGTCATTCTAGCAAAGAATGAAGGTCTGACTGGAAAGTTCTTCAGCCCTTCTGCTATTCTCTTTGCTATAGGATTATAACAAGAAAAAGGAGCACAGCATTCAGTCTGGAAGCAGAAGCAAACTCTGGTCCAAAATATAACGTCATTCATGTAGTAAAAAGTAAATAAACAGGAGATTTTGTGCTGAAATATCCATTAGACAAACACTGGCATATTAGTACTGAAAAAACTGAGGCTTCTTCTTTCACTATTATTCTCCAAAAGTATCAGTTTGCATGATCAATCTGAACAGTAGATAAACGAAGTACCCATCACTGATGCTGCAAAACTCCAGTTGGAATTATCAAAATGAAAACAGATGATTCCTCTTAGTCACGAGCTTTGATGAATCTGCAGCCTGCAACAGGTAAATGGAGCAATTTATTCAAAAGAAGAAAAAAAGAGAGCACAGGTCATCAACAAGATTAGCTCAGGAAGTTTAACCATTAGATCGGCCGGTGGAAATTTGGAGCACCCCGTTCATTCTCACGAAAATAATCAGATAACTCAAATAAAACATAATAATGCAAAGTCCCAGATATGATTCTAAATGTAACTTTTCAGTCTACACATTTCAGATATTCAAAAGGATCTATGATGATACCACAGTTAGCAGCATGTCATTCTACAGATTCTTTATTAAGCCATTGCAGCAGCTTTCTTCTTCTCCTCGAGTTGCTGCAACTCAATCAGCCTTTCAGCCCAAGCTTTCTCCCTAGCTACTGCAGCCATTTTTCTTTCAATCCTCTTCATGTCCCTCTTTTTCCTGGCCTCTGCCTGTTGAGCTTTGCGCTTCTTCTTTTCGGCCTATTATATACATAAAAGAAATAACATTAGCAACATGCAAAATCTGATAAAATATGGAGCCCATAGCCCTAGTCAGATATGCACCATCAATTGCAGCAAACTGAAAACCAAAATATATCTACATATTCCAAAACACAAAGCATGAAATTACTTTATTATTATTAACTAAATGCAAAACTGAAACAACTTCCACATCAATTAAAATAATGAAAATGTACAGTGCACCATGAAGCAGTTGCCCTGAGTGGATTTAAGCAAAATTCCATTATATCAAACAATCACACATGAGTTTCCCCTTAGATCTTGCTGCTGTCAGCTAGTTCATGACAAAATTGTGCTGCACCCACAATTGCAGGTGATGGGAGCATGACGGAGATGTGGCAACTAAAATGACAATGAACAGGACTATGTTTCCCTATAGAGGCACTGTAGCCCACTTGACAAGGAGTAACAGAGGAAGAAGAAGGACGGAGGCCACTATTGGTAAAGGTATCCGAACTCTTGGCAGAGTCTTCTTTTCTAGGGAATGGTAAATATTAAATTTATTTGTCATTTTGAATAAGGATCTTGAGTTTATTCTCTGATGCTAGAGTTCTATAATCTTTTAGAATGAGGAATTAGATTCCTTAAGTGGAAAATTTGATATTAAAAGGAAAACAAATGTACTTTTTGATCCTTTGCAGGGTATGTGCTACTCTTTCTTTGTTTCTCATGACAATGATATCAAATGAAAATTATACTGTTGTCAAAGAAACATCAGGTATGGAAACTATAGTTACTATTTGGAAGATGTTCAACAAAAACAACCAGTAAATTTCTAAGATTAATAATAGTTGAAACAAGAAACTCCAATTATATAAATGAGAAAACATGCAACACACCAAGATAAATGCCTTCCTCTGCCTGATGCGCTTCTTTCTGTTCCTTCCCTGAACACTTCCTTCATTTGGTCGACTTACAGGAATTGGTTCTCCAGGCACATACTGCACCCAAGCAAAAGGGCCTGCAGACTTTCATTCGCATGTTATCATAAAGCCAAAGAGTAAATAAACAATCACATACAGTCTGAAGTAGTTGTCTAATGTGGTATTCAGAAAATAATTTATCCAGATCTTGTGAAACCTAGTCTTGGGCTTCAGCATAAAGATGGGGAGGAAATAAACTAGCAGGTTCTCAATTTCTCGAAGGACTCTGTTGCAGCAATTCTACATGAGATTCACTCATCATATATGAAAAATAAAGACAAAATTTACGTAACAATGCAAAACCTACAAAAACTCCCACAGGAAATCAAGGTCTGAATGTATAGATGGATTTGACATCACAAAACCTCGTACAACCATTACTATCATAGATAAATTTCCAGTCAAGACTTAGAATCAAAATCCCAACTAATTACGATCCATGTAGAAATCCTGGAGGAAGACTTCTGCAGAAGTTTAACATAGCAAATTCTATGATTGTTCAGTTATCTCACAATTATATTCTTTCTCGATGAAGAGAACAAATGAATTATCACACTTAAGCTCTGTGATCAAACAATCACAGCTACGATGGTCGACATGCCAACTCTTTGAATGAAATATGATCATGACAGTAGGAACATATTCTACATATATCAGGACAACATAACAATGGACAGCATTCTTTCGAGTATTAAAGGTTTTTATGGCCAAGGAATTATGCAAACCAACAAAGAAGTTCCAAGCCACCATGCCTTTTTTCACCATTATTCAATGTATCTTAACAAGGAAGACCAGAAGTGGCAGCAGTGGTAACTAATATCAATAAGAAAAATATGTTAACTATCCAAATTATCTTCAACTGGTCATCTGAAATAGCTAATGTGTCCAGTAAACTAAAATAGAACACTGCTAGGGACATGGATAGATAAAATGGGACAGAAGAGAAAAATGCATCCGCAATCAGATTTGAGACCCCAAAGTGTGTTCCAGTTCTTAAATCATCAATGGAAAAGATCTGATGCACCACGAACAACAGGTTCCTAGAGTTATGTGAAGATCCCTGACTTGAAATTAACCTCCAGAACGCATATAATTGATCAGGTCTATGATTTAGTGATACTGAGATGATTCAGAAGAAAAACAAATTGAAATGGCCAAATGTAGGGCTGGAATCTCTTAGACATCGGCATTGGATAACTCACAAACCTCGAGGTCTAAGGCTCGCCCTTTTCTTCCGAGGCTTCGTCCCGGGCCTCCTCTTCGGAAACCTAGTATCAGTCAAACTGTTAAAAGCTGTAGCACCGGCGGTAGAAGTCGAAAAGAGCTCCCTTTTGAAGCTCGATCCGCCGACGGTGTCGAAGAAGATACTCTGGTGGATTCTGCTAGTGGAAGCAATCGGCGATGATGAAGAAGAGACTTTCCTCGACAACGGAAGCGAAAGCGAAAGAAGACATCGAGCCGACACGGGGCGGAGGATGTTCCTCAAAGCGCCGCCGAAGGCCATCGCGATTTCCCGCTAGTTATACCAGCAAGATGCAGTACCAGCGCATCTGCCAGCAGTGACACCGGAGAGATTAGACTCAGATCCATCAAAAAAGAAACGCAATTATATCATGTATTCAAAATGAAATCCACGAGAACTCAAAAGCATCCATGACAAGATCGAATTTTTCCGATCCACTTGTTCAAATTTCGATTTCAATCGAGTACCAGGGTTCAAGAAACCAAATTAATCGATGAAATATGACAGTAGTTGGAGACCATTTCTTCTATAGCTGGATCGGCAAAAGCCTAGCGCTGAACCCTCATCGTTACCCACCTCTCGGAGATGACGGCGACGGCACGACCCGAGCGAAATGCGTCGCGTATGCCGCGACCTAAAGCGAAGGGGTTGCGACCACGGCGAAGGCTGCCCACGCACCGCTCACGTGTCCCTGTGCAGTCTTGTGTTGACCCGGCATACCACGTCAGTCGCATCAACTCAGTCACCTCCCACGTAAGACAGCCGGGCCCCACACACACACACATATATATATATATATATATATATGGTTTAAATCTGGTAAATTGCATGGCAATTGATTGTGAGTTCGATGATTCAACAGATGATGGATGCATAGCAGTATTTTTGTTTAATTATTGTAAAGAAGACTTAAAAAAGAGGACTACATTTGTGTACGTGTAATAATTTGATACTAATGGATGTATACTTGTAATTAGCAGATGAGAAACAAAAGCATGACAGAAAAGGTGAAGGTGGTGATGATGAACACAGCAACAAGCTTTGTGGCACACTAATGACGTCTTCAAATTCGATATGGTGTGTTGTATGGACGGATTTAAAGAATGGGACTTGGATTGGTTCTGAATCTTTAGTCACATCGAATCGAATCGAATCGAATGGTTAGAATAAAAATTATTTTGAAACCTTCGTTACAATTACTAACCAGAGGAACAAAGCGAAAACACCAAAATAAGCATCTTCTGTGATTTAAGGCTGCACGCAAGGAATAATAATAATAATATCATACAGAGAGGACAAGCTAAATCGAATGATTGATCACAAGGATCATCATCTGCTGATGGCCCCTCGAATAATAATAATAATAATCAATCAGTGCTGCAAGTGATGGACGAGGACGTACTCGCCGTGCATGATTGTGGTGGTGGAGCATATTAAGTAACTCTCTTCTCTCTCTCTCTAATCTTTTCTTCCCTTGTTGGTTTTTGTATATAATTATTGCTATTGTTCTTAACCCATCATCCTTTGTCAAAACCTTGTGGTTGGATTAACCCACCTTTTTAATGCAAGATTGGGACTCATGACATATAGTCCAAATGCATTGTTAACGCGTTCCATGTCTACGTGCCTCTATGAAACATAGAATATTCATGTCCCCCATATGTCCAAGTTGCAGGGTCACAGGTTATGTATGGTACAGAATGATACTGTATGAGAACAGTGCTGGCCAACACAGAACAGCACACATCGAGACAACAAGACACTCCTAACTGTGACAGTGATCAGTGGGGAATCATCAGAGCTCATCATCTGATCTGAATCGTCAATACGATGTTAGAACTAAGATTCATAAATTTGTTTTTTTGAAAATATAAGGAATGAAAATAAGGTTGATACCGTAGGAAATGTATATGAAAGAAATAAAGAATAATAGTGTATATGAAAGAAGAATATTATAAGGCAGAAAATATATGAGGAGTAGCTTAGGACGCAAGTCATGGAAGCTCTCACTTGGATTCCTCGCTCGTTCGTAAGCGTGATGCCACCCTAACGCATGCATGGCTTCGTCGTCCCCCTGTTGGAACAAAAGCAATGGGAAAGCTGATTCATTTCCGCGTTGACAGATAGACGCGACCCCGCACACACCCCTCCCCTCGCCATCGCCCACAAGATCTTCTCCCTCTTCCCTTCTCTTTCAAGATCGATGCGTTGAAACTGTTGACTCTCAGGAGTTGGCAGTTCACACATTCTTTCCTCCCTTCCTTCTTCTCGATCTGTCTCTTTTGCCTCGCTCTTCACTCCATGGATCTCCACCGTCAGCGCCTTAACCCTTACGCCCAAGTAAACCCTCCGCCAGAGAGCGTCGAGCGGTTCCCCCAGTGGACCCACGACGAGACCAGGGAGTTATTGGCCATCCGTGCCCAGCTCGACCGGAGCTTCACGGAGACCAAGCGCAACAAGCCCCTGTGGGAAGCCACCTCCTCCATGCTCCAGCAGAAGGGCTTCTTTCGGACCCCCGACCAGTGCAAGTCCAAGTGGAAGAACCTCGTCACCCGCTTCAAGGTCCTCTCTCTCTCTCTCTCTCTCTCTCTCTCTCTCTCTCTCTCTCTCTCTCTCTCTTTCTCTCGTACCATATTTATATGGTTAGTGTTGATTTGATTCAGGGAATTGAGTCGGCGGAGGGAGAGATCGGTAAGCAGTTCCCTTTCTATGAGGAGATGAGGAGGATATTTGCGGACAGGATGGAGAGGCTGCTTGTGTTCGAGAAGGACAAGGGGAAGGGGGTGCAAGTCCGAGTCAAGGAGTGGGAGGAGGAAGCGGAGGAGGAGGAAGAGGAGGAGGAGGAGGAGGGGAAGGCGGAGGAAAGTAAGAAGAGGAGGAAGGTGACTAGGAAGAAGAACCACGAGGAGGAGGTGAAGGATGCCCTGAGGGAGTTCATGCGGCGGCAGTTGGAGATGGAGGCTCGGTGGGTTGATGCAGCCGAGGCGAGGGAGGCGGAGAGGCGAGCTAGGGAGGAGGAGTGGCGGAGGGTGATGGAGAGCTTGCAGGAGGAAAGGATGGAGATGGAGAAGCGGTGGAGGGAGCGGGAGGAGGAGCGGCGAGCCAGGGAGGAGGCCCGCGCGGAGAGGCGACACGCCCTCGTCATGGCGCTTCTCGATAAGCTGGCCCAGAAGTATCTCTAGCGTTGCAGCAGCAGTGACAGATGTTACCTGGTAATGTAGGGCTTCTCTCTGTGTGGCAGAGTGGAAGATGGATGAACTGAGAAACCAAAGGTAAGTTCTCTGATCTTTCTCCTTCTTCGAGCATCCAAAGGCTGGAGATTGCACAGAAATATAAAGCAGCCAAAGGCTTGAGTAGCTTTTGTAGATGCTTTGCTTACCACCAAGGATTAGTATCAGTAGCACCTGCTAAAGTAACAGAAGCATGCAAATGCTTCTTCTGGCTTCTTCCACTTTGCCATTTACTTTTCAGACTCTCACTTGCTTCATCACCAATATAACTCCACCCTTTTTCTCTCATTGCTTGTTTATGCTAATGCCATGCCAAAGCTTAGAAGAGGATGAGAAGAAAAGAAAGGAGGAGAAAAGTGATACCTCTAAGCCTACCACATCACTCACTTCCCCAACACAGGATATCTTGCATTTCTCATGGAGTTGCTTATAGTGTCAAAGAGCTATACAAGTTCTTTTATGCATTACATTATCTTTCCTCTTTTCCATAGTTGTCTTAATATTTGTAGTTACATATCATGCACCCAAAAGAAAATGTCAAGCTAATAGGGGAGCTCAATGAAGTATCTGAGCTTTAGCAGATCTACAAAATTAAGCTACCAAGAGATGCAGTTAGAGGCATTCCTCATATTAAGGATCTTAAGGTGGATAATATAGGCATGCCATTTGATTAGGTCCAAAAGACTTCCTTAGTTATTTGGATAATAGAGAGCCTAGTGTGGATGATCTTTATGCTCTCGCTTCTTTGGTTGTCTATCCACCATCTTCGCAAGGAAAATTATGTTCTACCACCATCGAGTTTCTGCTGACTTGTGTTCGATGTTGTGTTCTCATTGTTCTTTTCTTTGAGACAGTGATAGATGTAAACTTTGACCTATAATCTTCTCTTCAATAGATAGATAGAGACGATAGTATATAAGAAATATTTGCTTTCATAAACGATTAAAGGTCGTTTCAGATGAAAACAAATTGAGAAAAATGTCAACAACTATAATTAGTGACATGAGAAAGAGATTGAGAAAGATTAAATGAATAAAGATAATAATAAAAAAATAGTCAATCACGAGATAAAATTGTGTTGGGGGGCATAAATGGCTTTGACATATAATCTAACTTTGCAAGCTGAAGCTAAGGAGATTTATAGCTCCTGTAGTAAACTTATGTAGGTAAAGCACATGAAAAAAATGGATCAAAAGGGCATTCTAGAATGACAGAGAAAAATATAAATATTACTTAGGCAGAAGAACAAAGCTGAGTCTGTTAGAATTCTCGAATCTTTCGTCATTAGCGAAGAATGGGTTGTTCGATTTTTCTTATGTTGTGGCAGCATGCATGCTAAAAATTTCTTGAGGAAATATTTATGTTTCAAAAGCTTTTTTTTCCTGAGAAAAGGGAAATTTTTTGCATATTGGTGCATCTCATGTTCTGAATTCCAATGTACTTGATGTTAAGCAAAAGAGTTAAGAGAAAATTATTATGCTATTTCATGAGGATTTCAGCAATTTGGCTTGATAAAAGAGTTCCTTCATGTAATTATACATCAGTAATATTCAGTTGAAGTTTCAATAGGGGATGACTCTGCAAAACAGAGACTTCAATGAAAGATCAAACTGATCAAATAACTTAGTTTCATATTGTATGCAATTGTTTGGTTGTGGAGGGTACAAGCAAGAGAGAAAAACACCAAAATAATTTCTCTGTAGAATAGTAATCAGAACTGAACTTTCATCAACCAAGTTTAGGTCAATTCACAGAGCCTAGGTCAAAGTCAACATTGAAAAGTATTAAGCAGTGACTACACATTGATTTAGAATAGTTCAATTGGATTTATTCTACATTAAAGGAATATATACTGTAGATTTAAGCTTACGTTCTATTTGACTGATTCATTATGGAAAGAATGATGTAACAAGTCCCTGCTGTTCTGTAATGGTGTTTTCTAGATTCATGGAAGGACCTTTAGGTTTCCCACTGTCTCCTTTGACATTGATTTGGTAAAGGAATTCAGAGATGGAATGTGTAGAACTGGAGCTACAAGAATTAACACAAAGAACATGATTTGGTGGCTATATGGACTGCCTAAACTTGCCTTGAAGTGTTGATTTCAATGGTTTCATCATCTCTGTCAATGTAGTTAATGGAAACAATGATTTCAAGAGCAAGGGAAGGCTCATGGTCAACTATTAGAGTTTAGACAATCATGCCTTCTGTGTTGAGGTCATTATACTGTCACCTGCTCAACAGAAGCCACCAGCACATCTCAGGATTAGCACATTGACCAAATGTGTCTGTACACTGGTGAACAGTTTTGACCCAGAAAACCAAAGCATGGTAAAAGATGTTTTGGGAATCATTCATAATGATCTCAACCTCATTCATTATGATAGATTTTGAGAACTAAATATAATATTATACTTTTATGTGTAGAAAGTTTACTAGCCATTTATTTTAGAGCTCACAACAAATGGGCTCTGCTTTTTTCCCCCTTCAATGAATTGATCTGCGCAACATTTCAACTATTTTAGAACAAAACAGAAGAAGAAAAATTGTTTTGATTTGACCATCTTGATCATTGTTAGATTCAGAGGAGTTTGGCTTGCTTCATCGAAAACATTGCAACCAATTTGCCTAATTTCTAGTGCTCCAAACATGGTACTCTTTAATGAACTTTGTCACTTTGCAGGCTTAATGTACTCAGCACAGTAGAAGCTTGAATCCTCAGGCAGCATGATGAGGTATTTGAAGGATTGAAGTCCTCCTCCTTTCCACAAATTAATCTGAAAGATTCAAGAGCCAGAGTCATTCTGCAGCAACAGAAGGAACCCAATTGGCCTTTTGACACTTTTGAGGATGATTTGGCTGACAATTATGATGCAGTGCAGGATACTGAATTCAAGATTGCATATTCTGGCTGGATTTCAAAGTGCCCACAGACTAGAAAAAAAGGCTGGAGTTTTGTTCAGCCGCATAAGCCATTCAATGATTTTATTCAGGATTGTGGATCCCAAAGGACAGAACCTGTTCTTTGCAATCTTCAAGTACTTCTTTTGAGGAACCTTAAACAATGCATGCTTCAGGTGTCAGATCACATGCTGCACATTGTGTATGAAAGCATCATTAAACTCATCTATGGAAGACAATTGAGGAATACATCTTCAGAACAGAAAACAAGAACAATAAGTTGGGTTGTTCGACCACACAGACTGAAGCATTCAGCAATTCCCATGTCCACTATTTTCTTACCTGAACATATACCCCTTTCTAAGTGTTAATTCTCATGAATCCATACAAAAGAACAGCTCCAAAAAATGTTACAGATGAGGGTTGTAACTCAGGAATGCTGGGTTGAACTAGAAGTGAGATTAAGTCAAATTCAGCATAGACCATGCCCACAGTTAAGACTGACCTGACTGCGAGCTGAATCTAAGTGTAGCTTTCAGGAAGGTTAACTTGGGTTAGGTTGGTGTATGGATCTAAAATGAATGGGAGATAGGATGAGGATGGCCAAAAATGGGTAAGGGTTGCTGGTCAGGAATCAGATTGCATTATTGTACTGACTTGGATCATAGAAATTGCATTAAGGTGAAAACTTGGATATGCAATGTTGACCATCTCAATAAAAGCTGAAAATTTTGCCCAAAACAAAAATAGCTACAATTATCTCTACCAGAGTTCTTCAGCAATTTGTCTAGCAACTGAGAACAGTGGAAGCTCACTTTGGTTCTACTTCTCTTTGAGAAGATGCAAACACTTGTAGCAATCAGCATCAGTACTCTTCTTTTGAATTTGTACTTCCAGTCATACTTTCTGTTATCCTCCTCTGTGTTCTCATCTTTGCTTCATGACTCTCCTATTGTTCATCTTCTCTCTATGGTTATCCCTGCAATTATGTACCACAAAGTCGTAGGCCGACTTCTCCTGATTGAGGAGAGAGTAGGATGGCAACACAACAGTGACCCATATATCTCTTTCTTTCAATCACCATCTCAAAGTGACTAGGAGAGGCAAAGAATTCTGGACAGGAATGCGACAGGAACATTGTTGACTTTGGAGAAGAGAAGTTATCTAACAATAGAAATGAGTTTACTTCTTGAACTAGAAGTGGTGGAAAGCCTCTATGACTTTAATGGTGGGTGATTTTGACTCTATGGTGGCCTAAGTTCTTTGGATTGCAGCTGGATAGTACGGAAAGACAAGATATGCTTCAAGTCTCACTCACGATTTTGAATTCCAATTTCTTGATTTGAGTTGGGGCACGAAGCAACTTTTAGAGGCTTGATTGACTTTGATGTGCATCGTTGAGAGAGAGAGATTTGCAGTTTACAGGCAAAAGGATTTACCTCTTGTTGTGAACAAAGCTGCCTAACTTGATGTTTACATGGAAGAGAGATGATTAAAATTGCCTCTTTCACTTGCTGATTCCGAACCACACAAGCTTTAGATAACAAAGCTTGTTCTTGCACAAAATTCTATGGAGATTTGCTTGGAGCTTTAGAGTTTAGACCTGACACAAGAAGAAGAAGAAAAAGAAGAAGGCAACTGTAGGTAGCAACTCAGACATGCTCTGTATCATAATTCTCCAGCCATTTTTTTTTTCTCTGAGAGGATCAAACTAATCATGAGCATCATATGTTTGATCCCCAGGAAATAAAAGGAAAACAAAAAGAAAAGAATATGAAGACAGAAAACACAAGGGCAGATGTTCAGAAAAAAATTTCAACTCACAATCTACAAATCAAACAATGAAAAAGAGGATTCTGACTCAGCAATTTATTTTTCTCATTCTTCAGCTTCTTGGAACACACACAAAAAATAAATAAATAAATACTAATAGCTAGAAAATATAAAAAAATAAATACAAACAGCATCGACAATCCTTACAAGAAGACAATGTCAAAGTCTTCTTCCTCAGTTCTGCCATCAACGCAAGATTCCAGCTTATCAGTAACTTTAGCATGAATGACATAATAGAATTGAATGCAAAAATCTTTGAAAAATCATGTAAAATATCACCAATCATGAATCAAAAAATCATGTAAAATATCTTCGTACGATTCAAGGATACATGAATCTACAACCACATTAGTAAGTTAATTAAAGTGGACCAACTGCTACCACTCAATAGTGACCTTTCTGGCAAAGGATAGAACCATGAAGGCCTTTGCAAAAGGGCCATGCACTTTATCTTTTAGTAAAGATGAAATCCATCATCTGTACCACATGAAAGATGAGTGACATTGACATCACAATATGTGGGCCATCAGCTCCACTAATCAAGATTGATTCTGATGTTTAACGATTGGAGTAGAGTTCCTCATTTCCAAGGAAAACATTTGAGAGCAAAATTCAATCGACAAAGAATGCTATCAATCTCTAAATTTATCGTCAGTCTCATAGTATGATGAGTAGTGCACCGATACTGCTTGTAATTATCTAGTAACATTAACAATTTTTATTTTAAAACTAAAAAAAAGTTATGCTCGTGATTTCTTGCAGCATAACATATACAAATTTGTGTACACATATATATACTAACCACTACTAACCAGGACAAATTTTATTACTAGCTCCTTCCAAGATAAGATGCATCTCTTGCATGAATCTAGAGTAGAAAGAATTGATTGTGGTGAAGGGAGGAAGCCATGCACAAAATTCTGTCTCTGGTGAAACGTTCGGGCTGTATCAGCTGCCAAGTAGCAGTCAGTCCCCTGATATCCTTATTGCATGTTGATGTTTCAATGTGATTTGGTTTTCGGAGCATCACTCAATCTATCATCGGACTGATAGTACACGACATCTCCGGTATCAGAAACGTAATGATTGCGTGCGAGACTTTTTGCTAAAACTCCAAATATATGAAGCGGCAGAGGTCCAGACTTGACTGGTTCCCTGTAGTATTTTCCAAGCACTGGTTTTGCTGCCTCGGTCTGATTCAAAAGGGCAAGATTAAACTTCTCTTAGAAGCAAAATCTACTTCAAAAATAAGAATAAGATCAACAAAGTACTACTTACAGCTTCCACTAGATGGTAATGTGGTATCTGCGGGAAGAGGTGATGTATCACATGAGTACCAATATCATGGTGGATGTAGTTAATCCATCCGTAGTCTCTATCTACTGTCGTCAAGCCTCCTCGAAGATAACTCCATTCCTAGAAGATATAAGATAAAATATGATTGGCTCACTCCATGTCTCATTCTTCAGTGAAGCATGCCCAAATGCACATGAACAATTTCTAGGGCACTCTAATATTTGTAGATACATGTGTATACTCTGAATCAATCTGGCCCTTTATTTTGGTGAAGCACCAGAACTAATACTTTGCAGATCAGTGATCATATATAGTGCTCAACACAGCCTTTGGAAGTAACTCAACATAATTTTTTCCTTTTTGTCTATTTCAGCGGAAAAGTTTGTTAAATATCATTTATAGAAAATTATGAAAGCTGAAACAATAGTTGCCACTACAGATTAGCTTCCTATCCATGGATTGTCTTAATATCCCTGAACATATTGAGATGATAAATGCACATGAGTCACAAAGAGTCAACCAAATTATACCTTTCCACGATACCAGGGAAGCTTCTCGTTGTGTCCATGGTGATGCAAGTATGTGACAAGATCCAACCACATAACAAAAATCTGCATTTGGAACAAGAACCATCTGCTGATCCCATCACCAAAAACAAATACTACTCTAGCAACAGTTAAACGAGCCGGAGAAAGGCACAAGAGGTCAAGAACTCACCAAATATGGAATTCCATAAAGCTTGAGCACCTGAAGAGGACCCATTAGGCAAGCCAATCCTGCAAGCACCCCCACCATAGCAATCCAGCAAGCTGTCGATGTAATCACATCCTTCTTTTCATTAGGAAGGAACAGATCACTGCTTGGATGGAAGTGTGTACCAGTCTTTCCTGGACTCCTTGCCCACTGTCACACAATGCTCATCAAGATTTATCTAACTTATGTTCCTAACTAGCCACTAGTTCTTTGAGACCAATAGTTCAGTTACTCACCAGATACAAGGGGAAAGCAAACAGAGGATATGGCATCGTGAACCGAAGCTTCTGAGTTAGAGAATCCAAACTCTTATATAACTTTTCAGACAACTGCAGTTAAACCAAGCTCAATCAAATCCATTATTCAAAATTTAGAATTGAAGCCTCAAACACTTCCTAGGAATAGGAGTGAACTACGAACCGGGTGCCATGATTCGTCATTCTCGGCGTGTCCATGGTTCTGGTGGTGTGTCCTGTGACTAATCCTCCTGCAGAGCACAAGAGAATTGCCTCAGCTCCTGACACATCATAAGAACACTGGAGAAAGAGAGATGCAACAAGCATGTAAAAAAGTTGAGGTTAGAAATGAAGAACTTGCCATCCATGGTACGGCACAAGAATGGAGGAATGGAGTAAATGACCAACAACACTGTTCAGCTTCGAATTGTTCGAAAAGCTCCCATGTCCACTGACAAAAATCCAAGCTTTCATAAGAAAGACGAGCTAAAAGACAAAGGAAAAGTGGCAGAAAAAGACGATTTTGAATAGACGAGAATACCAGTCATGGCCGAGAACGAAGAGAGCCCAGAACATGGTCCCCTGCGCGACCCAATAGAGAGGCCACGCGATCCAGTTATCGAGGAACGCAGCAGCCGCGGCGAGCCCAAACACAGCGACGACGTCCCGGACCACGTAGCTCATCGACCTCCATGGGTCCTTCTGCCAGCAGTGCTTCGGAATGGCGGCCCGGATCTCCGCCAGTCCGAACGGCGGCGGCATCGCAGGATCAAAAACCTCTTCCTCCCCGTCACACCCGCTCGCCACCCTCTCTCCCTTCCCCTCCCCGTCCTTCATCTCGTCCGCGAAGGGCGCCATCCTCGCCGGCGCGCTGACACCGAGCCGCCATTCCCTCCGGCCGCCGAGCCCGACGGGGCGGCAGAGATCGAGTCCTCCACCGCGGTTGCAGCCACTCCTCAAAGGCTTGAGACTGGCGGGAGATCGGAGACGGGATTCGGGGCGAGAGAAGGCGGCGGGGACGGGCCTGAAGCCGCAGCGTTCGGAAGAGAGGACCCAACTCGCCATCCCAAGATCGCTCCTTTACGCGCTCCGCTTCTGACGAGAGTCCCCGTGCCGTGTTTCGAAGGAAATTTTGAATGGCAGATCGACGAGAAGAGATCTCTCTCCTCTGTGTCGTGCTACTTGGCTTCTTCCCGTCTTGTTTGGTTCGGTTTCGAGTAGCATAAATATGGAAGATTAGGTCGCAGAGCGCGGTGAGTGGTGACGGTGTCGGGACGAACTTTCCGGTCTCAAAACAGCAAAGGGACAGGAATTCGTGTCAAACCGCCGCGATCGAGCCACCCTCTGTGGGCAGTACTCGTGTTGCCTGCTTGGGCCGGGAGCAGGCGATCAGATACACGGGGGTTGACTGCGTCGGCACGTGGGAAATGGCGTGGACCATTGAAAGTGGACGGCTCGTCTCCGTTACACACGCGCGTCACACGATCCACGCGGGTCGCGGGGCGGCCCACGAGCTTCCAACGTCGGCGTCGACCATCTCCACCTATGTAGCTTGGTCGGTCCAGTGATTGATGATGAACTTTTCCCCTTCCCCTTCTCCTTCCTCGATATTTCTGATCTTTACGTCGGTCAAAATTGGATCGTGGATGATTTGATGTTCCGAGTCTTGATTCCTACATTTTATCTTTTTTGAGTATTTATTTCCCCAACTCGATTAACTGTTCAAGTAAGTATTCATATCCGTCTCCGACCGTGACTCGAATGATTAATCTTTCATATTCAAATCCAATCAATCAATGTCGCACTTATACATATCGTCGATTACTATCAAAAATCTAATTCCTTGTCATCTATCATCTCTATACGTAGTTTATACCAAGATCTGTCATACCGAAACGTACTGTTCGTATCGGGCGATACGTATCGGTCCGACAGATTATCGGTACGCAGACTGTTCGGTACCGCTACAGTGCTATGGTACTATACTGTAGCACTACTATAGTATAGAAAAAAATATTAAATTATTCGGTACATCAGGGTGTATCGCTCGGTACGCCCTGATGTACCGCCCGATACATCGATACCGTACCATATCGAGCCCGGATCGAAATCCCGATATGGTACGATACGTCGAACCTTCGTTTATACTATAAAAATAGTTTAGCATTTATGATTGACGCATTGTATTGAATCTTGCAATATTTTTACCTTACTCGTATACATGCATTAGGTGCTCAATACTTTTTCGAGGAGGTCATGTCGGGCATCCAAAGAAAGATCCTCCTCGGAAAGGCCCAACCCTTGGTGGGGTCGGGTGTCGAAGTCAGGACGATCAATCCTCTCTTAGAGGTGGGTGTTTTTGCTCGTCGTCCCTCTTTCTACTCACCACTAAAGTAGATTAAGAAAAAATATCAAGGATTTCCTAAAAATTGATCATAATAGTTCATCTTTATCGTCGGCTATTAACGAAATATAATAAATCAAAGGATGAGAGGATGTCCAAAGTGACATATAGAGTCATTTGCGCTCGGATCATCAGTACCCCTCTCGAACGTCTCCAAACACTCTTCCTGGCTTCTTTGGACCAAAAAGTAGATTGATTGTCCAGTAAGAAGATTAGACCAGAAGAAAGTCTCTTTACCGAGTTGAACCACGCGGCTCATATCCATCAAGTTTGGATGTTCAATAATGTGGGACGAGTCCATTACATCCGACGACTGCACTTCAATCTCCCGAGTGGGAGATTTGGTAGTAGTGAGATCGACCGCCGACACAACCAACCTCGAGTTCATCCCCCCTGACCACCAACCGCTAATCCATGACAAGGCACAGAGTGGCCACAACACCATTCCAAGCCAACACGTTCCGCCCATTACACAATCTTATCGAGTCATCAATAACACAAAAAAGTTTGAGAGAGGGAGTCCCACGATAAAAGACTCTACAGAAAGAAGCCCTATTCATACTCCCATCATGTTGGCTCCATTTGTTTGCTGGAGCTGCTTTCGGTTTTATTTTTTTTCGGTCTTCCTGAGTGCGAGTTTGTGACTGCTGTGTCCGATTGTTGAGATCAGAGGCGGCTTGACCGCCCCAAAACAGCAGGTTTAAAGCTTGCAATCCCGGTGATTTCTCTTGCGGTCACCATGCTGTTTATATCGTAGGTTCCTTCGTACGTGAAAATTGGCTCCAAATCACAGAATGCCTGAATTGATCAACAAAAAACATGTCAAGATTTTGTAGAGACAATCTGCAATGAAACAAAACCATGATATCCTTTTTATTTTTCAAGAGAAATTTTATATATAATACGAGCACTTGAAGATTGACAAGAAGAATCACTTCCAAGTCAAAACAGGAGATGATGATTATGGATTCTCTGCAGCCAGAGTCTAAATATTTATATGAGAAATCATAGGAAGTGGAAACACTGTCATCTGCAAGCACATAATATGGCTATATATATTCATCAATATTAAAGATGCAAAATATCTCTGGAATATATAAGTTGCTTTTTTTTTCTTTTGGTGTTTTGCCTAGTTTCATCATGAGCTTTCAGAGTCGGACGAAATCAGGTAGGAAAATCTGAAGTAAAAAAAGAAAAGACAAAAGTAACTCGCTGCACCTTTGCCACTAGAAAATCAGCCAAGATACCGTTGCCGCCAAGTAATTCTCGGCCAAGGGAAACAGTCTCCCTCGCCTTTAAAGAGGTCCATGCCTACAAAATAAGCATGCACAAGCCCAATTGAAGGTACTCAGATATTTCAGAGTCAAACAACTAACAAAAAAGAATTGTTCCATATACATGCTGTATTTACCTTTCCCAAACTAGCATGTCCTGCGGTCATCTTCCCAGATTCATACAACTTGCATAAGCGCCATCCAACAAGAAGCATGGCTTGAATGTTACCAAGCATACGGACAAGCTTTTCTTGGTTAATCTGAAATGCTGCCAACGGGGCTCCAAACTGCTTTCTCTCTTTCAAGTACCTGTTTTAACTTGAATCCTTAGAACATTACGTTCATTTGTTTATACAGTTCTGCATGGATCATATAGAAATCATACCGGTTACACATGTCAAATACCCCCATTGATATGCCAATTGGTTGCCATGCAACCATAACACGCGAAACAGCAAGAACCTGCTTCGAGACAACAAACAATAATTAAAAGAAAAACCAAGGAAAAACAATCACATAAAGGAGCAATGTTATGCATCTGCAGGTACAACATAAAGAAAAGCTGCAAGAAGCAACCTTTTCAAGGAAGATGACAGCATTACAAGACCGAGATGATATTAATATGCAATTCCATTATAGTGATCTATTTCCTTTGACATGAACAATCACCGGTCTATGATCCCACTGATGCTCTCATATACAAACCAACTAATTATACAAATTAAACCATGATGTCAGTTCTTGGTGGTAATCTTGTGTATTCTCCACTCTAACTCCATGATTTGCCTAGTGCAGAAAGAAATCTGAGTTATCTTTGGACCTCCTAATCATTGTTATTTGGTGCGATTAAGTATAGATTTTGGCCTACCTTATCCCGTCTTGTATTGCCGCTAGCTACGACTACACAACATCTTCTACTCCATTGACAACAATTGTTGGATATGATTAATATCTTTCTATAGTATATTCTAACTCTGATTTTCATTATATTCATATCCTGGTTTTAATTAATTTAAGATTGAAAAGAAACAATTTTCACTTATAAATGGTTCTCTTGATGCAGTTGCTCATATGTACCACTACCAAACGAGTTCATCAAATAGAGAGGTTATCCATGGTACAGGAAGCACATGAGCTCAGGAGTACCAGTTCCTAATAAGGCCATTGTGAGGAATCAAGGTACAAGCAGGCCCATACATATCTCAGATGCAAACGACTCATATATCAGACTTGTGTCAATATTGCAAGAGAACCAGCAAAACAAAAGATTATCATGACGATTAACACGGGACATTAGTTATTTAATACAGTACCTTGCTAGTATCTTGAAATGAATTGACACCTGGCAACCTGTCTTCATCAGGAACAAAAACTTTGTTCAAAATAATATCACCATTTTGAACAATCCTTAGGCCAATCTTGTTTTCAATCTTTGTGACCCTCAATCCAGGAGTACCTTTCTTCACAATAAATCTGCAATACATAACAGAAAGCCATATCATCCAATTATTGAAAAGGTTCTGAGTTCAAACTCTGCTTCATGTTATAAATATCAGCAAAATGAAGCTCAACCCTCAAGAACTGTTTGCCTATAGGAACAAATGAAAGAGATCCTTTAGACACCATGATAGCTCCTGAGTGCAAATTACAATGCAGAATAAATTAGATGTACAAGGAAAAGATACAAATTTACCCATTTATTTGGTTTGTGCTAGTGTTCCTCGCAAAAACAATCAACACATCAGCAAACGTACTGTTTCCTATCCATCGCTTTTGACCATCCAGAACCCAACCTCCTGAAACCTATCGAACCACAAATATTGACACATTAAACATTAAATGGTTTGAATTTTGATGTCTAAGAAATAGGGTAAGTTGCAAGCAGCCAAGCACAAAAGAATCTATGCAGCATGGTTTGATTTTAAACAAGGGGTACCAAACCTTCGTAGCTGTGGTTCTCAATGAACTGGCATCACTTCCATAATCTGGTTCAGTTAATGCCTAAGCCATAGAAGTTAATTAATAGATCACTTGCTGAATTCAAGTCATAATAACAAACTGTCAGTTGGGCTTACCCAGCAAGCAACAGTATCAAATTTGGCCAATGATGACAAGTACTTCACTTTTTGTGCCTCTGATCCACAGAGTGCTGTCCCTCGGAAAATAGCAACAACTTTAACGAATAATTTGGCCAGAAGAAATATGCTTGTAAATGAAGTTGAAACTGTCACATTACCAATGGTAAGCATTGCCAAGGAAGAATGAACTAAAATAAAAGTAGAGCAGCTAGCATCCACTCTTGCAACTTCTGCGGTGGCGAGAGCACTAGCAGTAATAGATAGCCCTGGACACCCATAACCCTGTGGGAGCATTGTTTGAGTTGTCATCATGCACATAAACACTGATAAGCATTGACACATGTATTCACTACTTGGTACCTTTATAGTCCCTCCAGCAATACTTAGTGTAGCAAGCTTTGGAATAACATGAAAAGGAAATTCTGCCTTCTCCCAATACTACAAATACCAAAATTGCACCATTATATGGTATCACCAGTTCTATAATGGATTAATAAATTCCATAGAAAAAAAGAACATCAAGGAATCACCAATTCTGTAATGGATTAATATATTCCACAGAAAAAAATGAATGTCACCAAGGAATAGTTGCATAACAAACATAATCAAGGTACTCAATATTTTACGTGCTACCTAATGAAAGCTTCCATGGGCATGTCAAGAAGAATGATGATGATACCCCACGTGATCATGACACACATAAGAATCCAGGAGCTCAGGTAGCAAAGATGCAAGTCAAATCTATAATTTGAGACCACAAATTGTACATTCATGTTCTATGCCGAACCAAAAGAGTATGTTTATACAACGCACAAATATCATGTTGTTGTCCTAAATTATTAACTTTCCTATTAGAGTTTTTTTCCTGTGGCTCCTAAAGCACTAACCATGTATAAATTAACAAATGTATTCTGAGATTGTGCTAAAAGTCCATTGTCATATCTAGAGATCTACATGATCAGGCAACAACAAAGACATTTATTAATCAGAACATTGTGAACTGGTAATCAGGTCTCCAAACATATCCTTACGATGGTCTAGAGTCTTAACATATAGATGAAAAACAACAATTACAGTTATCTGATTGCAGCACTTCAAAGGAGTGACACAAATTACAGAAAGTTACCACTGCCATTATAGGAGCTACTTCTTTTTCCATGACATCTTGAACTCTTTTCCGCAAAGCCTGCTCTTCAGGATTCAATAAATCATCGAATTGATAGTAGTCGGATGCTGCAAGGGAGAAAAGTCAAAATTGTCAATCTGTACACAAATTGGAAATTTAAGCACAAATTGTAATAACAATCTACTGCTTAAAAAATTTGGAACACCAAATTTAAGAATATAATGGCAGAGAAATTGATAAAGAAAAAAAAGGAAAGAGCATAAGCTCATAACAAAATATTAACACAAGATTGAGGCTTTTTGGCCCACAAGTCTTCATTGATTAGTTAAAAGCTAAAACAATAGACACAATGAGCGGAGTAGATGCCAAGTGAATGGCACCATTCCCAAATAAAAAGGCTTTCACAATTGTGCTTCACACTTCTTCAGAATCCCTAAGAAAGAGGTGATAATGTAACTCCTATTCAGCTTGTGCAGAAATCCACTAAAATCTTTAAGTCTATCATTTTTAAGTTCACAAGCTAATCAAGGATTTTAGCTGATATCTAGAAAATAAGTCATGATTAACATGCGATTTACAGTTGTCAACTGAACAAGGAAAAAGAATGCTTCTAGAAAGTATTTGCTGTAATAAAACATTAGCTTACATGAAGGGGGAAAGACTGATGCTGGTGTTGCTTGAGGAAACGCAACTGAGATATTTAGTGGTGGCAGTCCAGAATGTGAACCCATGCTAGCCGTGTGATGATCATCTGACATGATGTAAAAAAACAACAGTTACTTCACTGATATTGATCGCTATATAGAAAAATCATTCAATAATGTGGTCGCAAAATCATAACATGTTACCAAATAGAGCATCACATCACAGACTCAACTAACAAAAAAATGACATAAATGAACCAAAACATGCAAAAATGACTTTTCCAAATAAGGTTTTACAATAAGTTATGGCAAACAGGCATCACTATTGTCAAGCAACGTGAGTTTATTTCAAAAGACAATTAAATAGAATGCTATTCTTGTTTGCGTATCAGGAATAAAACAAACAAGGGTCATGCTGAATAGTAAACCGTGTTTTTCGCAACTGGACTGGACAAGTGGTCTAACTAGAAGGGAGAAAAAAAAACACACAACCTCATCTAAACCAGCTCTAAATTTGGATACGAAGCATATATAATCCAGAAAGGCCAGCTAATTCAGCCAGCTTTTCATAAAACGATAAGAAGCAGCCAGTTGCAAACAACCAAATCACTTATGCTATTTACCTAACTATTAAACACACCACTTGTGGTGGACTACTCGGGAGTCTGCCACCACTTTATTATCTGTATATCCCAGCTAACAGTGTTTATTAGTAGAGCATTAGATGTTCTCACCAAGGAAATATTAAAAAGTGGAGAAAGAAAATACAGTATCAAGGTTTACTCTGGTATTCACGAAACACTAAGGCCTGATAAGCCTCGCATCTCACATGAAAGAGTACCCATGTTTCTGTCTCTCCCAATCGAGGGAGAGCATCAAACAAGTACCAATTGCATCCAATAAAGGCATGAAATTTAATGTTTTGTTGGTCTTAAAGTCTCACACATCATAGAACAAACTATGCTGGGTACATATCAATTTGACTTTGACAATAGGAAGTCAGCGAAAGCCAGAAGCTTTGCATTTGGTACTTGATATAGATTTCAATAGCCCAATAGAGAAATACCAATGACCCGAAATTCGATTGATCCCCTTTGTCATCTGATCATGGTCAACGAATTTCAAGCCACATCTTTAGGACTCAAACAAACGTCAATCGGATCTAGCTAAAGCTTGTCCCAATACTCAAAAGCAATCAATAATAAGAAGAATTAAATTATTTATATCTGATCTTTCTTCGATCGTTACTTCAACGCCCTAATATAAAGAGTTCAATCAGGACAAAGATCAAGGCATCTTCTTTTTCTAGGGTTTGATCAAATCCATTTTCCCTCCACGCCTAAATCCGATAGACAACATCTAAATTGACTATACCACAACCAGATCATACGAAACCAGAAAGATAACAGAACAAAGTACACACGGATCAACAAATCGGAGAACAACAGCAAGAGCCGTGGAAGAAGCAGAGGAACAGACCTTGGTTGGAAGAGGCCATGGATGAGGACTTCGAGGAGAGAGGACAAGGGAAGGCGGGCAAACGTCAGCTCCGAAGAGATTTGAGAGGCACAAACCGGATCGGCTGGATATAGGTTACCATTTGACGGACGACCGACAGAATTCGTGTCGCCAGATATGGCCAGGAAGGATCGGTTCCGAGTTGGACAATCGGCCGGGTAAACACGTGTCGTGTTTCGAGAATTCGAGTACGAATCACGGACGGTGACTTTTCGTCCCCCCCGAGTGCTTCCTGCACAACGGTCGGGATCACCATAACTCGTGCCACGACTTTAGAAACGACCGAAGTTGTCGCACGGGCTGTACCGGCACGCAGATTTCAGAGAGGAAACCGCAGTGGTAAAGTCATCGACGACGTCAGCGTGCCGACGTGGAAACACGCCGAGGCCTATCCGGTACGAAGCGAACATTTATTATTGCAACCCGGAAACGGTTACCCAACAGTTTCTCACACGACGTGGCATGAGATAAAGATATCGA